>NW_028123990.1:693459-1386918 GCF_965194805.1 Balaenoptera borealis
GGCAAAGAAGAGGATTTGAAATCAAGGCAGAATTGCAGGAAACAGATTTCAGGAGGTAGATACGATTCGCCTTTAAAGCACATGAAAAGCGGCAAAACGTTGACAATGATGCCCTTGGCCAAAAAGGGCGTATGCGTTTTTTCCTGAATATATTCAGGAAAAAACGCATACGCCCTTTTTGGCCAACCAAGCAACCTGGAAAGGCAAATCAGCGCTACAAAGAAGTCTCGCTTCCCATCGGTCAAAAGGGCCATGCTGAAAAAAGTGTCAAAACCAGAAATGCAGGACAGGCCATGGAGAAATGGGAGCCTTGCTACACTGATGGGCGGGATGTAAATTGCCAAGAGCCACTCTGGAGAAGTGTCCGGTGAGTCCTGAAACATCTGAAAAACACAGCTCAGAGAGCATAGGGCACTTCCACTCATGGGGGTATAAATTGGGAAAATTAAAAATCAGCAAGACACAAGCACCCCAAAGTTGAGGGCTGCTCTGTTGACCAGGACCTCCACTTCATTCCACCTTAAATATCCCAGGAAAGAGAAAAATGGATAAAGAAGTTGTGGTCCTTATGTACAATGGAATATCACTCAGCCATGAAATCAATGTCGTAAGGTTAGTAGCAGCATGATGAGTGGATTTAGGTACGATGATTCTAAGTGAAATAAGTCACACAGAAAAGGACACTTCTCATAAGGTATCACTGATAGAGGGAATGTAAAAACCGTTACACTTGAACTGAATTACAAAACAGAACAGAGTCACACATGCAGAAAACACACTATGGCTGCTTAACGGGAAAGGTGAGGTGGGGTGATACATAAAACAAGGGTATCAAATTAGCTCAGATACCATTCCATAAACCCAATATGTAATAGACAAGACCTACTCCTTGCTCAGAGAACTGGACTCAACACGCCCTATTCACCGCACAAGAATATATCTGACTAATAATAATCGTAAAACCTATGTATTGATATCTCTCTGTTAGTGTGTCAAGTGGGTGTAAAGCGGCATAAACACAGCAGTGAAAAGCAGCTAAACCCCATTATAAAAATAAATTACTTTGAAACAACCATGAAACAAAGACAGTGAAAGAGAGAGAAATTCTTACACAATGCGTTCAGGGGCTGTGATGCAACCTGGATTGACCATATCTAGACGCACAGCTGGATGAGACATAAGGGTGGACACTCTTGGGGCTGAGAGGTTTGGTGAGGTTGGGTGAGCAAACGCAGACCCTTTAAAGTAATACTGCGTGGTACCCATCGCATGGGTCCCAAATCTCCAGGTTCAAGGGCATCTTCCTACATCAAAAACATGCATGAGAAACCCAGAAGATGGTACACCGTGTGATGGGGAAAGGTTTCTAAAACGCACCTCATTTCTCATCTCCTTGTGCCCGGGTTCGCCATTCCAGCCGCTTTACTAGCAAGCTCCCTACTTGGAGCATCAGCACCTTTAACCTCCTGTTCCGTACAGGTTGCAATTTGTCCTGAGGATAAACGAGAAGACGTGGAACCAACGAGAGACTAGCTCTTGGTGTTGGGACAGGCACAGGTCACTCTATTTTCCCATCAGAAAGAAGAATTAACCACAGGCTCAGCCTGCCCCCAGGAACCAGAACAGGGCCTGAAGCCATTCTGCGATTTTGCGGCCAGCTCCCATAAAAACGAGTTGTAAAATGGAGGTTCAGGGCACTGCAATTCACAAACCTGCAGAGTTATAAATGATAACTCTCGTCCACAAATATATTGAGGGAAGGCAAAGAAGAGGATTTGAAATCAAGGCAGAATTGCAGGAAACAGATTTCAGGAGGTAGATACGAATCGCCTTTAAAGCACATGAAAAGCGGCAAAACGTTGACAGTGATGCCCTTGGCCAAAAAGGGCGTATGCGTTTTTTCCTGAATATATTCAGGAAAAAACGCATACGCCCTTTTTGGCCAACCAAGCAACCTGGAAAGGCAAATCAGCGCTACAAAGAAGTCTCGCTTTCCATCGGTCAAAAGGGCCATGCTGAAAAAAGTGTCAAAACCAGAAATGCAGGACAGGCCTTGGAGAAATGGGAGCCTTGCTACACTGATGGGCGGGATGTAAATTGCCAAGAGCCACTCTGGAGAAGTGTCCGGTGAGTCCTGAAACATCTGAAAAACACAGCTTAGAGAGCATAGGGCACTTCCACTCATGGGGGTATAAATTGGGAAAATTAAAAATCAGCAAGACACAAGCACCCCAAAATTTAGGGCTGCTCTGTTGACCAGGACCTCCACTTCATTCCACCTTAAATATCCCAGGAAAGAGAAAAATGGATAAAGAAGTTGTGGTCCTTATGTACAATGGAATATCACTCAGCCAGGAAATCAATGTCGTAAGGTTAGTAGCAGCATGATGAGTGGATTTAGGTACGACGATTCTAAGTGAAATAAGTCACACAGAAAAGGACACTTCTCATAAGGTATCACTGATAGAGGGAATGTAAAAACCATTACACTTGAACTGAATTACAAAACAGAACAGAGTCACACATGCAGAAAACACACTATGGCTGCTTAACGGGAAAGGTGAGGTGGGGTGATACATAAAACAAGGGTATCAAATTAGCTCAGATACCGTTCCATAAACCCAATATGTAATAGACAAGACCTACTCCTTGCTCAGAGAACTGGACTCAACACGCCCTATTCACCGCACAAGAATATATCTGACTAATAATAATCGTAAAACCTATGTATTGATATCTCTCTGTTAGTGTGTCAAGTGGGTGTAAAGCGGCATAAACAGAGCAGTGAAAAGCAGCTAAACCCCATTATAAAAATAAATTACTTTGAAACAACCATGAAACAAAGACAGTGAAAGTGAGAGAAATTCTTACACAATGCGTTCAGGGGCTGTGATGCAACCTGGATTGACCATATCTAGACGCACAGCTGGATGAGACATAAGGGTGGACACTCTTGGGGCTGAGAGGTTTGGTGAGGTTGGGTGAGCAAACGCAGACCCTTTAAAGTAATACTGCGTGGTACCCATCGCATGGGTCCCAAATCTCCAGGTTCAAGGGCATCTTCCTACATCAAAAACATGCATGAGAAACCCAGAAGATGGTACACCGTGTGATGGGGAAAGTTTTCTAAAACGCACCTCATTTCTCATCTCCTTGTGCCCGGGTTCGCCATTCCAGCCGCTTTACTAGCAAGCTCCCTACTTGGAGCATCAGCACCTTTAACCTCCTGTTCCATACAGGTTGTAATTTGTCCTGAGGATAAACGAGAAGACGTGGAACCAACGAGAGACTAGCTCTTGGTGTTGGGACAGGCACAGGTCACTCTATTTTCCCATCAGAAAGAAGAATTAACCACAGGCTCAGCCTGCCCCCAGGAACCAGAACAGGGCCTGAAGCCATTCTGCGATTTTGCGGCCAGCTCCCATAAAAACGAGTTGTAAAATGGAGGTTCAGGGCACTGCAATTCACAAACCTGCAGAGTTATAAATGATAACTCTCGTCCACAAATATATTGAGGGAAGGCAAAGAAGAGGATTTGAAATCAAGGCAGAATTGCAGGAAACAGATTTCAGGAGGTAGATACGAATCGCCTTTAAAGCACATGAAAAGCGGCAAAACGTTGACAATGATGCCCTTGGCCAAAAAGGGCGTATGCGTTTTTTCCTGAATATATTCAGGAAAAAACGCATACGCCCTTTTTGGCCAACCAAGCAACCTGGAAAGGCAAATCAGCGCTACAAAGAAGTCTCGCTTCCCATCGGTCAAAAGGGCCATGCTGAAAAAAGTGTCAAAACCAGAAATGCAGGACAGGCCATGGAGAAATGGGAGCCTTGCTACACTGATGGGCGGGATGTAAATTGCCAAGAGCCACTCTGGAGAAGTGTCCGGTGAGTCCTGAAACATCTGAAAAACACAGCTTAGAGAGCATAGGGCACTTCCACTCATGGGGGTATAAATTAGGAAAATTAAAAATCAGCAAGACACAAGCACCCCAAAGTTGAGGGCTGCTCTGTTGACCAGGACCTCCACTTCATTCCACCTTAAATATCCCAGGAAAGAGAAAAATGGATAAAGAAGTTGTGGTCCTTATGTACAATGGAATATCACTCAGCCATGAAATCAATGTCGTAAGGTTAGTAGCAGCATGATGAGTGGATTTAGGTACGATGATTCTAAGTGAAATAAGTCACACAGAAAAGGACACTTCTCATAAGGTATCACTGATAGAGGGAATGTAAAAACCGTTACACTTGAACTGAATTACAAAACAGAACAGAGTCACACATGCAGAAAACACACTATGGCTGCTTAACGGGAAAGGTGAGGTGGGGTGATACATAAAACAAGGGTATCAAATTAGCTCAGATACCATTCCATAAACCCAATATGTAATAGACAAGACCTACTCCTTGCTCAGAGAACTGGACTCAACACGCCCTATTCACCGCACAAGAATATATCTGACTAATAATAATCGTAAAACCTATGTATTGATATCTCTCTGTTAGTGTGTCAAGTGGGTGTAAAGCGGCATAAACACAGCAGTGAAAAGCAGCTAAACCCCATTATAAAAATAAATTACTTTGAAACAACCATGAAACAAAGACAGTGAAAGAGAGAGAAATTCTTACACAATGCGTTCAGGGGCTGTGATGCAACCTGGATTGACCATATCTAGACGCACAGCTGGATGAGACATAAGGGTGGACACTCTTGGGGCTGAGAGGTTTGGTGAGGTTGGGTGAGCAAACGCAGACCCTTTAAAGTAATACTGCGTGGTACCCATCGCATGGGTCCCAAATCTCCAGGTTCAAGGGCATCTTCCTACATCAAAAACATGCATGAGAAACCCAGAAGATGGTACACCGTGTGATGGGGAAAGGTTTCTAAAACGCACCTCATTTCTCATCTCCTTGTGCCCGGGTTCGCCATTCCAGCCGCTTTACTAGCAAGCTCCCTACTTGGAGCATCAGCACCTTTAACCTCCTGTTCCATACAGGTTGTAATTTGTCCTGAGGATAAACGAGAAGACGTGGAACCAACGAGAGACTAGCTCTTGGTGTTGGGACAGGCACAGGTCACTCTATTTTCCCATCAGAAAGAAGAATTAACCACAGGCTCAGCCTGCCCCCCGGAACCAGAACAGGGCCTGAAGCCATTCTGCGATTTTACGGCCAGCTCCCAAAAAACGAGTTGTAAAATGGAGGTTCAGGGCACTGCAATTCACAAACCTGCAGAGTTATAAATGATAACTCTCGTCCACAAATATATTGAGGGAAGGCAAAGAAGAGGATTTGAAATCAAGGCAGAATTGCAGGAAACAGATTTCAGGAGGTAGATACGATTCGCCTTTAAAGCACATGAAAAGCGGCAAAACGTTGACAATGATGCCCTTGGCCAAAAAGGGCGTATGCGTTTTTTCCTGAATATATTCAGGAAAAAACGCATACGCCCTTTTTGGCCAACCAAGCAACCTGGAAAGGCAAATCAGCGCTACAAAGAAGTCTCGCTTCCCATCGGTCAAAAGGGCCATGCTGAAAAAAGTGTCAAAACCAGAAATGCAGGACAGGCCATGGAGAAATGGGAGCCTTGCTACACTGATGGGCGGGATGCAAATTGCCAAGAGCCACTCTGGAGAAGTGTCCGGTGAGTCCTGAAACATCTGAAAAACACAGCTTAGAGAGCATAGGGCACTTCCACTCATGGGGGTATAAATTGGGAAAATTAAAAATCAGCAAGACACAAGCACCTCAAAGTTTAGGGCTGCTCTGTTGACCAGGACCTCCACTTCATTCCACCTTAAATATCCCAGGAAAGAGAAAAATGGATAAAGAAGTTGTGGTCCATATGTACAATGGAATATCACTCAGCCATGAAATCAATGTCGTAAGGTTAGTAGCAGCATGATGAGTGGATTTAGGTACAACGATTCTAAGTGAAATAAGTCACACAGAAAAGGACACTTCTCATAAGGTATCACTGATAGAGGGAATGTAAAAACCGTTACACTTGAACTGAATTACAAAACAGAACAGAGTCACACATGCAGAAAACACACTATGGCTGCTTAACGGGAAAGGTGAGGTGGGGTGATACATAAAACAAGGGTATCAAATTAGCTCAGATACCGTTCCATAAACCCAATATGTAATAGACAAGACCTACTCCTTGCTCAGAGAACTGGACTCAACACGCCCTATTCACCGCACAAGAATATATCTGACTAATAATAATCGTAAAACCTATGTATTGATATCTCTCTGTTAGTGTGTCAAGTGGGTGTAAAGCGGCATAAACACAGCAGTGAAAAGCAGCTAAACCCCATTATAAAAATAAATTACTTTGAAACACCCATGAAACAAAGACAGTGAAACAGAGAGAAATTCTTACACAATGCGTTCAGGGGCTGTGATGCAACCTGGATTGACCATATCTAGACGCAGAGCTGGATGAGACATAAGGGTGGACACTCTTGGGGCTGAGAGGTTTGGTGAGGTTGGGTGAGCAAACGCAGACCCTTTAAAGTAATACTGCGTGGTACCCATCGCATGGGTCCCAAATCTCCAGGTTCAAGGGCATCTTCCTACATCAAAAACATGCATGAGAAACCCAGAAGATGGTACACTCTGTGATGGGGAAAGGTTTCTAAAACGCACCTCATTTCTCATCTCCTTGTGCCCGGGTTCGCCATTCCAGCCACTTTACTAGCAAGCTCCCTACTTGGAGCATCAGCACCTTTAACCTCCTGTTCCATACAGGTTGTAATTTGTCCTGAGGATAAACGAGAAGACGTGGAACCAACGAGAGACTAGCTCTTGGTGTTGGGACAGGCACAGGTCACTCTATTTTCCCATCAGAAAGAAGAATTAACCACAGGCTCAGCCTGCCCCCCGGAACCAGAACAGGGCCTGAAGCCATTCTGCGATTTTACGGCCAGCTCCCAAAAAACGAGTTGTAAAATGGAGGTTCAGGGCACTGCAATTCACAAACCTGCAGAGTTATAAATGATAACCCTCGTCCACAAATATATTGAGGGAAGGCAAAGAAGAGGATTTGAAATCAAGGCAGAATTGCAGGAAACAGATTTCAGGAGGTAGATACGAATCGCCTTTAAAGCACATGAAAAGCGGCAAAACGTTGACAATGATGCCCTTGGCCAAAAAGGGCGTATGCGTTTTTTCCTGAATATATTCAGGAAAAAACGCATACGCCCTTTTTGGCCAACCAAGCAACCTGGAAAGGCAAATCAGCGCTACAAAGAAGTCTCGCTTCCCATCGGTCAAAAGGGCCATGCTGAAAAAAGTGTCAAAACCAGAAATGCAGGACAGGCCATGGAGAAATGGGAGCCTTGCTACACTGATGGGCGGGATGTAAATTGCCAAGAGCCACTCTGGAGAAGTGTCCGGTGAGTCCTGAAACATCTGAAAAACACAGCTTAGAGAGCATAGGGCACTTCCACTCATGGGGGTATAAATTGGGAAAATTAAAAATCAGCAAGACACAAGCACCCCAAAGTTTAGGGCTGCTCTGTTGACCAGGACCTCCACTTCATTCCACCTTAAATATCCCAGGAAAGAGAAAAATGGATAAAGAAGTTGTGGTCCTTATGTACAATGGAATATCACTCAGCCAGGAAATCAATGTCGTAAGGTTAGTAGCAGCATGATGAGTGGATTTAGGTACGATGATTCTAAGTGAAATAAGTCACACAGAAAAGGACACTTCTCATAAGGTATCACTGATAGAGGGAATGTAAAAACCGTTACACTTGAACTGAATTACAAAACAGAACAGAGTCACACATGCAGAAAACACACTATGGCTGCTTAACGGGAAAGGTGAGGTGGGGTGATACATAAAACAAGGGTATCAAATTAGCTCAGATACCATTCCATAAACCCAATATGTAATAGACAAGACCTACTCCTTGCTCAGAGAACTGGACTCAACACGCCCTATTCACCGCACAAGAATATATCTGACTAATAATAATCGTAAAACCTATGTATTGATATCTCTCTGTTAGTGTGTCAAGTGGGTGTAAAGCGGCATAAACACAGCAGTGAAAAGCAGCTAAACCCCATTATAAAAATAAATTACTTTGAAACAACCATGAAACAAAGACAGTGAAAGAGAGAGAAATTCTTACACAATGCGTTCAGGGGCTGTGATGCAACCTGGATTGACCATATCTAGACGCACAGCTGGATGAGACATAAGGGTGGACACTCTTGGGGCTGAGAGGTTTGGTGAGGTTGGGTGAGCAAACGCAGACCCTTTAAAGTAATACTGCGTGGTACCCATCGCATGGGTCCCAAATCTCCAGGTTCAAGGGCATCTTCCTACATCAAAAACATGCATGAGAAACCCAGAAGATGGTACACCGTGTGATGGGGAAAGGTTTCTAAAACGCACCTCATTTCTCATCTCCTTGTGCCCGGGTTCGCCATTCCAGCCGCTTTACTAGCAAGCTCCCTACTTGGAGCATCAGCACCTTTAACCTCCTGTTCCATACAGGTTGTAATTTGTCCTGAGGATAAACGAGAAGACGTGGAACCAACGAGAGACTAGCTCTTGGTGTTGGGACAGGCACAGGTCACTCTATTTTCCCATCAGAAAGAAGAATTAACCACAGGCTCAGCCTGCCCCCAGGAACCAGAACAGGGCCTGAAGCCATTCTGCGATTTTGCGGCCAGCTCCCATAAAAACGAGTTGTAAAATGGAGGTTCAGGGCACTGCAATTCACAAACCTGCAGAGTTATAAATGATAACTCTCGTCCACAAATATATTGAGGGAAGGCAAAGAAGAGGATTTGAAATCAAGGCAGAATTGCAGGAAACAGATTTCAGGAGGTAGAAACGAATCGCCTTTAAAGCACATGAAAAGCGGCAAAACGTTGACAATGATGCCCTTGGCCAAAAAGGGCGTATGCGTTTTTTCCTGAGTATATTCAGGAAAAAACGCATACGCCCTTTTTGGCCAACCAAGCAACCTGGAAAGG
Source organism: Balaenoptera borealis (assembly GCF_965194805.1). Classification (NCBI taxonomy): domain Eukaryota; kingdom Metazoa; phylum Chordata; class Mammalia; order Artiodactyla; family Balaenopteridae; genus Balaenoptera; species Balaenoptera borealis. The sequence continues at coordinate 702,462 of NW_028123990.1, forward strand.
CAAATCAGCGCTACAAAGAAGTCTCGCTTCCCATCGGTCAAAAGGGCCATGCTGAAAAAAGTGTCAAAACCAGAAATGCAGGACAGGCCATGGAGAAATGGGAGCCTTGCTACACTGATGGGCGGGATGCAAATTGCCAAGAGCCACTCTGGAGAAGTGTCCGGTGAGTCCTGAAACATCTGAAAAACACAGCTCAGAGAGCATAGGGCACTTCCACTCATGGGGGTATAAATTGGGAAAATTAAAAATCAGCAAGACACAAGCACCTCAAAGTTTAGGGCTGCTCTGTTGACCAGGACCTCCACTTCATTCCACCTTAAATATCCCAGGAAAGAGAAAAATGGATAAAGAAGTTGTGGTCCATATGTACAATGGAATATCACTCAGCCATGAAATCAATGTCGTAAGGTTAGTAGCAGCATGATGAGTGGATTTAGGTACAACGATTCTAAGTGAAATAAGTCACACAGAAAAGGACACTTCTCATAAGGTATCACTGATAGAGGGAATGTAAAAACCGTTACACTTGAACTGAATTACAAAACAGAACAGAGTCACACATGCAGAAAACACACTATGGCTGCTTAACGGGAAAGGTGAGGTGGGGTGATACATAAAACAAGGGTATCAAATTAGCTCAGATACCGTTCCATAAACCCAATATGTAATAGACAAGACCTACTCCTTGCTCAGAGAACTGGACTCAACACGCCCTATTCACCGCACAAGAATATATCTGACTAATAATAATCGTAAAACCTATGTATTGATATCTCTCTGTTAGTGTGTCAAGTGGGTGTAAAGCGGCATAAACACAGCAGTGAAAAGCAGCTAAACCCCATTATAAAAATAAATTACTTTGAAACACCCATGAAACAAAGACAGTGAAACAGAGAGAAATTCTTACACAATGCGTTCAGGGGCTGTGATGCAACCTGGATTGACCATATCTAGACGCAGAGCTGGATGAGACATAAGGGTGGACACTCTTGGGGCTGAGAGGTTTGGTGAGGTTGGGTGAGCAAACGCAGACCCTTTAAAGTAATACTGCGTGGTACCCATCGCATGGGTCCCAAATCTCCAGGTTCAAGGGCATCTTCCTACATCAAAAACATGCATGAGAAACCCAGAAGATGGTACACTCTGTGATGGGGAAAGGTTTCTAAAACGCACCTCATTTCTCATCTCCTTGTGCCCGGGTTCGCCATTCCAGCCGCTTTACTAGCAAGCTCCCTACTTGGAGCATCAGCACCTTTAACCTCCTGTTCCATACAGGTTGTAATTTGTCCTGAGGATAAACGAGAAGACGTGGAACCAACGAGAGACTAGCTCTTGGTGTTGGGACAGGCACAGGTCACTCTATTTTCCCATCAGAAAGAAGAATTAACCACAGGCTCAGCCTGCCCCCCGGAACCAGAACAGGGCCTGAAGCCATTCTGCGATTTTACGGCCAGCTCCCAAAAAACGAGTTGTAAAATGGAGGTTCAGGGCACTGCAATTCACAAACCTGCAGAGTTATAAATGATAACCCTCGTCCACAAATATATTGAGGGAAGGCAAAGAAGAGGATTTGAAATCAAGGCAGAATTGCAGGAAACAGATTTCAGGAGGTAGATACGAATCGCCTTTAAAGCACATGAAAAGCGGCAAAACGTTGACAATGATGCCCTTGGCCAAAAAGGGCGTATGCGTTTTTTCCTGAATATATTCAGGAAAAAACGCATACGCCCTTTTTGGCCAACCAAGCAACCTGGAAAGGCAAATCAGCGCTACAAAGAAGTCTCGCTTCCCATCGGTCAAAAGGGCCATGCTGAAAAAAGTGTCAAAACCAGAAATGCAGGACAGGCCATGGAGAAATGGGAGCCTTGCTACACTGATGGGCGGGATGTAAATTGCCAAGAGCCACTCTGGAGAAGTGTCCGGTGAGTCCTGAAACATCTGAAAAACACAGCTTAGAGAGCATAGGGCACTTCCACTCATGGGGGTATAAATTGGGAAAATTAAAAATCAGCAAGACACAAGCACCCCAAAGTTTAGGGCTGCTCTGTTGACCAGGACCTCCACTTCATTCCACCTTAAATATCCCAGGAAAGAGAAAAATGGATAAAGAAGTTGTGGTCCTTATGTACAATGGAATATCACTCAGCCAGGAAATCAATGTCGTAAGGTTAGTAGCAGCATGATGAGTGGATTTAGGTACGACGATTCTAAGTGAAATAAGTCACACAGAAAAGGACACTTCTCATAAGGTATCACTGATAGAGGGAATGTAAAAACCATTACACTTGAACTGAATTACAAAACAGAACAGAGTCACACATGCAGAAAACACACTATGGCTGCTTAACGGGAAAGGTGAGGTGGGGTGATACATAAAACAAGGGTATCAAATTAGCTCAGATACCGTTCCATAAACCCAATATGTAATAGACAAGACCTACTCCTTGCTCAGAGAACTGGACTCAACACGCCCTATTCACCGCACAAGAATATATCTGACTAATAATAATCGTAAAACCTATGTATTGATATCTCTCTGTTAGTGTGTCAAGTGGGTGTAAAGCGGCATAAACAGAGCAGTGAAAAGCAGCTAAACCCCATTATAAAAATAAATTACTTTGAAACAACCATGAAACAAAGACAGTGAAAGAGAGAGTAATTCTTACACAATGCGTTCAGGGGCTGTGATGCAACCTGGATTGACCATATCTAGACGCACAGCTGGATGAGACATAAGGGTGGACACTCTTGGGGCTGAGAGGTTTGGTGAGGTTGGGTGAGCAAACGCAGACCCTTTAAAGTAATACTGCGTGGTACCCATCGCATGAGTCCCAAATCTCCAGGTTCAAGGGCATCTTCCTACATCAAAAACATGCATGAGAAACCCAGAAGTTGGTACACCGTGTGATGGGGAAAGGTTTCTAAAACGCACCTCATTTCTCATCTCCTTGTGCCCGGGTTCGCCATTCCAGCCGCTTTACTAGCAAGCTCCCTACTTGGAGCATCAGCACCTTTAACCTCCTGTTCCGTACAGGTTGCAATTTGTCCTGAGGATAAACGGGAAGACGTGGAACCAACGAGAGACTAGCTCTTGGTGTTGGGACAGGCACAGGTCACTCTATTTTCCCATCAGAAAGAAGAATTAACCACAGGCTCAGCCTGCCCCCCGGAACCAGAACAGGGCCTGAAGCCATTCTGCGATTTTGCGGCCAGCTCCCATAAAAACGAGTTGTAAAATGGAGGTTCAGGGCACTGCAATTCACAAACCTGCAGAGTTATAAATGATAACTCTCGTCCACAAATATATTGAGGGAAGGCAAAGAAGAGGATTTGAAATCAAGGCAGAATTGCAGGAAACAGATTTCAGGAGGTAGATACGAATCGCCTTTAAAGCACATGAAAAGCGGCAAAACGTTGACAATGATGCCCTTGGCCAAAAAGGGCGTATGCGTTTTTTCCTGAATATATTCAGGAAAAAACGCATACGCCCTTTTTGGCCAACCAAGCAACCTGGAAAGGCAAATCAGCGCTACAAAGAAGTCTCGCTTCCCATCGGTCAAAAGGGCCATGCTGAAAAAAGTGTCAAAACCAGAAATGCAGGACAGGCCATGGAGAAATGGGAGCCTTGCTACACTGATGGGCGGGATGTAAATTGCCAAGAGCCACTCTGGAGAAGTGTCCGGTGAGTCCTGAAACATCTGAAAAACACAGCTCAGAGAGCATAGGGCACTTCCACTCATGGGGGTATAAATTGGGAAAATTAAAATCAGCAAGACACAAGCACCCAAAAGTTTAGGGCTGCTCTGTTGACCAGGACCTCCACTTCATTCCACCTTAAATATCCCAGGAAAGAGAAAAATGGATAAAGAAGTTGTGGTCCTTATGTACAATGGAATATCACTCAGCCATGAAATCAATGTCGTAAGATTAGTAGCAGCATGATGAGTGGATTTAGGTACGACGATTCTAAGTGAAATAAGTCACACAGAAAAGGACACTTCTCATAAGGTATCACTGATAGAGGGAATGTAAAAACCATTACACTTGAACTGAATTACAAAACAGAACAGAGTCACACATGCAGAAAACACACTATGGCTGCTTAACGGGAAAGGTGAGGTGGGGTGATACATAAAACAAGGGTATCAAATTAGCTCACATACCGTTCCATAAACCCAATATGTAATAGACAAGACCTACTCCTTGCTCAGAGAACTGGACTCAACACGCCCTATTCAACGCACAAGAATATATCTGACTAATAATAATCGTAAAACCTATGTATTGATATCTCTCTGTTAGTGTGTCAAGTGGGTGTAAAGCGGCATAAACACAGCAGTGAAAAGCAGCTAAACCCCATTATAAAAATAAATTACTTTGAAACAACCATGAAACAAAGACAGTGAAAGAGAGAGAAACTCTTACACAATGCGTTCAGGGGCTGTGATGCAACCTGGATTGACCATATCTAGACGCACAGCTGGATGAGACATAAGGGTGGACACTCTTGGGGCTGAGAGGTTTGGTGAGGTTGGGTGAGCAAACGCAGACCCTTTAAAGTAATACTGCGTGGTACCCATCGCATTGGTCCCAAATCTCCAGGTTCAAGGGTATCTTCCTACATCAAAAACATGCATGAGAAACCCAGAAGATGGTACACTGTGTGATGGGGAAAGGTTTCTAAAACGCACCTCATTTCTCATCTCCTTGTGCCCGGGTTCGCCATTCCAGCCACTTTACTAGCAAGCTCCCTACTTGGAGCATCAGCACCTTTAACCTCCTGTTCCATACAGGTTGTAATTTGTCCTGAGGATAAACGAGAAGACATGGAACCAACGAGAGACTAGCTCTTGGTGTTGGGACAGGCACAGGTCACTCTATTTTCCCATCAGAAAGAAGAATTAACCACAGGCTCAGCCTGCCCCCCGGAACCAGAACAGGGCCTGAAGCCATTCTGCGATTTTGCGGCCAGCTCCCATAAAAACGAGTTGTAAAATGGAGGTTCAGGGCACTGCAATTCACAAACCTGCAGAGTTATAAATGATAACTCTCGTCCACAAATATATTGAGGGAAGGCAAAGAAGAGGATTTGAAATCAAGGCAGAATTGCAGGAAACAGATTTCAGGAGGTAGATACGAATCGCCTTTAAAGCACATGAAAAGCGGCAAAACGTTGACAATGATGCCCTTGGCCAAAAAGGGCGTATGCGTTTTTTCCTGAATATATTCAGGAAAAAACGCATACGCCCTTTTTGGCCAACCAAGCAACCTGGAAAGGCAAATCAGCGCTACAAAGAAGTCTCGCTTCCCATCGGTCAAAAGGGCCATGCTGAAAAAAGTGTCAAAACCAGAAATGCAGGACAGGCCATGGAGAAATGGGAGCCTTGCTACACTGATTGGCGGGATGTAAATTGCCAAGAGCCACTCTGGAGAAGTGTCCGGTGAGTCCTGAAACATCTGAAAAACACAGCTCAGAGAGCATAGGGCACTTCCACTCATGGGGGTATAAATTGGGAAAATTAAAAATCAGCAAGACACAAGCACCCCAAAGTTGAGGGCTGCTCTGTTGACCAGGACCTCCACTTCATTCCACCTTAAATATCCCAGGAAAGAGAAAAATGGATAAAGAAGTTGTGGTCCTTATGTACAATGGAATATCACTCAGCCATGAAATCAATGTCGTAAGGTTAGTAGCAGCATGATGAGTGGATTTAGGTACGATGATTCTAAGTGAAATAAGTCACACAGAAAAGGACACTTCTCATAAGGTATCACTGATAGAGGGAATGTAAAAACCGTTACACTTGAACTGAATTACAAAACAGAACAGAGTCACACATGCAGAAAACACACTATGGCTGCTTAACGGGAAAGGTGAGGTGGGGTGATACATAAAACAAGGGTATCAAATTAGCTCAGATACCATTCCATAAACCCAATATGTAATAGACAAGACCTACTCCTTGCTCAGAGAACTGGACTCAACACGCCCTATTCACCGCACAAGAATATATCTGACTAATAATAATCGTAAAACCTATGTATTGATATCTCTCTGTTAGTGTGTCAAGTGGGTGTAAAGCGGCATAAACACAGCAGTGAAAAGCAGCTAAACCCCATTATAAAAATAAATTACTTTGAAACAACCATGAAACAAAGACAGTGAAAGAGAGAGAAATTCTTACACAATGCGTTCAGGGGCTGTGATGCAACCTGGATTGACCATATCTAGACGCACAGCTGGATGAGACATAAGGGTGGACACTCTTGGGGCTGAGAGGTTTGGTGAGGTTGGGTGAGCAAACGCAGACCCTTTAAAGTAATACTGCGTGGTACCCATCGCATGGGTCCCAAATCTCCAGGTTCAAGGGCATCTTCCTACATCAAAAACATGCATGAGAAACCCAGAAGATGGTACACCGTGTGATGGGGAAAGGTTTCTAAAACGCACCTCATTTCTCATCTCCTTGTGCCCGGGTTCGCCATTCCAGCCGCTTTACTAGCAAGCTCCCTACTTGGAGCATCAGCACCTTTAACCTCCTGTTCCGTACAGGTTGCAATTTGTCCTGAGGATAAACGAGAAGACGTGGAACCAACGAGAGACTAGCTCTTGGTGTTGGGACAGGCACAGGTCACTCTATTTTCCCATCAGAAAGAAGAATTAACCACAGGCTCAGCCTGCCCCCCGGAACCAGAACAGGGCCTGAAGCCATTCTGCGATTTTGCGGCCAGCTCCCATAAAAACGAGTTGTAAAATGGAGGTTCAGGGCACTGCAATTCACAAACCTGCAGAGTTATAAATGATAACTCTCGTCCACAAATATATTGAGGGAAGGCAAAGAAGAGGATTTGAAATCAAGGCAGAATTGCAGGAAACAGATTTCAGGAGGTAGATACGAATCGCCTTTAAAGCACATGAAAAGCGGCAAAACGTTGACAATGATGCCCTTGGCCAAAAAGGGCGTATGCGTTTTTTCCTGAATATATTCAGGAAAAAACGCATACGCCCTTTTTGGCCAACCAAGCAACCTGGAAAGGCAAATCAGCGCTACAAAGAAGTCTCGCTTCCCATCGGTCAAAAGGGCCATGCTGAAAAAAGTGTCAAAACCAGAAATGCAGGACAGGCCATGGAGAAATGGGAGCCTTGCTACACTGATTGGCGGGATGTAAATTGCCAAGAGCCACTCTGGAGAAGTGTCCGGTGAGTCCTGAAACATCTGAAAAACACAGCTCAGAGAGCATAGGGCACTTCCACTCATGGGGGTATAAATTGGGAAAATTAAAAATCAGCAAGACACAAGCACCCAAAAGTTTAGGGCTGCTCTGTTGACCAGGACCTCCACTTCATTCCACCTTAAATATCCCAGGAAAGAGAAAAATGGATAAAGAAGTTGTGGTCCTTATGTACAATGGAATATCACTCAGCCATGAAATCAATGTCGTAAGGTTAGTAGCAGCATGATGAGTGGATTTAGGTACGATGATTCTAAGTGAAATAAGTCACACAGAAAAGGACACTTCTCATAAGGTATCACTGATAGAGGGAATGTAAAAACCGTTACACTTGAACTGAATTACAAAACAGAACAGAGTCACACATGCAGAAAACACACTATGGCTGCTTAACGGGAAAGGTGAGGTGGGGTGATACATAAAACAAGGGTATCAAATTAGCTCAGATACCATTCCATAAACCCAATATGTAATAGACAAGACCTACTCCTTGCTCAGAGAACTGGACTCAACACGCCCTATTCAACGCACAAGAATATATCTGACTAATAATAATCGTAAAACCTATGTATTGATATCTCTCTGTTAGTGTGTCAAGTGGGTGTAAAGTGGCATAAACACAGCAGTGAAAAGCAGCTAAACCCCATTATAAAAATAAATTACTTTGAAACAACCATGAAACAAAGACAGTGAAAGAGAGAGAAATTCTTACACAATGCGTTCAGGGGCTGTGATGCAACCTGGATTGACCATATCTAGACGCACAGCTGGATGAGACATAAGGGTGGACACTCTTGGGGCTGAGAGGTTTGGTGAGGTTGGGTGAGCAAACGCAGACCCTTTAAAGTAATACTGCGTGGTACCCATCGCATGGGTCCCAAATCTCCAGGTTCAAGGGCATCTTCCTACATCAAAAACATGCATGAGAAACCCAGAAGATGGTACACCGTGTGATGGGGAAAGGTTTCTAAAACGCACCTCATTTCTCATCTCCTTGTGCCCGGGTTCGCCATTCCAGCCGCTTTACTAGCAAGCTCCCTACTTGGAGCATCAGCACCTTTTTTTTTTTTTTTTTTTTTTTTTTTTTTTTTATTAATTTATTTATTTATGGCTGTGTTGGGTCTTCGTTTCTGTGCGAGGGCTTTCTCTAGTTGCGGCAAGCGGGGGCCACTCTTCATCGCGGTGCGCGGGCCTCTCACTGTCGCGGCCTCTATTGCTGCGGAGCACAGGCTCCAGACGCGCAGGCTCAGCAATTGTGGCTCACGGGCCTAGTCGCTCCGCGGCATGTGGGATCTTCCCAGACCAGGCCTCGAACCCGTGTCCCCTGCATTGGCAGGCAGATTCTCAACCGCTGCGCCACCAGGGAAGCCCGCATCAGCACCTTTAACCTCCTGTTCCATACAGGTTGTAATTTGTCCTGAGGATAAACGAGAAGACGTGGAACCAACGAGAGACTAGCTCTTGGTGTTGGGACAGGCACAGGTCACTCTATTTTCCCATCAGAAAGAAGAATTAACCACAGGCTCAGCCTGCCCCCAGGAACCAGAACAGGGCCTGAAGCCATTCTGCGATTTTGTGGCCAGCTCCCATAAAAACGAGTTGTAAAATGGAGGTTCAGGGCACTGCAATTCACAAACCTGCAGAGTTATAAATGATAACTCTCGTCCACAAATATATTGAGGGAAGGCAAAGAAGAGGATTTGAAATCAAGGCAGAATTGCAGGAAACAGATTTCAGGAGGTAGATACGAATCGCCTTTAAAGCACATGAAAAGCGGCAAAACGTTGACAGTGATGCCCTTGGCCAAAAAGGGCGTATGCGTTTTTTCCTGAATATATTCAGGAAAAAACGCATACGCCCTTTTTGGCCAACCAAGCAACCTGGAAAGGCAAATCAGCGCTACAAAGAAGTCTCGCTTTCCATCGGTCAAAAGGGCCATGCTGAAAAAAGTGTCAAAACCAGAAATGCAGGACAGGCCATGGAGAAATGGGAGCCTTGCTACACTGATGGGCGGGATGTAAATTGCCAAGAGCCACTCTGGAGAAGTGTCCGGTGAGTCCTGAAACATCTGAAAAACACAGCTTAGAGAGCATAGGGCACTTCCACTCATGGGGGTATAAATTGGGAAAATTAAAAATCAGCAAGACACAAGCACCCCAAAATTTAGGGCTGCTCTGTTGACCAGGACCTCCACTTCATTCCACCTTAAATATCCCAGGAAAGAGAAAAATGGATAAAGAAGTTGTGGTCCTTATGTACAATGGAATATCACTCAGCCAGGAAATCAATGTCGTAAGGTTAGTAGCAGCATGATGAGTGGATTTAGGTACGACGATTCTAAGTGAAATAAGTCACACAGAAAAGGACACTTCTCATAAGGTATCACTGATAGAGGGAATGTAAAAACCATTACACTTGAACTGAATTACAAAACAGAACAGAGTCACACATGCAGAAAACACACTATGGCTGCTTAACGGGAAAGGTGAGGTGGGGTGATACATAAAACAAGGGTATCAAATTAGCTCAGATACCGTTCCATAAACCCAATATGTAATAGACAAGACCTACTCCTTGCTCAGAGAACTGGACTCAACACGCCCTATTCACCGCACAAGAATATATCTGACTAATAATAATCGTAAAACCTATGTATTGATATCTCTCTGTTAGTGTGTCAAGTGGGTGTAAAGCGGCATAAACAGAGCAGTGAAAAGCAGCTAAACCCCATTATAAAAATAAATTACTTTGAAACAACCATGAAACAAAGACAGTGAAAGTGAGAGAAATTCTTACACAATGCGTTCAGGGGCTGTGATGCAACCTGGATTGACCATATCTAGACGCACAGCTGGATGAGACATAAGGGTGGACACTCTTGGGGCTGAGAGGTTTGGTGAGGTTGGGTGAGCAAACGCAGACCCTTTAAAGTAATACTGCGTGGTACCCATCGCATGGGTCCCAAATCTCCAGGTTCAAGGGCATCTTCCTACATCAAAAACATGCATGAGAAACCCAGAAGATGGTACACCGTGTGATGGGGAAAGTTTTCTAAAACGCACCTCATTTCTCATCTCCTTGTGCCCGGGTTCGCCATTCCAGCCGCTTTACTAGCAAGCTCCCTACTTGGAGCATCAGCACCTTTAACCTCCTGTTCCATACAGGTTGTAATTTGTCCTGAGGATAAACGAGAAGACGTGGAACCAACGAGAGACTAGCTCTTGGTGTTGGGACAGGCACAGGTCACTCTATTTTCCCATCAGAAAGAAGAATTAACCACAGGCTCAGCCTGCCCCCCGGAACCAGAACAGGGCCTGAAGCCATTCTGCGATTTTGCGGCCAGCTCCCATAAAAACGAGTTGTAAAATGGAGGTTCAGGGCACTGCAATTCACAAACCTGCAGAGTTATAAATGATAACTCTCGTCCACAAATATATTGAGGGAAGGCAAAGAAGAGGATTTGAAATCAAGGCAGAATTGCAGGAAACAGATTTCAGGAGGTAGATACGAATCGCCTTTAAAGCACATGAAAAGCGGCAAAACGTTGACAATGATGCCCTTGGCCAAAAAGGGCGTATGCGTTTTTTCCTGAATATATTCAGGAAAAAACGCATACGCCCTTTTTGGCCAACCAAGCAACCTGGAAAGGCAAATCAGCGCTACAAAGAAGTCTCGCTTCCCATCGGTCAAAAGGGCCATGCTGAAAAAAGTGTCAAAACCAGAAATGCAGGACAGGCCATGGAGAAATGGGAGCCTTGCTACACTGATGGGCGGGATGTAAATTGCCAAGAGCCACTCTGGAGAAGTGTCCGGTGAGTCCTGAAACATCTGAAAAACACAGCTTAGAGAGCATAGGGCACTTCCACTCATGGGGGTATAAATTGGGAAAATTAAAAATCAGCAAGACACAAGCACCCCAAAGTTGAGGGCTGCTCTGTTGACCAGGACCTCCACTTCATTCCACCTTAAATATCCCAGGAAAGAGAAAAATGGATAAAGAAGTTGTGGTCCTTATGTACAATGGAATATCACTCAGCCAGGAAATCAATGTCGTAAGGTTAGTAGCAGCATGATGAGTGGATTTAGGTACGATGATTCTAAGTGAAATAAGTCACACAGAAAAGGACACTTCTCATAAGGTATCACTGATAGAGGGAATGTAAAAACCGTTACACTTGAACTGAATTACAAAACAGAACAGAGTCACACATGCAGAAAACACACTATGGCTGCTTAACGGGAAAGGTGAGGTGGGGTGATACATAAAACAAGGGTATCAAATTAGCTCAGATACCATTCCATAAACCCAATATGTAATAGACAAGACCTACTCCTTGCTCAGAGAACTGGACTCAACACGCCCTATTCACCGCACAAGAATATATCTGACTAATAATAATCGTAAAACCTATGTATTGATATCTCTCTGTTAGTGTGTCAAGTGGGTGTAAAGCGGCATAAACACAGCAGTGAAAAGCAGCTAAACCCCATTATAAAAATAAATTACTTTGAAACAACCATGAAACAAAGACAGTGAAAGAGAGAGAAATTCTTACACAATGCGTTCAGGGGCTGTGATGCAACCTGGATTGACCATATCTAGACGCACAGCTGGATGAGACATAAGGGTGGACACTCTTGGGGCTGAGAGGTTTGGTGAGGTTGGGTGAGCAAACGCAGACCCTTTAAAGTAATACTGCATGGTACCCATCGCATGGGTCCCAAATCTCCAGGTTCAAGGGCATCTTCCTACATCAAAAACATGCATGAGAAACCCAGAAGATGGTACACCGTGTGATGGGGAAAGGTTTCTAAAACGCACCTCATTTCTCATCTCCTTGTGCGCGGGTTCGCCATTCCAGCCGCTTTACTAGCAAGCTCCCTACTTGGAGCATCAGCACCTTTAACCTCCTGTTCCATACAGGTTGTAATTTGTCCTGAGGATAAACGAGAAGACGTGGAACCAACGAGAGACTAGCTCTTGGTGTTGGGACAGGCACAGGTCACTCTATTTTCCCATCAGAAAGAAGAATTAACCACAGGCTCAGCCTGCCCCCAGGAACCAGAACAGGGCCTGAAGCCATTCTGCGATTTTGCGGCCAGCTCCCATAAAAACGAGTTGTAAAATGGAGGTTCAGGGCACTGCAATTCACAAACCTGCAGAGTTATAAATGATAACTCTCGTCCACAAATATATTGAGGGAAGGCAAAGAAGAGGATTTGAAATCAAGGCAGAATTGCAGGAAACAGATTTCAGGAGGTAGATACGATTCGCCTTTAAAGCACATGAAAAGCGGCAAAACGTTGACAATGATGCCCTTGGCCAAAAAGGGCGTATGCGTTTTTTCCTGAATATATTCAGGAAAAAACGCATACGCCCTTTTTGGCCAACCAAGCAACCTGGAAAGGCAAATCAGCGCTACAAAGAAGTCTCGCTTCCCATCGGTCAAAAGGGCCATGCTGAAAAAAGTGTCAAAACCAGAAATGCAGGACAGGCCATGGAGAAATGGGAGCCTTGCTACACTGATGGGCGGGATGCAAATTGCCAAGAGCCACTCTGGAGAAGTGTCCGGTGAGTCCTGAAACATCTGAAAAACACAGCTTAGAGAGCATAGGGCACTTCCACTCATGGGGGTATAAATTGGGAAAATTAAAAATCAGCAAGACACAAGCACCTCAAAGTTTAGGGCTGCTCTGTTGACCAGGACCTCCACTTCATTCCACCTTAAATATCCCAGGAAAGAGAAAAATGGATAAAGAAGTTGTGGTCCATATGTACAATGGAATATCACTCAGCCATGAAATCAATGTCGTAAGGTTAGTAGCAGCATGATGAGTGGATTTAGGTACAACGATTCTAAGTGAAATAAGTCACACAGAAAAGGACACTTCTCATAAGGTATCACTGATAGAGGGAATGTAAAAACCGTTACACTTGAACTGAATTACAAAACAGAACAGAGTCACACATGCAGAAAACACACTATGGCTGCTTAACGGGAAAGGTGAGGTGGGGTGATACATAAAACAAGGGTATCAAATTAGCTCACATACCGTTCCATAAACCCAATATGTAATAGACAAGACCTACTCCTTGCTCAGAGAACTGGACTCAACACGCCCTATTCACCGCACAAGAATATATCTGACTAATAATAATCGTAAAACCTATGTATTGATATCTCTCTGTTAGTGTGTCAAGTGGGTGTAAAGCGGCATAAACACAGCAGTGAAAAGCAGCTAAACCCCATTATAAAAATAAATTACTTTGAAACACCCATGAAACAAAGACAGTGAAACAGAGAGAAATTCTTACACAATGCGTTCAGGGGCTGTGATGCAACCTGGATTGACCATATCTAGACGCAGAGCTGGATGAGACATAAGGGTGGACACTCTTGGGGCTGAGAGGTTTGGTGAGGTTGGGTGAGCAAACGCAGACCCTTTAAAGTAATACTGCGTGGTACCCATCGCATGGGTCCCAAATCTCCAGGTTCAAGGGCATCTTCCTACATCAAAAACATGCATGAGAAACCCAGAAGATGGTACACCGTGTGATGGGGAAAGGTTTCTAAAACGCACCTCATTTCTCATCTCCTTGTGCCCGGGTTCGCCATTCCAGCCGCTTTACTAGCAAGCTCCCTACTTGGAGCATGAGCACCTTTAACCTCCTGTTCCGTACAGGTTGCAATTTGTCCTGAGGATAAACGGGAAGACGTGGAACCAACGAGAGACTAGCTCTTGGTGTTGGGACAGGCACAGGTCACTCTATTTTCCCATCAGAAAGAAGAATTAACCACAGGCTCAGCCTGACCCCCGGAACCAGAACAGGGCCTGAAGCCATTCTGCGATTTTGTGGCCAGCTCCCATAAAAACGAGTTGTAAAATGGAGGTTCAGGGCACTGCAATTCACAAACCTGCAGAGTTATAAATGATAACTCTCGTCCACAAATATATTGAGGGAAGGCAAAGAAGAGGATTTGAAATCAAGGCAGAATTGCAGGAAACAGATTTCAGGAGGTAGATACGAATCGCCTTTAAAGCACATGAAAAGCGGCAAAACGTTGACAGTGATGCCCTTGGCCAAAAAGGGCGTATGCGTTTTTTCCTGAATATATTCAGGAAAAAACGCATACGCCCTTTTTGGCCAACCAAGCAACCTGGAAAGGCAAATCAGCGCTACAAAGAAGTCTCGCTTTCCATCGGTCAAAAGGGCCATGCTGAAAAAAGTGTCAAAACCAGAAATGCAGGACAGGCCATGGAGAAATGGGAGCCTTGCTACACTGATGGGCGGGATGTAAATTGCCAAGAGCCACTCTGGAGAAGTGTCCGGTGAGTCCTGAAACATCTGAAAAACACAGCTTAGAGAGCATAGGGCACTTCCACTCATGGGGGTATAAATTGGGAAAATTAAAAATCAGCAAGACACAAGCACCCCAAAATTTAGGGCTGCTCTGTTGACCAGGACCTCCACTTCATTCCACCTTAAATATCCCAGGAAAGAGAAAAATGGATAAAGAAGTTGTGGTCCTTATGTACAATGGAATATCACTCAGCCAGGAAATCAATGTCGTAAGGTTAGTAGCAGCATGATGAGTGGATTTAGGTACGACGATTCTAAGTGAAATAAGTCACACAGAAAAGGACACTTCTCATAAGGTATCACTGATAGAGGGAATGTAAAAACCATTACACTTGAACTGAATTACAAAACAGAACAGAGTCACACATGCAGAAAACACACTATGGCTGCTTAACGGGAAAGGTGAGGTGGGGTGATACATAAAACAAGGGTATCAAATTAGCTCAGATACCGTTCCATAAACCCAATATGTAATAGACAAGACCTACTCCTTGCTCAGAGAACTGGACTCAACACGCCCTATTCACCGCACAAGAATATATCTGACTAATAATAATCGTAAAACCTATGTATTGATATCTCTCTGTTAGTGTGTCAAGTGGGTGTAAAGCGGCATAAACAGAGCAGTGAAAAGCAGCTAAACCCCATTATAAAAATAAATTACTTTGAAACAACCATGAAACAAAGACAGTGAAAGTGAGAGAAATTCTTACACAATGCGTTCAGGGGCTGTGATGCAACCTGGATTGACCATATCTAGACGCACAGCTGGATGAGACATAAGGGTGGACACTCTTGGGGCTGAGAGGTTTGGTGAGGTTGGGTGAGCAAACGCAGACCCTTTAAAGTAATACTGCGTGGTACCCATCGCATGGGTCCCAAATCTCCAGGTTCAAGGGCATCTTCCTACATCAAAAACATGCATGAGAAACCCAGAAGATGGTACACCGTGTGATGGGGAAAGTTTTCTAAAACGCACCTCATTTCTCATCTCCTTGTGCCCGGGTTCGCCATTCCAGCCGCTTTACTAGCAAGCTCCCTACTTGGAGCATCAGCACCTTTAACCTCCTGTTCCGTACAGGTTGCAATTTGTCCTGAGGATAAACGGGAAGACGTGGAACCACCGAGAGACTAGCTCTTGGTGTTGGGACAGGCACAGGTCACTCTATTTTCCCATCAGAAAGAAGAATTAACCACAGGCTCAGCCTGCCCCCCGGAACCAGAACAGGGCCTGAAGCCATTCTGCGATTTTGCGGCCAGCTCCCATAAAAACGAGTTGTAAAATGGAGGTTCAGGGCACTGCAATTCACAAACCTGCAGAGTTATAAATGATAACTCTCGTCCACAAATATATTGAGGGAAGGCAAAGAAGAGGATTTGAAATCAAGGCAGAATTGCAGGAAACAGATTTCAGGAGGTAGATACGAATCGCCTTTAAAGCACATGAAAAGCGGCAAAACGTTGACAATGATGCCCTTGGCCAAAAAGGGCGTATGCGTTTTTTCCTGAATATATTCAGGAAAAAACGCATACGCCCTTTTTGGCCAACCAAGCAACCTGGAAAGGCAAATCAGCGCTACAAAGAAGTCTCGCTTCCCATCGGTCAAAAGGGCCATGCTGAAAAAAGTGTCAAAACCAGAAATGCAGGACAGGCCATGGAGAAATGGGAGCCTTGCTACACTGATGGGCGGGATGTAAATTGTCAAGAGCCACTCTGGAGAAGTGTCCGGTGAGTCCTGAAACATCTGAAAAACACAGCTCAGAGAGCATAGGGCACTTCCACTCATGGGGGTATAAATTGGGAAAATTAAAAATCAGCAAGACACAAGCACCCCAAAGGTGAGGGCTGCTCTGTTGACCAGGACCTCCACTTCATTCCACCTTAAATATCCCAGGAAAGAGAAAAATGGATAAAGAAGTTGTGGTCCTTATGTACAATGGAATATCACTCAGCCAGGAAATCAATGTCGTAAGGTTAGTAGCAGCATGATGAGTGGATTTAGGTACGACGATTCTAAGTGAAATAAGTCACACAGAAAAGGACACTTCTCATAAGGTATCACTGATAGAGGGAATGTAAAAACCATTACACTTGAACTGAATTACAAAACAGAACAGAGTCACACATGCAGAAAACACACTATGGCTGCTTAACGGGAAAGGTGAGGTGGGGTGATACATAAAACAAGGGTATCAAATTAGCTCAGATACCGTTCCATAAACCCAATATGTAATAGACAAGACCTACTCCTTGCTCAGAGAACTGGACTCAACACGCCCTATTCACCGCACAAGAATATATCTGACTAATAATAATCGTAAAACCTATGTATTGATATCTCTCTGTTAGTGTGTCAAGTGGGTGTAAAGCGGCATAAACACAGCAGTGAAAAGCAGCTAAACCCCATTATAAAAATAAATTACTTTGAAACAACCATGAAACAAAGACAGTGAAAGAGAGAGAAACTCTTACACAATGCGTTCAGGGGCTGTGATGCAACCTGGATTGACCATATCTAGACGCACAGCTGGATGAGACATAAGGGTGGACACTCTTGGGGCTGAGAGGTTTGGTGAGGTTGGGTGAGCAAACGCAGACCCTTTAAAGTAATACTGCGTGGTACCCATCGCATGGGTCCCAAATCTCCAGGTTCAAGGGCATCTTCCTACATCAAAAACATGCATGAGAAACCCAGAAGATGGTACACCGTGTGATGGGGAAAGGTTTCTAAAACGCACCTCATTTCTCATCTCCTTGTGCCCGGGTTCGCCATTCCAGCTGCTTTACTAGCAAGCTCCCTACTTGGAGCATGAGCACCTTTAACCTCCTGTTCCGTAGAGGTTGCAATTTGTCCTGAGGATAAACGGGAAGACGTGGAACCAACGAGAGACTAGCTCTTGGTGTTGGGACAGGCACAGGTCACTCTATTTTCCCATCAGAAAGAAGAATTAACCACAGGCTCAGCCTGCCCCCCGGAACCAGAACAGGGCCTGAAGCCATTCTGCGATTTTGTGGCCAGCTCCCATAAAAACGAGTTGTAAAATGGAGGTTCAGGGCACTGCAATTCACAAACCTGCAGAGTTATAAATGATAACTCTCGTCCACAAATATATTGAGGGAAGGCAAAGAAGAGGATTTGAAATCAAGGCAGAATTGCAGGAAACAGATTTCAGGAGGTAGATACGAATCGCCTTTAAAGCACATGAAAAGCGGCAAAACGTTGACAGTGATGCCCTTGGCCAAAAAGGGCGTATGCGTTTTTTCCTGAATATATTCAGGAAAAAACGCATACGCCCTTTTTGGCCAACCAAGCAACCTGGAAAGGCAAATCAGCGCTACAAAGAAGTCTCGCTTTCCATCGGTCAAAAGGGCCATGCTGAAAAAAGTGTCAAAACCAGAAATGCAGGACAGGCCATGGAGAAATGGGAGCCTTGCTACACTGATGGGCGGGATGTAAATTGCCAAGAGCCACTCTGGAGAAGTGTCCGGTGAGTCCTGAAACATCTGAAAAACACAGCTTAGAGAGCATAGGGCACTTCCACTCATGGGGGTATAAATTGGGAAAATTAAAAATCAGCAAGACACAAGCACCCCAAAATTTAGGGCTGCTCTGTTGACCAGGACCTCCACTTCATTCCACCTTAAATATCCCAGGAAAGAGAAAAATGGATAAAGAAGTTGTGGTCCTTATGTACAATGGAATATCACTCAGCCATGAAATCAATGTCGTAAGGTTAGTAGCAGCATGATGAGTGGATTTAGGTACGACGATTCTAAGTGAAATAAGTCACACAGAAAAGGACACTTCTCATAAGGTATCACTGATAGAGGGAATGTAAAAACCATTACACTTGAACTGAATTACAAAACAGAACAGAGTCACACATGCAGAAAACACACTATGGCTGCTTAACGGGAAAGGTGAGGTGGGGTGATACATAAAACAAGGGTATCAAATTAGCTCAGATACCGTTCCATAAACCCAATATGTAATAGACAAGACCTACTCCTTGCTCAGAGAACTGGACTCAACACGCCCTATTCACTGCACAAGAATATATCTGACTAATAATAATCGTAAAACCTATGTATTGATATCTCTCTGTTAGTGTGTCAAGTGGGTGTAAAGCGGCATAAACAGAGCAGTGAAAAGCAGCTAAACCCCATTATAAAAATAAATTACTTTGAAACAACCATGAAACAAAGACAGTGAAAGTGAGAGAAATTCTTACACAATGCGTTCAGGGGCTGTGATGCAACCTGGATTGACCATATCTAGACGCACAGCTGGATGAGACATAAGGGTGGACACTCTTGGGGCTGAGAGGTTTGGTGAGGTTGGGTGAGCAAACGCAGACCCTTTAAAGTAATACTGCGTGGTACCCATCGCATGGGTCCCAAATCTCCAGGTTCAAGGGCATCTTCCTACATCAAAAACATGCATGAGAAACCCAGAAGATGGTACACCGTGTGATGGGGAAAGTTTTCTAAAACGCACCTCATTTCTCATCTCCTTGTGCCCGGGTTCGCCATTCCAGCCGCTTTACTAGCAAGCTCCCTACTTGGAGCATCAGCGCCTTTAACCTCCTGTTCCGTACAGGTTGCAATTTGTCCTGAGGATAAACGGGAAGACGTGGAACCAACGAGAGACTAGCTCTTGGTGTTGGGACAGGCACAGGTCACTCTATTTTCCCATCAGAAAGAAGAATTAACCACAGGCTCAGCCTGCCCCCCGGAACCAGAACAGGGCCTGAAGCCATTCTGCGATTTTGCGGCCAGCTCCCATAAAAACGAGTTGTAAAATGGAGGTTCAGGGCACTGCAATTCACAAACCTGCAGAGTTATAAATGATAACTCTCGTCCACAAATATATTGAGGGAAGGCAAAGAAGAGGATTTGAAATCAAGGCAGAATTGCAGGAAACAGATTTCAGGAGGTAGATACGAATCGCCTTTAAAGCACATGAAAAGCGGCAAAACGTTGACAATGATGCCCTTGGCCAAAAAGGGCGTATGCGTTTTTTCCTGAATATATTCAGGAAAAAACGCATACGCCCTTTTTGGCCAACCAAGCAACCTGGAAAGGCAAATCAGCGCTACAAAGAAGTCTCGCTTCCCATCGGTCAAAAGGGCCATGCTGAAAAAAGTGTCAAAACCAGAAATGCAGGACAGGCCATGGAGAAATGGGAGCCTTGCTACACTGATGGGCGGGATGTAAATTGCCAAGAGCCACTCTGGAGAAGTGTCCGGTGAGTCCTGAAACATCTGAAAAACACAGCTCAGAGAGCATAGGGCACTTCCACTCATGGGGGTATAAATTGGGAAAATTAAAAATCAGCAAGACACAAGCACCCCAAAGTTTAGGGCTGCTCTGTTGACCAGGACCTCCACTTCATTCCACCTTAAATATCCCAGGAAAGAGAAAAATGGATAAAGAAGTTGTGGTCCTTATGTACAATGGAATATCACTCAGCCATGAAATCAATGTCGTAAGGTTAGTAGCAGCATGATGAGTGGATTTAGGTACGACGATTCTAAGTGAAATAAGACACACAGAAAAGGACACTTCTCATAAGGTATCACTGATAGAGGGAATGTAAAAACCATTACACTTGAACTGAATTACAAAACAGAACAGTGTCACACATGCAGAAAACACACTATGGCTGCTTAACGGGAAAGGTGAGGTGGGGTGATACATAAAACAAGGGTATCAAATTAGCTCACATACCGTTCCATAAACCCAATATGTAATAGACAAGACCTACTCCTTGCTCAGAGAACTGGACTCAACACGCCCTATTCACCGCACAAGAATATATCTGACTAATAATAATCGTAAAACCTATGTATTGATATCTCTCTGTTAGTGTGTCAAGTGGGTGTAAAGCGGCATAAACACAGCAGTGAAAAGCAGCTAAACCCCATTATAAAAATAAATTACTTTGAAACACCCATGAAACAAAGACAGTGAAACAGAGAGAAATTCTTACACAATGCGTTCAGGGGCTGTGATGCAACCTGGATTGACCATATCTAGACGCACAGCTGGATGAGACATAAGGGTGGACACTCTTGGGGCTGAGAGGTTTGGTGAGGTTGGGTGAGCAAACGCAGACCCTTTAAAGTAATACTGCGTGGTACCCATCGCATGGGTCCCAAATCTCCAGGTTCAAGGGCATCTTCCTACATCAAAAACATGCATGAGAAACCCAGAAGATGGTACACCGTGTGATGGGGAAAGGTTTCTAAAACGCACCTCATTTCTCATCTCCTTGTGCCCGGGTTCGCCATTCCAGCCGCTTTACTAGCAAGCTCCCTACTTGGAGCATCAGCACCTTTAACCTCCTGTTCCGTACAGGTTGCAATTTGTCCTGAGGATAAACGGGAAGACGTGGAACCAACGAGAGACTAGCTCTTGGTGTTGGGACAGGCACAGGTCACTCTATTTTCCCATCAGAAAGAAGAATTAACCACAGGCTCAGCCTGACCCCCGGAACCAGAACAGGGCCTGAAGCCATTCTGCGATTTTGTGGCCAGCTCCCATAAAAACGAGTTGTAAAATGGAGGTTCAGGGCACTGCAATTCACAAACCTGCAGAGTTATAAATGATAACTCTCGTCCACAAATATATTGAGGGAAGGCAAAGAAGAGGATTTGAAATCAAGGCAGAATTGCAGGAAACAGATTTCAGGAGGTAGATACGAATCGCCTTTAAAGCACATGAAAAGCGGCAAAACGTTGACAATGATGCCCTTGGCCACAAAGGGCGTATGCGTTTTTTCCTGAATATATTCAGGAAAAAACGCATACGCCCTTTTTGGCCAACCAAGCAACCTGGAAAGGCAAATCAGCGCTACAAAGAAGTCTCGCTTCCCATCGGTCAAAAGGGCCATGCTGAAAAAAGTGTCAAAACCAGAAATGCAGGACAGGCCATGGAGAAATGGGAGCCTTGCTACACTGATGGGCGGGATGTAAATTGCCAAGAGCCACTCTGGAGAAGTGTCCGGTGAGTCCTGAAACATCTGAAAAACACAGCTTAGAGAGCATAGGGCACTTCCACTCATGGGGGTATAAATTGGGAAAATTAAAAATCAGCAAGACACAAGCACCCCAAAGTTGAGGGATGCTCTGTTGACAAGGACCTCCACTTCATTCCACCTTAAATATCCCAGGAAAGAGAAAAATGGGTAAAGAAGTTGTGGTCCTTATGTACAATGGAATATCACTCAACCATGAAATCAATGTCGTAAGGTTAGTAGCAGCATGATGAGTGGATTTAGGTACGACGATTCTAAGTGAAATAAGTCACACAGAAAAGGACACTTCTCATAAGGTATCACTGATAGAGGGAATGTAAAAACCGTTACACTTGAACTGAATTACAAAACAGAACAGAGTCACACATGCAGAAAACACACTATGGCTGCTTAACGGGAAAGGTGAGGTGGGGTGATACATAAAACAAGGGTATCAAATTAGCTCAGATACCGTTCCATAAACCCAATATGTAATAGACAAGACCTACTCCTTCCTCAGAGAACTGGACTCAACACGCTCTATTCACCGCACAAGAATATATCTGACTAATAATAATCGTAAAACCTATGTATTGATATCTCTCTGTTAGTGAGTCAAGTGGGTGTAAAGTGGCATAAACACAGCAGTGAAAAGCAGCTAAACCCCATTATAAAAATAAATTACTTTGAAACACCCATGAAACAAAGACAGTGAAAGAGAGAGAAATTCTTACACAATGCGTTCAGGGGCTGTGATGCAACCTGGATTGACCATATCTAGACGCACAGCTGGATGAGACATAAGGGTGGACACTCTTGGGGCTGAGAGGTTTGGTGAGGTTGGGTGAGCAAACGCAGACCCTTTAAAGTAATACTGCGTGGTACCCATCGCATGGGTCCCAAATCTCCAGGTTCAAGGGCATCTTCCTACATCAAAAACATGCATGAGAAACCCAGAAGTTGGTACACCGTGTGATGGGGAAAGGTTTCTAAAACGCACCTCATTTCTCATCTCCTTGTGCCCGGGTTCGCCATTCCAGCCGCTTTACTAGCAAGCTCCCTACTTGGAGCATCAGCACCTTTAACCTCCTGTTCCGTACAGGTTGCAATTTGTCCTGAGGATAAACGGGAAGACGTGGAACCAACGAGAGACTAGCTCTTGGTGTTGGGACAGGCACAGGTCACTCTATTTTCCCATCAGAAAGAAGAATTAACCACAGGCTCAGCCTGCCCCCCGGAACAGAACAGGGCCTGAAGCCATTCTGCGATTTTGTGGCCAGCTCCCATAAAAACGAGTTGTAAAATCGAGGTTCAGGGCACTGCAATTCACAAACCTGCAGAGTTATAAATGATAACTCTCGTCCACAAATATATTGAGGGAAGGCAAAGAAGAGGATTTGAAATCAAGGCAGAATTGCAGGAAACAGATTTCAGGAGGTAGATACGAATCGCCTTTAAAGCACATGAAAAGTGGCAAAACGTTGACAATGATGCCCTTGGCCAAAAAGGGCGTATGCGTTTTTTTCCTGAATATATTCAGGAAAAAACGCATACGCCCTTTTTGGCCAACCAAGCAACCTGGAAAGGCAAATCAGCGCTACAAAGAAGTCTCGCTTCCCATCGGTCAAAAGGGCCATGCTGAAAAAAGTGTCAAAACCAGAAATGCAGGACAGGCCATGGAGAAATGGGAGCCTTGCTACACTGATGGGCGGGATGTAAATTGCCAAGAGCCACTCTGGAGAAGTGTCCGGTGAGTCCTGAAACATCTGAAAAACACAGCTTAGAGAGCATAGGGCACTTCCACTCATGGGGGTATAAATTGGGAAAATTAAAAATCAGCAAGACACAAGCACCCCAAAGTTTAGGGCTGCTCTGTTGACCAGGACCTCCACTTCATTCCACCTTAAATATCCCAGGAAAGAGAAAAATGGATAAAGAAGTTGTGGTCCTTATGTACAATGGAATATCACTCAGCCATGAAATCAATGTCGTAAGGTTAGTAGCAGCATGATGAGTGGATTTAGGTACGACGATTCTAAGTGAAATAAGTCACACAGAAAAGGACACTTCTCATAAGGTATCACTGATAGAGGGAATGTAAAAACCATTACACTTGAACTGAATTACAAAACAGAACAGAGTCACACATGCAGAAAACACACTATGGCTGCTTAACGGGAAAGGTGAGGTGGGGTGATACATAAAACAAGGGTATCAAATTAGCTCACATACCGTTCCATAAACCCAATATGTAATAGACAAGACCTACTCCTTGCTCAGAGAACTGGACTCAACACGCCCTATTCACTGCACAAGAATATATCTGACTAATAATAATCGTAAAACCTATGTATTGATATCTCTCTGTTAGTGTGTCAAGTGGGTGTAAAGCGGCATAAACAGAGCAGTGAAAAGCAGCTAAACCCCATTATAAAAATAAATTACTTTGAAACAACCATGAAACAAAGACAGTGAAAGAGAGAGAAATTCTTACACAATGCGTTCAGGGGCTGTGATGCAACCTGGATTGACCATATCTAGACGCACAGCTGGATGAGACATAAGGGTGGACACTCTTGGGGCTGAGAGGTTTGGTGAGGTTGGGTGAGCAAACGCAGACCCTTTAAAGTAATACTGCGTGGTACCCATCGCATGGGTCCCAAATCTCCAGGTTCAAGGGCATCTTCCTACATCAAAAACATGCATGAGAAACCCAGAAGTTGGTACACCGTGTGATGGGGAAAGGTTTCTAAAACGCACCTCATTTCTCATCTCCTTGTGCCCGGGTTCGCCATTCCAGCCGCTTTACTAGCAAGCTCCCTACTTGGAGCATCAGCACCTTTAACCTCCTGTTCCGTACAGGTTGCAATTTGTCCTGAGGATAAACGGGAAGACGTGGAACCAACGAGAGACTAGCTCTTTGTGTTGGGACAGGCACAGGTCACTCTATTTTCCCATCAGAAAGAAGAATTAACCACAGGCTCAGCCTGCCCCCCGGAACCAGAACAGGGCCTGAAGCCATTCTGCGATTTTGCGGCCAGCTCCCATAAAAACGAGTTGTAAAATGGAGGTTCAGGGCACTGCAATTCACAAACCTGCAGAGTTATAAATGATAACTCTCATCCACAAATATATTGAGGGAAGGCAAAGAAGAGGATTTGAAATCAAGGCAGAATTGCACGAAACAGATTTCAGGAGGTAGATTCGAATCGCCTTTAAAGCACATGAAAAGCGGCAAAACGTTGACAATGATGCCCTTGGCCAAAAAGGGCGTATGCGTTTTTTCCTGAATATATTCAGGAAAAAACGCATACGCCCTTTTTGGCCAACCAAGCAACCTGGAAAGGCAAATCAGCGCTACAAAGAAGTCTCGCTTCCCATCGGTCAAAAGGGCCATGCTGAAAAAAGTGTCAAAACCAGAAATGCAGGACAGGCCATGGAGAAATGGGAGCCTTGCTACACTGATGGGCGGGATGTAAATTGCCAAGAGCCACTCTGGAGAAGTGTCCGGTGAGTCCTGAAACATCTGAAAAACACAGCTCAGAGAGCATAGGGCACTTCCACTCATGGGTGTATAAATTGGGAAAATTAAAAATCAGCAAGACACAAGCACCCCAAAGTTGAGGGCTGCTCTGTTGACCAGGACCTCCACTTCATTCCACCTTAAATATCCCAGGAAAGAGAAAAATGGATAAAGAAGTTGTGGTCCTTATGTACAATGGAATATCACTCAGCCATGAAATCAATGTCGTAAGGTTAGTAGCAGCATGATGAGTGGATTTAGGTACGACGATTCTAAGTGAAATAAGTCACACAGAAAAGGACACTTCTCATAAGGTATCACTGATGGAGGGAATGTAAAAACCATTACACTTGAACTGAATTACAAAACAGAACAGAGTCACACATGCAGAAAACACACTATGGCTGCTTAACGGGAAAGGTGAGGTGGGGTGATACATAAAACAAGGGTATCAAATTAGCTCACATACCGTTCCATAAACCCAATATGTAATAGACAAGACCTACTCCTTGCTCAGAGAACTGGACTCAACACGCCCTATTCACCGCACAAGAATATATCTGACTAATAATAATCGTAAAACCTATGTATTGATATCTCTCTGTTAGTGTGTCAAGTGGGTGTAAAGCGGCATAAACACAGCAGTGAAAATCAGCTAAACCCCATTATAAAAATAAATTACTTTGAAACACCCATGAAACAAAGACAGTGAAAGAGAGAGAAATTCTTACACAATGCGTTCAGGGGCTGTGATGCAACCTGGTTTGACCATATCTAGACGCACAGCTGGATGAGACATAAGGGTGGACACTCTTGGGGCTGAGAGGTTTGATGAGGTTGGGTGAGCAAACGCAGACCCTTTAAAGTAATACTGCGTGGTACCCATCGCATGGGTCCCAAATCTCCAGGTTCAAGGGCATCTTCCTACATCAAAAACATGCATGAGAAACCCAGAAGTTGGTACACCGTGTGATGGGGAAAGGTTTCTAAAACGCACCTCATTTCTCATCTCCTTGTGCCCGGGTTCGCCATTCCAGCCGCTTTACTAGCAAGCTCCCTACTTGGAGCATCAGCACCTTTAACCTCCTGTTCCGTACAGGTTGCAATTTGTCCTGAGGATAAACGGGAAGACGTGGAACCAACGAGAGACTAGCTCTTGGTGTTGGGACAGGCACAGGTCACTCTATTTTCCCATCAGAAAGAAGAATTAACCACAGGCTCAGCCTGCCCCCCGGAACAGAACAGGGCCTGAAGCCATTCTGCGATTTTGTGGCCAGCTCCCATAAAAACGAGTTGTAAAATCGAGGTTCAGGGCACTGCAATTCACAAACCTGCAGAGTTATAAATGATAACTCTCGTCCACAAATATATTGAGGGAAGGCAAAGAAGAGGATTTGAAATCAAGGCAGAATTGCAGGAAACAGATTTCAGGAGGTAGATACGAATCGCCTTTAAAGCACATGAAAAGCGGCAAAACGTTGACAATGATGCCCTTGGCCAAAAAGGGCGTATGCGTTTTTTTCCTGAATATATTCAGGAAAAAACGCATACGCCCTTTTTGGCCAACCAAGCAACCTGGAAAGGCAAATCAGCGCTACAAAGAAGTCTCGCTTCCCATCGGTCAAAAGGGCCATGCTGAAAAAAGTGTCAAAACCAGAAATGCAGGACAGGCCATGGAGAAATGGGAGCCTTGCTACACTGATGGGCGGGATGTAAATTGCCAAGAGCCACTCTGGAGAAGTGTCCGGTGAGTCCTGAAACATCTGAAAAACACAGCTTAGAGAGCATAGGGCACTTCCACTCATGGGGGTATAAATTGGGAAAATTAAAAATCAGCAAGACACAAGCACCCCAAAGTTTAGGGCTGCTCTGTTGACCAGGACCTCCACTTCATTCCACCTTAAATATCCCAGGAAAGAGAAAAATGGATAAAGAAGTTGTGGTCCTTATGTACAATGGAATATCACTCAGCCATGAAATCAATGTCGTAAGGTTAGTAGCAGCATGATGAGTGGATTTAGGTACGACGATTCTAAGTGAAATAAGTCACACAGAAAAGGACACTTCTCATAAGGTATCACTGATAGAGGGAATGTAAAAACCATTACACTTGAACTGAATTACAAAACAGAACAGAGTCACACATGCAGAAAACACACTATGGCTGCTTAACGGGAAAGGTGAGGTGGGGTGATACATAAAACAAGGGTATCAAATTAGCTCACATACCGTTCCATAAACCCAATATGTAATAGACAAGACCTACTCCTTGCTCAGAGAACTGGACTCAACACGCCCTATTCACTGCACAAGAATATATCTGACTAATAATAATCGTAAAACCTATGTATTGATATCTCTCTGTTAGTGTGTCAAGTGGGTGTAAAGCGGCATAAACAGAGCAGTGAAAAGCAGCTAAACCCCATTATAAAAATAAATTACTTTGAAACAACCATGAAACAAAGACAGTGAAAGAGAGAGAAATTCTTACACAATGCGTTCAGGGGCTGTGATGCAACCTGGATTGACCATATCTAGACGCACAGCTGGATGAGACATAAGGGTGGACACTCTTGGGGCTGAGAGGTTTGGTGAGGTTGGGTGAGCAAACGCAGACCCTTTAAAGTAATACTGCGTGGTACCCATCGCATGGGTCCCAAATCTCCAGGTTCAAGGGCATCTTCCTACATCAAAAACATGCATGAGAAACCCAGAAGTTGGTACACCGTGTGATGGGGAAAGGTTTCTAAAACGCACCTCATTTCTCATCTCCTTGTGCCCGGGTTCGCCATTCCAGCCGCTTTACTAGCAAGCTCCCTACTTGGAGCATCAGCACCTTTAACCTCCTGTTCCGTACAGGTTGCAATTTGTCCTGAGGATAAACGGGAAGACGTGGAACCAACGAGAGACTAGCTCTTTGTGTTGGGACAGGCACAGGTCACTCTATTTTCCCATCAGAAAGAAGAATTAACCACAGGCTCAGCCTGCCCCCCGGAACCAGAACAGGGCCTGAAGCCATTCTGCGATTTTGCGGCCAGCTCCCATAAAAACGAGTTGTAAAATGGAGGTTCAGGGCACTGCAATTCACAAACCTGCAGAGTTATAAATGATAACTCTCATCCACAAATATATTGAGGGAAGGCAAAGAAGAGGATTTGAAATCAAGGCAGAATTGCACGAAACAGATTTCAGGAGGTAGATTCGAATCGCCTTTAAAGCACATGAAAAGCGGCAAAACGTTGACAATGATGCCCTTGGCCAAAAAGGGCGTATGCGTTTTTTCCTGAATATATTCAGGAAAAAACGCATACGCCCTTTTTGGCCAACCAAGCAACCTGGAAAGGCAAATCAGCGCTACAAAGAAGTCTCGCTTCCCATCGGTCAAAAGGGCCATGCTGAAAAAAGTGTCAAAACCAGAAATGCAGGACAGGCCATGGAGAAATGGGAGCCTTGCTACACTGATGGGCGGGATGTAAATTGCCAAGAGCCACTCTGGAGAAGTGTCCGGTGAGTCCTGAAACATCTGAAAAACACAGCTCAGAGAGCATAGGGCACTTCCACTCATGGGTGTATAAATTGGGAAAATTAAAAATCAGCAAGACACAAGCACCCCAAAGTTGAGGGCTGCTCTGTTGACCAGGACCTCCACTTCATTCCACCTTAAATATCCCAGGAAAGAGAAAAATGG
Source organism: Balaenoptera borealis (assembly GCF_965194805.1). Lineage (NCBI taxonomy): Eukaryota > Metazoa > Chordata > Mammalia > Artiodactyla > Balaenopteridae > Balaenoptera > Balaenoptera borealis. The sequence continues at coordinate 731,288 of NW_028123990.1, forward strand.
ATAAAGAAGTTGTGGTCCTTATGTACAATGGAATATCACTCAGCCATGAAATCAATGTCGTAAGGTTAGTAGCAGCATGATGAGTGGATTTAGGTACGACGATTCTAAGTGAAATAAGTCACACAGAAAAGGACACTTCTCATAAGGTATCACTGATGGAGGGAATGTAAAAACCATTACACTTGAACTGAATTACAAAACAGAACAGAGTCACACATGCAGAAAACACACTATGGCTGCTTAACGGGAAAGGTGAGGTGGGGTGATACATAAAACAAGGGTATCAAATTAGCTCACATACCGTTCCATAAACCCAATATGTAATAGACAAGACCTACTCCTTGCTCAGAGAACTGGACTCAACACGCCCTATTCACCGCACAAGAATATATCTGACTAATAATAATCGTAAAACCTATGTATTGATATCTCTCTGTTAGTGTGTCAAGTGGGTGTAAAGCGGCATAAACACAGCAGTGAAAATCAGCTAAACCCCATTATAAAAATAAATTACTTTGAAACACCCATGAAACAAAGACAGTGAAAGAGAGAGAAATTCTTACACAATGCGTTCAGGGGCTGTGATGCAACCTGGTTTGACCATATCTAGACGCACAGCTGGATGAGACATAAGGGTGGACACTCTTGGGGCTGAGAGGTTTGATGAGGTTGGGTGAGCAAACGCAGACCCTTTAAAGTAATACTGCGTGGTACCCATCGCATGGGTCCCAAATCTCCAGGTTCAAGGGCATCTTCCTACATCAAAAACATGCATGAGAAACCCAGAAGTTGGTACACCGTGTGATGGGGAAAGGTTTCTAAAACGCACCTCATTTCTCATCTCCTTGTGCCCGGGTTCGCCATTCCAGCCGCTTTACTAGCAAGCTCCCTACTTGGAGCATCAGCACCTTTAACCTCCTGTTCCGTACAGGTTGCAATTTGTCCTGAGGATAAACGGGAAGACGTGGAACCAACGAGAGACTAGCTCTTGGTGTTGGGACAGGCACAGGTCACTCTATTTTCCCATCAGAAAGAAGAATTAACCACAGGCTCAGCCTGCCCCCCGGAACAGAACAGGGCCTGAAGCCATTCTGCGATTTTGTGGCCAGCTCCCATAAAAACGAGTTGTAAAATCGAGGTTCAGGGCACTGCAATTCACAAACCTGCAGAGTTATAAATGATAACTCTCGTCCACAAATATATTGAGGGAAGGCAAAGAAGAGGATTTGAAATCAAGGCAGAATTGCAGGAAACAGATTTCAGGAGGTAGATACGAATCGCCTTTAAAGCACATGAAAAGCGGCAAAACGTTGACAATGATGCCCTTGGCCAAAAAGGGCGTATGCGTTTTTTTCCTGAATATATTCAGGAAAAAACGCATACGCCCTTTTTGGCCAACCAAGCAACCTGGAAAGGCAAATCAGCGCTACAAAGAAGTCTCGCTTCCCATCGGTCAAAAGGGCCATGCTGAAAAAAGTGTCAAAACCAGAAATGCAGGACAGGCCATGGAGAAATGGGAGCCTTGCTACACTGATGGGCGGGATGTAAATTGCCAAGAGCCACTCTGGAGAAGTGTCCGGTGAGTCCTGAAACATCTGAAAAACACAGCTTAGAGAGCATAGGGCACTTCCACTCATGGGGGTATAAATTGGGAAAATTAAAAATCAGCAAGACACAAGCACCCCAAAGTTTAGGGCTGCTCTGTTGACCAGGACCTCCACTTCATTCCACCTTAAATATCCCAGGAAAGAGAAAAATGGATAAAGAAGTTGTGGTCCTTATGTACAATGGAATATCACTCAGCCATGAAATCAATGTCGTAAGGTTAGTAGCAGCATGATGAGTGGATTTAGGTACGACGATTCTAAGTGAAATAAGTCACACAGAAAAGGACACTTCTCATAAGGTATCACTGATAGAGGGAATGTAAAAACCATTACACTTGAACTGAATTACAAAACAGAACAGAGTCACACATGCAGAAAACACACTATGGCTGCTTAACGGGAAAGGTGAGGTGGGGTGATACATAAAACAAGGGTATCAAATTAGCTCACATACCGTTCCATAAACCCAATATGTAATAGACAAGACCTACTCCTTGCTCAGAGAACTGGACTCAACACGCCCTATTCACTGCACAAGAATATATCTGACTAATAATAATCGTAAAACCTATGTATTGATATCTCTCTGTTAGTGTGTCAAGTGGGTGTAAAGCGGCATAAACAGAGCAGTGAAAAGCAGCTAAACCCCATTATAAAAATAAATTACTTTGAAACAACCATGAAACAAAGACAGTGAAAGAGAGAGAAATTCTTACACAATGCGTTCAGGGGCTGTGATGCAACCTGGATTGACCATATCTAGACGCACAGCTGGATGAGACATAAGGGTGGACACTCTTGGGGCTGAGAGGTTTGGTGAGGTTGGGTGAGCAAACGCAGACCCTTTAAAGTAATACTGCGTGGTACCCATCGCATGGGTCCCAAATCTCCAGGTTCAAGGGCATCTTCCTACATCAAAAACATGCATGAGAAACCCAGAAGTTGGTACACCGTGTGATGGGGAAAGGTTTCTAAAACGCACCTCATTTCTCATCTCCTTGTGCCCGGGTTCGCCATTCCAGCCGCTTTACTAGCAAGCTCCCTACTTGGAGCATCAGCACCTTTAACCTCCTGTTCCGTACAGGTTGCAATTTGTCCTGAGGATAAACGGGAAGACGTGGAACCAACGAGAGACTAGCTCTTTGTGTTGGGACAGGCACAGGTCACTCTATTTTCCCATCAGAAAGAAGAATTAACCACAGGCTCAGCCTGCCCCCCGGAACCAGAACAGGGCCTGAAGCCATTCTGCGATTTTGCGGCCAGCTCCCATAAAAACGAGTTGTAAAATGGAGGTTCAGGGCACTGCAATTCACAAACCTGCAGAGTTATAAATGATAACTCTCATCCACAAATATATTGAGGGAAGGCAAAGAAGAGGATTTGAAATCAAGGCAGAATTGCACGAAACAGATTTCAGGAGGTAGATTCGAATCGCCTTTAAAGCACATGAAAAGCGGCAAAACGTTGACAATGATGCCCTTGGCCAAAAAGGGCGTATGCGTTTTTTCCTGAATATATTCAGGAAAAAACGCATACGCCCTTTTTGGCCAACCAAGCAACCTGGAAAGGCAAATCAGCGCTACAAAGAAGTCTCGCTTCCCATCGGTCAAAAGGGCCATGCTGAAAAAAGTGTCAAAACCAGAAATGCAGGACAGGCCATGGAGAAATGGGAGCCTTGCTACACTGATGGGCGGGATGTAAATTGCCAAGAGCCACTCTGGAGAAGTGTCCGGTGAGTCCTGAAACATCTGAAAAACACAGCTCAGAGAGCATAGGGCACTTCCACTCATGGGTGTATAAATTGGGAAAATTAAAAATCAGCAAGACACAAGCACCCCAAAGTTTAGGGCTGCTCTGTTGACCAGGACCTCCACTTCATTCCACCTTAAATATCCCAGGAAAGAGAAAAATGGATAAAGAAGTTGTGGTCCTTATGTACAATGGAATATCACTCAGCCATGAAATCAATGTCGTAAGGTTAGTAGCAGCATGATGAGTGGATTTAGGTACGACGATTCTAAGTGAAATAAGTCACACAGAAAAGGACACTTCTCATAAGGTATCACTGATGGAGGGAATGTAAAAACCATTACACTTGAACTGAATTACAAAACAGAACAGAGTCACACATGCAGAAAACACACTATGGCTGCTTAACGGGAAAGGTGAGGTGGGGTGATACATAAAACAAGGGTATCAAATTAGCTCACATACCGTTCCATAAACCCAATATGTAATAGACAAGACCTACTCCTTGCTCAGAGAACTGGACTCAACACGCCCTATTCACCGCACAAGAATATATCTGACTAATAATAATCGTAAAACCTATGTATTGATATCTCTCTGTTAGTGTGTCAAGTGGGTGTAAAGCGGCATAAACACAGCAGTGAAAATCAGCTAAACCCCATTATAAAAATAAATTACTTTGAAACACCCATGAAACAAAGACAGTGAAAGAGAGAGAAATTCTTACACAATGCGTTCAGGGGCTGTGATGCAACCTGGTTTGACCATATCTAGACGCACAGCTGGATGAGACATAAGGGTGGACACTCTTGGGGCTGAGAGGTTTGATGAGGTTGGGTGAGCAAACGCAGACCCTTTAAAGTAATACTGCGTGGTACCCATCGCATGGGTCCCAAATCTCCAGGTTCAAGGGCATCTTCCTACATCAAAAACATGCATGAGAAACCCAGAAGATGGTACACCGTGTGATGGGGAAAGGTTTCTAAAACGCACCTCATTTCTCATCTCCTTGTGCCCGGGTTCGCCATTCCAGCCGCTTTACTAGCAAGCTCCCTACTTGGAGCATCAGCACCTTTAACCTCCTGTTCCGTACAGGTTGCAATTTGTCCTGAGGATAAACGGGAAGACGTGGAACCAACGAGAGACTAGCTCTTGGTGTTGGGACAGGCACAGGTCACTCTATTTTCCCATCAGAAAGAAGAATTAACCACAGGCTCAGCCTGCCCCCCGGAACCAGAACAGGGCCTGAAGCCATTCTGCGATTTTGCGGCCAGCTCCCATAAAAACGAGTTGTAAAATGGAGGTTCAGGGCACTGCAATTCACAAACCTGCAGAGTTATAAATGATAACTCTCGTCCACAAATATATTGAGGGAAGGCAAAGAAGAGGATTTGAAATCAAGGCAGAATTGCAGGAAACAGATTTCAGGAGGTAGATACGAATCGCCTTTAAAGCACATGAAAAGCGGCAAAACGTTGACAATGATGCCCTTGGCCAAAAAGGGCGTATGCGTTTTTTCCTGAATATATTCAGGAAAAAACGCATACGCCCTTTTTGGCCAACCAAGCAACCTGGAAAGGCAAATCAGCGCTACAAAGAAGTCTCGCTTCCCATCGGTCAAAAGGGCCATGCTGAAAAAAGTGTCAAAACCAGAAATGCAGGACAGGCCATGGAGAAATGGGAGCCTTGCTACACTGATGGGCGGGATGTAAATTGCCAAGAGCCACTCTGGAGAAGTGTCCGGTGAGTCCTGAAACATCTGAAAAACACAGCTCAGAGAGCATAGGGCACTTCCACTCATGGGGGTATAAATTGGGAAAATTAAAAATCAGCAAGACACAAGCACCCCAAAGTTTAGGGCTGCTCTGTTGACCAGGACCTCCACTTCATTCCACCTTAAATATCCCAGGAAAGAGAAAAATGGATAAAGAAGTTGTGGTCCTTATGTACAATGGAATATCACTCAGCCAGGAAATCAATGTCGTAAGGTTAGTAGCAGCATGATGAGTGGATTTAGGTACGACGATTCTAAGTGAAATAAGTCACACAGAAAAGGACACTTCTCATAAGGTATCACTGATAGAGGGAATGTAAAAACCATTACACTTGAACTGAATTACAAAACAGAACAGTGTCACACATGCAGAAAACACACTATGGCTGCTTAACGGGAAAGGTGAGGTGGGGTGATACATAAAACAAGGGTATCAAATTAGCTCACATACCGTTCCATAAACCCAATATGTAATAGACAAGACCTACTCCTTGCTCAGAGAACTGGACTCAACACGCCCTATTCACCGCACAAGAATATATCTGACTAATAATAATCGTAAAACCTATGTATTGATATCTCTCTGTTAGTGTGTCAAGTGGGTGTAAAGCGGCATAAACACAGCAGTGAAAAGCAGCTAAACCCCATTATAAAAATAAATTACTTTGAAACACCCATGAAACAAAGACAGTGAAACAGAGAGAAATTCTTACACAATGCGTTCAGGGGCTGTGATGCAACCTGGATTGACCATATCTAGACGCACAGCTGGATGAGACATAAGGGTGGACACTCTTGGGGCTGAGAGGTTTGGTGAGGTTGGGTGAGCAAACGCAGACCCTTTAAAGTAATACTGCGTGGTACCCATCGCATGGGTCCCAAATCTCCAGGTTCAAGGGCATCTTCCTACATCAAAAACATGCATGAGAAACCCAGAAGATGGTACACCGTGTGATGGGGAAAGGTTTCTAAAACGCACCTCATTTCTCATCTCCTTGTGCCCGGGTTCGCCATTCCAGCCGCTTTACTAGCAAGCTCCCTACTTGGAGCATGAGCACCTTTAACCTCCTGTTCCGTACAGGTTGCAATTTGTCCTGAGGATAAACGGGAAGACGTGGAACCAACGAGAGACTAGCTCTTGGTGTTGGGACAGGCACAGGTCACTCTATTTTCCCATCAGAAAGAAGAATTAACCACAGGCTCAGCCTGCCCCCCGGAACCAGAACAGGGCCTGAAGCCATTCTGCGATTTTGCGGCCAGCTCCCATAAAAACGAGTTGTAAAATGGAGGTTCAGGGCACTGCAATTCACAAACCTGCAGAGTTATAAATGATAACTCTCGTCCACAAATATATTGAGGGAAGGCAAAGAAGAGGATTTGAAATCAAGGCAGAATTGCAGGAAACAGATTTCAGGAGGTAGATACGAATCGCCTTTAAAGCACAGGAACAGCGGCAAAACGTTGACAATGATGCCCTTGGCCAAAAAGGGCGTATGCGTTTTTTCCTGAATATATTCAGGAAAAAACGCATACGCCCTTTTTGGCCAACCAAGCAACCTGGAAAGGCAAATCAGCGCTACAAAGAAGTCTCGCATCCCATCGGTCAAAAGGGCCATGCTGAAAAAAGTGTCAAAACCAGAAATGCAGGACAGGCCATGGAGAAATGGGAGCCTTGCTACACTGATGGGCGGGATGTAAATTGCCAAGAGCCACTCTGGAGAAGTGTCCGGTGAGTCCTGAAACATCTGAAAAACACAGCTCAGAGAGCATAGGGCACTTCCACTCATGGGGGTATAAATTGGGAAAATTAAAAATCAGCAAGACACAAGCACCCCAAAGTTGAGGGCTGCTCTGTTGACCAGGACCTCCACTTCATTCCACCTTAAATATCCCAGGAAAGAGAAAAATGGATAAAGAAGTTGTGGTCCTTATGTACAATGGAATATCACTCAGCCATGAAATCAATGTCGTAAGGTTAGTAGCAGCATGATGAGTGGATTTAGGTACGACGATTCTAAGTGAAATAAGTCACACAGAAAAGGACACTTCTCATAAGGTATCACTGATAGAGGGAATGTAAAAACCATTACACTTGAACTGAATTACAAAACAGAACAGAGTCACACATGCAGAAAACACACTATGGCTGCTTAACGGGAAAGGTGAGGTGGGGTGATACATAAAACAAGGGTATCAAATTAGCTCACATACCGTTCCATAAACCCAATATGTAATAGACAAGACCTACTCCTTGCTCAGAGAACTGGACTCAACACGCCCTATTCACTGCACAAGAATATATCTGACTAATAATAATCGTAAAACCTATGTATTGATATCTCTCTGTTAGTGTGTCAAGTGGGTGTAAAGCGGCATAAACAGAGCAGTGAAAAGCAGCTAAACCCCATTATAAAAATAAATTACTTTGAAACAACCATGAAACAAAGACAGTGAAAGAGAGAGAAATTCTTACACAATGCGTTCAGGGGCTGTGATGCAACCTGGATTGACCATATCTAGACGCACAGCTGGATGAGACATAAGGGTGGACACTCTTGGGGCTGAGAGGTTTGGTGAGGTTGGGTGAGCAAACGCAGACCCTTTAAAGTAATACTGCGTGGTACCCATCGCATGGGTCCCAAATCTCCAGGTTCAAGGGCATCTTCCTACATCAAAAACATGCATGAGAAACCCAGAAGTTGGTACACCGTGTGATGGGGAAAGGTTTCTAAAACGCACCTCATTTCTCATCTCCTTGTGCCCGGGTTCGCCATTCCAGCCGCTTTACTAGCAAGCTCCCTACTTGGAGCATCAGCACCTTTAACCTCCTGTTCCGTACAGGTTGCAATTTGTCCTGAGGATAAACGGGAAGACGTGGAACCAACGAGAGACTAGCTCTTTGTGTTGGGACAGGCACAGGTCACTCTATTTTCCCATCAGAAAGAAGAATTAACCACAGGCTCAGCCTGCCCCCCGGAACCAGAACAGGGCCTGAAGCCATTCTGCGATTTTGCGGCCAGCTCCCATAAAAACGAGTTGTAAAATGGAGGTTCAGGGCACTGCAATTCACAAACCTGCAGAGTTATAAATGATAACTCTCATCCACAAATATATTGAGGGAAGGCAAAGAAGAGGATTTGAAATCAAGGCAGAATTGCACGAAACAGATTTCAGGAGGTAGATTCGAATCGCCTTTAAAGCACATGAAAAGCGGCAAAACGTTGACAATGATGCCCTTGGCCAAAAAGGGCGTATGCGTTTTTTCCTGAATATATTCAGGAAAAAACGCATACGCCCTTTTTGGCCAACCAAGCAACCTGGAAAGGCAAATCAGCGCTACAAAGAAGTCTCGCTTCCCATCGGTCAAAAGGGCCATGCTGAAAAAAGTGTCAAAACCAGAAATGCAGGACAGGCCATGGAGAAATGGGAGCCTTGCTACACTGATGGGCGGGATGTAAATTGCCAAGAGCCACTCTGGAGAAGTGTCCGGTGAGTCCTGAAACATCTGAAAAACACAGCTCAGAGAGCATAGGGCACTTCCACTCATGGGTGTATAAATTGGGAAAATTAAAAATCAGCAAGACACAAGCACCCCAAAGTTGAGGGCTGCTCTGTTGACCAGGACCTCCACTTCATTCCACCTTAAATATCCCAGGAAAGAGAAAAATGGATAAAGAAGTTGTGGTCCTTATGTACAATGGAATATCACTCAGCCATGAAATCAATGTCGTAAGGTTAGTAGCAGCATGATGAGTGGATTTAGGTACGACGATTCTAAGTGAAATAAGTCACACAGAAAAGGACACTTCTCATAAGGTATCACTGATGGAGGGAATGTAAAAACCATTACACTTGAACTGAATTACAAAACAGAACAGAGTCACACATGCAGAAAACACACTATGGCTGCTTAACGGGAAAGGTGAGGTGGGGTGATACATAAAACAAGGGTATCAAATTAGCTCACATACCGTTCCATAAACCCAATATGTAATAGACAAGACCTACTCCTTGCTCAGAGAACTGGACTCAACACGCCCTATTCACCGCACAAGAATATATCTGACTAATAATAATCGTAAAACCTATGTATTGATATCTCTCTGTTAGTGTGTCAAGTGGGTGTAAAGCGGCATAAACACAGCAGTGAAAATCAGCTAAACCCCATTATAAAAATAAATTACTTTGAAACACCCATGAAACAAAGACAGTGAAAGAGAGAGAAATTCTTACACAATGCGTTCAGGGGCTGTGATGCAACCTGGTTTGACCATATCTAGACGCACAGCTGGATGAGACATAAGGGTGGACACTCTTGGGGCTGAGAGGTTTGATGAGGTTGGGTGAGCAAACGCAGACCCTTTAAAGTAATACTGCGTGGTACCCATCGCATGGGTCCCAAATCTCCAGGTTCAAGGGCATCTTCCTACATCAAAAACATGCATGAGAAACCCAGAAGTTGGTACACCGTGTGATGGGGAAAGGTTTCTAAAACGCACCTCATTTCTCATCTCCTTGTGCCCGGGTTCGCCATTCCAGCCGCTTTACTAGCAAGCTCCCTACTTGGAGCATCAGCACCTTTAACCTCCTGTTCCGTACAGGTTGCAATTTGTCCTGAGGATAAACGGGAAGACGTGGAACCAACGAGAGACTAGCTCTTGGTGTTGGGACAGGCACAGGTCACTCTATTTTCCCATCAGAAAGAAGAATTAACCACAGGCTCAGCCTGCCCCCCGGAACAGAACAGGGCCTGAAGCCATTCTGCGATTTTGTGGCCAGCTCCCATAAAAACGAGTTGTAAAATCGAGGTTCAGGGCACTGCAATTCACAAACCTGCAGAGTTATAAATGATAACTCTCGTCCACAAATATATTGAGGGAAGGCAAAGAAGAGGATTTGAAATCAAGGCAGAATTGCAGGAAACAGATTTCAGGAGGTAGATACGAATCGCCTTTAAAGCACATGAAAAGCGGCAAAACGTTGACAATGATGCCCTTGGCCAAAAAGGGCGTATGCGTTTTTTTCCTGAATATATTCAGGAAAAAACGCATACGCCCTTTTTGGCCAACCAAGCAACCTGGAAAGGCAAATCAGCGCTACAAAGAAGTCTCGCTTCCCATCGGTCAAAAGGGCCATGCTGAAAAAAGTGTCAAAACCAGAAATGCAGGACAGGCCATGGAGAAATGGGAGCCTTGCTACACTGATGGGCGGGATGTAAATTGCCAAGAGCCACTCTGGAGAAGTGTCCGGTGAGTCCTGAAACATCTGAAAAACACAGCTTAGAGAGCATAGGGCACTTCCACTCATGGGGGTATAAATTGGGAAAATTAAAAATCAGCAAGACACAAGCACCCCAAAGTTTAGGGCTGCTCTGTTGACCAGGACCTCCACTTCATTCCACCTTAAATATCCCAGGAAAGAGAAAAATGGATAAAGAAGTTGTGGTCCTTATGTACAATGGAATATCACTCAGCCATGAAATCAATGTCGTAAGGTTAGTAGCAGCATGATGAGTGGATTTAGGTACGACGATTCTAAGTGAAATAAGTCACACAGAAAAGGACACTTCTCATAAGGTATCACTGATAGAGGGAATGTAAAAACCATTACACTTGAACTGAATTACAAAACAGAACAGAGTCACACATGCAGAAAACACACTATGGCTGCTTAACGGGAAAGGTGAGGTGGGGTGATACATAAAACAAGGGTATCAAATTAGCTCACATACCGTTCCATAAACCCAATATGTAATAGACAAGACCTACTCCTTGCTCAGAGAACTGGACTCAACACGCCCTATTCACTGCACAAGAATATATCTGACTAATAATAATCGTAAAACCTATGTATTGATATCTCTCTGTTAGTGTGTCAAGTGGGTGTAAAGCGGCATAAACAGAGCAGTGAAAAGCAGCTAAACCCCATTATAAAAATAAATTACTTTGAAACAACCATGAAACAAAGACAGTGAAAGAGAGAGAAATTCTTACACAATGCGTTCAGGGGCTGTGATGCAACCTGGATTGACCATATCTAGACGCACAGCTGGATGAGACATAAGGGTGGACACTCTTGGGGCTGAGAGGTTTGGTGAGGTTGGGTGAGCAAACGCAGACCCTTTAAAGTAATACTGCGTGGTACCCATCGCATGGGTCCCAAATCTCCAGGTTCAAGGGCATCTTCCTACATCAAAAACATGCATGAGAAACCCAGAAGTTGGTACACCGTGTGATGGGGAAAGGTTTCTAAAACGCACCTCATTTCTCATCTCCTTGTGCCCGGGTTCGCCATTCCAGCCGCTTTACTAGCAAGCTCCCTACTTGGAGCATCAGCACCTTTAACCTCCTGTTCCGTACAGGTTGCAATTTGTCCTGAGGATAAACGGGAAGACGTGGAACCAACGAGAGACTAGCTCTTTGTGTTGGGACAGGCACAGGTCACTCTATTTTCCCATCAGAAAGAAGAATTAACCACAGGCTCAGCCTGCCCCCCGGAACCAGAACAGGGCCTGAAGCCATTCTGCGATTTTGCGGCCAGCTCCCATAAAAACGAGTTGTAAAATGGAGGTTCAGGGCACTGCAATTCACAAACCTGCAGAGTTATAAATGATAACTCTCATCCACAAATATATTGAGGGAAGGCAAAGAAGAGGATTTGAAATCAAGGCAGAATTGCACGAAACAGATTTCAGGAGGTAGATTCGAATCGCCTTTAAAGCACATGAAAAGCGGCAAAACGTTGACAATGATGCCCTTGGCCAAAAAGGGCGTATGCGTTTTTTCCTGAATATATTCAGGAAAAAACGCATACGCCCTTTTTGGCCAACCAAGCAACCTGGAAAGGCAAATCAGCGCTACAAAGAAGTCTCGCTTCCCATCGGTCAAAAGGGCCATGCTGAAAAAAGTGTCAAAACCAGAAATGCAGGACAGGCCATGGAGAAATGGGAGCCTTGCTACACTGATGGGCGGGATGTAAATTGCCAAGAGCCACTCTGGAGAAGTGTCCGGTGAGTCCTGAAACATCTGAAAAACACAGCTCAGAGAGCATAGGGCACTTCCACTCATGGGTGTATAAATTGGGAAAATTAAAAATCAGCAAGACACAAGCACCCCAAAGTTTAGGGCTGCTCTGTTGACCAGGACCTCCACTTCATTCCACCTTAAATATCCCAGGAAAGAGAAAAATGGATAAAGAAGTTGTGGTCCTTATGTACAATGGAATATCACTCAGCCATGAAATCAATGTCGTAAGGTTAGTAGCAGCATGATGAGTGGATTTAGGTACGACGATTCTAAGTGAAATAAGTCACACAGAAAAGGACACTTCTCATAAGGTATCACTGATGGAGGGAATGTAAAAACCATTACACTTGAACTGAATTACAAAACAGAACAGAGTCACACATGCAGAAAACACACTATGGCTGCTTAACGGGAAAGGTGAGGTGGGGTGATACATAAAACAAGGGTATCAAATTAGCTCACATACCGTTCCATAAACCCAATATGTAATAGACAAGACCTACTCCTTGCTCAGAGAACTGGACTCAACACGCCCTATTCACCGCACAAGAATATATCTGACTAATAATAATCGTAAAACCTATGTATTGATATCTCTCTGTTAGTGTGTCAAGTGGGTGTAAAGCGGCATAAACACAGCAGTGAAAATCAGCTAAACCCCATTATAAAAATAAATTACTTTGAAACACCCATGAAACAAAGACAGTGAAAGAGAGAGAAATTCTTACACAATGCGTTCAGGGGCTGTGATGCAACCTGGTTTGACCATATCTAGACGCACAGCTGGATGAGACATAAGGGTGGACACTCTTGGGGCTGAGAGGTTTGATGAGGTTGGGTGAGCAAACGCAGACCCTTTAAAGTAATACTGCGTGGTACCCATCGCATGGGTCCCAAATCTCCAGGTTCAAGGGCATCTTCCTACATCAAAAACATGCATGAGAAACCCAGAAGATGGTACACCGTGTGATGGGGAAAGGTTTCTAAAACGCACCTCATTTCTCATCTCCTTGTGCCCGGGTTCGCCATTCCAGCCGCTTTACTAGCAAGCTCCCTACTTGGAGCATCAGCACCTTTAACCTCCTGTTCCGTACAGGTTGCAATTTGTCCTGAGGATAAACGGGAAGACGTGGAACCAACGAGAGACTAGCTCTTGGTGTTGGGACAGGCACAGGTCACTCTATTTTCCCATCAGAAAGAAGAATTAACCACAGGCTCAGCCTGCCCCCCGGAACCAGAACAGGGCCTGAAGCCATTCTGCGATTTTGCGGCCAGCTCCCATAAAAACGAGTTGTAAAATGGAGGTTCAGGGCACTGCAATTCACAAACCTGCAGAGTTATAAATGATAACTCTCGTCCACAAATATATTGAGGGAAGGCAAAGAAGAGGATTTGAAATCAAGGCAGAATTGCAGGAAACAGATTTCAGGAGGTAGATACGAATCGCCTTTAAAGCACATGAAAAGCGGCAAAACGTTGACAATGATGCCCTTGGCCAAAAAGGGCGTATGCGTTTTTTCCTGAATATATTCAGGAAAAAACGCATACGCCCTTTTTGGCCAACCAAGCAACCTGGAAAGGCAAATCAGCGCTACAAAGAAGTCTCGCTTCCCATCGGTCAAAAGGGCCATGCTGAAAAAAGTGTCAAAACCAGAAATGCAGGACAGGCCATGGAGAAATGGGAGCCTTGCTACACTGATGGGCGGGATGTAAATTGCCAAGAGCCACTCTGGAGAAGTGTCCGGTGAGTCCTGAAACATCTGAAAAACACAGCTCAGAGAGCATAGGGCACTTCCACTCATGGGGGTATAAATTGGGAAAATTAAAAATCAGCAAGACACAAGCACCCCAAAGTTTAGGGCTGCTCTGTTGACCAGGACCTCCACTTCATTCCACCTTAAATATCCCAGGAAAGAGAAAAATGGATAAAGAAGTTGTGGTCCTTATGTACAATGGAATATCACTCAGCCAGGAAATCAATGTCGTAAGGTTAGTAGCAGCATGATGAGTGGATTTAGGTACGACGATTCTAAGTGAAATAAGTCACACAGAAAAGGACACTTCTCATAAGGTATCACTGATAGAGGGAATGTAAAAACCATTACACTTGAACTGAATTACAAAACAGAACAGTGTCACACATGCAGAAAACACACTATGGCTGCTTAACGGGAAAGGTGAGGTGGGGTGATACATAAAACAAGGGTATCAAATTAGCTCACATACCGTTCCATAAACCCAATATGTAATAGACAAGACCTACTCCTTGCTCAGAGAACTGGACTCAACACGCCCTATTCACCGCACAAGAATATATCTGACTAATAATAATCGTAAAACCTATGTATTGATATCTCTCTGTTAGTGTGTCAAGTGGGTGTAAAGCGGCATAAACACAGCAGTGAAAAGCAGCTAAACCCCATTATAAAAATAAATTACTTTGAAACACCCATGAAACAAAGACAGTGAAACAGAGAGAAATTCTTACACAATGCGTTCAGGGGCTGTGATGCAACCTGGATTGACCATATCTAGACGCACAGCTGGATGAGACATAAGGGTGGACACTCTTGGGGCTGAGAGGTTTGGTGAGGTTGGGTGAGCAAACGCAGACCCTTTAAAGTAATACTGCGTGGTACCCATCGCATGGGTCCCAAATCTCCAGGTTCAAGGGCATCTTCCTACATCAAAAACATGCATGAGAAACCCAGAAGATGGTACACCGTGTGATGGGGAAAGGTTTCTAAAACGCACCTCATTTCTCATCTCCTTGTGCCCGGGTTCGCCATTCCAGCCGCTTTACTAGCAAGCTCCCTACTTGGAGCATGAGCACCTTTAACCTCCTGTTCCGTACAGGTTGCAATTTGTCCTGAGGATAAACGGGAAGACGTGGAACCAACGAGAGACTAGCTCTTGGTGTTGGGACAGGCACAGGTCACTCTATTTTCCCATCAGAAAGAAGAATTAACCACAGGCTCAGCCTGCCCCCCGGAACCAGAACAGGGCCTGAAGCCATTCTGCGATTTTGCGGCCAGCTCCCATAAAAACGAGTTGTAAAATGGAGGTTCAGGGCACTGCAATTCACAAACCTGCAGAGTTATAAATGATAACTCTCGTCCACAAATATATTGAGGGAAGGCAAAGAAGAGGATTTGAAATCAAGGCAGAATTGCAGGAAACAGATTTCAGGAGGTAGATACGAATCGCCTTTAAAGCACAGGAACAGCGGCAAAACGTTGACAATGATGCCCTTGGCCAAAAAGGGCGTATGCGTTTTTTCCTGAATATATTCAGGAAAAAACGCATACGCCCTTTTTGGCCAACCAAGCAACCTGGAAAGGCAAATCAGCGCTACAAAGAAGTCTCGCATCCCATCGGTCAAAAGGGCCATGCTGAAAAAAGTGTCAAAACCAGAAATGCAGGACAGGCCATGGAGAAATGGGAGCCTTGCTACACTGATGGGCGGGATGTAAATTGCCAAGAGCCACTCTGGAGAAGTGTCCGGTGAGTCCTGAAACATCTGAAAAACACAGCTCAGAGAGCATAGGGCACTTCCACTCATGGGGGTATAAATTGGGAAAATTAAAAATCAGCAAGACACAAGCACCCCAAAGTTGAGGGCTGCTCTGTTGACCAGGACCTCCACTTCATTCCACCTTAAATATCCCAGGAAAGAGAAAAATGGATAAAGAAGTTGTGGTCCTTATGTACAATGGAATATCACTCAGCCAGGAAATCAATGTCGTAAGGTTAGTAGCAGCATGATGAGTGGATTTAGGTACGACGATTCTAAGTGAAATAAGTCACACAGAAAAGGACACTTCTCATAAGGTATCACTGATAGAGGGAATGTAAAAACCATTACACTTGAACTGAATTACAAAACAGAACAGAGTCACACATGCAGAAAACACACTATGGCTGCTTAACGGGAAAGGTGAGGTGGGGTGATACATAAAACAAGGGTATCAAATTAGCTCAGATACCATTCCAAAAACCCAATATGTAATAGACAAGACCTACTCCTTGCTCAGAGAACTGGACTCAACACGCCCTATTCACTGCACAAGAATATATCTGACTAATAATAATCGTAAAACCTATGTATTGATATCTCTCTGTTTGTGTGTCAAGTGGGTGTAAAGTGGCATAAACAGAGCAGTGAAAAGCAGCTAAACCCCATTATAAAAATAAATTACTTTGAAACACCCATGAAACAAAGACAGTGAAAGAGAGAGAAATTCTTACACAATGCGTTCAGGGGCTGTGATGCAACCTGGATTGACCATATCTAGACGCACAGCTGGATGAGACATAAGGGTGGACACTCTTGGGGCTGAGAGGTTTGGTGAGGTTGGGTGAGCAAACGCAGACCCTTTAAAGGAATACTGCGTGGTACCCATCGCATGGGTCCCAAATCTCCAGGTTCAAGGGCATCTTCCTACATCAAAAACATGCATGAGAAACCCAGAAGATGGTACACCGTGTGATGGGGAAAGGTTTCTAAAACGCACCTCATTTCTCATCTCCTTGTGCCCGGGTTCGCCATTCCAGCCACTTTACTAGCAAGCTCCCTACTTGGAGCATCAGCACCTTTAACCTCCTGTTCCGTAGAGGTTGCAATTTGTCCTGAGGATAAACGGGAAGACGTGGAACCAACGAGAGACTAGCTCTTGGTGTTGGGACAGGCACAGGTCACTCTATTTTCCCATCAGAAAGAAGAATTAACCACAGGCTCAGCCTGCCCCCCGGAACCAGAACAGGGCCTGAAGCCATTCTGCGATTTTGCGGCCAGCTCCCATAAAAACGAGTTGTAAAATGGAGGTTCAGGGCACTGCAATTCACAAACCTGCAGAGTTATAAATGATAACTCTCGTCCACAAATATATTGAGGGAAGGCAAAGAAGAGGATTTGAAATCAAGGCAGAATTGCAGGAAACAGATTTCAGGAGGTAGATACGAATCGCCTTTAAAGCACATGAAAAGCGGCAAAACGTTGACAATGATGCCCTTGGCCAAAAAGGGCGTATGCGTTTTTTCCTGAATATATTCAGGAAAAAACGCATACGCCCTTTTTGGCCAACCAAGCAACCTGGAAAGGCAAATCAGCGCTACAAAGAAGTCTCGCTTCCCATCGGTCAAAAGGGCCATGCTGAAAAAAGTGTCAAAACCAGAAATGCAGGACAGGCCATGGAGAAATGGGAGCCTTGCTACACTGATGGGCGGGATGTAAATTGCCAAGAGCCACTCTGGAGAAGTGTCCGGTGAGTCCTGAAACATCTGAAAAACACAGCTCAGAGAGCATAGGGCACTTCCACTCATGGGGGTATAAATTGGGAAAATTAAAAATCAGCAAGACACAAGCACCCCAAAGTTTAGGGCTGCTCTGTTGACCAGGACCTCCACTTCATTCCACCTTAAATATCCCAGGAAAGAGAAAAATGGATAAAGAAGTTGTGGTCCTTATGTACAATGGAATATCACTCAGCCAGGAAATCAATGTCGTAAGGTTAGTAGCAGCATGATGAGTGGATTTAGGTACGACGATTCTAAGTGAAATAAGTCACACAGAAAAGGACACTTCTCATAAGGTATCACTGATAGAGGGAATGTAAAAACCATTACACTTGAACTGAATTACAAAACAGCACAGTGTCACACATGCAGAAAACACACTATGGCTGCTTAACGGGAAAGGTGAGGTGGGGTGATACATAAAACAAGGGTATCAAATTAGCTCACATACCGTTCCATAAACCCAATATGTAATAGACAAGACCTACTCCTTGCTCAGAGAACTGGACTCAACACGCCCTATTCACTGCACAAGAATATATCTGACTAATAATAATCGTAAAACCTATGTATTGATATCTCTCTGTTAGTGTGTCAAGTGGGTGTAAAGCGGCATAAACACAGCAGTGAAAAGCAGCTAAACCCCATTATAAAAATAAATTATTTTGAAACAACCATGAAACAAAGACAGTGAAAGAGAGAGAAATTCTTACACAATGCGTTCAGGGGCTGTGATGCAACCTGGATTGACCATATCTAGACGCACAGCTGGATGAGACATAAGGGTGGACACTCTTGGGGCTGAGAGGTTTGGTGAGGTTGGGTGAGCAAACGCAGACCCTTTAAAGTAATACTGCGTGGTACCCATCGCATGGGTCCCAAATCTCCAGGTTCAAGGGCATCTTCCTACATCAAAAACATGCATGAGAAACCCAGAAGTTGGTACACCGTGTGATGGGGAAAGGTTTCTAAAACGCACCTCATTTCTCATCTCCTTGTGCCCGGGTTCGCCATTCCAGCCGCTTTACTAGCAAGCTCCCTACTTGGAGCATCAGCACCTTTAACCTCCTGTTCCGTACAGGTTGCAATTTGTCCTGAGGATAAACGGGAAGACGTGGAACCAACGAGAGACTAGCTCTTTGTGTTGGGACAGGCACAGGTCACTCTATTTTCCCATCAGAAAGAAGAATTAACCACAGGCTCAGCCTGCCCCCCGGAACCAGAACAGGGCCTGAAGCCATTCTGCGATTTTGCGGCCAGCTCCCATAAAAACGAGTTGTAAAATGGAGGTTCAGGGCACTGCAATTCACAAACCTGCAGAGTTATAAATGATAACTCTCATCCACAAATATATTGAGGGAAGGCAAAGAAGAGGATTTGAAATCAAGGCAGAATTGCAGGAAACAGATTTCAGGAGGTAGATTCGAATCGCCTTTAAAGCACATGAAAAGCGGCAAAACGTTGACAATGATGCCCTTGGCCAAAAAGGGCGTATGCGTTTTTTCCTGAATATATTCAGGAAAAAACGCATACGCCCTTTTTGGCCAACCAAGCAACCTGGAAAGGCAAATCAGCGCTACAAAGAAGTCTCGCTTCCCATCGGTCAAAAGGGCCATGCTGAAAAAAGCGTCAAAACCAGAAATGCAGGACAGGCCATGGAGAAATGGGAGCCTTGCTACACTGATGGGCGGGATGTAAATTGCCAAGAGCCACTCTGGAGAAGTGTCCGGTGAGTCCTGAAACATCTGAAAAACACAGCTCAGAGAGCATAGGGCACTTCCACTCATGGGTGTATAAATTGGGAAAATTAAAAATCAGCAAGACACAAGCACCCCAAAGTTTAGGGCTGCTCTGTTGACCAGGACCTCCACTTCATTCCACCTTAAATATCCCAGGAAAGAGAAAAATGGATAAAGAAGTTGTGGTCCTTATGTACAATGGAATATCACTCAGCCATGAAATCAATGTCGTAAGGTTAGTAGCAGCATGATGAGTGGATTTAGGTACGACGATTCTAAGTGAAATAAGTCACACAGAAAAGGACACTTCTCATAAGGTATCACTGATAGAGGGAATGTAAAAACCATTACACTTGAACTGAATTACAAAACAGAACAGAGTCACACATGCAGAAAACACACTATGGCTGCTTAACGGGAAAGGTGAGGTGGGGTGATACATAAAACAAGGGTATCAAATTAGCTCACATACCGTTCCATAAACCCAATATGTAATAGACAAGACCTACTCCTTGCTCAGAGAACTGGACTCAACACGCCCTATTCACCGCACAAGAATATATCTGACTAATAATAATCGTAAAACCTATGTATTGATATCTCTCTGTTAGTGTGTCAAGTGGGTGTAAAGCGGCATAAACACAGCAGTGAAAATCAGCTAAACCCCATTATAAAAATAAATTACTTTGAAACACCCATGAAACAAAGACAGTGAAAGAGAGAGAAATTCTTACACAATGCGTTCAGGGGCTGTGATGCAACCTGGTTTGACCATATCTAGACGCACAGCTGGATGAGACATAAGGGTGGACACTCTTGGGGCTGAGAGGTTTGATGAGGTTGGGTGAGCAAACGCAGACCCTTTAAAGTAATACTGCGTGGTACCCATCGCATGGGTCCCAAATCTCCAGGTTCAAGGGCATCTTCCTACATCAAAAACATGCATGAGAAACCCAGAAGATGGTACACCGTGTGATGGGGAAAGGTTTCTAAAACGCACCTCATTTCTCATCTCCTTGTGCCCGGGTTCGCCATTCCAGCCGCTTTACTAGCAAGCTCCCTACTTGGAGCATCAGCACCTTTAACCTCCTGTTCCGTAGAGGTTGCAATTTGTCCTGAGGATAAACGGGAAGACGTGGAACCAACGAGAGACTAGCTCTTGGTGTTGGGACAGGCACAGGTCACTCTATTTTCCCATCAGAAAGAAGAATTAACCACAGGCTCAGCCTGCCCCCCGGAACCAGAACAGGGCCTGAAGCCATTCTGCGATTTTGCGGCCAGCTCCCATAAAAACGAGTTGTAAAATGGAGGTTCAGGGCACTGCATTTCACAAACCTGCAGAGTTATAAATGATAACTCTCGTCCACAAATATATTGAGGGAAGGCAAAGAAGAGGATTTGAAATCAAGGCAGAATTGCAGGAAACAGATTTCAGGAGGTAGATACGAATCGCCTTTAAAGCACATGAAAAGCGGCAAAACGTTGACAATGATGCCCTTGGCCAAAAAGGGCGTATGCGTTTTTTCCTGAATATATTCAGGAAAAAACGCATACGCCCTTTTTGGCCAACCAAGCAACCTGGAAAGGCAAATCAGCGCTACAAAGAAGTCTCGCTTCCCATCGGTCAAAAGGGCCATGCTGAAAAAAGTGTCAAAACCAGAAATGCAGGACAGGCCATGGAGAAATGGGAGCCTTGCTACACTGATGGGCGGGATGTAAATTGCCAAGAGCCACTCTGGAGAAGTGTCCGGTGAGTCCTGAAACATCTGAAAAACACAGCTCAGAGAGCATAGGGCACTTCCACTCATGGGGGTATAAATTGGGAAAATTAAAAATCAGCAAGACACAAGCACCCCAAAGTTTAGGGCTGCTCTGTTGACCAGGACCTCCACTTCATTCCACCTTAAATATCCCAGGAAAGAGAAAAATGGATAAAGAAGTTGTGGTCCTTATGTACAATGGAATATCACTCAGCCATGAAATCAATGTCGTAAGGTTAGTAGCAGCATGATGAGTGGATTTAGGTACGACGATTCTAAGTGAAATAAGTCACACAGAAAAGGACACTTCTCATAAGGTATCACTGATAGAGGGAATGTAAAAACCATTACACTTGAACTGAATTACAAAACAGAACAGTGTCACACATGCAGAAAACACACTATGGCTGCTTAACGGGAAAGGTGAGGTGGGGTGATACATAAAACAAGGGTATCAAATTAGCTCACATACCGTTCCATAAACCCAATATGTAATAGACAAGACCTACTCCTTGCTCAGAGAACTGGACTCAACACGCCCTATTCACCGCACAAGAATATATCTGACTAATAATAATCGTAAAACCTATGTATTGATATCTCTCTGTTAGTGTGTCAAGTGGGTGTAAAGCGGCATAAACACAGCAGTGAAAAGCAGCTAAACCCCATTATAAAAATAAATTACTTTGAAAAACCCATGAAACAAAGACAGTGAAAGAGAGAGAAATTCTTACACAATGCGTTCAGGGGCTGTG
Organism: Balaenoptera borealis; assembly: GCF_965194805.1. Taxonomy (NCBI): domain Eukaryota; kingdom Metazoa; phylum Chordata; class Mammalia; order Artiodactyla; family Balaenopteridae; genus Balaenoptera; species Balaenoptera borealis. The sequence goes on from NW_028123990.1 coordinate 752,992, forward strand.
ATGCAACCTGGATTGACCATATCTAGACGCACAGCTGGATGAGACATAAGGGTGGATACTCTTGGGGCTGAGAGGTTTGGTGAGGTTGGGTGAGCAAACGCAGACCCTTTAAAGTAATACTGCGTGGTACCCATCGCATGGGTCCCAAATCTCCAGGTTCAAGGGCATCTTCCTACATCAAAAACATGCATGAGAAACCCAGAAGATGGTACACCGTGTGATGGGGAAAGGTTTCTAAAACGCACCTCATTTCTCATCTCCTTGTGCCCGGGTTCGCCATTCCAGCCGCTTTACTAGCAAGCTCCCTACTTGGAGCATCAGCACCTTTAACCTCCTGTTCCGTAGAGGTTGCAATTTGTCCTGAGGATAAACGGGAAGACGTGGAACCAACGAGAGACTAGCTCTTGGTGTTGGGACAGGCACAGGTCACTCTATTTTCCCATCAGAAAGAAGAATTAACCACAGGCTCAGCCTGCCCCCCGGAACCAGAACAGGGCCTGAAGCCATTCTGCGATTTTGCGGCCAGCTCCCATAAAAACGAGTTGTAAAATGGAGGTTCAGGGCACTGCAATTCACAAACCTGCAGAGTTATAAATGATAACTCTCGTCCACAAATATATTGAGGGAAGGCAAAGAAGAGGATTTGAAATCAAGGCAGAATTGCAGGAAACAGATTTCAGGAGGTAGATACGAATCGCCTTTAAAGCACATGAAAAGCGGCAAAACGTTGACAATGATGCCCTTGGCCTAAAAGGGCGTATGCGTTTTTTCCTGAATATATTCAGGAAAAAACGCATACGCCCTTTTTGGCCAACCAAGCAACCTGGAAAGGCAAATCAGCACTACAAAGAAGTCTCGCTTCCCATCGGTCAAAAGGGCCATGCTGAAAAAAGTGTCAAAACCAGAAATGCAGGACAGGCCATGGAGAAATGGGAGCCTTGCTACACTGATGGGCGGGATGTAAATTGCCAAGAGCCACTCTGGAGAAGTGTCCGGTGAGTCCTGAAACATCTGAAAAACACAGCTCAGAGAGCATAGGGCACTTCCACTCATGGGGGTATAAATTGGGAAAATTAAAAATCAGCAAGACACAAGCACCCCAAAGATTAGGGCTGCTCTGTTGACCAGGACCTCCACTTCATTCCACCTTAAATATCCCAGGAAAGAGAAAAATGGATAAAGAAGTTGTGGTCCTTATGTACAATGGAATATCACTCAGCCAGGAAATCAATGTCGTAAGGTTAGTAGCAGCATGATGAGTGGATTTAGGTACGACGATTCTAAGTGAAATAAGTCACACAGAAAAGGACACTTCTCATAAGGTATCACTGATAGAGGGAATGTAAAAACCATTACACTTGAACTGAATTACAAAACAGCACAGTGTCACACATGCAGAAAACACACTATGGCTGCTTAACGGGAAAGGTGAGGTGGGGTGATACATAAAACAAGGGTATCAAATTAGCTCACATACCGTTCCATAAACCCAATATGTAATAGACAAGACCTACTCCTTGCTCAGAGAACTGGACTCAACACGCCCTATTCACTGCACAAGAATATATCTGACTAATAATAATCGTAAAACCTATGTATTGATATCTCTCTGTTAGTGTGTCAAGTGGGTGTAAAGCGGCATAAACACAGCAGTGAAAAGCAGCTAAACCCCATTATAAAAATAAATTATTTTGAAACAACCATGAAACAAAGACAGTGAAAGAGAGAGAAATTCTTACACAATGCGTTCAGGGGCTGTGATGCAACCTGGATTGACCATATCTAGACGCACAGCTGGATGAGACATAAGGGTGGACACTCTTGGGGCTGAGAGGTTTGGTGAGGTTGGGTGAGCAAACGCAGACCCTTTAAAGTAATACTGCGTGGTACCCATCGCATGGGTCCCAAATCTCCAGGTTCAAGGGCATCTTCCTACATCAAAAACATGCATGAGAAACCCAGAAGATGGTGCACCGTGTGATGGGGAAAGGTTTCTAAAACGCACCTCATTTCTCATCTCCTTGTGCCCGGGTTTGCCATTCCAGCCGCTTTACTAGCAAGCTCCCTACTTGGAGCATCAGCACCTTTAACCTCCTGTTCCGTAGAGGTTGCAATTTGTCCTGAGGATAAACGGGAAGACGTGGAACCAACGAGAGACTAGCTCTTGGTGTTGGGACAGGCACAGGTCACTCTATTTTCCCATCAGAAAGAAGAATTAACCACAGGCTCAGCCTGCCCCCCGGAACCAGAACAGGGCCTGAAGCCATTCTGCGATTTTGCGGCCAGCTCCCATAAAAACGAGTTGTAAAATGGAGGTTCAGGGCACTGCAATTCACAAACCTGCAGAGTTATAAATGATAACTCTCGTCCACAAATATATTGAGGGAAGGCAAAGAAGAGGATTTGAAATCAAGGCAGAATTGCAGGAAACAGATTTCAGGAGGTAGATACGAATCGCCTTTAAAGCACATGAAAAGCGGCAAAACGTTGACAATGATGCCCTTGGCCAAAAAGGGCGTATGCGTTTTTTCCTGAATATATTCAGGAAAAAACGCATACGCCCTTTTTGGCCAACCAAGCAACCTGGAAAGGCAAATCAGCGCTACAAAGAAGTCTCGCTTCCCATCGGTCAAAAGGGCCATGCTGAAAAAAGTGTCAAAACCAGAAATGCAGGACAGGCCATGGAGAAATGGGAGCCTTGCTACACTGATGGGCGGGATGTAAATTGCCAAGAGCCACTCTGGAGAAGTGTCCGGTGAGTCCTGAAACATCTGAAAAACACAGCTCAGAGAGCATAGGGCACTTCCACTCATGGGGGTATAAATTGGGAAAATTAAAAATCAGCAAGACACAAGCACCCCAAAGTTTAGGGCTGCTCTGTTGACCAGGACCTCCACTTCATTCCACCTTAAATATCCCAGGAAAGAGAAAAATGGATAAAGAAGTTGTGGTCCTTATGTACAATGGAATATCACTCAGCCAGGAAATCAATGTCGTAAGGTTAGTAGCAGCATGATGAGTGGATTTAGGTACGACGATTCTAAGTGAAATAAGTCACACAGAAAAGGACACTTCTCATAAGGTATCACTGATAGAGGGAATGTAAAAACCATTACACTTGAACTGAATTACAAAACAGCACAGTGTCACACATGCAGAAAACACACTATGGCTGCTTAACGGGAAAGGTGAGGTGGGGTGATACATAAAACAAGGGTATCAAATTAGCTCACATACCGTTCCATAAACCCAATATGTAATAGACAAGACCTACTCCTTGCTCAGAGAACTGGACTCAACACGCCCTATTCACTGCACAAGAATATATCTGACTAATAATAATCGTAAAACCTATGTATTGATATCTCTCTGTTAGTGTGTCAAGTGGGTGTAAAGCGGCATAAACACAGCAGTGAAAAGCAGCTAAACCCCATTATAAAAATAAATTATTTTGAAACAACCATGAAACAAAGACAGTGAAAGAGAGAGAAATTCTTACACAATGCGTTCAGGGGCTGTGATGCAACCTGGATTGACCATATCTAGACGCACAGCTGGATGAGACATAAGGGTGGACACTCTTGGGGCTGAGAGGTTTGGTGAGGTTGGGTGAGCAAACGCAGACCCTTTAAAGTAATACTGCGTGGTACCCATCACATGGGTCCCAAATCTCCAGGTTCAAGGGCATCTTCCTACATCAAAAACATGCATGAGAAACCCAGAAGATGGTACACCGTGTGATGGGGAAAGGTTTCTAAAACGCACCTCATTTCTCATCTCCTTGTGCCCGGGTTCGCCATTCCAGCCGCTTTACTAGCAAGCTCCCTACTTGGAGCATCAGCACCTTTAACCTCCTGTTCCGTAGAGGTTGCAATTTGTCCTGAGGATAAACGGGAAGACGTGGAACCAACGAGAGACTAGCTCTTGGTGTTGGGACAGGCACAGGTCACTCTATTTTCCCATCAGAAAGAAGAATTAACCACAGGCTCAGCCTGCCCCCCGGAACCAGAACAGGGCCTGAAGCCATTCTGCGATTTTGCGGCCAGCTCCCATAAAAACGAGTTGTAAAATGGAGGTTCAGGGCACTGAAATTCACAAACCTGCAGAGTTATAAATGATAACTCTCGTCCACAAATATATTGAGGGAAGGCAAAGAAGAGGATTTGAAATCAAGGCAGAATTGCAGGAAACAGATTTCAGGAGGTAGATACGAATCGCCTTTAAAGCACATGAAAAGCAGCAAAACGTTGACAATGATGCCCTTGGCCAAAAAGGGCGTATGCATTTTTTCCTGAATATATTCAGGAAAAAACGCATACGCCCTTTTTGGCCAACCAAGCAACCTGGAAAGGCAAATCAGCGCTACAAAGAAGTCTCGCTTCCCATCGGTCAAAAGGGCCATGCTGAAAAAAGTGTCAAAACCAGAAATGCAGGACAGGCCATGGAGAAATGGGAGCCTTGCTACACTGATGGGCGGGATGTAAATTGCCAAGAGCCACTCTGGAGAAGTGTCCGGTGAGTCCTGAAACATCTGAAAAACACAGCTCAGAGAGCATAGGGCACTTCCACTCATGGGGGTATAAATTGGGAAAATTAAAAATCAGCAAGACACAAGCACCCCAAAGTTTAGGGCTGCTCTGTTGACCAGGACCTCCACTTCATTCCACCTTAAATATCCCAGGAAAGAGAAAAATGGATAAAGAAGTTGTGGTCCTTATGTACAATGGAATATCACTCAACCAGGAAATCAATGTCGTAAGGTTAGTAGCAGCATGATGAGTGGATTTAGGTACGACGATTCTAAGTGAAATAAGTCACACAGAAAAGGACACTTCTCATAAGGTATCACTGATAGAGGGAATGTAAAAACCATTTCACTTGAACTGAATTACAAAACAGAACAGAGTCACACATGCAGAAAACACACTATGGCTGCTTAACGGGAAAGGTGAAGTGGGGTGATACATAAAACAAGGGTATCAAATTAGCTCAGATACCGTTCCATAAACCCAATATGTAATAGACAAGACCTACTCCTTGCTCAGAGAACTGGACTCAACACGCCCTATTCACCGCACAAGAATATATCTGACTAATAATAATCGTAAAACCTATGTATTGATATCTCTCTGTTAGTGTGTCAAGTGGGTGTAAAGCGGCATAAACACAGCAGTGAAAAGCAGCTAAACCCCATTATAAAAATAAATTACTTTGAAACAACCATGAAACAAAGACAGTGAAAGAGAGAGAAACTCTTACACAATGCGTTCAGGGGCTGTGATGCAACCTGGATTGACCATATCTAGACGCACAGCTGGATGAGACATAAGGGTGGACACTCTTGGGGCTGAGAGGTTTGGTGAGGTTGGGTGAGCAAACGCAGACCCTTTAAAGTAATACTGCGTGGTACCCATCGCATGGGTCCCAAATCTCCAGGTTCAAGGGCATCTTCCTACATCAAAAACATGCATGAGAAACCCAGAAGATGGTACACCGTGTGATGGGGAAAGGTTTCTAAAACGCACCTCATTTCTCATCTCCTTGTGCCCAGGTTCGCCATTCCAGCCGCTTTACTAGCAAGCTCCCTACTTGGAGCATGAGCACCTTTAACCTCCTGTTCCGTACAGGTTGCAATTTGTCCTGAGGATAAACGGGAAGACGTGGAACCAACGAGAGACTAGCTCTTGGTGTTGGGACAGGCACAGGTCACTCTATTTTCCCATCAGAAAGAAGAATTAACCACAGGCTCAGCCTGACCCCCGGAACCAGAACAGGGCCTGAAGCCATTCTGCGATTTTGTGGCCAGCTCCCATAAAAACGAGTTGTAAAATGGAGGTTCAGGGCACTGCAATTCACAAACCTGCAGAGTTATAAATGATAACTCTCGTCCACAAATATATTGAGGGGAGGCAAAGAAGAGGATTTGAAATCAAGGCAGAATTGCAGGAAACAGATTTCAGGAGGTAGATACGAATCGCCTTTAAAGCACATGAAAAGCGGCAAAACGTTGACAATGATGCCCTTGGCCAAAAAGGGCGTATGCGTTTTTTCCTGAATATATTCAGGAAAAAACGCATACGCCCTTTTTGGCCAACCAAGCAACCTGGAAAGGCAAATCAGCGCTACAAAGAAGTCTCGCTTCCCATCGGTCAAAAGGGCCATGCTGAAAAAAGTGTCAAAACCAGAAATGCAGGACAGGCCATGGAGAAATGGGAGCCTTGCTACACTGATGGGCGGGATGTAAATTGCCAAGAGCCACTCTGGAGAAGTGTCCAGTGAGTCCTGAAACATCTGAAAAACACAGCTCAGAGAGCATAGGGCACTTCCACTCATGGGGGTATAAATTGGGAAAATTAAAAATCAGCAAGACACAAGCACCCCAAAGTTTAGGGCTGCTCTGTTGACCAGGACCTCCACTTCATTCCACCTTAAATATCCCAGGAAAGAGAAAAATGGATAAAGAAGTTGTGGTCCTTATGTACAATGGAATATCACCCAGCCATGAAATCAATGTCGTAAGGTTAGTAGCAGCATGATGAGTGGATTTAGGTACGACGATTCTAAGTGAAATAAGTCACACAGAAAAGGACACTTCTCATAAGGTATCACTGATAGAGGGAATGTAAAAACCATTACACTTGAACTGAATTACAAAACAGAACAGAGTCACACATGCAGAAAACACACTATGGCTGCTTAACGGGAAAGGTGAGGTGGGGTGATACATAAAACAAGGGTATCAAATTAGCTCAGATACCATTCCATAAACCCAATATGTAATAGACAAGACCTACTCCTTGCTCAGAGAACTGGACTCAACACGCCCTATTCACCGCACAAGAATATATCTGACTAATAATAATCGTAAAACCTATGTATTGATATCTCTCTGTTAGTGTGTCAAGTGGGTGTAAAGCGGCATAAACACAGCAGTGAAAAGCAGCTAAACCCCATTATAAAAATAAATTACTTTGAAACAACCATGAAACAAAGACAGTGAAAGAGAGAGAAACTCTTACACAATGCGTTCAGGGGCTGTGATGCAACCTGGATTGACCATATCTAGACGCACAGCTGGATGAGACATAAGGGTGGACATTCTTGGGGCTGAGAGGTTTGGTGAGGTTGGGTGAGCAAACGCAGACCCTTTAAAGTAATACTTCGTGGTACCCATCGCATGGGTCCCAAATCTCCAGGTTCAAGGGCATCTTCCTACATCAAAAACATGCATGAGAAACCCAGAAGATGGTACACCGTGTGATGGGGAAAGGTTTCTAAAACGCACCTCATTTCTCATCTTCTTGTGCCCGGGTTCGCCATTCCAGCCGCTTTACTAGCAAGCTCCCTACTTGGAGCATCAGCACCTTTAACCTCCTGTTCCGTAGAGGTTGCAATTTGTCCTGAGGATAAACGGGAAGACGTGGAACCAACGAGAGACTAGCTCTTGGTGTTGGGACAGGCACAGGTCACTCTATTTTCCCATCAGAAAGAAGAATTAACCACAGGCTCAGCCTGCCCCCCGGAACCAGAACAGGGCCTGAAGCCATTCTGCGATTTTGCGGCCAGCTCCCATAAAAACGAGTTGTAAAATGGAGGTTCAGGGCACTGCAATTCACAAACCTGCAGAGTTATAAATGATAACTCTCGTCCACAAATATATTGAGGGAAGGCAAAGAAGAGGATTTGAAATCAAGGCAGAATTGCAGGAAACAGATTTCAGGAGGTAGATACGAATCGCCTTTAAAGCACATGAAAAGCGGCAAAACGTTGACAATGATGCCCTTGGCCAAAAAGGGCGTATGCGTTTTTTCCTGAATATATTCAGGAAAAAACGCATACGCCCTTTTTGGCCAACCAAGCAACCTGGAAAGGCAAATCAGCGCTACAAAGAAGTCTCGCTTCCCATCGGTCAAAAGGGCCATGCTGAAAAAAGTGTCAAAACCAGAAATGCAGGACAGGCCATGGAGAAATGGGAGCCTTGCTACACTGATGGGCGGGATGTAAATTGCCAAGAGCCACTCTGGAGAAGTGTCCGGTGAGTCCTGAAACATCTGAAAAACACAGCTCAGAGAGCATAGGGCACTTCCACTCATGGGTGTATAAATTGGGAAAATTAAAAATCAGCAAGACACAAGCACCCCAAAGTTTAGGGCTGCTCTGTTGACCAGGACCTCCACTTCATTCCACCTTAAATATCCCAGGAAAGAGAAAAATGGATAAAGAAGTTGTGGTCCTTATGTACAATGGAATATCACTCAGCCATGAAATCAATGTCGTAAGGTTAGTAGCAGCATGATGAGTGGATTTAGGTACGACGATTCTAAGTGAAATAAGTCACACAGAAAAGGACACTTCTCATAAGGTATCACTGATAGAGGGAATGTAAAAACCATTACACTTGAACTGAATTACAAAACAGCACAGTGTCACACATGCAGAAAACACACTATGGCTGCTTAACGGGAAAGGTGAGGTGGGGTGATACATAAAACAAGGGTATCAAATTAGCTCACATACCGTTCCATAAACCCAATATGTAATATACAAGACCTACTCCTTGCTCAGAGAACTGGACTCAACACGCCCTATTCACTGCACAAGAATATATCTGACTAATAATAATCGTAAAACCTATGTATTGATATCTCTCTGTTAGTGTGTCAAGTGGGTGTAAAGCGGCATAAACACAGCAGTGAAAAGCAGCTAAACCCCATTATAAAAATAAATTACTTTGAAACAACCATGAAACAAAGATAGTGAAAGAGAGAGAAATTCTTACACAATGCGTTCAGGGGCTGTGATGCAACCTGGATTGACCATATCTAGACGCACAGCTGGATGAGACATAAGGGTGGACACTCTTGGGGCTGAGAGGTTTGGTGAGGTTGGGTGAGCAAACGCAGACCCTTTAAAGTAATACTGCGTGGTACCCATCGCATGGGTCCCAAATCTCCAGGTTCAAGGGCATCTTCCTACATCAAAAACATGCATGAGAAACCCAGAAGATGGTACACCGTGTGATGGGGAAAGGTTTCTAAAACGCACCTCATTTCTCATCTCCTTGTGCCCGGGTTCGCTATTCCAGCCACTTTACTAGCAAGTTCCCTACTTGGAGCATCAGCACCTTTAACCTCCTGTTCCATACAGGTTGTAATTTGTCCTGAGGATAAACGAGAAGACGTGGAACCAACGAGAGACTAGCTCTTGGTGTTGGGACAGGCACAGGTCACTCTATTTTCCCATCAGAAAGAAGAATTAACCACAGGCTCAGCCTGCCCCCCGGAACCAGAACAGGGCCTGAAGCCATTCTGTGATTTTACGGCCAGCTCCCATAAAAACGAGTTGTAAAATGGAGGTTCAGGGCACTGCAATTCACAAACCTGCAGAGTTATAAATGATAACCCTCGTCCACAAATATATTGAGGGAAGGCAAAGAAGAGGATTTGAAATCAAGGCAGAATTGCAGGAAACAGATTTCAGGAGGTAGATACGAATCGCCTTTAAAGCACATGAAAAGCGGCAAAACGTTGACAATGATGCCCTTGGCCAAAAAGGGCGTATGCGTTTTTTCCTGAATATATTCAGGAAAAAACGCATACGCCCTTTTTGGCCAACCAAGCAACCTGGAAAGGCAAATCAGCGCTACAAAGAAGTCTCGCTTCCCATCGGTCAAAAGGGCCATGCTGAAAAAAGTGTCAAAACCAGAAATGCAGGACAGGCCATGGAGAAATGGGAGCCTTGCTACACTGATGGGCGGGATGTAAATTGCCAAGAGCCACTCTGGAGAAGTGTCCGGTGAGTCCTGAAACATCTGAAAAACACAGCTTAGAGAGCATAGGGCACTTCCACTCATGGGGGTATAAATTGGGAAAATTAAAAATCAGCAAGACACAAGCACCCCAAAGTTTAGGGCTGCTCTGTTGACCAGGACCTCCACTTCATTCCACCTTAAATATCCCAGGAAAGAGAAAAATGGATAAAGAAGTTGTGGTCCTTATGTACAATGGAATATCACTCAACCATGAAATCAATGTCGTAAGGTTAGTAGCAGCATGATGAGTGGATTTAGGTACGACGATTCTAAGTGAAATAAGTCACACAGAAAAGGACACTTCTCATAAGGTATCACTGATAGAGGGAATGTAAAAACCGTTACACTTGAACTGAATTACAAAACAGAACAGAGTCACACATGCAGAAAACACACTATGGCTGCTTAACGGGAAAGGTGAGGTGGGGTGATACATAAAACAAGGGTATCAAATTAGCTCAGATACCGTTCCATAAACCCAATATGTAATAGACAAGACCTACTCCTTGCTCAGAGAACTGGACTCAACACGCCCTATTCACCGCACAAGAATATATCTGACTAATAATAATCGTAAAACCTATGTATTGATATCTCTCTGTTAGTGTGTCAAGTGGGTGTAAAGTGGCATAAACACAGCAGTGAAAAGCAGCTAAACCCCATTATAAAAATAAATTACTTTGAAACAACCATGAAACAAAGACAGTGAAAGAGAGAGAAATTCTTACACAATGCGTTCAGGGGCTGTGATGCAACCTGGATTGACCATATCTAGACGCACAGCTGGATGAGACATAAGGGTGGACACTCTTGGGGCTGAGAGGTTTGGTGAGGTTGGGTGAGCAAACGCAGACCCTTTAAAGTAATACTGCGTGGTACCCATCGCATTGGTCCCAAATCTCCAGGTTCAAGGGTATCTTCCTACATCAAAAACATGCATGAGAAACCCAGAAGATGGTACACTGTGTGATGGGGAAAGGTTTCTAAAACGCACCTCATTTCTCATCTCCTTGTGCCCGGGTTCGCCATTCCAGCCACTTTACTAGCAAGTTCCCTACTTGGAGCATCAGCACCTTTAACCTCCTGTTCCATACAGGTTGTAATTTGTCCTGAGGATAAACGAGAAGACGTGGAACCAACGAGAGACTAGCTCTTGGTGTTGGGACAGGCACAGGTCACTCTATTTTCCCATCAGAAAGAAGAATTAACCACAGGCTCAGCCTGCCCCCCGGAACCAGAACAGGGCCTGAAGCCATTCTGCGATTTTGTGGCCAGCTCCCATAAAAACGAGTTGTAAAATGGAGGTTCAGGGCACTGCAATTCACAAACCTGCAGAGTTATAAATGATAACCCTCGTCCACAAATATATTGAGGGAAGGCAAAGAAGAGGATTTGAAATCAAGGCAGAATTGCAGGAAACAGATTTCAGGAGGTAGATACGAATCGCCTTTAAAGCACATGAAAAGCGGCAAAACGTTGACAATGATGCCCTTGGCCAAAAAGGGCGTATGCGTTTTTTCCTGAATATATTCAGGAAAAAACGCATACGCCCTTTTTGGCCAACCAAGCAACCTGGAAAGGCAAATCAGCGCTACAAAGAAGTCTCGCTTCCCATCGGTCAAAAGGGCCATGCTGAAAAAAGTGTCAAAACCAGAAATGCAGGACAGGCCATGGAGAAATGGGAGCCTTGCTACACTGATGGGCGGGATGTAAATTGCCAAGAGCCACTCTGGAGAAGTGTCCGGTGAGTCCTGAAACATCTGAAAAACACAGCTTAGAGAGCATAGGGCACTTCCACTCATGGGGGTATAAATTGGGAAAATTAAAAATCAGCAAGACACAAGCACCCCAAAGTTTAGGGCTGCTCTGTTGACCAGGACCTCCACTTCATTCCACCTTAAATATCCCAGGAAAGAGAAAAATGGATAAAGAAGTTGTGGTCCTTATGTACAATGGAATATCACTCAGCCAGGAAATCAATGTCGTAAGGTTAGTAGCAGCATGATGAGTGGATTTAGGTACGACGATTCTAAGTGAAATAAGTCACACAGAAAAGGACACTTCTCATAAGGTATCACTGATAGAGGGAATGTAAAAACCATTACACTTGAACTGAATTACAAAACAGAACAGAGTCACACATGCAGAAAACACACTATGGCTGCTTAACGGGAAAGGTGAGGTGGGGTGATACATAAAACAAGGGTATCAAATTAGCTCAGATACCGTTCCATAAACCCAATATGTAATAGACAAGACCTACTCCTTGCTCAGAGAACTGGACTCAACACGCCCTATTCACTGCACAAGAATATATCTGACTAATAATAATCGTAAAACCTATGTATTGATATCTCTCTGTTAGTGTGTCAAGTGGGTGTAAAGCGGCATAAACACAGCAGTGAAAAGCAGCTAAACCCCATTATAAAAATAAATTACTTTGAAACAACCATGAAACAAAGACAGTGAAAGAGAGAGTAATTCTTACACAATGCGTTCAGGGGCTGTGATGCAACCTGGATTGACCATATCTAGACGCACAGCTGGATGAGACATAAGGGTGGACACTCTTGGGGCTGAGAGGTTTGGTGAGGTTGGGTGAGCAAACGCAGACCCTTTTAAGTAATACTGCGTGATACCCATCGCATGAGTCCCAAATCTCCAGGTTCAAGGGCATCTTCCTACATCAAAAACATGCATGAGAAACCCAGAAGTTGGTACACCGTGTGATGGGGAAAGGTTTCTAAAACGCACCTCATTTCTCATCTCCTTGTGCCCGGGTTCGCCATTCCAGCCGCTTTACTAGCAAGCTCCCTACTTGGAGCATCAGCACCTTTAACCTCCTGTTCCGTACAGGTTGCAATTTGTCCTGAGGATAAACGGGAAGACGTGGAACCAACGAGAGACTAGCTCTTGGTGTTGGGACAGGCACAGGTCACTCTATTTTCCCATCAGAAAGAAGAATTAACCACAGGCTCAGCCTGCCCCCCGGAACCAGAACAGGGCCTGAAGCCATTCTGCGATTTTGCGGCCAGCTCCCATAAAAACGAGTTGTAAAATGGAGGTTCAGGGCACTGCAATTCACAAACCTGCAGAGTTATAAATGATAACTCTCGTCCACAAATATATTGAGGGAAGGCAAAGAAGAGGATTTGAAATCAAGGCAGAATTGCAGGAAACAGATTTCAGGAGGTAGATACGAATCGCCTTTAAAGCACATGAAAAGCGGCAAAACGTTGACAATGATGCCCTTGGCCAAAAAGGGCGTATGCGTTTTTTCCTGAATATATTCAGGAAAAAACGCATACGCCCTTTTTGGCCAACCAAGCAACCTGGAAAGGCAAATCAGCGCTACAAAGAAGTCTCGCTTCCCATCGGTCAAAAGGGCCATGCTGAAAAAAGTGTCAAAACCAGAAATGCAGGACAGGCCATGGAGAAATGGGAGCCTTGCTACACTGATGGGCGGGATGTAAATTGCCAAGAGCCACTCTGGAGAAGTGTCCGGTGAGTCCTGAAACATCTGAAAAACACAGCTCAGAGAGCATAGGGCACTTCCACTCATGGGGGTATAAATTGGGAAAATTAAAAATCAGCAAGACACAAGCACCCCAAAGTTGAGGGCTGCTCTGTTGACAAGGACCTCCACTTCATTCCACCTTAAATATCCCAGGAAAGAGAAAAATGGATAAAGAAGTTGTGGTCCTTATGTACAATGGAATATCACTCAACCATGAAATCAATGTCGTAAGGTTAGTAGCAGCATGATGAGTGGATTTAGGTACGACGATTCTAAGTGAAATAAGTCACACAGAAAAGGACACTTCTCATAAGGTATCACTGATAGAGGGAATGTAAAAACCGTTACACTTGAACTGAATTACAAAACAGAACAGAGTCACACATGCAGAAAACACACTATGGCTGCTTAACGGGAAAGGTGAGGTGGGGTGATACATAAAACAAGGGTATCAAATTAGCTCAGATACCGTTCCATAAACCCAATATGTAATAGACAAGACCTACTCCTTGCTCAGAGAACTGGACTCAACACGCCCTATTCACCGCACAAGAATATATCTGACTAATAATAATCGTAAAACCTATGTATTGATATCTCTCTGTTAGTGTGTCAAGTGGGTGTAAAGTGGCATAAACACAGCAGTGAAAAGCAGCTAAACCCCATTATAAAAATAAATTACTTTGAAACAACCATGAAACAAAGACAGTGAAAGAGAGAGAAATTCTTACACAATGCGTTCAGGGGCTGTGATGCAACCTGGATTGACCATATCTAGACGCACAGCTGGATGAGACATAAGGGTGGACACTCTTGGGGCTGAGAGGTTTGGTGAGGTTGGGTGAGCAAACGCAGACCCTTTAAAGTAATACTGCGTGGTACCCATCGCATGGGTCCCAAATCTCCAGGTTCAAGGGCATCTTCCTACATCAAAAACATGCATGAGAAACCCAGAAGATGGTACACCGTGTGATGGGGAAAGGTTTCTAAAACGCACCTCATTTCTCATCTCCTTGTGCCCGGGTTCGCCATTCCAGCCACTTTACTAGCAAGTTCCCTACTTGGAGCATCAGCACCTTTAACCTCCTGTTCCATACAGGTTGTAATTTGTCCTGAGGATAAACGAGAAGACGTGGAACCAACGAGAGACTAGCTCTTGGTGTTGGGACAGGCACAGGTCACTCTATTTTCCCATCAGAAAGAAGAATTAACCACAGGCTCAGCCTGCCCCCCGGAACCAGAACAGGGCCTGAAGCCATTCTGCAATTTTACGGCCAGCTCCCATAAAAACGAGTTGTAAAATGGAGGTTCAGGGCACTGCAATTCACAAACCTGCAGAGTTATAAATGATAACCCTCGTCCACAAATATATTGAGGGAAGGCAAAGAAGAGGATTTGAAATCAAGGCAGAATTGCAGGAAACAGATTTCAGGAGGTAGATACGAATCGCCTTTAAAGCACATGAAAAGCGGCAAAACGTTGACAATGATGCCCTTGGCCAAAAAGGGCGTATGCGTTTTTTCCTGAATATATTCAGGAAAAAACGCATACGCCCTTTTTGGCCAACCAAGCAACCTGGAAAGGCAAATCAGCGCTACAAAGAAGTCTCGCTTCCCATCGGTCAAAAGGGCCATGCTGAAAAAAGTGTCAAAACCAGAAATGCAGGACAGGCCATGGAGAAATGGGAGCCTTGCTACACTGATGGGCGGGATGTAAATTGCCAAGAGCCACTCTGGAGAAGTGTCCGGTGAGTCCTGAAACATCTGAAAAACACAGCTTAGAGAGCATAGGGCACTTCCACTCATGGGGGTATAAATTGGGAAAATTAAAAATCAGCAAGACACAAGCACCCCAAAGTTTAGGGCTGCTCTGTTGACCAGGACCTCCACTTCATTCCACCTTAAATATCCCAGGAAAGAGAAAAATGGATAAAGAAGTTGTGGTCCTTATGTACAATGGAATATCACTCAGCCAGGAAATCAATGTCGTAAGGTTAGTAGCAGCATGATGAGTGGATTTAGGTACGACGATTCTAAGTGAAATAAGTCACACAGAAAAGGACACTTCTCATAAGGTATCACTGATAGAGGGAATGTAAAAACCATTACACTTGAACTGAATTACAAAACAGAACAGAGTCACACATGCAGAAAACACACTATGGCTGCTTAACGGGAAAGGTGAGGTGGGGTGATACATAAAACAAGGGTATCAAATTAGCTCAGATACCGTTCCATAAACCCAATATGTAATAGACAAGACCTACTCCTTGCTCAGAGAACTGGACTCAACACGCCCTATTCACTGCACAAGAATATATCTGACTAATAATAATCGTAAAACCTATGTATTGATATCTCTCTGTTAGTGTGTCAAGTGGGTGTAAAGCGGCATAAACAGAGCAGTGAAAAGCAGCTAAACCCCATTATAAAAATAAATTACTTTGAAACAACCATGAAACAAAGACAGTGAAAGAGAGAGTAATTCTTACACAATGCGTTCAGGGGCTGTGATGCAACCTGGATTGACCATATCTAGACGCACAGCTGGATGAGACATAAGGGTGGACACTCTTGGGGCTGAGAGGTTTGGTGAGGTTGGGTGAGCAAACGCAGACCCTTTAAAGTAATACTGCGTGATACCCATCGCATGAGTCCCAAATCTCCAGGTTCAAGGGCATCTTCCTACATCAAAAACATGCATGAGAAACCCAGAAGTTGGTACACCGTGTGATGGGGAAAGGTTTCTAAAACGCACCTCATTTCTCATCTCCTTGTGCCCGGGTTCGCCATTCCAGCCGCTTTACTAGCAAGCTCCCTACTTGGAGCATCAGCACCTTTAACCTCCTGTTCCGTACAGGTTGCAATTTGTCCTGAGGATAAACGGGAAGACGTGGAACCAACGAGAGACTAGCTCTTGGTGTTGGGACAGGCACAGGTCACTCTATTTTCCCATCAGAAAGAAGAATTAACCACAGGCTCAGCCTGCCCCCCGGAACCAGAACAGGGCCTGAAGCCATTCTGCGATTTTGCGGCCAGCTCCCATAAAAACGAGTTGTAAAATGGAGGTTCAGGGCACTGCAATTCACAAACCTGCAGAGTTATAAATGATAACTCTCGTCCACAAATATATTGAGGGAAGGCAAAGAAGAGGATTTGAAATCAAGGCAGAATTGCAGGAAACAGATTTCAGGAGGTAGATACGAATCGCCTTTAAAGCACATGAAAAGCGGCAAAACGTTGACAATGATGCCCTTGGCCAAAAAGGGCGTATGCGTTTTTTCCTGAATATATTCAGGAAAAAACGCATACGCCCTTTTTGGCCAACCAAGCAACCTGGAAAGGCAAATCAGCGCTACAAAGAAGTCTCGCTTCCCATCGGTCAAAAGGGCCATGCTGAAAAAAGTGTCAAAACCAGAAATGCAGGACAGGCCATGGAGAAATGGGAGCCTTGCTACACTGATGGGCGGGATGTAAATTGCCAAGAGCCACTCTGGAGAAGTGTCCGGTGAGTCCTGAAACATCTGAAAAACACAGCTCAGAGAGCATAGGGCACTTCCACTCATGGGGGTATAAATTGGGAAAATTAAAAATCAGCAAGACACAAGCACCCCAAAGTTGAGGGCTGCTCTGTTGACAAGGACCTCCACTTCATTCCACCTTAAATATCCCAGGAAAGAGAAAAATGGATAAAGAAGTTGTGGTCCTTATGTACAATGGAATATCACTCAACCATGAAATCAATGTCGTAAGGTTAGTAGCAGCATGATGAGTGGATTTAGGTACGACGATTCTAAGTGAAATAAGTCACACAGAAAAGGACACTTCTCATAAGGTATCACTGATAGAGGGAATGTAAAAACCGTTACACTTGAACTGAATTACAAAACAGAACAGAGTCACACATGCAGAAAACACACTATGGCTGCTTAACGGGAAAGGTGAGGTGGGGTGATACATAAAACAAGGGTATCAAATTAGCTCACATACCGTTCCATAAACCCAATATGTAATAGACAAGACCTACTCCTTGCTCAGAGAACTGGACTCAACACGCCCTATTCACCGCACAAGAATATATCTGACTAATAATAATCGTAAAACCTATGTATTGATATCTCTCTGTTAGTGTGTCAAGTGGGTGTAAAGTGGCATAAACACAGCAGTGAAAAGCAGCTAAACCCCATTATAAAAATAAATTACTTTGAAACAACCATGAAACAAAGACAGTGAAAGAGAGAGAAATTCTTACACAATGCGTTCAGGGGCTGTGATGCAACCTGGATTGACCATATCTAGACGCACAGCTGGATGAGACATAAGGGTGGACACTCTTGGGGCTGAGAGGTTTGGTGAGGTTGGGTGAGCAAACGCAGACCCTTTAAAGTAATACTGCGTGGTACCCATCGCATGGGTCCCAAATCTCCAGGTTCAAGGGCATCTTCCTACATCAAAAACATGCATGAGAAACCCAGAAGATGGTACACCGTGTGATGGGGAAAGGTTTCTAAAACGCACCTCATTTCTCATCTCCTTGTGCCCGGGTTCGCCATTCCAGCCACTTTACTAGCAAGTTCCCTACTTGGAGCATCAGCACCTTTAACCTCCTGTTCCATACAGGTTGTAATTTGTCCTGAGGATAAACGAGAAGACGTGGAACCAACGAGAGACTAGCTCTTGGTGTTGGGACAGGCACAGGTCACTCTATTTTCCCATCAGAAAGAAGAATTAACCACAGGCTCAGCCTGCCCCCCGGAACCAGAACAGGGCCTGAAGCCATTCTGCGATTTTACGGCCAGCTCCCATAAAAACGAGTTGTAAAATGGAGGTTCAGGGCACTGCAATTCACAAACCTGCAGAGTTATAAATGATAACCCTCGTCCACAAATATATTGAGGGAAGGCAAAGAAGAGGATTTGAAATCAAGGCAGAATTGCACGAAACAGATTTCAGGAGGTAGATACGAATCGCCTTTAAAGCACATGAAAAGCGGCAAAACGTTGACAATGATGCCCTTGGCCAAAAAGGGCGTATGCGTTTTTTCCTGAATATATTCAGGAAAAAACGCATACGCCCTTTTTGGCCAACCAAGCAACCTGGAAAGGCAAATCAGCGCTACAAAGAAGTCTCGCTTCCCATCGGTCAAAAGGGCCATGCTGAAAAAAGTGTCAAAACCAGAAATGCAGGACAGGCCATGGAGAAATGGGAGCCTTGCTACACTGATGGGCGGGATGTAAATTGCCAAGAGCCACTCTGGAGAAGTGTCCGGTGAGTCCTGAAACATCTGAAAAACACAGCTTAGAGAGCATAGGGCACTTCCACTCATGGGGGTATAAATTGGGAAAATTAAAAATCAGCAAGACACAAGCACCCCAAAGTTTAGGGCTGCTCTGTTGACCAGGACCTCCACTTCATTCCACCTTAAATATCCCAGGAAAGAGAAAAATGGATAAAGAAGTTGTGGTCCTTATGTACAATGGAATATCACTCAGCCAGGAAATCAATGTCGTAAGGTTAGTAGCAGCATGATGAGTGGATTTAGGTACGACGATTCTAAGTGAAATAAGTCACACAGAAAAGGACACTTCTCATAAGGTATCACTGATAGAGGGAATGTAAAAACCATTACACTTGAACTGAATTACAAAACAGAACAGAGTCACACATGCAGAAAACACACTATGGCTGCTTAACGGGAAAGGTGAGGTGGGGTGATACATAAAACAAGGGTATCAAATTAGCTCAGATACCGTTCCATAAACCCAATATGTAATAGACAAGACCTACTCCTTGCTCAGAGAACTGGACTCAACACGCCCTATTCACTGCACAAGAATATATCTGACTAATAATAATCGTAAAACCTATGTATTGATATCTCTCTGTTAGTGTGTCAAGTGGGTGTAAAGCGGCATAAACAGAGCAGTGAAAAGCAGCTAAACCCCATTATAAAAATAAATTACTTTGAAACAACCATGAAACAAAGACAGTGAAAGAGAGAGTAATTCTTACACAATGCGTTCAGGGGCTGTGATGCAACCTGGATTGACCATATCTAGACGCACAGCTGGATGAGACATAAGGGTGGACACTCTTGGGGCTGAGAGGTTTGGTGAGGTTGGGTGAGCAAACGCAGACCCTTTAAAGTAATACTGCGTGATACCCATCGCATGAGTCCCAAATCTCCAGGTTCAAGGGCATCTTCCTACATCAAAAACATGCATGAGAAACCCAGAAGTTGGTACACCGTGTGATGGGGAAAGGTTTCTAAAACGCACCTCATTTCTCATCTCCTTGTGCCCGGGTTCGCCATTCCAGCCGCTTTACTAGCAAGCTCCCTACTTGGAGCATCAGCACCTTTAACCTCCTGTTCCGTACAGGTTGCAATTTGTCCTGAGGATAAACGGGAAGACGTGGAACCAACGAGAGACTAGCTCTTGGTGTTGGGACAGGCACAGGTCACTCTATTTTCCCATCAGAAAGAAGAATTAACCACAGGCTCAGCCTGCCCCCCGGAACCAGAACAGGGCCTGAAGCCATTCTGCGATTTTGCGGCCAGCTCCCATAAAAACGAGTTGTAAAATGGAGGTTCAGGGCACTGCAATTCACAAACCTGCAGAGTTATAAATGATAACTCTCGTCCACAAATGTATTGAGGGAAGGCAAAGAAGAGGATTTGAAATCAAGGCAGAATTGCAGGAAACAGATTTCAGGAGGTAGATACGAATCGCCTTTAAAGCACATGAAAAGCGGCAAAACGTTGACAATGATGCCCTTGGCCAAAAAGGGCGTATGCGTTTTTTCCTGAATATATTCAGGAAAAAACGCATACGCCCTTTTTGGCCAACCAAGCAACCTGGAAAGGCAAATCAGCGCTACAAAGAAGTCTCGCTTCCCATCGGTCAAAAGGGCCATGCTGAAAAAAGTGTCAAAACCAGAAATGCAGGACAGGCCATGGAGAAATGGGAGCCTTGCTACACTGATGGGCGGGATGTAAATTGCCAAGAGCCACTCTGGAGAAGTGTCCGGTGAGTCCTGAAACATCTGAAAAACACAGCTCAGAGAGCATAGGGCACTTCCACTCATGGGGGTATAAATTGGGAAAATTAAAAATCAGCAAGACACAAGCACCCAAAAGTTTAGGGCTGCTCTGTTGACCAGGACCTCCACTTCATTCCACCTTAAATATCCCAGGAAAGAGAAAAATGGATAAAGAAGTTGTGGTCCTTATGTACAATGGAATATCACTCAGCCATGAAATCAATGTCGTAAGGTTAGTAGCAGCATGATGACTGGATTTAGGTACGACGATTCTAAGTGAAATAAGTCACACAGAAAAGGACACTTCTCATAAGGTATCACTGATAGAGGGAATGTAAAAACCATTACACTTGAACTGAATTACAAAACAGAACAGAGTCACACATGCAGAAAACACACTATGGCTGCTTAACGGGAAAGGTGAGGTGGGGTGATACATAAAACAAGGGTATCAAATTAGCTCACATACCGTTCCATAAACCCAATATGTAATAGACAAGACCTACTCCTTGCTCAGAGAACTGGACTCAACATGCCCTATTCAACGCACAAGAATATATCTGACTAATAATAATCGTAAAACCTATGTATTGATATCTCTCTGTTAGTGTGTCAAGTGGGTGTAAAGCGGCATAAACACAGCAGTGAAAAGCAGCTAAACCCCATTATAAAAATAAATTACTTTGAAACACCCATGAAACAAAGACAGTGAAAGAGAGAGAAATTCTTACACAATGCGTTCAGGGGCTGTGATGCAACCTGGATTGACCATATATAGACGCAGAGCTGGATGAGACATAAGGGTGGACACTCTTGGGGCTGAGAGGTTTGGTGAGGTTGGGTGAGCAAACGCAGACCCTTTAAAGTAATACTGCGTGGTACCCATCGCATGGGTCCCAAATCTCCAGGTTCAAGGGCATCTTCCTACATCAAAAACATGCATGAGAAACCCAGAAGATGGTACACTCTGTGATGGGGAAAGGTTTCTAAAACGCACCTCATTTCTCATCTCCTTGTGCCCGGGTTCGCCATTCCAGCCGCTTTACTAGCAAGCTCCCTACTTGGAGCATCAGCACCTTTAACCTCCTGTTCCATACAGGTTGTAATTTGTCCTGAGGATAAACGAGAAGACGTGGAACCAACGAGAGACTAGCTCTTGGTGTTGGGACAGGCACAGGTCACTCTATTTTCCCATCAGAAAGAAGAATTAACCACAGGCTCAGCCTGCCCCCCGGAACCAGAACAGGGCCTGAAGCCATTCTGCGATTTTACGGCCAGCTCCCATAAAAACGAGTTGTAAAATGGAGGTTCAGGGCACTGCAATTCACAAACCTGCAGAGTTATAAATGATAACTCTCGTCCACAAATATATTGAGGGAAGGCAAAGAAGAGGATTTGAAATCAAGGCAGAATTGCAGGAAACAGATTTCAGGAGGTAGATACGAATCGCCTTTAAAGCACATGAAAAGCAGCAAAACGTTGACAATGATGCCCTTGGCCAAAAAGGGCGTATGCGTTTTTTCCTGAATATATTCAGGAAAAAACGCATACGCCCTTTTTGGCCAACCAAGCAACCTGGAAAGGCAAATCAGCGCTACAAAGAAGTCTCGCTTCCCATCGGTCAAAAGGGCCATGCTGAAAAAAGTGTCAAAACCAGAAATGCAGGACAGGCCATGGAGAAATGGGAGCCTTGCTACACTGATGGGCGGGATGTAAATTGCCAAGAGCCACTCTGGAGAAGTGTCCGGTGAGTCCTGAAACATCTGAAAAACACAGCTTAGAGAGCATAGGGCACTTCCACTCATGGGGGTATAAATTGGGAAAATTAAAAATCAGCAAGACACAAGCACCCCAAAGTTTAGGGCTGCTCTGTTGACCAGGACCTCCACTTCATTCCACCTTAAATATCCCAGGAAAGAGAAAAATGGATAAAGAAGTTGTGGTCCTTATGTACAATGGAATATCACTCAGCCATGAAATCAATGTCGTAAGGTTAGTAGCAGCATGATGAGTGGATTTAGGTACGACGATTCTAAGTGAAATAAGTCACACAGAAAAGGACACTTCTCATAAGGTATCACTGATAGAGGGAATGTAAAAACCGTTACACTTGAACTGAATTACAAAACAGAACAGAGTCACACATGCAGAAAACACACTATGGCTGCTTAACGGGAAAGGTGAGGTGGGGTGATATATAAAACAAGGGTATCAAATTAGCTCAGATACCGTTCCATAAACCCAATATGTAATAGACAAGACCTACTCCTTGCTCAGAGAACTGGACTCAACACGCCCTATTCACCGCACAAGAATATATCTGACTAATAATAATCGTAAAACCTATGTATTGATATCTCTCTGTTAGTGTGTCAAGTGGGTGTAAAGTGGCATAAACACAGCAGTGAAAAGCAGCTAAACCCCATTATAAAAATAAATTACTTTGAAACAACCATGAAACAAAGACAGTGAAAGAGAGAGAAATTCTTACACAATGCGTTCAGGGGCTGTGATGCAACCTGGATTGACCATATCTAGACGCACAGCTGGATGAGACATAAGGGTGGACACTCTTGGGGCTGAGAGGTTTGGTGAGGTTGGGTGAGCAAACGCAGACCCTTTAAAGTAATACTGCGTGGTACCCATCGCATGGGTCCCAAATCTCCAGGTTCAAGGGCATCTTCCTACATCAAAAACATGCATGAGAAACCCAGAAGATGGTACACCGTGTGATGGGGAAAGGTTTCTAAAACGCACCTCATTTCTCATCTCCTTGTGCCCAGGTTCGCCATTCCAGCCGCTTTACTAGCAAGCTCCCTACTTGGAGCATGAGCACCTTTAACCTCCTGTTCCGTACAGGTTGCAATTTGTCCTGAGGATAAACGGGAAGACGTGGAACCAACGAGAGACTAGCTCTTGGTGTTGGGACAGGCACAGGTCACTCTATTTTCCCATCAGAAAGAAGAATTAACCACAGGCTCAGCCTGACCCCCGGAACCAGAACAGGGCCTGAAGCCATTCTGCGATTTTGTGGCCAGCTCCCATAAAAACGAGTTGTAAAATGGAGGTTCAGGGCACTGCAATTCACAAACCTGCAGAGTTATAAATGATAACTCTCGTCCACAAATATATTGAGGGGAGGCAAAGAAGAGGATTTGAAATCAAGGCAGAATTGCAGGAAACAGATTTCAGGAGGTAGATACGAATCGCCTTTAAAGCACATGAAAAGCGGCAAAACGTTGACAATGATGCCCTTGGCCAAAAAGGGCGTATGCGTTTTTTCCTGAATATATTCAGGAAAAAACGCATACGCCCTTTTTGGCCAACCAAGCAACCTGGAAAGGCAAATCAGCGCTACAAAGAAGTCTCGCTTCCCATCGGTCAAAAGGGCCATGCTGAAAAAAGTGTCAAAACCAGAAATGCAGGACAGGCCATGGAGAAATGGGAGCCTTGCTACACTGATGGGCGGGATGTAAATTGCCAAGAGCCACTCTGGAGAAGTGTCCAGTGAGTCCTGAAACATCTGAAAAACACAGCTCAGAGAGCATAGGGCACTTCCACTCATGGGGGTATAAATTGGGAAAATTAAAAATCAGCAAGACACAAGCACCCCAAAGTTTAGGGCTGCTCTGTTGACCAGGACCTCCACTTCATTCCACCTTAAATATCCCAGGAAAGAGAAAAATGGATAAAGAAGTTGTGGTCCTTATGTACAATGGAATATCACCCAGCCATGAAATCAATGTCGTAAGGTTAGTAGCAGCATGATGAGTGGATTTAGGTACGACGATTCTAAGTGAAATAAGTCACACAGAAAAGGACACTTCTCATAAGGTATCACTGATAGAGGGAATGTAAAAACCATTACACTTGAACTGAATTACAAAACAGAACAGAGTCACACATGCAGAAAACACACTATGGCTGCTTAACGGGAAAGGTGAGGTGGGGTGATACATAAAACAAGGGTATCAAATTAGCTCAGATACCATTCCATAAACCCAATATGTAATAGACAAGACCTACTCCTTGCTCAGAGAACTGGACTCAACACGCCCTATTCACCGCACAAGAATATATCTGACTAATAATAATCGTAAAACCTATGTATTGATATCTCTCTGTTAGTGTGTCAAGTGGGTGTAAAGCGGCATAAACACAGCAGTGAAAAGCAGCTAAACCCCATTATAAAAATAAATTACTTTGAAACAACCATGAAACAAAGACAGTGAAAGAGAGAGAAACTCTTACACAATGCGTTCAGGGGCTGTGATGCAACCTGGATTGACCATATCTAGACGCACAGCTGGATGAGACATAAGGGTGGACATTCTTGGGGCTGAGAGGTTTGGTGAGGTTGGGTGAGCAAACGCAGACCCTTTAAAGTAATACTTCGTGGTACCCATCGCATGGGTCCCAAATCTCCAGGTTCAAGGGCATCTTCCTACATCAAAAACATGCATGAGAAACCCAGAAGATGGTACACCGTGTGATGGGGAAAGGTTTCTAAAACGCACCTCATTTCTCATCTTCTTGTGCCCGGGTTCGCCATTCCAGCCGCTTTACTAGCAAGCTCCCTACTTGGAGCATCAGCACCTTTAACCTCCTGTTCCGTAGAGGTTGCAATTTGTCCTGAGGATAAACGGGAAGACGTGGAACCAACGAGAGACTAGCTCTTGGTGTTGGGACAGGCACAGGTCACTCTATTTTCCCATCAGAAAGAAGAATTAACCACAGGCTCAGCCTGCCCCCGGAACCAGAACAGGGCCTGAAGCCATTCTGCGATTTTGCGGCCAGCTCCCATAAAAACGAGTTGTAAAATGGAGGTTCAGGGCACTGCAATTCACAAACCTGCAGAGTTATAAATGATAACTCTCGTCCACAAATATATTGAGGGAAGGCAAAGAAGAGGATTTGAAATCAAGGCAGAATTGCAGGAAACAGATTTCAGGAGGTAGATACGAATCGCCTTTAAAGCACATGAAAAGCGGCAAAACGTTGACAATGATGCCCTTGGCCAAAAAGGGCGTATGCGTTTTTTCCTGAATATATTCAGGAAAAAACGCATACGCCCTTTTTGGCCAACCAAGCAACCTGGAAAGGCAAATCAGCGCTACAAAGAAGTCTCGCTTCCCATCGGTCAAAAGGGCCATGCTGAAAAAAGTGTCAAAACCAGAAATGCAGGACAGGCCATGGAGAAATGGGAGCCTTGCTACACTGATGGGCGGGATGTAAATTGCCAAGAGCCACTCTGGAGAAGTGTCCGGTGAGTCCTGAAACATCTGAAAAACACAGCTCAGAGAGCATAGGGCACTTCCACTCATGGGTGTATAAATTGGGAAAATTAAAAATCAGCAAGACACAAGCACCCCAAAGTTTAGGGCTGCTCTGTTGACCAGGACCTCCACTTCATTCCACCTTAAATATCCCAGGAAAGAGAAAAATGGATAAAGAAGTTGTGGTCCTTATGTACAATGGAATATCACTCAGCCATGAAATCAATGTCGTAAGGTTAGTAGCAGCATGATGAGTGGATTTAGGTACGACGATTCTAAGTGAAATAAGTCACACAGAAAAGGACACTTCTCATAAGGTATCACTGATAGAGGGAATGTAAAAACCATTACACTTGAACTGAATTACAAAACAGCACAGTGTCACACATGCAGAAAACACACTATGGCTGCTTAACGGGAAAGGTGAGGTGGGGTGATACATAAAACAAGGGTATCAAATTAGCTCACATACCGTTCCATAAACCCAATATGTAATATACAAGACCTACTCCTTGCTCAGAGAACTGGACTCAACACGCCCTATTCACTGCACAAGAATATATCTGACTAATAATAATCGTAAAACCTATGTATTGATATCTCTCTGTTAGTGTGTCAAGTGGGTGTAAAGCGGCATAAACACAGCAGTGAAAAGCAGCTAAACCCCATTATAAAAATAAATTACTTTGAAACAACCATGAAACAAAGATAGTGAAAGAGAGAGAAATTCTTACACAATGCGTTCAGGGGCTGTGATGCAACCTGGATTGACCATATCTAGACGCACAGCTGGATGAGACATAAGGGTGGACACTCTTGGGGCTGAGAGGTTTGGTGAGGTTGGGTGAGCAAACGCAGACCCTTTAAAGTAATACTGCGTGGTACCCATCGCATGGGTCCCAAATCTCCAGGTTCAAGGGCATCTTCCTACATCAAAAACATGCATGAGAAACCCAGAAGATGGTACACCGTGTGATGGGGAAAGGTTTCTAAAACGCACCTCATTTCTCATCTCCTTGTGCCCGGGTTCGCTATTCCAGCCACTTTACTAGCAAGTTCCCTACTTGGAGCATCAGCACCTTTAACCTCCTGTTCCATACAGGTTGTAATTTGTCCTGAGGATAAACGAGAAGACGTGGAACCAACGAGAGACTAGCTCTTGGTGTTGGGACAGGCACAGGTCACTCTATTTTCCCATCAGAAAGAAGAATTAACCACAGGCTCAGCCTGCCCCCCGGAACCAGAACAGGGCCTGAAGCCATTCTGTGATTTTACGGCCAGCTCCCATAAAAACGAGTTGTAAAATGGAGGTTCAGGGCACTGCAATTCACAAACCTGCAGAGTTATAAATGATAACCCTCGTCCACAAATATATTGAGGGAAGGCAAAGAAGAGGATTTGAAATCAAGGCAGAACTGCAGGAAACAGATTTCAGGAGGTAGATACGAATCGCCTTTAAAGCACATGAAAAGCGGCAAAACGTTGACAATGATGCCCTTGGCCAAAAAGGGCGTATGCGTTTTTTCCTGAATATATTCAGGAAAAAACGCATACGCCCTTTTTGGCCAACCAAGCAACCTGGAAAGGCAAATCAGCGCTACAAAGAAGTCTCGCTTCCCATCGGTCAAAAGGGCCATGCTGAAAAAAGTGTCAAAACCAGAAATGCAGGACAGGCCATGGAGAAATGGGAGCCTTGCTACACTGATGGGCGGGATGTAAATTGCCAAGAGCCACTCTGGAGAAGTGTCCGGTGAGTCCTGAAACATCTGAAAAACACAGCTTAGAGAGCATAGGGCACTTCCACTCATGGGGGTATAAATTGGGAAAATTAAAAATCAGCAAGACACAAGCACCCCAAAGTTTAGGGCTGCTCTGTTGACCAGGACCTCCACTTCATTCCACCTTAAATATCCCAGGAAAGAGAAAAATGGATAAAGAAGTTGTGGTCCTTATGTACAATGGAATATCACTCAACCATGAAATCAATGTCGTAAGGTTAGTAGCAGCATGATGAGTGGATTTAGGTACGACGATTCTAAGTGAAATAAGTCACACAGAAAAGGACACTTCTCATAAGGTATCACTGATAGAGGGAATGTAAAAACCGTTACACTTGAACTGAATTACAAAACAGAACAGAGTCACACATGCAGAAAACACACTATGGCTGCTTAACGGGAAAGGTGAGGTGGGGTGATACATAAAACAAGGGTATCAAATTAGCTCAGATACCGTTCCATAAACCCAATATGTAATAGACAAGACCTACTCCTTGCTCAGAGAACTGGACTCAACACGCACTATTCACCGCACAAGAATATATCTGACTAATAATAATCGTAAAACCTATGTATTGATATCTCTCTGTTAGTGTGTCAAGTGGGTGTAAAGTGGCATAAACACAGCAGTGAAAAGCAGCTAAACCCCATTATAAAAATAAATTACTTTGAAACAACCATGAAACAAAGACAGTGAAAGAGAGAGAAATTCTTACACAATGCGTTCAGGGGCTGTGATGCAACCTGGATTGACCATATCTAGACGCACAGCTGGATGAGACATAAGGGTGGACACTCTTGGGGCTGAGAGGTTTGGTGAGGTTGGGTGAGCAAACGCAGACCCTTTAAAGTAATACTGCGTGGTACCCATCGCATTGGTCCCAAATCTCCAGGTTCAAGGGTATCTTCCTACATCAAAAACATGCATGAGAAACCCAGAAGATGGTACACTGTGTGATGGGGAAAGGTTTCTAAAACGCACCTCATTTCTCATCTCCTTGTGCCCGGGTTCGCCATTCCAGCCACTTTACTAGCAAGTTCCCTACTTGGAGCATCAGCACCTTTAACCTCCTGTTCCATACAGGTTGTAATTTGTCCTGAGGATAAACGAGAAGACGTGGAACCAACGAGAGACTAGCTCTTGGTGTTGGGACAGGCACAGGTCACTCTATTTTCCCATCAGAAAGAAGAATTAACCACAGGCTCAGCCTGCCCCCCGGAACCAGAACAGGGCCTGAAGCCATTCTGCGATTTTACGGCCAGCTCCCATAAAAACGAGTTGTAAAATGGAGGTTCAGGGCACTGCAATTCACAAACCTGCAGAGTTATAAATGATAACCCTCGTCCACAAATATATTGAGGGAAGGCAAAGAAGAGGATTTGAAATCAAGGCAGAATTGCAGGAAACAGATTTCAGGAGGTAGATACGAATCGCCTTTAAAGCACATGAAAAGCGGCAAAACGTTGACAATGATGCCCTTGGCCAAAAAGGGCGTATGCGTTTTTTCCTGAATATATTCAGGAAAAAACGCATACGCCCTTTTTGGCCAACCAAGCAACCTGGAAAGGCAAATCAGCGCTACAAAGAAGTCTCGCTTCCCATCGGTCAAAAGGGCCATGCTGAAAAAAGTGTCAAAACCAGAAATGCAGGACAGGCCATGGAGAAATGGGAGCCTTGCTACACTGATGGGCGGGATGTAAATTGCCAAGAGCCACTCTGGAGAAGTGTCCGGTGAGTCCTGAAACATCTGAAAAACACAGCTTAGAGAGCATAGGGCACTTCCACTCATGGGGGTATAAATTGGGAAAATTAAAAATCAGCAAGACACAAGCACCCCAAAGTTTAGGGCTGCTCTGTTGACCAGGACCTCCACTTCATTCCACCTTAAATATCCCAGGAAAGAGAAAAATGGATAAAGAAGTTGTGGTCCTTATGTACAATGGAATATCACTCAGCCAGGAAATCAATGTCGTAAGGTTAGTAGCAGCATGATGAGTGGATTTAGGTACGACGATTCTAAGTGAAATAAGTCACACAGAAAAGGACACTTCTCATAAGGTATCACTGATAGAGGGAATGTAAAAACCATTACACTTGAACTGAATTACAAAACAGAACAGAGTCACACATGCAGAAAACACACTATGGCTGCTTAACGGGAAAGGTGAGGTGGGGTGATACATAAAACAAGGGTATCAAATTAGCTCAGATACCGTTCCATAAACCCAATATGTAATAGACAAGACCTACTCCTTGCTCAGAGAACTGGACTCAACACGCCCTATTCACTGCACAAGAATATATCTGACTAATAATAATCGTAAAACCTATGTATTGATATCTCTCTGTTAGTGTGTCAAGTGGGTGTAAAGCGGCATAAACAGAGCAGTGAAAAGCAGCTAAACCCCATTATAAAAATAAATTACTTTGAAACAACCATGAAACAAAGACAGTGAAAGAGAGAGTAATTCTTACACAATGCGTTCAGGGGCTGTGATGCAACCTGGATTGACCATATCTAGACGCACAGCTGGATGAGACATAAGGGTGGACACTCTTGGGGCTGAGAGGTTTGGTGAGGTTGGGTGAGCAAACGCAGACCCTTTAAAGTAATACTGCGTGATACCCATCGCATGAGTCCCAAATCTCCAGGTTCAAGGGCATCTTCCTACATCAAAAACATGCATGAGAAACCCAGAAGTTGGTACACCGTGTGATGGGGAAAGGTTTCTAAAACGCACCTCATTTCTCATCTCCTTGTGCCCGGGTTCGCCATTCCAGCCGCTTTACTAGCAAGCTCCCTACTTGGAGCATCAGCACCTTTAACCTCCTGTTCCGTACAGGTTGCAATTTGTCCTGAGGATAAACGGGAAGACGTGGAACCAACGAGAGACTAGCTCTTGGTGTTGGGACAGGCACAGGTCACTCTATTTTCCCATCAGAAAGAAGAATTAACCACAGGCTCAGCCTGCCCCCCGGAACCAGAACAGGGCCTGAAGCCATTCTGCGATTTTGCGGCCAGCTCCCATAAAAACGAGTTGTAAAATGGAGGTTCAGGGCACTGCAATTCACAAACCTGCAGAGTTATAAATGATAACTCTCGTCCACAAATATATTGAGGGAAGGCAAAGAAGAGGATTTGAAATCAAGGCAGAATTGCAGGAAACAGATTTCAGGAGGTAGATACGAATCGCCTTTAAAGCACATGAAAAGCGGCAAAACGTTGACAATGATGCCCTTGGCCAAAAAGGGCGTATGCGTTTTTTCCTGAATATATTCAGGAAAAAACGCATACGCCCTTTTTGGCCAACCAAGCAACCTGGAAAGGCAAATCAGCGCTACAAAGAAGTCTCGCTTCCCATCGGTCAAAAGGGCCATGCTGAAAAAAGTGTCAAAACCAGAAATGCAGGACAGGCCATGGAGAAATGGGAGCCTTGCTACACTGATGGGCGGGATGTAAATTGCCAAGAGCCACTCTGGAGAAGTGTCCGGTGAGTCCTGAAACATCTGAAAAACACAGCTCAGAGAGCATAGGGCACTTCCACTCATGGGGGTATAAATTGGGAAAATTAAAAATCAGCAAGACACAAGCACCCCAAAGTTGAGGGCTGCTCTGTTGACAAGGACCTCCACTTCATTCCACCTTAAATATCCCAGGAAAGAGAAAAATGGATAAAGAAGTTGTGGTCCTTATGTACAATGGAATATCACTCAACCATGAAATCAATGTCTTAAGGTTAGTAGCAGCATGATGAGTGGATTTAGGTACGACGATTCTAAGTGAAATAAGTCACACAGAAAAGGACACTTCTCATAAGGTATCACTGATAGAGGGAATGTAAAAACCGTTACACTTGAACTGAATTACAAAACAGAACAGAGTCACACATGCAGAAAACACACTATGGCTGCTTAACGGGAAAGGTGAGGTGGGGTGATACATAAAACAAGGGTATCAAATTAGCTCAGATACCGTTCCATAAACCCAATATGTAATAGACAAGACCTACTCCTTGCTCAGAGAACTGGACTCAACACGCCCTATTCACCGCACAAGAATATATCTGACTAATAATAATCGTAAAACCTATGTATTGATATCTCTCTGTTAGTGTGTCAAGTGGGTGTAAAGTGGCATAAACACAGCAGTGAAAAGCAGCTAAACCCCATTATAAAAATAAATTACTTTGAAACAACCATGAAACAAAGACAGTGAAAGAGAGAGAAATTCTTACACAATGCGTTCAGGGGCTGTGATGCAACCTGGATTGACCATATCTAGACGCACAGCTGGATGAGACATAAGGGTGGACACTCTTGGGGCTGAGAGGTTTGGTGAGGTTGGGTGAGCAAACGCAGACCCTTTAAAGTAATACTGCGTGGTACCCATCGCATTGGTCCCAAATCTCCAGGTTCAAGGGTATCTTCCTACATCAAAAACATGCATGAGAAACCCAGAAGATGGTACACCGTGTGATGGGGAAAGGTTTCTAAAACGCACCTCATTTCTCATCTCCTTGTGCCCGGGTTCGCCATTCCAGCCACTTTACTAGCAAGTTCCCTACTTGGAGCATCAGCACCTTTAACCTCCTGTTCCATACAGGTTGTAATTTGTCCTGAGGATAAACGAGAAGACGTGGAACCAACGAGAGACTAGCTCTTGGTGTTGGGACAGGCACAGGTCACTCTATTTTCCCATCAGAAAGAAGAATTAACCACAGGCTCAGCCTGCCCCCCGGAACCAGAACAGGGCCTGAAGCCATTCTGCGATTTTACGGCCAGCTCCCATAAAAACGAGTTGTAAAATGGAGGTTCAGGGCACTGCAATTCACAAACCTGCAGAGTTATAAATGATAACCCTCGTCCACAAATATATTGAGGGAAGGCAAAGAAGAGGATTTGAAATCAAGGCAGAATTGCAGGAAACAGATTTCAGGAGGTAGATACGAATCGCCTTTAAAGCACATGAAAAGCGGCAAAACGTTGACAATGATGCCCTTGGCCAAAAAGGGCGTATGCGTTTTTTCCTGAATATATTCAGGAAAAAACGCATACGCCCTTTTTGGCCAACCAAGCAACCTGGAAAGGCAAATCAGCGCTACAAAGAAGTCTCGCTTCCCATCGGTCAAAAGGGCCATGCTGAAAAAAGTGTCAAAACCAGAAATGCAGGACAGGCCATGGAGAAATGGGAGCCTTGCTACACTGATGGGCGGGATGTAAATTGCCAAGAGCCACTCTGGAGAAGTGTCCGGTGAGTCCTGAAACATCTGAAAAACACAGCTTAGAGAGCATAGGGCACTTCCACTCATGGGGGTATAAATTGGGAAAATTAAAAATCAGCAAGACACAAGCACCCCAAAGTTTAGGGCTGCTCTGTTGACCAGGACCTCCACTTCATTCCACCTTAAATATCCCAGGAAAGAGAAAAATGGATAAAGAAGTTGTGGTCCTTATGTACAATGGAATATCACTCAGCCAGGAAATCAATGTCGTAAGGTTAGTAGCAGCATGATGAGTGGATTTAGGTACGACGATTCTAAGTGAAATAAGTCACACAGAAAAGGACACTTCTCATAAGGTATCACTGATAGAGGGAATGTAAAAACCATTACACTTGAACTGAATTACAAAACAGAACAGAGTCACACATGCAGAAAACACACTATGGCTGCTTAACGGGAAAGGTGAGGTGGGGTGATACATAAAACAAGGGTATCAAATTAGCTCAGATACCGTTCCATAAACCCAATATGTAATAGACAAGACCTACTCCTTGCTCAGAGAACTGGACTCAACACGCCCTATTCACTGCACAAGAATATATCTGACTAATAATAATCGTAAAACCTATGTATTGATATCTCTCTGTTAGTGTGTCAAGTGGGTGTAAAGCGGCATAAACAGAGCAGTGAAAAGCAGCTAAACCCCATTATAAAAATAAATTACTTTGAAACAACCATGAAACAAAGACAGTGAAAGAGAGAGTAATTCTTACACAATGCGTTCAGGGGCTGTGATGCAACCTGGATTGACCATATCTAGACGCACAGCTGGATGAGACATAAGGGTGGACACTCTTGGGGCTGAGAGGTTTGGTGAGGTTGGGTGAGCAAACGCAGACCCTTTAAAGTAATACTGCGTGATACCCATCGCATGAGTCCCAAATCTCCAGGTTCAAGGGCATCTTCCTACATCAAAAACATGCATGAGAAACCCAGAAGTTGGTACACCGTGTGATGGGGAAAGGTTTCTAAAACGCACCTCATTTCTCATCTCCTTGTGCCCGGGTTCGCCATTCCAGCCGCTTTACTAGCAAGCTCCCTACTTGGAGCATCAGCACCTTTAACCTCCTGTTCCGTACAGGTTGCAATTTGTCCTGAGGATAAACGGGAAGACGTGGAACCAACGAGAGACTAGCTCTTGGTGTTGGGACAGGCACAGGTCACTCTATTTTCCCATCAGAAAGAAGAATTAACCACAGGCTCAGCCTGCCCCCCGGAACCAGAACAGGGCCTGAAGCCATTCTGCGATTTTGCGGCCAGCTCCCATAAAAACGAGTTGTAAAATGGAGGTTCAGGGCACTGCAATTCACAAACCTGCAGAGTTATAAATGATAACTCTCGTCCACAAATGTATTGAGGGAAGGCAAAGAAGAGGATTTGAAATCAAGGCAGAATTGCAGGAAACAGATTTCAGGAGGTAGATACGAATCGCCTTTAAAGCACATGAAAAGCGGCAAAACGTTGACAATGATGCCCTTGGCCAAAAAGGGCGTATGCGTTTTTTCCTGAATATATTCAGGAAAAAACGCATACGCCCTTTTTGGCCAACCAAGCAACCTGGAAAGGCAAATCAGCGCTACAAAGAAGTCTCGCTTCCCATCGGTCAAAAGGGCCATGCTGAAAAAAGTGTCAAAACCAGAAATGCAGGACAGGCCATGGAGAAATGGGAGCCTTGCTACACTGATGGGCGGGATGTAAATTGCCAAGAGCCACTCTGGAGAAGTGTCCGGTGAGTCCTGAAACATCTGAAAAACACAGCTCAGAGAGCATAGGGCACTTCCACTCATGGGGGTATAAATTGGGAAAATTAAAAATCAGCAAGACACAAGCACCCAAAAGTTTAGGGCTGCTCTGTTGACCAGGACCTCCACTTCATTCCACCTTAAATATCCCAGGAAAGAGAAAAATGGATAAAGAAGTTGTGGTCCTTATGTACAATGGAATATCACTCAGCCATGAAATCAATGTCGTAAGGTTAGTAGCAGCATGATGACTGGATTTAGGTACGACGATTCTAAGTGAAATAAGTCACACAGAAAAGGACACTTCTCATAAGGTATCACTGATAGAGGGAATGTAAAAACCATTACACTTGAACTGAATTACAAAACAGAACAGAGTCACACATGCAGAAAACACACTATGGCTGCTTAACGGGAAAGGTGAGGTGGGGTGATACATAAAACAAGGGTATCAAATTAGCTCACATACCGTTCCATAAACCCAATATGTAATAGACAAGACCTACTCCTTGCTCAGAGAACTGGACTCAACATGCCCTATTCAACGCACAAGAATATATCTGACTAATAATAATCGTAAAACCTATGTATTGATATCTCTCTGTTAGTGTGTCAAGTGGGTGTAAAGCGGCATAAACACAGCAGTGAAAAGCAGCTAAACCCCATTATAAAAATAAATTACTTTGAAACAACCATGAAACAAAGACAGTGAAAGAGAGAGAAACTCTTACACAATGCGTTCAGGAGCTGTGATGCAACCTGGATTGACCATATCTAGACGCACAGCTGGATGAGACATAAGGGTGGACACTCTTGGGGCTGAGAGGTTTGGTGAGGTTGGGTGAGCAAACGCAGACCCTTTAAAGTAATACTGCGTGGTACCCATCGCATGGGTCCCAAATCTCCAGGTTCAAGGGCATCTTCCTACATCAAAAACATGCATGAGAAACCCAGAAGATGGTACACCGTGTGATGGGGAAAGGTTTCTAAAACGCACCTCATTTCTCATCTCCTTGTGCCCGGGTTCGCCATTCCAGCCGCTTTACTAGCAAGCTCCCTACTTGGAGCATCAGCACCTTTAACCTCCTGTTCCATACAGGTTGCAATTTGTCCTGAGGATAAACGGGAAGACGTGGAACCAACGAGAGACTAGCTTTTGGTGTTGGGACAGGCACAGGTCACTCTATTTTCCCATCAGAAAGAAGAATTAACCACAGGCTCAGCCTGCCCCCCGGAACCAGAACAGGGCCTGAAGCCATTCTGCGATTTTGCGGCCAGCTCCCATAAAAACGAGTTGTAAAATGGAGGTTCAGGGCACTGCAATTCACAAACCTGCAGAGTTATAAATGATAACTCTCGTCCACAAATATATTGAGGGAAGGCAAAGAAGAGGATTTGAAATCAAGGCAGAATTGCAGGAAACAGATTTCAGGAGGTAGATACGAATCGCCTTTAAAGCACATGAAAAGCGGCAAAACGTTGACAATGATGCCCTTGGCCAAAAAGGGCGTATGCGTTTTTTCCTGAATATATTCAGGAAAAAACGCATACGCCCTTTTTGGCCAACCAAGCAACCTGGAAAGGCAAATCAGCGCTACAAAGAAGTCTCGCTTCCCATCGGTCAAAAGGGCCATGCTGAAAAAAGTGTCAAAACCAGAAATGCAGGACAGGCCATGGAGAAATGGGAGCCTTGCTACACTGATGGGCGGGATGTAAATTGCCAAGAGCCACTATGGAGAAGTGTCCGGTGAGTCCTGAAACATCTGAAAAACACAGCTCAGAGAGCATAGGGCACTTCCACTCATGGGGGTATAAATTGGGAAAATTAAAAATCAGCAAGACACAAGCACCCCAAAGTTTAGGGCTGCTCTGTTGACCAGGACCTCCACTTCATTCCACCTTAAATATCCCAGGAAAGAGAAAAATGGATAAAGAAGTTGTGGTCCATATGTACAATGGAATATCACTCAGCCATGAAATCAATGTCGTAAGGTTAGTAGCAGCATGATGAGTGGATTTAGGTACAACGATTCTAAGTGAAATAAGTCACACAGAAAAGGACACTTCTCATAAGGTATCACTGATAGAGGGAATGTAAAAACCGTTACACTTGAACTGAATTACAAAACAGAACAGAGTCACACATGCAGAAAACACACTATGGCTGCTTAACGGGAAAGGTGAGGTGGGGTGATACATAAAACAAGGGTATCAAATTAGCTCAGATACCGTTCCATAAACCCAATATGTAATAGACAAGACCTACTCCTTGCTCAGAGAACTGGACTCAACACGCCCTATTCACCGCACAAGAATATATCTGACTAATAATAATCGTAAAACCTATGTATTGATATCTCTCTGTTAGTGTGTCAAGTGGGTGTAAAGCGGCATAAACACAGCAGTGAAAAGCAGCTAAACCCCATTATAAAAATAAATTACTTTGAAACACCCATGAAACAAAGACAGTGAAAGAGAGAGAAATTCTTACACAATGCGTTCAGGGGCTGTGATGCAACCTGGATTGACCATATATAGACGCACAGCTGGATGAGACATAAGGGTGGACACTCTTGGGGCTGAGAGGTTTGGTGAGGTTGGGTGAGCAAACGCAGACCCTTTAAAGTAATACTGCGTGGTACCCATCGCATGGGTCCCAAATCTCCAGGTTCAAGGGCATCTTCCTACATCAAAAACATGCATGAGAAACCCAGAAGATGGTACACTCTGTGATGGGGAAAGGTTTCTAAAACGCACCTCATTTCTCATCTCCTTGTGCCCGGGTTCGCCATTCCAGCCGCTTTACTAGCAAGCTCCCTACTTGGAGCATCAGCACCTTTAACCTCCTGTTCCATACAGGTTGTAATTTGTCCTGAGGATAAACGAGAAGACGTGGAACCAACGAGAGACTAGCTCTTGGTGTTGGGACAGGCACAGGTCACTCTATTTTCCCATCAGAAAGAAGAATTAACCACAGGCTCAGCCTGCCCCCCGGAACCAGAACAGGGCCTGAAGCCATTCTGCGATTTTACGGCCAGCTCCCATAAAAACGAGTTGTAAAATGGAGGTTCAGGGCACTGCAATTCACAAACCTGCAGAGTTATAAATGATAACTCTCGTCCACAAATATATTGAGGGAAGGCAAAGAAGAGGATTTGAAATCAAGGCAGAATTGCAGGAAACAGATTTCAGGAGGTAGATACGAATCGCCTTTAAAGCACATGAAAAGCGGCAAAACGTTGACAATGATGCCCTTGGCCAAAAAGGGCGTATGCGTTTTTTCCTGAATATATTCAGGAAAAAACGCATACGCCCTTTTTGGCCAACCAAGCAACCTGGAAAGGCAAATCAGCGCTACAAAGAAGTCTCGCTTCCCATCGGTCAAAAGGGCCATGCTGAAAAAAGTGTCAAAACCAGAAATGCAGGACAGGCCATGGAGAAATGGGAGCCTTGCTACACTGATGGGCGGGATGTAAATTGCCAAGAGCCACTCTGGAGAAGTGTCCGGTGAGTCCTGAAACATCTGAAAAACACAGCTTAGAGAGCATAGGGCACTTCCACTCATGGGGGTATAAATTGGGAAAATTAAAAATCAGCAAGACACAAGCACCCAAAAGTTTAGGGCTGCTCTGTTGACCAGGACCTCCACTTCATTCCACCTTAAATATCCCAGGAAAGAGAAAAATGGATAAAGAAGTTGTGGTCCTTATGTACAATGGAATATCACTCAGCCATGAAATCAATGTCGTAAGGTTAGTAGCAGCATGATGAGTGGATTTAGGTACGACGATTCTAAGTGAAATAAGTCACACAGAAAAGGACACTTCTCATAAGGTATCACTGATAGAGGGAATGTAAAAACCGTTACACTTGAACTGAATTACAAAACAGAACAGAGTCACACATGCAGAAAACACACTATGGCTGCTTAACGGGAAAGGTGAGGTGGGGTGATACATAAAACAAGGGTATCAAATTAGCTCAGATACCGTTCCATAAACCCAATATGTAATAGACAAGACCTACTCCTTGCTCAGAGAACTGGACTCAACACGCCCTATTCACTGCACAAGAATATATCTGACTAATAATAATCGTAAAACCTATGTATTGATATCTCTCTGTTAGTGTGTCAAGTGGGTGTAAAGCGGCATAAACAGAGCAGTGAAAAGCAGCTAAACCCCATTATAAAAATAAATTACTTTGAAACAACCATGAAACAAAGACAGTGAAAGAGAGAGAAATTCTTACACAATGCGTTCAGGGGCTGTGATGCAACCTGGATTGACCATATCTAGACGCACAGCTGGATGAGACATAAGGGTGGACACTCTTGGGGCTGAGAGGTTTGGTGAGGTTGGGTGAGCAAACGCAGACCCTTTAAAGTAATACTGCGTGGTACCCATCGCATGAGTCCCAAATCTCCAGGTTCAAGGGCATCTTCCTACATCAAAAACATGCATGAGAAACCCAGAAGTTGGTACACCGTGTGATGGGGAAAGGTTTCTAAAACGCACCTCATTTCTCATCTCCTTGTGCCCGGGTTCGCCATTCCAGCCGCATTATTAGCAAGCTCCCTACTTGGAGCATCAGCACCTTTAACCTCCTGTTCCGTACAGGTTGCAATTTGTCCTGAGGATAAACGGGAAGACGTGGAACCAACGAGAGACTAGCTCTTGGTGTTGGGACAGGCACAGGTCACTCTATTTTCCCATCAGAAAGAAGAATTAACCACAGGCTCAGCCTGCCCCCCGGAACCAGAACAGGGCCTGAAGCCATTCTGCGATTTTGCGGCCAGCTCCCATAAAAACGAGTTGTAAAATGGAGGTTCAGGGCACTGCAATTCACAAACCTGCAGAGTTATAAATGATAACTCTCGTCCACAAATATATTGAGGGAAGGCAAAGAAGAGGATTTGAAATCAAGGCAGAATTGCAGGAAACAGATTTCAAGAGGTAGATACGAATCGCCTTTAAAGCACATGAAAAGCGGCAAAACGTTGACAATGATGCCCTTGGCCAAAAAGGGCGTATGCGTTTTTTCCTGAATATATTCAGGAAAAAACGCATACGCCCTTTTTGGCCAACCAAGCAACCTGGAAAGGCAAATCAGCGCTACAAAGAAGTCTCGCTTCCCATCGGTCAAAAGGGCCATGCTGAAAAAAGTGTCAAAACCAGAAATGCAGGACAGGCCATGGAGAAATGGGAGCCTTGCTACACTGATGGGCGGGATGTAAATTGCCAAGAGCCACTCTGGAGAAGTGTCCGGTGAGTCCTGAAACATCTGAAAAACACAGCTCAGAGAGCATAGGGCACTTCCACTCATGGGGGTATAAATTGGGAAAATTAAAAATCAGCAAGACACAAGCACCCAAAAGTTTAGGGCTGCTCTGTTGACCAGGACCTCCACTTCATTCCACCTTAAATATCCCAGGAAAGAGAAAAATGGATAAAGAAGTTGTGGTCCTTATGTACAATGGAATATCACTCAGCCATGAAATCAATGTCGTAAGGTTAGTAGCAGCATGATGAGTGGATTTAGGTACGACGATTCTAAGTGAAATAAGTCACACAGAAAAGGACACTTCTCATAAGGTATCACTGATAGAGGGAATGTAAAAACCATTACACTTGAACTGAATTACAAAACAGAACAGAGTCACACATGCAGAAAACACACTATGGCTGCTTAACGGGAAAGGTGAGGTGGGGTGATACATAAAACAAGGGTATCAAATTAGCTCACATACCGTTCCATAAACCCAATATGTAATAGACAAGACCTACTCCTTGCTCAGAGAACTGGACTCAACACGCCCTATTCACCGCACAAGAATATATCTGACTAATAATAATCGTAAAACCTATGTATTGATATCTCTCTGTTAGTGTGTCAAGTGGGTGTAAAGCGGCATAAACACAGCAGTGAAAAGCAGCTAAACCCCATTATAAAAATAAATTACTTTGAAACAACCATGAAACAAAGACAGTGAAAGAGAGAGAAACTCTTACACAATGCGTTCAGGGGCTGTGATGCAACCTGGATTGACCATATCTAGACGCACAGCTGGATGAGACATAAGGGTGGACACTCTTGGGGCTGAGAGGTTTGGTGAGGTTGGGTGAGCAAACGCAGACCCTTTAAAGTAATACTGCGTGGTACCCATCGCATGGGTCCCAAATCTCCAGGTTCAAGGGCATCTTCCTACATCAAAAACATGCATGAGAAACCCAGAAGATGGTACACCGTGTGATGGGGAAAGGTTTCTAAAACGCACCTCATTTCTCATCTCCTTGTGCCCGGGTTCGCCATTCCAGCCGCTTTACTAGCAAGCTCCCTACTTGGAGCATCAGCACCTTTAACCTCCTGTTCCGTACAGGTTGCAATTTGTCCTGAGGATAAACGGGAAGACGTGGAACCAACGAGAGACTAGCTCTTGGTGTTGGGACAGGCACAGGTCACTCTATTTTCCCATCAGAAAGAAGAATTAACCACAGGCTCAGCCTGACCCCCGGAACCAGAACAGGGCCTGAAGCCATTCTGCGATTTTGCGGCCAGCTCCCATAAAAACGAGTTGTAAAATGGAGGTTCAGGGCACTGCAATTCACAAACCTGCAGAGTTATAAATGATAACTCTCGTCCACAAATATATTGAGGGAAGGCAAAGAAGAGGATTTGAAATCAAGGCAGAATTGCAGGAAACAGATTTCAGGAGGTAGATACGAATCGCCTTTAAAGCACATGAAAAGCGGCAAAACGTTGACAATGATGCCCTTGGCCAAAAAGGGCGTATGCGTTTTTTCCTGAATATATTCAGGAAAAAACGCATACGCCCTTTTTGGCCAACCAAGCAACCTGGAAAGGCAAATCAGCGCTACAAAGAAGTCTCGCTTCCCATCGGTCAAAAGGGCCATGCTGAAAAAAGTGTCAAAACCAGAAATGCAGGACAGGCCATGGAGAAATGGGAGCCTTGCTACACTGATGGGCGGGATGTAAATTGCCAAGAGCCACTCTGGAGAAGTGTCCGGTGAGTCCTGAAACATCTGAAAAACACAGCTCAGAGAGCATAGGGCACTTCCACTCATGGGGGTATAAATTGGGAAAATTAAAAATCAGCAAGACACAAGCACCCAAAAGTTTAGGGCTGCTCTGTTGACCAGGACCTCCACTTCATTCCACCTTAAATATCCCAGGAAAGAGAAAAATGGATAAAGAAGTTGTGGTCCATATGTACAATGGAATATCACTCAGCCATGAAATCAATGTCGTAAGGTTAGTAGCAGCATGATGAGTGGATTTAGGTACAACGATTCTAAGTGAAATAAGTCACACAGAAAAGGACACTTCTCATAAGGTATCACTGATAGAGGGAATGTAAAAACCATTACACTTGAACTGAATTACAAAACAGAACAGAGTCACACATGCAGAAAACACACTATGGCTGCTTAACGGGAAAGGTGAGGTGGGGTGATACATAAAACAAGGGTATCAAATTAGCTCAGATACCGTTCCATAAACCCAATATGTAATAGACAAGACCTACTCCTTGCTCAGAGAACTGGACTCAACACGCCCTATTCACCGCACAAGAATATATCTGACTAATAATAATCGTAAAACCTATGTATTGATATCTCTCTGTTAGTGTGTCAAGTGGGTGTAAAGCGGCATAAACACAGCAGTGAAAAGCAGCTAAACCCCATTATAAAAATAAATTACTTTGAAACACCCATGAAACAAAGACAGTGAAAGAGAGAGAAATTCTTACACAATGCGTTCAGGGGCTGTGATGCAACCTGGATTGACCATATCTTGACGCACAGCTGGATGAGACATAAGGGTGGACACTCTTGGGGCTGAGAGGTTTGGTGAGGTTGGGTGAGCAAACGCAGACCCTTTAAAGTAATACTGCGTGGTACCCATCGCATGGGTCCCAAATCTCCAGGTTCAAGGGCATCTTCCTACATCAAAAACATGCATGAGAAACCCAGAAGATGGTACACTCTGTGATGGGGAAAGGTTTCTAAAACGCACCTCATTTCTCATCTCCTTGTCCCCGGGTTCGCCATTCCAGCCGCTTTACTAGCAAGCTCCCTACTTGGAGCATCAGCACCTTTAACCTCCTGTTCCGTACAGGTTGCAATTTGTCCTGAGGATAAACGGGAAGACGTGGAACCAACGAGAGACTAGCTCTTGGTGTTGGGACAGGCACAGGTCACTCTATTTTCCCATCAGAAAGAAGAATTAACCACAGGCTCAGCCTGCCCCCCGGAACCAGAACAGGGCCTGAAGCCATTCTGCGATTTTGCGGCCAGCTCCCATAAAAACGAGTTGTAAAATGGAGGTTCAGGGCACTGCAATTCACAAACCTGCAGAGTTATAAATGATAACTCTCGTCCACAAATATATTGAGGGAAGGCAAAGAAGAGGATTTGAAATCAAGGCAGAATTGCAGGAAACAGATTTCAAGAGGTAGATACGAATCGCCTTTAAAGCACATGAAAAGCGGCAAAACGTTGACAATGATGCCCTTGGCCAAAAAGGGCGTATGCGTTTTTTCCTGAATATATTCAGGAAAAAACGCATACGCCCTTTTTGGCCAACCAAGCAACCTGGAAAGGCAAATCAGCGCTACAAAGAAGTCTCGCTTCCCATCGGTCAAAAGGGCCATGCTGAAAAAAGTGTCAAAACCAGAAATGCAGGACAGGCCATGGAGAAATGGGAGCCTTGCTACACTGATGGGCGGGATGTAAATTGCCAAGAGCCACTCTGGAGAAGTGTCCGGTGAGTCCTGAAACATCTGAAAAACACAGCTCAGAGAGCATAGGGCACTTCCACTCATGGGGGTATAAATTGGGAAAATTAAAAATCAGCAAGACACAAGCACCCAAAAGTTTAGGGCTGCTCTGTTGACCAGGACCTCCACTTCATTC
Source organism: Balaenoptera borealis (assembly GCF_965194805.1). NCBI lineage: Eukaryota > Metazoa > Chordata > Mammalia > Artiodactyla > Balaenopteridae > Balaenoptera > Balaenoptera borealis. The sequence goes on from NW_028123990.1 coordinate 796,375, forward strand.
CACCTTAAATATCCCAGGAAAGAGAAAAATGGATAAAGAAGTTGTGGTCCTTATGTACAATGGAATATCACTCAGCCATGAAATCAATGTCGTAAGGTTAGTAGCAGCATGATGAGTGGATTTAGGTACGACGATTCTAAGTGAAATAAGTCACACAGAAAAGGACACTTCTCATAAGGTATCACTGATAGAGGGAATGTAAAAACCATTACACTTGAACTGAATTACAAAACAGAACAGAGTCACACATGCAGAAAACACACTATGGCTGCTTAACGGGAAAGGTGAGGTGGGGTGATACATAAAACAAGGGTATCAAATTAGCTCACATACCGTTCCATAAACCCAATATGTAATAGACAAGACCTACTCCTTGCTCAGAGAACTGGACTCAACACGCCCTATTCACCGCACAAGAATATATCTGACTAATAATAATCGTAAAACCTATGTATTGATATCTCTCTGTTAGTGTGTCAAGTGGGTGTAAAGCGGCATAAACACAGCAGTGAAAAGCAGCTAAACCCCATTATAAAAATAAATTACTTTGAAACAACCATGAAACAAAGACAGTGAAAGAGAGAGAAACTCTTACACAATGCGTTCAGGGGCTGTGATGCAACCTGGATTGACCATATCTAGACGCACAGCTGGATGAGACATAAGGGTGGACACTCTTGGGGCTGAGAGGTTTGGTGAGGTTGGGTGAGCAAACGCAGACCCTTTAAAGTAATACTGCGTGGTACCCATCGCATGGGTCCCAAATCTCCAGGTTCAAGGGCATCTTCCTACATCAAAAACATGCATGAGAAACCCAGAAGATGGTACACCGTGTGATGGGGAAAGGTTTCTAAAACGCACCTCATTTCTCATCTCCTTGTGCCCGGGTTCGCCATTCCAGCCGCTTTACTAGCAAGCTCCCTACTTGGAGCATCAGCACCTTTAACCTCCTGTTCCGTACAGGTTGCAATTTGTCCTGAGGATAAACGGGAAGACGTGGAACCAACGAGAGACTAGCTCTTGGTGTTGGGACAGGCACAGGTCACTCTATTTTCCCATCAGAAAGAAGAATTAACCACAGGCTCAGCCTGACCCCCAGAACCAGAACAGGGCCTGAAGCCATTCTGCGATTTTGTGGCCAGCTCCCATAAAAACGAGTTGTAAAATGGAGGTTCAGGGCACTGCAATTCACAAACCTGCAGAGTTATAAATGATAACTCTCGTCCACAAATATATTGAGGGAAGGCAAAGAAGAGGATTTGAAATCAAGGCAGAATTGCAGGAAACAGATTTCAGGAGGTAGATACGAATCGCCTTTAAAGCACATGAAAAGCGGCAAAACGTTGACAATGATGCCCTTGGCCAAAAAGGGCGTATGCGTTTTTTCCTGAATATATTCAGGAAAAAACGCATACGCCCTTTTTGGCCAACCAAGCAACCTGGAAAGGCAAATCAGCGCTACAAAGAAGTCTCGCTTCCCATCGGTCAAAAGGGCCATGCTGAAAAAAGTGTCAAAACCAGAAATGCAGGACAGGCCATGGAGAAATGGGAGCCTTGCTACACTGATGGGCGGGATGTAAATTGCCAAGAGCCACTCTGGAGAAGTGTCCGGTGAGTCCTGAAACATCTGAAAAACACAGCTCAGAGAGCATAGGGCACTTCCACTCATGGGGGTATAAATTGGGAAAATTAAAAATCAGCAAGACACAAGCACCCAAAAGTTTAGGGCTGCTCTGTTGACCAGGACCTCCACTTCATTCCACCTTAAATATCCCAGGAAAGAGAAAAATGGATAAAGAAGTTGTGGTCCTTATGTACAATGGAATATCACTCAGCCATGAAATCAATGTCGTAAGGTTAGTAGCAGCATGATGAGTGGATTTAGGTACGACGATTCTAAGTGAAATAAGTCACACAGAAAAGGACACTTCTCATAAGGTATCACTGATAGAGGGAATGTAAAAACCATTACACTTGAACTGAATTACAAAACAGAACAGTGTCACACATGCAGAAAACACACTATGGCTGCTTAACGGGAAAGGTGAGGTGGGGTGATACATAAAACAAGGGTATCAAATTAGCTCACATACCGTTCCATAAACCCAATATGTAATAGACAAGACCTACTCCTTGCTCAGAGAACTGGACTCAACACGCCCTATTCACCGCACAAGAATATATCTGACTAATAATAATCGTAAAACCTATGTATTGATATCTCTCTGTTAGTGTGTCAAGTGGGTGTAAAGCGGCATAAACACAGCAGTGAAAAGCAGCTAAACCCCATTATAAAAATAAATTACTTTGAAACACCCATGAAACAAAGACAGTGAAAGAGAGAGAAATTCTTACACAATGCGTTCAGGGGCTGTGATGCAACCTGGATTGACCATATCTAGACGCACAGCTGGATGAGACATAAGGGTGGACACTCTTGGGGCTGAGAGGTTTGGTGAGGTTGGGTGAGCAAACGCAGACCCTTTAAAGTAATACTGCGTGGTACCCATCGCATGGGTCCCAAATCTCCAGGTTCAAGGGCATCTTCCTACATCAAAAACATGCATGAGAAACCCAGAAGATGGTACACCGTGTGATGGGGAAAGGTTTCTAAAACGCACCTCATTTCTCATCTCCTTGTGCCCGGGTTCGCCATTCCAGCCGCTTTACTAGCAAACTCCCTACTTGGAGCATGAGCACCTTTAACCTCCTGTTCCGTACAGGTTGCAATTTGTCCTGAGGATAAACGAGAAGACGTGGAACCAACGAGAGACTAGCTCTTGGTGTTGGGACAGGCACAGGTCACTCTATTTTCCCATCAGAAAGAAGAATTAACCACAGGCTCAGCCTGACCCCCGGAACCAGAACAGGGCCTGAAGCCATTCTGCGATTTTGTGGCCAGCTCCCATAAAAACGAGTTGTAAAATGGAGGTTCAGGGCACTGCAATTCACAAACCTGCAGAGTTATAAATGATAACTCTCGTCCACAAATATATTGAGGGAAGGCAAAGAAGAGGATTTGAAATCAAGGCAGAATTGCAGGAAACAGATTTCAGGAGGTAGATACGAATCGCCTTTAAAGCACATGAAAAGCGGCAAAACGTTGACAATGATGCCCTTGGCCAAAAAGGGCGTATGCGTTTTTTCCTGAATATATTCAGGAAAAAACGCATACGCCCTTTTTGGCCAACCAAGCAACCTGGAAAGGCAAATCAGCGCTACAAAGAAGTCTCGCTTCCCATCGGTCAAAAGGGCCATGCTGAAAAAAGTGTCAAAACCAGAAATGCAGGACAGGCCATGGAGAAATGGGAGCCTTGCTACACTGATGGGCGGGATGTAAATTGCCAAGAGCCACTCTGGAGAAGTGTCCGGTGAGTCCTGAAACATCTGAAAAACACAGCTTAGAGAGCATAGGGCACTTCCACTCATGGGGGTATAAATTGGGAAAATTAAAAATCAGCAAGACACAAGCACCCAAAAGTTTAGGGCTGCTCTGTTGACCAGGACCTCCACTTCATTCCACCTTAAATATCCCAGGAAAGAGAAAAATGGATAAAGAAGTTGTGGTCCTTATGTACAATGGAATATCACTCAGCCATGAAATCAATGTCGTAAGGTTAGTAGCAGCATGATGAGTGGATTTAGGTACGACGATTCTAAGTGAAATAAGTCACACAGAAAAGGACACTTCTCATAAGGTATCACTGATAGAGGGAATGTAAAAACCGTTACACTTGAACTGAATTACAAAACAGAACAGAGTCACACATGCAGAAAACACACTATGGCTGCTTAACGGGAAAGGTGAGGTGGGGTGATACATAAAACAAGGGTATCAAATTAGCTCAGATACCGTTCCATAAACCCAATATGTAATAGACAAGACCTACTCCTTGCTCAGAGAACTGGACTGAACACGCCCTATTCACTGCACAAGAATATATCTGACTAATAATAATCGTAAAACCTATGTATTGATATCTCTCTGTTAGTGTGTCAAGTGGGTGTAAAGCGGCATAAACAGAGCAGTGAAAAGCAGCTAAACCCCATTATAAAAATAAATTACTTTGAAACAACCATGAAACAAAGACAGTGAAAGAGAGAGAAATTCTTACACAATGCGTTCAGGGGCTGTGATGCAACCTGGATTGACCATATCTAGACGCACAGCTGGATGAGACATAAGGGTGGACACTCTTGGGGCTGAGAGGTTTGGTGAGGTTGGGTGAGCAAACGCAGACCCTTTAAAGTAATACTGCGTGGTACCCATCGCATGAGTCCCAAATCTCCAGGTTCAAGGGCATCTTCCTACATCAAAAACATGCATGAGAAACCCAGAAGTTGGTACACCGTGTGATGGGGAAAGGTTTCTAAAACGCACCTCATTTCTCATCTCCTTGTGCCCGGGTTCGCCATTCCAGCCGCATTATTAGCAAGCTCCCTACTTGGAGCATCAGCACCTTTAACCTCCTGTTCCGTACAGGTTGCAATTTGTCCTGAGGATAAACGGGAAGACGTGGAACCAACGAGAGACTAGCTCTTGGTGTTGGGACAGGCACAGGTCACTCTATTTTCCCATCAGAAAGAAGAATTAACCACAGGCTCAGCCTGCCCCCCGGAACCAGAACAGGGCCTGAAGCCATTCTGCGATTTTGCGGCCAGCTCCCATAAAAACGAGTTGTAAAATGGAGGTTCAGGGCACTGCAATTCACAAACCTGCAGAGTTATAAATGATAACTCTCGTCCACAAATATATTGAGGGAAGGCAAAGAAGAGGATTTGAAATCAAGGCAGAATTGCAGGAAACAGATTTCAAGAGGTAGATACGAATCGCCTTTAAAGCACATGAAAAGCGGCAAAACGTTGACAATGATGCCCTTGGCCAAAAAGGGCGTATGCGTTTTTTCCTGAATATATTCAGGAAAAAACGCATACGCCCTTTTTGGCCAACCAAGCAACCTGGAAAGGCAAATCAGCGCTACAAAGAAGTCTCGCTTCCCATCGGTCAAAAGGGCCATGCTGAAAAAAGTGTCAAAACCAGAAATGCAGGACAGGCCATGGAGAAATGGGAGCCTTGCTACACTGATGGGCGGGATGTAAATTGCCAAGAGCCACTCTGGAGAAGTGTCCGGTGAGTCCTGAAACATCTGAAAAACACAGCTCAGAGAGCATAGGGCACTTCCACTCATGGGGGTATAAATTGGGAAAATTAAAAATCAGCAAGACACAAGCACCCAAAAGTTTAGGGCTGCTCTGTTGACCAGGACCTCCACTTCATTCCACCTTAAATATCCCAGGAAAGAGAAAAATGGATAAAGAAGTTGTGGTCCTTATGTACAATGGAATATCACTCAGCCATGAAATCAATGTCGTAAGGTTAGTAGCAGCATGATGAGTGGATTTAGGTACGACGATTCTAAGTGAAATAAGTCACACAGAAAAGGACACTTCTCATAAGGTATCACTGATAGAGGGAATGTAAAAACCATTACACTTGAACTGAATTACAAAACAGAACAGAGTCACACATGCAGAAAACACACTATGGCTGCTTAACGGGAAAGGTGAGGTGGGGTGATACATAAAACAAGGGTATCAAATTAGCTCACATACCGTTCCATAAACCCAATATGTAATAGACAAGACCTACTCCTTGCTCAGAGAACTGGACTCAACACGCCCTATTCACCGCACAAGAATATATCTGACTAATAATAATCGTAAAACCTATGTATTGATATCTCTCTGTTAGTGTGTCAAGTGGGTGTAAAGCGGCATAAACACAGCAGTGAAAAGCAGCTAAACCCCATTATAAAAATAAATTACTTTGAAACAACCATGAAACAAAGACAGTGAAAGAGAGAGAAACTCTTACACAATGCGTTCAGGGGCTGTGATGCAACCTGGATTGACCATATCTAGACGCACAGCTGGATGAGACATAAGGGTGGACACTCTTGGGGCTGAGAGGTTTGGTGAGGTTGGGTGAGCAAACGCAGACCCTTTAAAGTAATACTGCGTGGTACCCATCGCATGGGTCCCAAATCTCCAGGTTCAAGGGCATCTTCCTACATCAAAAACATGCATGAGAAACCCAGAAGATGGTACACCGTGTGATGGGGAAAGGTTTCTAAAACGCACCTCATTTCTCATCTCCTTGTGCCCGGGTTCGCCATTCCAGCCGCTTTACTAGCAAGCTCCCTACTTGGAGCATCAGCACCTTTAACCTCCTGTTCCGTACAGGTTGCAATTTGTCCTGAGGATAAACGGGAAGACGTGGAACCAACGAGAGACTAGCTCTTGGTGTTGGGACAGGCACAGGTCACTCTATTTTCCCATCAGAAAGAAGAATTAACCACAGGCTCAGCCTGACCCCCGGAACCAGAACAGGGCCTGAAGCCATTCTGCGATTTTGCGGCCAGCTCCCATAAAAACGAGTTGTAAAATGGAGGTTCAGGGCACTGCAATTCACAAACCTGCAGAGTTATAAATGATAACTCTCGTCCACAAATATATTGAGGGAAGGCAAAGAAGAGGATTTGAAATCAAGGCAGAATTGCAGGAAACAGATTTCAGGAGGTAGATACGAATCGCCTTTAAAGCACATGAAAAGCGGCAAAACGTTGACAATGATGCCCTTGGCCAAAAAGGGCGTATGCGTTTTTTCCTGAATATATTCAGGAAAAAACGCATACGCCCTTTTTGGCCAACCAAGCAACCTGGAAAGGCAAATCAGCGCTACAAAGAAGTCTCGCTTCCCATCGGTCAAAAGGGCCATGCTGAAAAAAGTGTCAAAACCAGAAATGCAGGACAGGCCATGGAGAAATGGGAGCCTTGCTACACTGATGGGCGGGATGTAAATTGCCAAGAGCCACTCTGGAGAAGTGTCCGGTGAGTCCTGAAACATCTGAAAAACACAGCTCAGAGAGCATAGGGCACTTCCACTCATGGGGGTATAAATTGGGAAAATTAAAAATCAGCAAGACACAAGCACCCAAAAGTTTAGGGCTGCTCTGTTGACCAGGACCTCCACTTCATTCCACCTTAAATATCCCAGGAAAGAGAAAAATGGATAAAGAAGTTGTGGTCCATATGTACAATGGAATATCACTCAGCCATGAAATCAATGTCGTAAGGTTAGTAGCAGCATGATGAGTGGATTTAGGTACAACGATTCTAAGTGAAATAAGTCACACAGAAAAGGACACTTCTCATAAGGTATCACTGATAGAGGGAATGTAAAAACCATTACACTTGAACTGAATTACAAAACAGAACAGAGTCACACATGCAGAAAACACACTATGGCTGCTTAACGGGAAAGGTGAGGTGGGGTGATACATAAAACAAGGGTATCAAATTAGCTCAGATACCGTTCCATAAACCCAATATGTAATAGACAAGACCTACTCCTTGCTCAGAGAACTGGACTCAACACGCCCTATTCACCGCACAAGAATATATCTGACTAATAATAATCGTAAAACCTATGTATTGATATCTCTCTGTTAGTGTGTCAAGTGGGTGTAAAGCGGCATAAACACAGCAGTGAAAAGCAGCTAAACCCCATTATAAAAATAAATTACTTTGAAACACCCATGAAACAAAGACAGTGAAAGAGAGAGAAATTCTTACACAATGCGTTCAGGGGCTGTGATGCAACCTGGATTGACCATATCTTGACGCACAGCTGGATGAGACATAAGGGTGGACACTCTTGGGGCTGAGAGGTTTGGTGAGGTTGGGTGAGCAAACGCAGACCCTTTAAAGTAATACTGCGTGGTACCCATCGCATGGGTCCCAAATCTCCAGGTTCAAGGGCATCTTCCTACATCAAAAACATGCATGAGAAACCCAGAAGATGGTACACTCTGTGATGGGGAAAGGTTTCTAAAACGCACCTCATTTCTCATCTCCTTGTCCCCGGGTTCGCCATTCCAGCCGCTTTACTAGCAAGCTCCCTACTTGGAGCATCAGCACCTTTAACCTCCTGTTCCGTACAGGTTGCAATTTGTCCTGAGGATAAACGGGAAGACGTGGAACCAACGAGAGACTAGCTCTTGGTGTTGGGACAGGCACAGGTCACTCTATTTTCCCATCAGAAAGAAGAATTAACCACAGGCTCAGCCTGCCCCCCGGAACCAGAACAGGGCCTGAAGCCATTCTGCGATTTTACGGCCAGCTCCCATAAAAACGAGTTGTAAAATGGAGGTTCAGGGCACTGCAATTCACAAACCTGCAGAGTTATAAATGATAACTCTCGTCCACAAATATATTGAGGGAAGGCAAAGAAGAGGATTTGAAATCAAGGCAGAATTGCAGGAAACAGATTTCAAGAGGTAGATACGAATCGCCTTTAAAGCACATGAAAAGCGGCAAAACGTTGACAATGATGCCCTTGGCCAAAAAGGGCGTATGCGTTTTTTCCTGAATATATTCAGGAAAAAACGCATACGCCCTTTTTGGCCAACCAAGCAACCTGGAAAGGCAAATCAGCGCTACAAAGAAGTCTCGCTTCCCATCGGTCAAAAGGGCCATGCTGAAAAAAGTGTCAAAACCAGAAATGCAGGACAGGCCATGGAGAAATGGGAGCCTTGCTACACTGATGGGCGGGATGTAAATTGCCAAGAGCCACTCTGGAGAAGTGTCCGGTGAGTCCTGAAACATCTGAAAAACACAGCTCAGAGAGCATAGGGCACTTCCACTCATGGGGGTATAAATTGGGAAAATTAAAAATCAGCAAGACACAAGCACCCAAAAGTTTAGGGCTGCTCTGTTGACCAGGACCTCCACTTCATTCCACCTTAAATATCCCAGGAAAGAGAAAAATGGATAAAGAAGTTGTGGTCCTTATGTACAATGGAATATCACTCAGCCATGAAATCAATGTCGTAAGGTTAGTAGCAGCATGATGAGTGGATTTAGGTACGACGATTCTAAGTGAAATAAGTCACACAGAAAAGGACACTTCTCATAAGGTATCACTGATAGAGGGAATGTAAAAACCATTACACTTGAACTGAATTACAAAACAGAACAGAGTCACACATGCAGAAAACACACTATGGCTGCTTAACGGGAAAGGTGAGGTGGGGTGATACATAAAACAAGGGTATCAAATTAGCTCACATACCGTTCCATAAACCCAATATGTAATAGACAAGACCTACTCCTTGCTCAGAGAACTGGACTCAACACGCCCTATTCACCGCACAAGAATATATCTGACTAATAATAATCGTAAAACCTATGTATTGATATCTCTCTGTTAGTGTGTCAAGTGGGTGTAAAGCGGCATAAACACAGCAGTGAAAAGCAGCTAAACCCCATTATAAAAATAAATTACTTTGAAACAACCATGAAACAAAGACAGTGAAAGAGAGAGAAACTCTTACACAATGCGTTCAGGGGCTGTGATGCAACCTGGATTGACCATATCTAGACGCACAGCTGGATGAGACATAAGGGTGGACACTCTTGGGGCTGAGAGGTTTGGTGAGGTTGGGTGAGCAAACGCAGACCCTTTAAAGTAATACTGCGTGGTACCCATCGCATGGGTCCCAAATCTCCAGGTTCAAGGGCATCTTCCTACATCAAAAACATGCATGAGAAACCCAGAAGATGGTACACCGTGTGATGGGGAAAGGTTTCTAAAACGCACCTCATTTCTCATCTCCTTGTGCCCGGGTTCGCCATTCCAGCCGCTTTACTAGCAAGCTCCCTACTTGGAGCATCAGCACCTTTAACCTCCTGTTCCGTACAGGTTGCAATTTGTCCTGAGGATAAACGGGAAGACGTGGAACCAACGAGAGACTAGCTCTTGGTGTTGGGACAGGCACAGGTCACTCTATTTTCCCATCAGAAAGAAGAATTAACCACAGGCTCAGCCTGACCCCCGGAACCAGAACAGGGCCTGAAGCCATTCTGCGATTTTGTGGCCAGCTCCCATAAAAACGAGTTGTAAAATGGAGGTTCAGGGCACTGCAATTCACAAACCTGCAGAGTTATAAATGATAACTCTCGTCCACAAATATATTGAGGGAAGGCAAAGAAGAGGATTTGAAATCAAGGCAGAATTGCAGGAAACAGATTTCAGGAGGTAGATACGAATCGCCTTTAAAGCACATGAAAAGCGGCAAAACGTTGACAATGATGCCCTTGGCCAAAAAGGGCGTATGCGTTTTTTCCTGAATATATTCAGGAAAAAACGCATACGCCCTTTTTGGCCAACCAAGCAACCTGGAAAGGCAAATCAGCGCTACAAAGAAGTCTCGCTTCCCATCGGTCAAAAGGGCCATGCTGAAAAAAGTGTCAAAACCAGAAATGCAGGACAGGCCATGGAGAAATGGGAGCCTTGCTACACTGATGGGCGGGATGTAAATTGCCAAGAGCCACTCTGGAGAAGTGTCCGGTGAGTCCTGAAACATCTGAAAAACACAGCTCAGAGAGCATAGGGCACTTCCACTCATGGGGGTATAAATTGGGAAAATTAAAAATCAGCAAGACACAAGCACCCAAAAGTTTAGGGCTGCTCTGTTGACCAGGACCTCCACTTCATTCCACCTTAAATATCCCAGGAAAGAGAAAAATGGATAAAGAAGTTGTGGTCCTTATGTACAATGGAATATCACTCAGCCATGAAATCAATGTCGTAAGGTTAGTAGCAGCATGATGAGTGGATTTAGGTACGACGATTCTAAGTGAAATAAGTCACACAGAAAAGGACACTTCTCATAAGGTATCACTGATAGAGGGAATGTAAAAACCATTACACTTGAACTGAATTACAAAACAGAACAGTGTCACACATGCAGAAAACACACTATGGCTGCTTAACGGGAAAGGTGAGGTGGGGTGATACATAAAACAAGGGTATCAAATTAGCTCAGATACCGTTCCATAAACCCAATATGTAATAGACAAGACCTACTCCTTGCTCAGAGAACTGGACTCAACACGCCCTATTCACCGCACAAGAATATATCTGACTAATAATAATCGTAAAACCTATGTATTGATATCTCTCTGTTAGTGTGTCAAGTGGGTGTAAAGCGGCATAAACACAGCAGTGAAAAGCAGCTAAACCCCATTATAAAAATAAATTACTTTGAAACACCCATGAAACAAAGACAGTGAAAGAGAGAGAAATTCTTACACAATGCGTTCAGGGGCTGTGATGCAACCTGGATTGACCATATCTAGACGCACAGCTGGATGAGACATAAGGGTGGACACTCTTGGGGCTGAGAGGTTTGGTGAGGTTGGGTGAGCAAACGCAGACCCTTTAAAGTAATACTGCGTGGTACCCATCGCATGGGTCCCAAATCTCCAGGTTCAAGGGCATCTTCCTACATCAAAAACATGCATGAGAAACCCAGAAGATGGTACACCGTGTGATGGGGAAAGGTTTCTAAAACGCACCTCATTTCTCATCTCCTTGTGCCCGGGTTCGCCATTCCAGCCGCTTTACTAGCAAACTCCCTACTTGGAGCATGAGCACCTTTAACCTCCTGTTCCGTACAGGTTGCAATTTGTCCTGAGGATAAACGAGAAGACGTGGAACCAACGAGAGACTAGCTCTTGGTGTTGGGACAGGCACAGGTCACTCTATTTTCCCATCAGAAAGAAGAATTAACCACAGGCTCAGCCTGACCCCCGGAACCAGAACAGGGCCTGAAGCCATTCTGCGATTTTGTGGCCAGCTCCCATAAAAACGAGTTGTAAAATGGAGGTTCAGGGCACTGCAATTCACAAACCTGCAGAGTTATAAATGATAACTCTCGTCCACAAATATATTGAGGGAAGGCAAAGAAGAGGATTTGAAATCAAGGCAGAATTGCAGGAAACAGATTTCAGGAGGTAGATACGAATCGCCTTTAAAGCACATGAAAAGCGGCAAAACGTTGACAATGATGCCCTTGGCCACAAAGGGCGTATGCGTTTTTTCCTGAATATATTCAGAAAAAAACGCATACGCCCTTTTTGGCCAACCAAGCAACCTGGAAAGGCAAATCAGCGCTACAAAGAAGTCTCGCTTCCCATCGGTCAAAAGGGCCATGCTGAAAAAAGTGTCAAAACCAGAAATGCAGGACAGGCCATGGAGAAATGGGAGCCTTGCTACACTGATGGGCGGGATGTAAATTGCCAAGAGCCACTCTGGAGAAGTGTCCGGTGAGTCCTGAAACATCTGAAAAACACAGCTCAGAGAGCATAGGGCACTTCCACTCATGGGGGTATAAATTGGGAAAATTAAAAATCAGCAAGACACAAGCACCCCAAAGTTTAGGGCTGCTCTGTTGACCAGGACCTCCACTTCATTCCACCTTAAATATCCCAGGAAAGAGAAAAATGGATAAAGAAGTTGTGGTCCATATGTACAATGGAATATCACTCAGCCATGAAATCAATGTCGTAAGGTTAGTAGCAGCATGATGAGTGGATTTAGGTACAACGATTCTAAGTGAAATAAGTCACACAGAAAAGGACACTTCTCATAAGGTATCACTGATAGAGGGAATGTAAAAACCGTTACACTTGAACTGAATTACAAAACAGAACAGAGTCACACATGCAGAAAACACACTATGGCTGCTTAACGGGAAAGGTGAGGTGGGGTGATACATAAAACAAGGGTATCAAATTAGCTCAGATACCGTTCCATAAACCCAATATGTAATAGACAAGACCTACTCCTTGCTCAGAGAACTGGACTCAACACGCCCTATTCACCGCACAAGAATATATCTGACTAATAATAATCGTAAAACCTATGTATTGATATCTCTCTGTTAGTGTGTCAAGTGGGTGTAAAGCGGCATAAACACAGCAGTGAAAAGCAGCTAAACCCCATTATAAAAATAAATTACTTTGAAACACCCATGAAACAAAGACAGTGAAAGAGAGAGAAATTCTTACACAATGCGTTCAGGGGCTGTGATGCAACCTGGATTGACCATATATAGACGCAGAGCTGGATGAGACATAAGGGTGGACACTCTTGGGGCTGAGAGGTTTGGTGAGGTTGGGTGAGCAAACGCAGACCCTTTAAAGTAATACTGCGTGGTACCCATCGCATGGGTCCCAAATCTCCAGGTTCAAGGGCATCTTCCTACATCAAAAACATGCATGAGAAACCCAGAAGATGGTACACTCTGTGATGGGGAAAGGTTTCTAAAACGCACCTCATTTCTCATCTCCTTGTGCCCGGGTTCGCCATTCCAGCCGCTTTACTAGCAAGCTCCCTACTTGGAGCATCAGCACCTTTAACCTCCTTTTCCATACAGGTTGTAATTTGTCCTGAGGATAAACGAGAAGATGTGGAACCAACGAGAGACTAGCTCTTGGTGTTGGGACAGGCACAGGTCACTCTATTTTCCCATCAGAAAGAAGAATTAACCACAGGCTCAGCCTGCCCCCCGGAACCAGAACAGGGCCTGAAGCCATTCTGCGATTTTACGGCCAGCTCCCATAAAAACGAGTTGTAAAATGGAGGTTCAGGGCACTGCAATTCACAAACCTGCAGAGTTATAAATGATAACTCTCGTCCACAAATATATTGAGGGAAGGCAAAGAAGAGGATTTGAAATCAAGGCAGAATTGCAGGACACAGATTTCAGGAGGTAGATACGAATCGCCTTTAAAGCACATGAAAAGCGGCAAAACGTTGACAATGATGCCCTTGGCCAAAAAGGGCGTATGCGTTTTTTCCTGAATATATTCAGGAAAAAACGCATACGCCCTTTTTGGCCAACCAAGCAACCTGGAAAGGCAAATCAGCGCTACAAAGAAGTCTCGCTTCCCATCGGTCAAAAGGGCCATGCTGAAAAAAGTGTCAAAACCAGAAATGCAGGACAGGCCATGGAGAAATGGGAGCCTTGCTACACTGATGGGCGGGATGTAAATTGCCAAGAGCCACTCTGGAGAAGTGTCCGGTGAGTCCTGAAACATCTGAAAAACACAGCTTAGAGAGCATAGGGCACTTCCACTCATGGGGGTATAAATTGGGAAAATTAAAAATCAGCAAGACACAAGCACCCCAAAGTTTAGGGCTGCTCTGTTGACCAGGACCTCCACTTCATTCCACCTTAAATATCCCAGGAAAGAGAAAAATGGATAAAGAAGTTGTGGTCCTTATGTACAATGGAATATCACTCAGCCAGGAAATCAATGTCGTAAGGTTAGTAGCAGCATGATGAGTGGATTTAGGTACGACGATTCTAAGTGAAATAAGTCACACAGAAAAGGACACTTCTCATAAGGTATCACTGATAGAGGGAATGTAAAAACCATTACACTTGAACTGAATTACAAAACAGAACAGAGTCACACATGCAGAAAACACACTATGGCTGCTTAACGGGAAAGGTGAGGTGGGGTGATACATAAAACAAGGGTATCAAATTAGCTCAGATACCGTTCCATAAACCCAATATGTAATAGACAAGACCTACTCCTTGCTCAGAGAACTGGACTCAACACGCCCTATTCACTGCACAAGAATATATCTGACTAATAATAATCGTAAAACCTATGTATTGATATCTCTCTGTTAGTGTGTCAAGTGGGTGTAAAGCGGCATAAACAGAGCAGTGAAAAGCAGCTAAACCCCATTATAAAAATAAATTACTTTGAAACAACCATGAAACAAAGACAGTGAAAGAGAGAGAAACTCTTACACAATGCGTTCAGGGGCTGTGATGCAACCTGGATTGACCATATCTAGACGCACAGCTGGATGAGACATAAGGGTGGACACTCTTGGGGCTGAGAGGTTTGGTGAGGTTGGGTGAGCAAACGCAGACCCTTTAAAGTAATACTGCGTGATACCCATCGCATGAGTCCCAAATCTCCAGGTTCAAGGGCATCTTCCTACATCAAAAACATGCATGAGAAACCCAGAAGTTGGTACACCGTGTGATGGGGAAAGGTTTCTAAAACGCACCTCATTTCTCATCTCCTTGTGCCCGGGTTCGCCATTCCAGCCGCATTACTAGCAAGCTCCCTACTTGGAGCATCAGCACCTTTAACCTCCTGTTCCGTACAGGTTGCAATTTGTCCTGAGGATAAACGGGAAGACGTGGAACCAACGAGAGACTAGCTCTTGGTGTTGGGACAGGCACAGGTCACTCTATTTTCCCATCAGAAAGAAGAATTAACCACAGGCTCAGCCTGCCCCCCGGAACCAGAACAGGGCCTGAAGCCATTCTGCGATTTTGCGGCCAGCTCCCATAAAAACGAGTTGTAAAATGGAGGTTCAGGGCACTGCAATTCACAAACCTGCAGAGTTATAAATGATAACTCTCGTCCACAAATATATTGAGGGAAGGCAAAGAAGAGGATTTGAAATCAAGGCAGAATTGCAGGAAACAGATTTCAAGAGGTAGATACGAATCGCCTTTAAAGCACATGAAAAGCGGCAAAACGTTGACAATGATGCCCTTGGCCAAAAAGGGCGTATGCGTTTTTTCCTGAATATATTCAGGAAAAAACGCATACGCCCTTTTTGGCCAACCAAGCAACCTGGAAAGGCAAATCAGCGCTACAAAGAAGTCTCGCTTCCCATCGGTCAAAAGGGCCATGCTGAAAAAAGTGTCAAAACCAGAAATGCAGGACAGGCCATGGAGAAATGGGAGCCTTGCTACACTGATGGGCGGGATGTAAATTGCCAAGAGCCACTCTGGAGAAGTGTCCGGTGAGTCCTGAAACATCTGAAAAACACAGCTCAGAGAGCATAGGGCACTTCCACTCATGGGGGTATAAATTGGGAAAATTAAAAATCAGCAAGACACAAGCACCCAAAAGTTTAGGGCTGCTCTGTTGACCAGGACCTCCACTTCATTCCACCTTAAATATCCCAGGAAAGAGAAAAATGGATAAAGAAGTTGTGGTCCTTATGTACAATGGAATATCACTCAGCCATGAAATCAATGTCGTAAGGTTAGTAGCAGCATGATGAGTGGATTTAGGTACGACGATTCTAAGTGAAATAAGTCACACAGAAAAGGACACTTCTCATAAGGTATCACTGATAGAGGGAATGTAAAAACCGTTACACTTGAACTGAATTACAAAACAGAACAGAGTCACACATGCAGAAAACACACTATGGCTGCTTAACGGGAAAGGTGAGGTGGGGTGATACATAAAACAAGGGTATCAAATTAGCTCAGATACCGTTCCATAAACCCAATATGTAATAGACAAGACCTACTCCTTGCTCAGAGAACTGGACTCAACACGCCCTATTCACCGCACAAGAATATATCTGACTAATAATAATCGTAAAACCTATGTATTGATATCTCTCTGTTAGTGTGTCAAGTGGGTGTAAAGCGGCATAAACACAGCAGTGAAAAGCAGCTAAACCCCATTATAAAAATAAATTACTTTGAAACACCCATGAAACAAAGACAGTGAAAGAGAGAGAAATTCTTACACAATGCGTTCAGGGGCTGTGATGCAACCTGGATTGACCATATATAGACGCAGAGCTGGATGAGACATAAGGGTGGACACTCTTGGGGCTGAGAGGTTTGGTGAGGTTGGGTGAGCAAACGCAGACCCTTTAAAGTAATACTGCGTGGTACCCATCGCATGGGTCCCAAATCTCCAGGTTCAAGGGCATCTTCCTACATCAAAAACATGCATGAGAAACCCAGAAGATGGTACACCGTGTGATGGGGAAAGGTTTCTAAAACGCACCTCATTTCTCATCTCCTTGTGCCCGGGTTCGCCATTCCAGCCGCTTTACTAGCAAGCTCCCTACTTGGAGCATCAGCACCTTTAACCTCCTGTTCCGTACAGGTTGCAATTTGTCCTGAGGATAAACGGGAAGACGTGGAACCAACGAGAGACTAGCTCTTGGTGTTGGGACAGGCACAGGTCACTCTATTTTCCCATCAGAAAGAAGAATTAACCACAGGCTCAGCCTGACCCCCGGAACCAGAACAGGGCCTGAAGCCATTCTGCGATTTTGCGGCCAGCTCCCATAAAAACGAGTTGTAAAATGGAGGTTCAGGGCACTGCAATTCACAAACCTGCAGAGTTATAAATGATAACTCTCGTCCACAAATATATTGAGGGAAGGCAAAGAAGAGGATTTGAAATCAAGGCAGAATTGCAGGAAACAGATTTCAGGAGGTAGATACGAATCGCCTTTAAAGCACATGAAAAGCGGCAAAACGTTGACAATGATGCCCTTGGCCAAAAAGGGCGTATGCGTTTTTTCCTGAATATATTCAGGAAAAAACGCATACGCCCTTTTTGGCCAACCAAGCAACCTGGAAAGGCAAATCAGCGCTACAAAGAAGTCTCGCTTCCCATCGGTCAAAAGGGCCATGCTGAAAAAAGTGTCAAAACCAGAAATGCAGGACAGGCCATGGAGAAATGGGAGCCTTGCTACACTGATGGGCGGGATGTAAATTGCCAAGAGCCACTCTGGAGAAGTGTCCGGTGAGTCCTGAAACATCTGAAAAACACAGCTTAGAGAGCATAGGGCACTTCCACTCATGGGGGTATAAATTGGGAAAATTAAAAATCAGCAAGACACAAGCACCCCAAAGTTTAGGGCTGCTCTGTTGACCAGGACCTCCACTTCATTCCACCTTAAATATCCCAGGAAAGAGAAAAATGGATAAAGAAGTTGTGGTCCTTATGTACAATGGAATATCACTCAGCCAGGAAATCAATGTCGTAAGGTTAGTAGCAGCATGATGAGTGGATTTAGGTACGACGATTCTAAGTGAAATAAGTCACACAGAAAAGGACACTTCTCATAAGGTATCACTGATAGAGGGAATGTAAAAACCATTACACTTGAACTGAATTACAAAACAGAACAGAGTCACACATGCAGAAAACACACTATGGCTGCTTAACGGGAAAGGTGAGGTGGGGTGATACATAAAACAAGGGTATCAAATTAGCTCAGATACCGTTCCATAAACCCAATATGTAATAGACAAGACCTACTCCTTGCTCAGAGAACTGGACTCAACACGCCCTATTCACTGCACAAGAATATATCTGACTAATAATAATCGTAAAACCTATGTATTGATATCTCTCTGTTAGTGTGTCAAGTGGGTGTAAAGCGGCATAAACACAGCAGTGAAAAGCAGCTAAACCCCATTATAAAAATAAATTACTTTGAAACAACCATGAAACAAAGACAGTGAAAGAGAGAGAAACTCTTACACAATGCGTTCAGGGGCTGTGATGCAACCTGGATTGACCATATCTAGACGCACAGCTGGATGAGACATAAGGGTGGACACTCTTGGGGCTGAGAGGTTTGGTGAGGTTGGGTGAGCAAACGCAGACCCTTTAAAGTAATACTGCGTGATACCCATCGCATGAGTCCCAAATCTCCAGGTTCAAGGGCATCTTCCTACATCAAAAACATGCATGAGAAACCCAGAAGTTGGTACACCGTGTGATGGGGAAAGGTTTCTAAAACGCACCTCATTTCTCATCTCCTTGTGCCCGGGTTCGCCATTCCAGCCGCATTACTAGCAAGCTCCCTACTTGGAGCATCAGCACCTTTAACCTCCTGTTCCGTACAGGTTGCAATTTGTCCTGAGGATAAACGGGAAGACGTGGAACCAACGAGAGACTAGCTCTTGGTGTTGGGACAGGCACAGGTCACTCTATTTTCCCATCAGAAAGAAGAATTAACCACAGGCTCAGCCTGACCCCCGGAACCAGAACAGGGCCTGAAGCCATTCTGCGATTTTGTGGCCAGCTCCCATAAAAACGAGTTGTAAAATGGAGGTTCAGGGCACTGCAATTCACAAACCTGCAGAGTTATAAATGATAACTCTCGTCCACAAATATATTGAGGGAAGGCAAAGAAGAGGATTTGAAATCAAGGCAGAATTGCAGGAAACAGATTTCAGGAGGTAGATACGAATCGCCTTTAAAGCACATGAAAAGCGGCAAAACGTTGACAATGATGCCCTTGGCCAAAAAGGGCGTATGCGTTTTTTCCTGAATATATTCAGGAAAAAACGCATACGCCCTTTTTGGCCAACCAAGCAACCTGGAAAGGCAAATCAGCGCTACAAAGAAGTCTCGCTTCCCATCGGTCAAAAGGGCCATGCTGAAAAAAGTGTCAAAACCAGAAATGCAGGACAGGCCATGGAGAAATGGGAGCCTTGCTACACTGATGGGCGGGATGTAAATTGCCAAGAGCCACTCTGGAGAAGTGTCCGGTGAGTCCTGAAACATCTGAAAAACACAGCTCAGAGAGCATAGGGCACTTCCACTCATGGGGGTATAAATTGGGAAAATTAAAAATCAGCAAGACACAAGCACCCAAAAGTTTAGGGCTGCTCTGTTGACCAGGACCTCCACTTCATTCCACCTTAAATATCCCAGGAAAGAGAAAAATGGATAAAGAAGTTGTGGTCCTTATGTACAATGGAATATCACTCAGCCATGAAATCAATGTCGTAAGGTTAGTAGCAGCATGATGAGTGGATTTAGGTACGACGATTCTAAGTGAAATAAGTCACACAGAAAAGGACACTTCTCATAAGGTATCACTGATAGAGGGAATGTAAAAACCATTACACTTGAACTGAATTACAAAACAGAACAGTGTCACACATGCAGAAAACACACTATGGCTGCTTAACGGGAAAGGTGAGGTGGGGTGATACATAAAACAAGGGTATCAAATTAGCTCACATACCGTTCCATAAACCCAATATGTAATAGACAAGACCTACTCCTTGCTCAGAGAACTGGACTCAACACGCCCTATTCACCGCACAAGAATATATCTGACTAATAATAATCGTAAAACCTATGTATTGATATCTCTCTGTTAGTGTGTCAAGTGGGTGTAAAGCGGCATAAACACAGCAGTGAAAAGCAGCTAAACCCCATTATAAAAATAAATTACTTTGAAACACCCATGAAACAAAGACAGTGAAAGAGAGAGAAATTCTTACACAATGCGTTCAGGGGCTGTGATGCAACCTGGATTGACCATATCTAGACGCACAGCTGGATGAGACATAAGGGTGGACACTCTTGGGGCTGAGAGGTTTGGTGAGGTTGGGTGAGCAAACGCAGACCCTTTAAAGTAATACTGCGTGGTACCCATCGCATGGGTCCCAAATCTCCAGGTTCAAGGGCATCTTCCTACATCAAAAACATGCATGAGAAACCCAGAAGATGGTACACCGTGTGATGGGGAAAGGTTTCTAAAACGCACCTCATTTCTCATCTCCTTGTGCCCGGGTTCGCCATTCCAGCCGCTTTACTAGCAAGCTCCCTACTTGGAGCATGAGCACCTTTAACCTCCTGTTCCGTACAGGTTGCAATTTGTCCTGAGGATAAACGAGAAGACGTGGAACCAACGAGAGACTAGCTCTTGGTGTTGGGACAGGCACAGGTCACTCTATTTTCCCATCAGAAAGAAGAATTAACCACAGGCTCAGCCTGACCCCCGGAACCAGAACAGGGCCTGAAGCCATTCTGCGATTTTGTGGCCAGCTCCCATAAAAACGAGTTGTAAAATGGAGGTTCAGGGCACTGCAATTCACAAACCTGCAGAGTTATAAATGATAACTCTCGTCCACAAATATATTGAGGGAAGGCAAAGAAGAGGATTTGAAATCAAGGCAGAATTGCAGGAAACAGATTTCAGGAGGTAGATACGAATCGCCTTTAAAGCACATGAAAAGCGGCAAAACGTTGACAATGATGCCCTTGGCCACAAAGGGCGTATGCGTTTTTTCCTGAATATATTCAGAAAAAAACGCATACGCCCTTTTTGGCCAACCAAGCAACCTGGAAAGGCAAATCAGCGCTACAAAGAAGTCTCGCTTCCCATCGGTCAAAAGGGCCATGCTGAAAAAAGTGTCAAAACCAGAAATGCAGGACAGGCCATGGAGAAATGGGAGCCTTGCTACACTGATGGGCGGGATGTAAATTGCCAAGAGCCACTCTGGAGAAGTGTCCGGTGAGTCCTGAAACATCTGAAAAACACAGCTCAGAGAGCATAGGGCACTTCCACTCATGGGGGTATAAATTGGGAAAATTAAAAATCAGCAAGACACAAGCACCCCAAAGTTTAGGGCTGCTCTGTTGACCAGGACCTCCACTTCATTCCACCTTAAATATCCCAGGAAAGAGAAAAATGGATAAAGAAGTTATGGTCCATATGTACAATGGAATATCACTCAGCCATGAAATCAATGTCGTAAGGTTAGTAGCAGCATGATGAGTGGATTTAGGTACAACGATTCTAAGTGAAATAAGTCACACAGAAAAGGACACTTCTCATAAGGTATCACTGATAGAGGGAATGTAAAAACCGTTACACTTGAACTGAATTACAAAACAGAACAGAGTCACACATGCAGAAAACACACTATGGCTGCTTAACGGGAAAGGTGAGGTGGGGTGATACATAAAACAAGGGTATCAAATTAGCTCAGATACCGTTCCATAAACCCAATATGTAATAGACAAGACCTACTCCTTGCTCAGAGAACTGGACTCAACACGCCCTATTCACCGCACAAGAATATATCTGACTAATAATAATCGTAAAACCTATGTATTGATATCTCTCTGTTAGTGTGTCAAGTGGGTGTAAAGCGGCATAAACACAGCAGTGAAAAGCAGCTAAACCCCATTATAAAAATAAATTACTTTGAAACACCCATGAAACAAAGACAGTGAAAGAGAGAGAAATTCTTACACAATGCGTTCAGGGGCTGTGATGCAACCTGGATTGACCATATATAGACGCAGAGCTGGATGAGACATAAGGGTGGACACTCTTGGGGCTGAGAGGTTTGGTGAGGTTGGGTGAGCAAACGCAGACCCTTTAAAGTAATACTGCGTGGTACCCATCGCATGGGTCCCAAATCTCCAGGTTCAAGGGCATCTTCCTACATCAAAAACATGCATGAGAAACCCAGAAGATGGTACACTCTGTGATGGGGAAAGGTTTCTAAAACGCACCTCATTTCTCATCTCCTTGTGCCCGGGTTCGCCATTCCAGCCGCTTTACTAGCAAGCTCCCTACTTGGAGCATCAGCACCTTTAACCTCCTGTTCCGTACAGGTTGCAATTTGTCCTGAGGATAAACGGGAAGACGTGGAACCAACGAGAGACTAGCTCTTGGTGTTGGGACAGGCACAGGTCACTCTATTTTCCCATCAGAAAGAAGAATTAACCACAGGCTCAGCCTGACCCCCGGAACCAGAACAGGGCCTGAAGCCATTCTGCGATTTTGCGGCCAGCTCCCATAAAAACGAGTTGTAAAATGGAGGTTCAGGGCACTGCAATTCACAAACCTGCAGAGTTATAAATGATAACTCTCGTCCACAAATATATTGAGGGAAGGCAAAGAAGAGGATTTGAAATCAAGGCAGAATTGCAGGAAACAGATTTCAGGAGGTAGATACGAATCGCCTTTAAAGCACATGAAAAGCGGCAAAACGTTGACAATGATGCCCTTGGCCAAAAAGGGCGTATGCGTTTTTTCCTGAATATATTCAGGAAAAAACGCATACGCCCTTTTTGGCCAACCAAGCAACCTGGAAAGGCAAATCAGCGCTACAAAGAAGTCTCGCTTCCCATCGGTCAAAAGGGCCATGCTGAAAAAAGTGTCAAAACCAGAAATGCAGGACAGGCCATGGAGAAATGGGAGCCTTGCTACACTGATGGGCGGGATGTAAATTGCCAAGAGCCACTCTGGAGAAGTGTCCGGTGAGTCCTGAAACATCTGAAAAACACAGCTTAGAGAGCATAGGGCACTTCCACTCATGGGGGTATAAATTGGGAAAATTAAAAATCAGCAAGACACAAGCACCCCAAAGTTTAGGGCTGCTCTGTTGACCAGGACCTCCACTTCATTCCACCTTAAATATCCCAGGAAAGAGAAAAATGGATAAAGAAGTTGTGGTCCTTATGTACAATGGAATATCACTCAGCCAGGAAATCAATGTCGTAAGGTTAGTAGCAGCATGATGAGTGGATTTAGGTACGACGATTCTAAGTGAAATAAGTCACACAGAAAAGGACACTTCTCATAAGGTATCACTGATAGAGGGAATGTAAAAACCATTACACTTGAACTGAATTACAAAACAGAACAGAGTCACACATGCAGAAAACACACTATGGCTGCTTAACGGGAAAGGTGAGGTGGGGTGATACATAAAACAAGGGTATCAAATTAGCTCAGATACCGTTCCATAAACCCAATATGTAATAGACAAGACCTACTCCTTGCTCAGAGAACTGGACTCAACACGCCCTATTCACTGCACAAGAATATATCTGACTAATAATAATCGTAAAACCTATGTATTGATATCTCTCTGTTAGTGTGTCAAGTGGGTGTAAAGCGGCATAAACACAGCAGTGAAAAGCAGCTAAACCCCATTATAAAAATAAATTACTTTGAAACAACCATGAAACAAAGACAGTGAAAGAGAGAGAAACTCTTACACAATGCGTTCAGGGGCTGTGATGCAACCTGGATTGACCATATCTAGACGCACAGCTGGATGAGACATAAGGGTGGACACTCTTGGGGCTGAGAGGTTTGGTGAGGTTGGGTGAGCAAACGCAGACCCTTTAAAGTAATACTGCGTGATACCCATCGCATGAGTCCCAAATCTCCAGGTTCAAGGGCATCTTCCTACATCAAAAACATGCATGAGAAACCCAGAAGTTGGTACACCGTGTGATGGGGAAAGGTTTCTAAAACGCACCTCATTTCTCATCTCCTTGTGCCCGGGTTCGCCATTCCAGCCGCATTACTAGCAAGCTCCCTACTTGGAGCATCAGCACCTTTAACCTCCTGTTCCGTACAGGTTGCAATTTGTCCTGAGGATAAACGGGAAGACGTGGAACCAACGAGAGACTAGCTCTTGGTGTTGGGACAGGCACAGGTCACTCTATTTTCCCATCAGAAAGAAGAATTAACCACAGGCTCAGCCTGCCCCCCGGAACCAGAACAGGGCCTGAAGCCATTCTGCGATTTTGCGGCCAGCTCCCATAAAAACGAGTTGTAAAATGGAGGTTCAGGGCACTGCAATTCACAAACCTGCAGAGTTATAAATGATAACTCTCGTCCACAAATATATTGAGGGAAGGCAAAGAAGAGGATTTGAAATCAAGGCAGAATTGCAGGAAACAGATTTCAAGAGGTAGATACGAATCGCCTTTAAAGCACATGAAAAGCGGCAAAACGTTGACAATGATGCCCTTGGCCAAAAAGGGCGTATGCGTTTTTTCCTGAATATATTCAGGAAAAAACGCATACGCCCTTTTTGGCCAACCAAGCAACCTGGAAAGGCAAATCAGCGCTACAAAGAAGTCTCGCTTCCCATCGGTCAAAAGGGCCATGCTGAAAAAAGTGTCAAAACCAGAAATGCAGGACAGGCCATGGAGAAATGGGAGCCTTGCTACACTGATGGGCGGGATGTAAATTGCCAAGAGCCACTCTGGAGAAGTGTCCGGTGAGTCCTGAAACATCTGAAAAACACAGCTCAGAGAGCATAGGGCACTTCCACTCATGGGGGTATAAATTGGGAAAATTAAAAATCAGCAAGACACAAGCACCCAAAAGTTTAGGGCTGCTCTGTTGACCAGGACCTCCACTTCATTCCACCTTAAATATCCCAGGAAAGAGAAAAATGGATAAAGAAGTTGTGGTCCTTATGTACAATGGAATATCACTCAGCCATGAAATCAATGTCGTAAGGTTAGTAGCAGCATGATGAGTGGATTTAGGTACGACGATTCTAAGTGAAATAAGTCACACAGAAAAGGACACTTCTCATAAGGTATCACTGATAGAGGGAATGTAAAAACCATTACACTTGAACTGAATTACAAAACAGAACAGAGTCACACATGCAGAAAACACACTATGGCTGCTTAACAGGAAAGGTGAGGTGGGGTGATACATAAAACAAGGGTATCAAATTAGCTCAGATACCGTTCCATAAACCCAATATGTAATAGACAAGACCTACTCCTTGCTCAGAGAACTGGACTCAACACGCCCTATTCACCGCACAAGAATATATCTGACTAATAATAATCGTAAAACCTATGTATTGATATCTCTCTGTTAGTGTGTCAAGTGGGTGTAAAGCGGCATAAACACAGCAGTGAAAAGCAGCTAAACCCCATTATAAAAATAAATTACTTTGAAACAACCATGAAACAAAGACAGTGAAAGAGAGAGAAACTCTTACACAATGCGTTCAGGGGCTGTGATGCAACCTGGATTGACCATATCTAGACGCACAGCTGGATGAGACATAAGGGTGGACACTCTTGGGGCTGAGAGGTTTGGTGAGGTTGGGTGAGCAAACGCAGACCCTTTAAAGTAATACTGCGTGGTACCCATCGCATGGGTCCCAAATCTCCAGGTTCAAGGGCATCTTCCTACATCAAAAACATGCATGAGAAACCCAGAAGATGGTACACCGTGTGATGGGGAAAGGTTTCTAAAACGCACCTCATTTCTCATCTCCTTGTGCCCGGGTTCGCCATTCCAGCCGCTTTACTAGCAAGCTCCCTACTTGGAGCATCAGCACCTTTAACCTCCTGTTCCGTACAGGTTGCAATTTGTCCTGAGGATAAACGGGAAGACGTGGAACCAACGAGAGACTAGCTCTTGGTGTTGGGACAGGCACAGGTCACTCTATTTTACCATCAGAAAGAAGAATTAACCACAGGCTCAGCCTGCCCCCCGGAACCAGAACAGGGCCTGAAGCCATTCTGCGATTTTGCGGCCAGCTCCCATAAAAACGAGTTGTAAAATGGAGGTTCAGGGCACTGCAATTCACAAACCTGCAGAGTTATAAATGATAACTCTCGTCCACAAATATATTGAGGGAAGGCAAAGAAGAGGATTTGAAATCAAGGCAGAATTGCAGGAAACAGATTTCAGGAGGTAGATACGAATCGCCTTTAAAGCACATGAAAAGCGGCAAAACGTTGACAATGATGCCCTTGGCCAAAAAGGGCGTATGCGTTTTTTCCTGAATATATTCAGGAAAAAACGCATACGCCCTTTTTGGCCAACCAAGCAACCTGGAAAGGCAAATCAGCGCTACAAAGAAGTCTCGCTTCCCATCGGTCAAAAGGGCCATGCTGAAAAAAGTGTCAAAACCAGAAATGCAGGACAGGCCATGGAGAAATGGGAGCCTTGCTACACTGATGGGCGGGATGTAAATTGCCAAGAGCCACTCTGGAGAAGTGTCCGGTGAGTCCTGAAACATCTGAAAAACACAGCTCAGAGAGCATAGGGCACTTCCACTCATGGGGGTATAAATTGGGAAAATTAAAAATCAGCAAGACACAAGCACCCAAAAGTTTAGGGCTGCTCTGTTGACCAGGACCTCCACTTCATTCCACCTTAAATATCCCAGGAAAGAGAAAAATGGATAAAGAAGTTGTGGTCCTTATGTACAATGGAATATCACTCAGCCATGAAATCAATGTCGTAAGGTTAGTAGCAGCATGATGAGTGGATTTAGGTACGACGATTCTAAGTGAAATAAGTCACACAGAAAAGGACACTTCTCATAAGGTATCACTGATAGAGGGAATGTAAAAACCGTTACACTTGAACTGAATTACAAAACAGAACAGAGTCACACATGCAGAAAACACACTATGGCTGCTTAACGGGAAAGGTGAGGTGGGGTGATACATAAAACAAGGGTATCAAATTAGCTCAGATACCGTTCCATAAACCC
The DNA here is from genome assembly GCF_965194805.1 of Balaenoptera borealis. Classification (NCBI taxonomy): domain Eukaryota; kingdom Metazoa; phylum Chordata; class Mammalia; order Artiodactyla; family Balaenopteridae; genus Balaenoptera; species Balaenoptera borealis. Next base: position 823,122 of record NW_028123990.1, read on the forward strand.
AATATGTAATAGACAAGACCTACTCCTTGCTCAGAGAACTGGACTCAACACGCCCTATTCACCGCACAAGAATATATCTGACTAATAATAATCGTAAAACCTATGTATTGATATCTCTCTGTTAGTGTGTCAAGTGGGTGTAAAGCGGCATAAACACAGCAGTGAAAAGCAGCTAAACCCCATTATAAAAATAAATTACTTTGAAACACCCATGAAACAAAGACAGTGAAAGAGAGAGAAATTCTTACACAATGCGTTCAGGGGCTGTGATGCAACCTGGATTGACCATATCTTGACGCACAGCTGGATGAGACATAAGGGTGGACACTCTTGGGGCTGAGAGGTTTGGTGAGGTTGGGTGAGCAAACGCAGACCCTTTAAAGTAATACTGCGTGGTACCCATCGCATGGGTCCCAAATCTCCAGGTTCAAGGGCATCTTCCTACATCAAAAACATGCATGAGAAACCCAGAAGATGGTACACTCTGTGATGGGGAAAGGTTTCTAAAACGCACCTCATTTCTCATCTCCTTGTCCCCGGGTTCGCCATTCCAGCCGCTTTACTAGCAAGCTCCCTACTTGGAGCATCAGCACCTTTAACCTCCTGTTCCGTACAGGTTGCAATTTGTCCTGAGGATAAACGGGAAGATGTGGAACCAACGAGAGACTAGCTCTTGGTGTTGGGACAGGCACAGGTCACTCTATTTTCCCATCAGAAAGAAGAATTAACCACAGGCTCAGCCTGCCCCCCGGAACCAGAACAGGGCCTGAAGCCATTCTGCGATTTTGCGGCCAGCTCCCATAAAAACGAGTTGTAAAATGGAGGTTCAGGGCACTGCAATTCACAAACCTGCAGAGTTATAAATGATAACTCTCGTCCACAAATATATTGAGGGAAGGCAAAGAAGAGGATTTGAAATCAAGGCAGAATTGCAGGAAACAGATTTCAAGAGGTAGATACGAATCGCCTTTAAAGCACATGAAAAGCGGCAAAACGTTGACAATGATGCCCTTGGCCAAAAAGGGCGTATGCGTTTTTTCCTGAATATATTCAGGAAAAAACGCATACGCCCTTTTTGGCCAACCAAGCAACCTGGAAAGGCAAATCAGCGCTACAAAGAAGTCTCGCTTCCCATCGGTCAAAAGGGCCATGCTGAAAAAAGTGTCAAAACCAGAAATGCAGGACAGGCCATGGAGAAATGGGAGCCTTGCTACACTGATGGGCGGGATGTAAATTGCCAAGAGCCACTCTGGAGAAGTGTCCGGTGAGTCCTGAAACATCTGAAAAACACAGCTCAGAGAGCATAGGGCACTTCCACTCATGGGGGTATAAATTGGGAAAATTAAAAATCAGCAAGACACAAGCACCCAAAAGTTTAGGGCTGCTCTGTTGACCAGGACCTCCACTTCATTCCACCTTAAATATCCCAGGAAAGAGAAAAATGGATAAAGAAGTTGTGGTCCTTATGTACAATGGAATATCACTCAGCCATGAAATCAATGTCGTAAGGTTAGTAGCAGCATGATGAGTGGATTTAGGTACGACGATTCTAAGTGAAATAAGTCACACAGAAAAGGACACTTCTCATAAGGTATCACTGATAGAGGGAATGTAAAAACCATTACACTTGAACTGAATTACAAAACAGAACAGAGTCACACATGCAGAAAACACACTATGGCTGCTTAACAGGAAAGGTGAGGTGGGGTGATACATAAAACAAGGGTATCAAATTAGCTCACATACCGTTCCATAAACCCAATATGTAATAGACAAGACCTACTCCTTGCTCAGAGAACTGGACTCAACACGCCCTATTCACCGCACAAGAATATATCTGACTAATAATAATCGTAAAACCTATGTATTGATATCTCTCTGTTAGTGTGTCAAGTGGGTGTAAAGCGGCATAAACACAGCAGTGAAAAGCAGCTAAACCCCATTATAAAAATAAATTACTTTGAAACAACCATGAAACAAAGACAGTGAAAGAGAGAGAAACTCTTACACAATGCGTTCAGGGGCTGTGATGCAACCTGGATTGACCATATCTAGACGCACAGCTGGATGAGACATAAGGGTGGACACTCTTGGGGCTGAGAGGTTTGGTGAGGTTGGGTGAGCAAACGCAGACCCTTTAAAGTAATACTGCGTGGTACCCATCGCATGGGTCCCAAATCTCCAGGTTCAAGGGCATCTTCCTACATCAAAAACATGCATGAGAAACCCAGAAGATGGTACACCGTGTGATGGGGAAAGGTTTCTAAAACGCACCTCATTTCTCATCTCCTTGTGCCCGGGTTCGCCATTCCAGCCGCTTTACTAGCAAGCTCCCTACTTGGAGCATGAGCACCTTTAACCTCCTGTTCCGTACAGGTTGCAATTTGTCCTGAGGATAAACGGGAAGACGTGGAACCAACGAGAGACTAGCTCTTGGTGTTGGGACAGGCACAGGTCACTCTATTTTCCCATCAGAAAGAAGAATTAACCACAGGCTCAGCCTGACCCCCGGAACCAGAACAGGGCCTGAAGCCATTCTGCGATTTTGTGGCCAGCTCCCATAAAAACGAGTTGTAAAATGGAGGTTCAGGGCACTGCAATTCACAAACCTGCAGAGTTATAAATGATAACTCTCGTCCACAAATATATTGAGGGAAGGCAAAGAAGAGGATTTGAAATCAAGGCAGAATTGCAGGAAACAGATTTCAGGAGGTAGATACGAATCGCCTTTAAAGCACATGAAAAGCGGCAAAACGTTGACAATGATGCCCTTGGCCAAAAAGGGCGTATGCGTTTTTTCCTGAATATATTCAGGAAAAAACGCATACGCCCTTTTTGGCCAACCAAGCAACCTGGAAAGGCAAATCAGCGCTACAAAGAAGTCTCGCTTCCCATCGGTCAAAAGGGCCATGCTGAAAAAAGTGTCAAAACCAGAAATGCAGGACAGGCCATGGAGAAATGGGAGCCTTGCTACACTGATGGGCGGGATGTAAATTGCCAAGAGCCACTCTGGAGAAGTGTCCGGTGAGTCCTGAAACATCTGAAAAACACAGCTTAGAGAGCATAGGGCACTTCCACTCATGGGGGTATAAATTGGGAAAATTAAAAATCAGCAAGACACAAGCACCCCAAAGTTGAGGGATGCTCTGTTGACAAGGACCTCCACTTCATTCCACCTTAAATATCCCAGGAAAGAGAAAAATGGATAAAGAAGTTGTGGTCCTTATGTACAATGGAATATCACTCAACCATGAAATCAATGTCGTAAGGTTAGTAGCAGCATGATGAGTGGATTTAGGTACGACGATTCTAAGTGAAATAAGTCACACAGAAAAAGACACTTCTCATAAGGTATCACTGATAGAGGGAATGTAAAAACCGTTACACTTGAACTGAATTACAAAACAGAACAGAGTCACACATGCAGAAAACACACTATGGCTGCTTAACGGGAAAGGTGAGGTGGGGTGATACATAAAACAAGGGTATCAAATTAGCTCAGATACCGTTCCATAAACCCAATATGTAATAGACAAGACCTACTCCTTCCTCAGAGAACTGGACTCAACACGCTCTATTCACCGCACAAGAATATATCTGACTAATAATAATCGTAAAACCTATGTATTGATATCTCTCTGTTAGTGAGTCAAGTGGGTGTAAAGTGGCATAAACACAGCAGTGAAAAGCAGCTAAACCCCATTATAAAAATACATTACTTTGAAACACCCATGAAACAAAGACAGTGAAAGAGAGAGAAATTCTTACACAATGCGTTCAGGGGCTGTGATGCAACCTGGATTGACCATATCTAGACCCACAGCTGGATGAGACATAAGGGTGGACACTCTTGGGGCTGAGAGGCTTGGTGAGGTTGGGTGAGCAAACGCAGACCCTTTAAAGTAATACTGCGTGGTACCCATCGCATGGGTCCCAAATCTCCAGGTTCAAGGGCATCTTCCTACATCAAAAACATGCATGAGAAACCCAGAAGTTGGTACACCGTGTGATGGGGAAAGGTTTCTAAAACGCACCTCATTTCTCATCTACTTGTGCCCGGGTTCGCCATTCCAGCCGCTTTACTAGCAAGCTCCCTACTTGGAGCATCAGCACCTTTAACCTCCTGTTCCGTACAGGTTGCAATTTGTCCTGAGGATAAACGAGAAGACGTGGAACCAACGAGAGACTAGCTCTTGGTGTTGGGACAGGCACAGGTCACTCTATTTTCCCATCAGAAAGAAGAATTAACCACAGGCTCAGCCTGACCCCCGGAACCAGAACAGGGCCTGAAGCCATTCTGCGATTTTGTGGCCAGCTCCCATAAAAACGAGTTGTAAAATGGAGGTTCAGGGCACTGCAATTCACAAACCTGCAGAGTTATAAATGATAACTCTCGTCCACAAATATATTGAGGGAAGGCAAAGAAGAGGATTTGAAATCAAGGCAGAATTGCAGGAAACAGATTTCAGGAGGTAGATACGAATCGCCTTTAAAGCACATGAAAAGCGGCAAAACGTTGACAATGATGCCCTTGGCCAAAAAGGGCGTATGCGTTTTTTCCTGAATATATTCAGGAAAAAACGCATACGCCCTTTTTGGCCAACCAAGCAACCTGGAAAGGCAAATCAGCGCTACAAAGAAGTCTCGCTTCCCATCGGTCAAAAGGGCCATGCTGAAAAAAGTGTCAAAACCAGAAATGCAGGACAGGCCATGGAGAAATGGGAGCCTTGCTACACTGATGGGCGGGATGTAAATTGCCAAGAGCCACTCTGGAGAAGTGTCCGGTGAGTCCTGAAACATCTGAAAAACACAGCTTAGAGAGCATAGGACACTTCCACTCATGGGGGTATAAATTGGGAAAATTAAAAATCAGCAAGACACAAGCACCCCAAAGTTGAGGGATGCTCTGTTGACAAGGACCTCCACTTCATTCCACCTTAAATATCCCAGGAAAGAGAAAAATGGATAAAGAAGTTGTGGTCCTTATGTACAATGGAATATCACTCAACCATGAAATCAATGTCGTAAGGTTAGTAGCAGCATGATGAGTGGATTTAGGTACGACGATTCTAAGTGAAATAAGTCACACAGAAAAGGACACTTCTCATAAGGTATCACTGATAGAGGGAATGTAAAAACCGTTACACTTGAACTGAATTACAAAACAGAACAGAGTCACACATGCAGAAAACACACTATGGCTGCTTAACGGGAAAGGTGAGGTGGGGTGATACATAAAACAAGGGTATCAAATTAGCTCAGATACCGTTCCATAAACCCAATATGTAATAGACAAGACCTACTCCTTCCTCAGAGAACTGGACTCAACACGCTCTATTCACCGCACAAGAATATATCTGACTAATAATAATCGTAAAACCTATGTATTGATATCTCTCTGTTAGTGAGTCAAGTGGGTGTAAAGTGGCATAAACACAGCAGTGAAAAGCAGCTAAACCCCATTATAAAAATACATTACTTTGAAACACCCATGAAACAAAGACAGTGAAAGAGAGAGAAATTCTTACACAATGCGTTCAGGGGCTGTGATGCAACCTGGATTGACCATATCTAGACGCACAGCTGGATGAGACATAAGGGTGGACACTCTTGGGGCTGAGAGGCTTGGTGAGGTTGGGTGAGCAAACGCAGACCCTTTAAAGTAATACTGCGTGGTACCCATCGCATGGGTCCCAAATCTCCAGGTTCAAGGGCATCTTCCTACATCAAAAACATGCATGAGAAACCCAGAAGATGGTACACCGTGTGATGGGGAAAGGTTTCTAAAACGCACCTCATTTCTCATCTCCTTGTGCCCGGGTTCGCCATTCCAGCCGCTTTACTAGCAAGCTCCCTACTTGGAGCATGAGCACCTTTAACCTCCTGTTCCGTACAGGTTGCAATTTGTCCTGAGGATAAACGGGAAGACGTGGAACCAACGAGAGACTAGCTCTTGGTGTTGGGACAGGCACAGGTCACTCTATTTTCCCATCAGAAAGAAGAATTAACCACAGGCTCAGCCTGACCCCCGGAACCAGAACAGGGCCTGAAGCCATTCTGCGATTTTGTGGCCAGCTCCCATAAAAACGAGTTGTAAAATGGAGGTTCAGGGCACTGCAATTCACAAACCTGCAGAGTTATAAATGATAACTCTCGTCCACAAATATATTGAGGGAAGGCAAAGAAGAGGATTTGAAATCAAGGCAGAATTGCAGGAAACAGATTTCAGGAGGTAGATACGAATCGCCTTTAAAGCACATGAAAAGCGGCAAAACGTTGACAATGATGCCCTTGGCCACAAAGGGCGTATGCGTTTTTTCCTGAATATATTCAGGAAAAAACGCATACGCCCTTTTTGGCCAACCAAGCAACCTGGAAAGGCAAATCAGCGCTACAAAGAAGTCTCGCTTCCCATCGGTCAAAAGGGCCATGCTGAAAAAAGTGTCAAAACCAGAAATGCAGGACAGGCCATGGAGAAATGGGAGCCTTGCTACACTGATGGGCGGGATGTAAATTGCCAAGAGCCACTCTGGAGAAGTGTCCGGTGAGTCCTGAAACATCTGAAAAACACAGATTACAGAGCATAGGACACTTCCACTCATGGGGGTATAAATTGGGAAAATTAAAAATCAGCAAGACACAAGCACCCCAAAGTTGAGGGATGCTCTGTTGACAAGGACCTCCACTTCATTCCACCTTAAATATCCCAGGAAAGAGAAAAATGGATAAAGAAGTTGTGGTCCTTATGTACAATGGAATATCACTCAACCATGAAATCAATGTCGTAAGGTTAGTAGCAGCATGATGAGTGGATTTAGGTACGACGATTCTAAGTGAAATAAGTCACACAGAAAAGGACACTTCTCATAAGGTATCACTGATAGAGGGAATGTAAAAACCGTTACACTTGAACTGAATTACAAAACAGAACAGAGTCACACATGCAGAAAACACACTATGGCTGCTTAACGGGAAAGGTGAGGTGGGGTGATACATAAAACAAGGGTATCAAATTAGCTCAGATACCGTTCCATAAACCCAATATGTAATAGACAAGACCTACTCCTTCCTCAGAGAACTGGACTCAACACGCTCTATTCACCGCACAAGAATATATCTGACTAATAATAATCGTAAAACCTATGTATTGATATCTCTCTGTTAGTGAGTCAAGTGGGTGTAAAGTGGCATAAACACAGCAGTGAAAAGCAGCTAAACCCCATTATAAAAATACATTACTTTGAAACACCCATGAAACAAAGACAGTGAAAGAGAGAGAAATTCTTACACAATGCGTTCAGGGGCTGTGATGCAACCTGGATTGACCATATCTAGACGCACAGCTGGATGAGACATAAGGGTGGACACTCTTGGGGCTGAGAGGCTTGGTGAGGTTGGGTGAGCAAACGCAGACCCTTTAAAGTAATACTGCGTGGTACCCATCGCATGGGTCCCAAATCTCCAGGTTCAAGGGCATCTTCCTACATCAAAAACATGCATGAGAAACCCAGAAGTTGGTACACCGTGTGATGGGGAAAGGTTTCTAAAACGCACCTCATTTCTCATCTCCTTGTGCCCGGGTTCGCCATTCCAGCCGCTTTACTAGCAAGCTCCCTACTTGGAGCATCAGCACCTTTAACCTCCTGTTCCGTACAGGTTGCAATTTGTCCTGAGGATAAACGAGAAGACGTGGAACCAACGAGAGACTAGCTCTTGGTGTTGGGACAGGCACAGGTCACTCTATTTTCCCATCAGAAAGAAGAATTAACCACAGGCTCAGCCTGACCCCCGGAACCAGAACAGGGCCTGAAGCCATTCTGCGATTTTGTGGCCAGCTCCCATAAAAACGAGTTGTAAAATGGAGGTTCAGGGCACTGCAATTCACAAACCTGCAGAGTTATAAATGATAACTCTCGTCCACAAATATATTGAGGGAAGGCAAAGAAGAGGATTTGAAATCAAGGCAGAATTGCAGGAAACAGATTTCAGGAGGTAGATACGAATCGCCTTTAAAGCACATGAAAAGCGGCAAAACGTTGACAATGATGCCCTTGGCCACAAAGGGCGTATGCGTTTTTTCCTGAATATATTCAGGAAAAAACGCATACGCCCTTTTTGGCCAACCAAGCAACCTGGAAAGGCAAATCAGCGCTACAAAGAAGTCTCGCTTCCCATCGGTCAAAAGGGCCATGCTGAAAAAAGTGTCAAAACCAGAAATGCAGGACAGGCCATGGAGAAATGGGAGCCTTGCTACACTGATGGGCGGGATGTAAATTGCCAAGAGCCACTCTGGAGAAGTGTCCGGTGAGTCCTGAAACATCTGAAAAACACAGCTTAGAGAGCATAGGGCACTTCCACTCATGGGGGTATAACTTGGGAAAATTAAAAATCAGCAAGACACAAGAACCCCAAAGTTGAGGGATGCTCTGTTGACAAGGACCTCCACTTCATTCCACCTTAAATATCCCAGGAAAGAGAAAAATGGATAAAGAAGTTGTGGTCCTTATGTACAATGGAATATCACTCAACCATGAAATCAATGTCGTAAGGTTAGTAGCAGCATGATGAGTGGATTTAGGTACGACGATTCTAAGTGAAATAAGTCACACAGAAAAGGACACTTCTCATAAGGTATCACTGATAGAGGGAATGTAAAAACCGTTACACTTGAACTGAATTACAAAACAGAACAGAGTCACACATGCAGAAAACACACTATGGCTGCTTAACGGGAAAGGTGAGGTGGGGTGATACATAAAACAAGGGTATCAAATTAGCTCAGATACCGTTCCATAAACCCAATATGTAATAGACAAGACCTACTCCTTCCTCAGAGAACTGGACTCAACACGCTCTATTCACCGCACAAGAATATATCTGACTAATAATAATCGTAAAACCTATGTATTGATATCTCTCTGTTAGTGAGTCAAGTGGGTGTAAAGTGGCATAAACACAGCAGTGAAAAGCAGCTAAACCCCATTATAAAAATAAATTACTTTGAAACACCCATGAAACAAAGACAGTGAAAGAGAGAGAAATTCTTACACAATGCGTTCAGGGGCTGTGATGCAACCTGGATTGACCATATCTAGACGCACAGCTGGATGAGACATAAGGGTGGACACTCTTGGGGCTGAGAGGTTTGGTGAGGTTGGGTGAGCAAACGCAGACCCTTTAAAGTAATACTGCGTGGTACCCATCGCATGGGTCCCAAATCTCCAGGTTCAAGGGCATCTTCCTACATCAAAAACATGCATGAGAAACCCAGAAGTTGGTACACCGTGTGATGGGGAAAGGTTTCTAAAACGCACCTCATTTCTCATCTCCTTGTGCCCGGGTTCGCCATTCCAGCCGCTTTACTAGCAAGCTCCCTACTTGGAGCATCAGCACCTTTAACCTCCTGTTCCGTACAGGTTGCAATTTGTCCTGAGGATAAACGAGAAGACGTGGAACCAACGAGAGACTAGCTCTTGGTGTTGGGACAGGCACAGGTCACTCTATTTTCCCATCAGAAAGAAGAATTAACCACAGGCTCAGCCTGACCCCCGGAACCAGAACAGGGCCTGAAGCCATTCTGCGATTTTGTGGCCAGCTCCCATAAAAACGAGTTGTAAAATGGAGGTTCAGGGCACTGCAATTCACAAACCTGCAGAGTTATAAATGATAACTCTCGTCCACAAATATATTGAGGGAAGGCAAAGAAGAGGATTTGAAATCAAGGCAGAATTGCAGGAAACAGATTTCAGGAGGTAGATACGAATCGCCTTTAAAGCACATGAAAAGCGGCAAAACGTTGACAATGATGCCCTTGGCCAAAAAGGGCGTATGCGTTTTTTCCTGAATATATTCAGGAAAAAACGCATACGCCCTTTTTGGCCAACCAAGCAACCTGGAAAGGCAAATCAGCGCTACAAAGAAGTCTCGCTTCCCATCGGTCAAAAGGGCCATGCTGAAAAAAGTGTCAAAACCAGAAATGCAGGACAGGCCATGGAGAAATGGGAGCCTTGCTACACTGATGGGCGGGATGTAAATTGCCAAGAGCCACTCTGGAGAAGTGTCCGGAGAGTCCTGAAACATCTGAAAAACACAGCTTAGAGAGCATAGGGCACTTCCACTCATGGGGGTATAACTTGGGAAAATTAAAAATCAGCAAGACACAAGCACCCCAAAGTTGAGGGATGCTCTGTTGACAAGGACCTCCACTTCATTCCACCTTAAATATCCCAGGAAAGAGAAAAATGGATAAAGAAGTTGTGGTCCTTATGTACAATGGAATATCACTCAACCATGAAATCAATGTCGTAAGGTTAGTAGCAGCATGATGAGTGGATTTAGGTACGACGATTCTAAGTGAAATAAGTCACACAGAAAAGGACACTTCTCATAAGGTATCACTGATAGAGGGAATGTAAAAACCGTTACACTTGAACTGAATTACAAAACAGAACAGAGTCACACATGCAGAAAACACACTATGGCTGCTTAACGGGAAAGGTGAGGTGGGGTGATACATAAAACAAGGGTATCAAATTAGCTCAGATACCGTTCCATAAACCCAATATGTAATAGACAAGACCTACTCCTTCCTCAGAGAACTGGACTCAACACGCTCTATTCACCGCACAAGTATATATCTGACTAATAATAATCGTAAAACCTATGTATTGATATCTCTCTGTTAGTGAGTCAAGTGGGTGTAAAGTGGCATAAACACAGCAGTGAAAAGCAGCTAAACCCCATTATAAAAATAAATTACTTTGAAACACCCATGAAACAAAGACAGTGAAAGAGAGAGAAATTCTTACACAATGCGTTCAGGGGCTGTGATGCAACCTGGATTGACCATATCTAGACGCACAGCTGGATGAGACATAAGGGTGGACACTCTTGGGGCTGAGAGGTTTGGTGAGGTTGGGTGAGCAAACGCAGACCCTTTAAAGTAATACTGCGTGGTACCCATCGCATGGGTCCCAAATCTCCAGGTTCAAGGGCATCTTCCTACATCAAAAACATGCATGAGAAACCCAGAAGTTGGTACACCGTGTGATGGGGAAAGGTTTCTAAAACGCACCTCATTTCTCATCTCCTTGTGCCCGGGTTCGCCATTCCAGCCGCTTTACTAGCAAGCTCCCTACTTGGAGCATCAGCACCTTTAACCTCCTGTTCCGTACAGGTTGCAATTTGTCCTGAGGATAAACGAGAAGACGTGGAACCAACGAGAGACTAGCTCTTGGTGTTGGGACAGGCACAGGTCACTCTATTTTCCCATCAGAAAGAAGAATTAACCACAGGCTCAGCCTGACCCCCGGAACCAGAACAGGGCCTGAAGCCATTCTGCGATTTTGTGGCCAGCTCCCATAAAAACGAGTTGTAAAATGGAGGTTCAGGGCACTGCAATTCACAAACCTGCAGAGTTATAAATGATAACTCTCGTCCACAAATATATTGAGGGAAGGCAAAGAAGAGGATTTGAAATCAAGGCAGAATTGCAGGAAACAGATTTCAGGAGGTAGATACGAATCGCCTTTAAAGCACATGAAAAGCGGCAAAACGTTGACAATGATGCCCTTGGCCAAAAAGGGCGTATGCGTTTTTTCCTGAATATATTCAGGAAAAAACGCATACGCCCTTTTTGGCCAACCAAGCAACCTGGAAAGGCAAATCAGCGCTACAAAGAAGTCTCGCTTCCCATCGGTCAAAAGGGCCATGCTGAAAAAAGTGTCAAAACCAGAAATGCAGGACAGGCCATGGAGAAATGGGAGCCTTGCTACACTGATGGGCGGGATGTAAATTGCCAAGAGCCACTCTGGAGAAGTGTCCGGTGAGTCCTGAAACATCTGAAAAACACAGCTTAGAGAGCATAGGGCACTTCCACTCATGGGGGTATAAATTGGGAAAATTAAAAATCAGCAAGACACAAGCACCCCAAAGTTGAGGGATGCTCTGTTGACAAGGACCTCCACTTCATTCCACCTTAAATATCCCAGGAAAGAGAAAAATGGATAAAGAAGTTGTGGTCCTTATGTACAATGGAATATCACTCAACCATGAAATCAATGTCGTAAGGTTAGTAGCAGCATGATGAGTGGATTTAGGTACGACGATTCTAAGTGAAATAAGTCACACAGAAAAGGACACTTCTCATAAGGTATCACTGATAGAGGGAATGTAAAAACCGTTACACTTGAACTGAATTACAAAACAGAACACAGTCACACATGCAGAAAACACACTATGGCTGCTTAACGGGAAAGGTGAGGTGGGGTGATACATAAAACAAGGGTATCAAATTAGCTCAGATACCGTTCCATAAACCCAATATGTAATAGACAAGACCTACTCCTTCCTCAGAGAACTGGACTCAACACGCTCTATTCACCGCACAAGAATATATCTGACTAATAATAATCGTAAAACCTATGTATTGATATCTCTCTGTTAGTGAGTCAAGTGGGTGTAAAGTGGCATAAACACAGCAGTGAAAAGCAGCTAAACCCCATTATAAAAATAAATTACTTTGAAACACCCATGAAACAAAGACAGTGAAAGAGAGAGAAATTCTTACACAATGCGTTCAGGGGCTGTGATGCAACCTGGATTGACCATATCTAGACGCACAGCTGGATGAGACATAAGGGTGGACACTCTTGGGGCTGAGAGGTTTGGTGAGGTTGGGTGAGCAAACGCAGACCCTTTAAAGTAATACTGCGTGGTACCCATCGCATGGGTCCCAAATCTCCAGGTTCAAGGGCATCTTCCTACATCAAAAACATGCATGAGAAACCCAGAAGTTGGTACACCGTGTGATGGGGAAAGGTTTCTAAAACGCACCTCATTTCTCATCTCCTTGTGCCCGGGTTCGCCATTCCAGCCGCTTTACTAGCAAGCTCCCTACTTGGAGCATCAGCACCTTTAACCTCCTGTTCCGTACAGGTTGCAATTTGTCCTGAGGATAAACGGGAAGACGTGGAACCAACGAGAGACTAGCTCTTTGTGTTGGGACAGGCACAGGTCACTCTATTTTCCCATCAGAAAGAAGAATTAACCACAGGCTCTGCCTGCCCCCCGGAACCAGAACAGGGCCTGAAGCCATTCTGCGATTTTGTGGCCAGCTCCCATAAAAACGAGTTGTAAAATCGAGGTTCAGGGCACTGCAATTCACAAACCTGCAGAGTTATAAATGATAACTCTCGTCCACAAATATATTGAGGGAAGGCAAAGAAGAGGATTTGAAATCAAGGCAGAATTGCAGGAAACAGATTTCAGGAGGTAGATACGAATCGCCTTTAAAGCACATGAAAAGCGGCAAAACGTTGACAATGATGCCCTTGGCCAAAAAGGGCGTATGTGTTTTTTCCTGAATATATTCAGGAAAAAACGCATACGCCCTTTTTGGCCAACCAAGCAACCTGGAAAGGCAAATCAGCGCTACAAAGAAGTCTCGCTTCCCATCGGTCAAAAGGGCCATGCTGAAAAAAGTGTCAAAACCAGAAATGCAGGACAGGCCATGGAGAAATGGGAGCCTTGCTACACTGATGGGCGGGATGTAAATTGCCAAGAGCCACTCTGGAGAAGTGTCCGGTGAGTCCTGAAACATCTGAAAAACACAGCTTAGAGAGCATAGGGCACTTCCACTCATGGGGGTATAAATTGGGAAAATTAAAAATCAGCAAGACACAAGCACCCCAAAGTTTAGGGCTGCTCTGTTGACCAGGACCTCCACTTCATTCCACCTTAAATATCCCAGGAAAGAGAAAAATGGATAAAGAAGTTGTGGTCCTTATGTACAATGGAATATCACTCAGCCATGAAATCAATGTCGTAAGGTTAGTAGCAGCATGATGAGTGGATTTAGGTACGACGATTCTAAGTGAAATAAGTCACACAGAAAAGGACACTTCTCATAAGGTATCACTGATAGAGGGAATGTAAAAACCATTACACTTGAACTGAATTACAAAACAGAACAGAGTCACACATGCAGAAAACACACTATGGCTGCTTAACGGGAAAGGTGAGGTGGGGTGATACATAAAACAAGGGTATCAAATTAGCTCAGATACCGTTCCATAAACCCAATATGTAATAGACAAGACCTACTCCTTGCTCAGAGAACTGGACTCAACACGCCCTATTCACTGCACAAGAATATATCTGACTAATAATAATCGTAAAACCTATGTATTGATATCTCTCTGTTAGTGTGTCAAGTGGGTGTAAAGCGGCATAAACAGAGCAGTGAAAAGCAGCTAAACCCCATTATAAAAATAAATTACTTTGAAACAACCATGAAACAAAGACAGTGAAAGAGAGAGAAATTCTTACACAATGCGTTCAGGGGCTGTGATGCAACCTGGATTGACCATATCTAGACGCACAGCTGGATGAGACATAAGGGTGGACACTCTTGGGGCTGAGAGGTTTGGTGAGGTTGGGTGAGCAAACGCAGACCCTTTAAAGTAATACTGCGTGGTACCCATCGCATGGGTCCCAAATCTCCAGGTTCAAGGGCATCTTCCTACATCAAAAACATGCATGAGAAACCCAGAAGTTGGTACACCGTGTGATGGGGAAAGGTTTCTAAAACGCACCTCATTTCTCATCTCCTTGTGCCCGGGTTCGCCATTCCAGCCGCTTTACTAGCAAGCTCCCTACTTGGAGCATCAGCACCTTTAACCTCCTGTTCCGTACAGGTTGCAATTTGTCCTGAGGATAAACGGGAAGACGTGGAACCAACGAGAGACTAGCTCTTTGTGTTGGGACAGGCACAGGTCACTCTATTTTCCCATCAGAAAGAAGAATTAACCACAGGCTCAGCCTGCCCCCCGGAACCAGAACAGGGCCTGAAGCCATTCTGCGATTTTGCGGCCAGCTCCCATAAAAACGAGTTGTAAAATGGAGGTTCAGGGCACTGCAATTCACAAACCTGCAGAGTTATAAATGATAACTCTCATCCACAAATATATTGAGGGAAGGCAAAGAAGAGGATTTGAAATCAAGGCAGAATTGCAGGAAACAGATTTCAGGAGGTAGATTCGAATCGCCTTTAAAGCACATGAAAAGCGGCAAAACGTTGACAATGATGCCCTTGGCCAAAAAGGGCGTATGCGTTTTTTCCTGAATATATTCAGGAAAAAACGCATACGCCCTTTTTGGCCAACCAAGCAACCTGGAAAGGCAAATCAGCGCTACAAAGAAGTCTCGCTTCCCATCGGTCAAAAGGGCCATGCTGAAAAAAGTGTCAAAACCAGAAATGCAGGACAGGCCATGGAGAAATGGGAGCCTTGCTACACTGATGGGCGGGATGTAAATTGCCAAGAGCCACTCTGGAGAAGTGTCCGGTGAGTCCTGAAACATCTGAAAAACACAGCTCAGAGAGCATAGGGCACTTCCACTCATGGGGGTATAAATTGGGAAAATTAAAAATCAGCAAGACACAAGCACCCCAAAGTTTAGGGCTGCTCTGTTGACCAGGACCTCCACTTCATTCCACCTTAAATATCCCAGGAAAGAGAAAAATGGATAAAGAAGTTGTGGTCCTTATGTACAATGGAATATCACTCAGCCAGGAAATCAATGTCGTAAGGTTAGTAGCAGCATGATGAGTGGATTTAGGTACGACGATTCTAAGTGAAATAAGTCACACAGAAAAGGACACTTCTCATAAGGTATCACTGATAGAGGGAATGTAAAAACCATTACACTTGAACTGAATTACAAAACAGAACAGAGTCACACATGCAGAAAACACACTATGGCTGCTTAACGGGAAAGGTGAGGTGGGGTGATACATAAAACAAGGGTATCAAATTAGCTCACATACCGTTCCATAAACCCAATATGTAATAGACAAGACCTACTCCTTGCTCAGAGAACTGGACTCAACACGCCCTATTCACCGCACAAGAATATATCTGACTAATAATAATCGTAAAACCTATGTATTGATATCTCTCTGTTAGTGTGTCAAGTGGGTGTAAAGCGGCATAAACACAGCAGTGAAAAGCAGCTAAACCCCATTATAAAAATAAATTACTTTGAAACAACCATGAAACAAAGACAGTGAAAGAGAGAGAAACTCTTACACAATGGGTTCAGGGGCTGTGATGCAACCTGGATTGACCATATCTAGACGCACAGCTGGATGAGACATAAGGGTGGACATTCTTGGGGCTGAGAGGTTTGGTGAGGTTGGGTGAGCAAACGCAGACCCTTTAAAGTAATACTGCGTGGTACCCATCGCATGGGTCCCAAATCTCCAGGTTCAAGGGCATCTTCCTACATCAAAAACATGCATGAGAAACCCAGAAGATGGTACACCGTGTGATGGGGAAAGGTTTCTAAAACGCACCTCATTTCTCATCTCCTTGTGCCCGGGTTCGCCATTCCAGCCGCTTTACTAGCAAGCTCCCTACTTGGAGCATGAGCACCTTTAACCTCCTGTTCCGTACAGGTTGCAATTTGTCCTGAGGATAAACGGGAAGACGTGGAACCAACGAGAGACTAGCTCTTGGTGTTGGGACAGGCACAGGTCACTCTATTTTCCCATCAGAAAGAAGAATTAACCACAGGCTCAGCCTGCCCCCCGGAACCAGAACAGGGCCTGAAGCCATTCTGCGATTTTGTGGCCAGCTCCCTAAAAACGAGTTGTAAAATGGAGGTTCAGGGCACTGCAATTCACAAACCTGCAGAGTTATAAATGATAACTCTCGTCCACAAATATATTGAGGGAAGGCAAAGAAGAGGATTTGAAATCAAGGCAGAATTGCAGGAAACAGATTTCAGGAGGTAGATACGAATCGCCTTTAAAGCACATGAAAAGCGGCAAAACGTTGACAATGATGCCCTTGGCCAAAAAGGGCGTATGCGTTTTTTCCTGAATATATTCAGGAAAAAACGCATACGCCCTTTTTGGCCAACCAAGCAACCTGGAAAGGCAAATCAGCGCTACAAAGAAGTCTCGCATCCCATCGGTCAAAAGGGCCATGCTGAAAAAATGTCAAAACCAGAAATGCAGGACAGGCCATGGAGAAATGGGAGCCTTGCTACACTGATGGGCGGGATGTAAATTGCCAAGAGCCACTCTGGAGAAGTGTCCGGTGAGTCCTGAAACATCTGAAAAACACAGCTCAGAGAGCATAGGGCACTTCCACTCATGGGGGTATAAATTGGGAAAATTAAAAATCAGCAAGACACAAGCACCCCAAAGTTGAGGGCTGCTCTGTTGACCAGGACCTCCACTTCATTCCACCTTAAATATCCCAGGAAAGAGAAAAATGGATAAAGAAGTTGTGGTCCTTATGTACAATGGAATATCACTCAGCCAGGAAATCAATGTCGTAAGGTTAGTAGCAGCATGATGAGTGGATTTAGGTACGACGATTCTAAGTGAAATAAGTCACACAGAAAAGGACACTTCTCATAAGGTATCACTGATAGAGGGAATGTAAAAACCATTACACTTGAACTGAATTACAAAACAGAACAGAGTCACACATGCAGAAAACACACTATGGCTGCTTAACGGGAAAGGTGAGGTGGGGTGATACATAAAACAAGGGTATCAAATTAGCTCAGATACCGTTCCAAAAACCCAATATGTAATAGACAAGACCTACTCCTTGCTCAGAGAACTGGACTCAACACGCCCTATTCACTGCACAAGAATATATCTGACTAATAATAATCGTAAAACCTATGTATTGATATCTCTCTGTTTGTGTGTCAAGTGGGTGTAAAGCGGCATAAACAGAGCAGTGAAAAGCAGCTAAACCCCATTATAAAAATAAATTACTTTGAAACAACCATGAAACAAAGACAGTGAAAGAGAGAGAAATTCTTACACAATGCGTTCAGGGGCTGTGATGCAACCTGGATTGACCATATCTAGACGCACAGCTGGATGAGACATAAGGGTGGACACTCTTGGGGCTGAGAGGTTTGGTGAGGTTGGGTGAGCAAACGCAGACCCTTTAAAGTAATACTGCGTGGTACCCATCGCATGGGTCCCAAATCTCCAGGTTCAAGGGCATCTTCCTACATCAAAAACATGCATGAGAAACCCAGAAGATGGTACACCGTGTGATGGGGAAAGGTTTCTAAAACGCACCTCATTTCTCATCTCCTTGTGCCCGGGTTCGCCATTCCAGCCACTTTACTAGCAAGCTCCCTACTTGGAGCATCAGCACCTTTAACCTCCTGTTCCGTAGAGGTTGCAATTTGTCCTGAGGATAAACGGGAAGACGTGGAACCAACGAGAGACTAGCTCTTGGTGTTGGGACAGGCACAGGTCACTCTATTTTCCCATCAGAAAGAAGAATTAACCACAGGCTCAGCCTGCCCCCCGGAACCAGAACAGGGCCTGAAGCCATTCTGCGATTTTGCGGCCAGCTCCCATAAAAACGAGTTGTAAAATGGAGGTTCAGGGCACTGCAATTCACAAACCTGCAGAGTTATAAATGATAACTCTCATCCACAAATATATTGAGGGAAGGCAAAGAAGAGGATTTGAAATCAAGGCAGAATTGCAGGAAACAGATTTCAGGAGGTAGATTCGAATCGCCTTTAAAGCACATGAAAAGCGGCAAAACGTTGACAATGATGCCCTTGGCCAAAAAGGGCGTATGCGTTTTTTCCTGAATATATTCAGGAAAAAACGCATACGCCCTTTTTGGCCAACCAAGCAACCTGGAAAGGCAAATCAGCGCTACAAAGAAGTCTCGCTTCCCATCGGTCAAAAGGGCCATGCTGAAAAAAGTGTCAAAACCAGAAATGCAGGACAGGCCATGGAGAAATGGGAGCCTTGCTACACTGATGGGCGGGATGTAAATTGCCAAGAGCCACTCTGGAGAAGTGTCCGGTGAGTCCTGAAACATCTGAAAAACACAGCTCAGAGAGCATAGGGCACTTCCACTCATGGGGGTATAAATTGGGAAAATTAAAAATCAGCAAGACACAAGCACCCCAAAGTTTAGGGCTGCTCTGTTGATCAGGACCTCCACTTCATTCCACCTTAAATATCCCAGGAAAGAGAAAAATGGATAAAGAAGTTGTGGTCCTTATGTACAATGGAATATCACTCAACCATGAAATCAATGTCGTAAGGTTAGTAGCAGCATGATGAGTGGATTTAGGTACGACGATTCTAAGTGAAATAAGTCACACAGAAAAGGACACTTCTCATAAGGTATCACTGATAGAGGGAATGTAAAAACCGTTACACTTGAACTGAATTACAAAACAGAACACAGTCACACATGCAGAAAACACACTATGGCTGCTTAACGGGAAAGGTGAGGTGGGGTGATACATAAAACAAGGGTATCAAATTAGCTCAGATACCGTTCCATAAACCCAATATGTAATAGACAAGACCTACTCCTTCCTCAGAGAACTGGACTCAACACGCTCTATTCACCGCACAAGAATATATCTGACTAATAATAATCGTAAAACCTATGTATTGATATCTCTCTGTTAGTGAGTCAAGTGGTTGTAAAGTGGCATAAACACAGCAGTGAAAAGCAGCTAAACCCCATTATAAAAATATATTACTTTGAAACACCCATGAAACAAAGACAGTGAAAGAGAGAGAAATTCTTACACAATGCGTTCAGGGGCTGTGATGCAACCTGGATTGACCATATCTAGACGCACAGCTGAATGAGACATAAGGGTGGACATTCTTGGGGCTGAGAGGTTTGGTGAGGTTGGGTGAGCAAACGCAGACCCTTTAAAGTAATACTGCGTGGTACCCATCGCATGGGTCCCAAATCTCCAGGTTCAAGGGCATCTTCCTACATCAAAAACATGCATGAGAAACCCAGAAGATGGTACACCGTGTGATGGGGAAAGGTTTCTAAAACGCACCTCATTTCTCATCTCCTTGTGCCCGGGTTCGCCATTCCAGCCGCTTTACTAGCAAGCTCCCTACTTGGAGCATCAGCACCTTTAACCTCCTGTTCCGTACAGGTTGCAATTTGTCCTGAGGATAAACGGGAAGACGTGGAACCAACGAGAGACTAGCTCTTGGTGTTGGGACAGGCACAGGTCACTCTATTTTCCCATCAGAAAGAAGAATTAACCACAGGCTCAGCCTGCCCCCCGGAACCAGAACAGGGCCTGAAGCCATTCTGCGATTTTGTGGCCAGCTCCCTAAAAACGAGTTGTAAAATGGAGGTTCAGGGCACTGCAATTCACAAACCTGCAGAGTTATAAATGATAACTCTCGTCCACAAATATATTGAGGGAAGGCAAAGAAGAGGATTTGAAATCAAGGCAGAATTGCAGGAAACAGATTTCAGGAGGTAGATACGAATCGCCTTTAAAGCACATGAAAAGCGGCAAAACGTTGACAATGATGCCCTTGGCCAAAAAGGGCGTATGCGTTTTTTCCTGAATATATTCAGGAAAAAACGCATACGCCCTTTTTGGCCAACCAAGCAACCTGGAAAGGCAAATCAGCGCTACAAAGAAGTCTCGCATCCCATCGGTCAAAAGGGCCATGCTGAAAAAAGTGTCAAAACCAGAAATGCAGGACAGGCCATGGAGAAATGGGAGCCTTGCTACACTGATGGGCGGGATGTAAATTGCCAAGAGCCACTCTGGAGAAGTGTCCGGTGAGTCCTGAAACATCTGAAAAACACAGCTCAGAGAGCATAGGGCACTTCCACTCATGGGGGTATAAATTGGGAAAATTAAAAATCAGCAAGACACAAGCACCCCAAAGTTGAGGGCTGCTCTGTTGACCAGGACCTCCACTTCATTCCACCTTAAATATCCCAGGAAAGAGAAAAATGGATAAAGAAGTTGTGGTCCTTATGTACAATGGAATATCACTCAGCCAGGAAATCAATGTCGTAAGGTTAGTAGCAGCATGATGAGTGGATTTAGGTACGACGATTCTAAGTGAAATAAGTCACACAGAAAAGGACACTTCTCATAAGGTATCACTGATAGAGGGAATGTAAAAACCATTACACTTGAACTGAATTACAAAACAGAACAGAGTCACACATGCAGAAAACACACTATGGCTGCTTAACGGGAAAGGTGAGGTGGGGTGATACATAAAACAAGGGTATCAAATTAGCTCACATACCGTTCCATAAACCCAATATGTAATAGACAAGACCTACTCCTTGCTCAGAGAACTGGACTCAACACGCCCTATTCACCGCACAAGAATATATCTGACTAATAATAATCGTAAAACCTATGTATTGATATCTCTCTGTTAGTGTGTCAAGTGGGTGTAAAGCGGCATAAACACAGCAGTGAAAAGCAGCTAAACCCCATTATAAAAATAAATTACTTTGAAACAACCATGAAACAAAGACAGTGAAAGAGAGAGAAACTCTTACACAATGCGTTCAGGGGCTGTGATGCAACCTGGATTGACCATATCTAGACGCACAGCTGGATGAGACATAAGGGTGGACATTCTTGGGGCTGAGAGGTTTGGTGAGGTTGGGTGAGCAAACGCAGACCCTTTAAAGTAATACTGCGTGGTACCCATCGCATGGGTCCCAAATCTCCAGGTTCAAGGGCATCTTCCTACATCAAAAACATGCATGAGAAACCCAGAAGATGGTACACCGTGTGATGGGGAAAGGTTTCTAAAACGCACCTCATTTCTCATCTCCTTGTGCCCGGGTTCGCCATTCCAGCCGCTTTACTAGCAAGCTCCCTACTTGGAGCATGAGCACCTTTAACCTCCTGTTCCGTACAGGTTGCAATTTGTCCTGAGGATAAACAGGAAGACGTGGAACCAACGAGAGACTAGCTCTTGGTGTTGGGACAGGCACAGGTCACTCTATTTTCCCATCAGAAAGAAGAATTAACCACAGGCTCAGCCTGCCCCCCGGAACCAGAACAGGGCCTGAAGCCATTCTGCGATTTTGTGGCCAGCTCCCTAAAAACGAGTTGTAAAATGGAGGTTCAGGGCACTGCAATTCACAAACCTGCAGAGTTATAAATGATAACTCTCGTCCACAAATATATTGAGGGAAGGCAAAGAAGAGGATTTGAAATCAAGGCAGAATTGCAGGAAACAGATTTCAGGAGGTAGATACGAATCGCCTTTAAAGCACATGAAAAGCGGCAAAACGTTGACAATGATGCCCTTGGCCAAAAAGGGCGTATGCGTTTTTTCCTGAATATATTCAGGAAAAAACGCATACGCCCTTTTTGGCCAACCAAGCAACCTGGAAAGGCAAATCAGCGCTACAAAGAAGTCTCGCATCCCATCGGTCAAAAGGGCCATGCTGAAAAAAGTGTCAAAACCAGAAATGCAGGACAGGCCATGGAGAAATGGGAGCCTTGCTACACTGATGGGCGGGATGTAAATTGCCAAGAGCCACTCTGGAGAAGTGTCCGGTGAGTCCTGAAACATCTGAAAAACACAGCTCAGAGAGCATAGGGCACTTCCACTCATGGGGGTATAAATTGGGAAAATTAAAAATCAGCAAGACACAAGCACCCCAAAGTTGAGGGCTGCTCTGTTGACCAGGACCTCCACTTCATTCCACCTTAAATATCCCAGGAAAGAGAAAAATGGATAAAGAAGTTGTGGTCCTTATGTACAATGGAATATCACTCAGCCAGGAAATCAATGTCGTAAGGTTAGTAGCAGCATGATGAGTGGATTTAGGTACGACGATTCTAAGTGAAATAAGTCACACAGAAAAGGACACTTCTCATAAGGTATCACTGATAGAGGGAATGTAAAAACCATTACACTTGAACTGAATTACAAAACAGAACAGAGTCACACATGCAGAAAACACACTATGGCTGCTTAACGGGAAAGGTGAGGTGGGGTGATACATAAAACAAGGGTATCAAATTAGCTCAGATACCGTTCCAAAAACCCAATATGTAATAGACAAGACCTACTCCTTGCTCAGAGAACTGGACTCAACACGCCCTATTCACTGCACAAGAATATATCTGACTAATAATAATCGTAAAACCTATGTATTGATATCTCTCTGTTTGTGTGTCAAGTGGGTGTAAAGCGGCATAAACAGAGCAGTGAAAAGCAGCTAAACCCCATTATAAAAATAAATTACTTTGAAACACCCATGAAACAAAGACAGTGAAAGAGAGAGAAATTCTTACACAATGCGTTCAGGGGCTGTGATGCAACCTGGATTGACCATATCTAGACGCACAGCTGGATGAGACATAAGGGTGGACACTCTTGGGGCTGAGAGGTTTGGTGAGGTTGGGTGAGCAAACGCAGACCCTTTAAAGTAATACTGCGTGGTACCCATCGCATGGGTCCCAAATCTCCAGGTTCAAGGGCATCTTCCTACATCCAAAACATGCATGAGAAACCCAGAAGATGGTACACCGTGTGATGGGGAAAGGTTTCTAAAACGCACCTCATTTCTCATCTCCTTGTGCCCGGGTTCGCCATTCCAGCCACTTTACTAGCAAGCTCCCTACTTGGAGCATCAGCACCTTTAACCTCCTGTTCCGTAGAGGTTGCAATTTGTCCTGAGGATAAACGGGAAGACGTGGAACCAACGAGAGACTAGCTCTTGGTGTTGGGACAGGCACAGGTCACTCTATTTTCCCATCAGAAAGAAGAATTAACCACAGGCTCAGCCTGCCCCCCGGAACCAGAACAGGGCCTGAAGCCATTCTGCGATTTTGCGGCCAGCTCCCATAAAAACGAGTTGTAAAATGGAGGTTCAGGGCACTGCAATTCACAAACCTGCAGAGTTATAAATGATAACTCTCATCCACAAATATATTGAGGGAAGGCAAAGAAGAGGATTTGAAATCAAGGCAGAATTGCAGGAAACAGATTTCAGGAGGTAGATTCGAATCGCCTTTAAAGCACATGAAAAGCGGCAAAACGTTGACAATGATGCCCTTGGCCAAAAAGGGCGTATGCGTTTTTTCCTGAATATATTCAGGAAAAAACGCATACGCCCTTTTTGGCCAACCAAGCAACCTGGAAAGGCAAATCAGCGCTACAAAGAAGTCTCGCTTCCCATCGGTCAAAAGGGCCATGCTGAAAAAAGTGTCAAAACCAGAAATGCAGGACAGGCCATGGAGAAATGGGAGCCTTGCTACACTGATGGGCGGGATGTAAATTGCCAAGAGCCACTCTGGAGAAGTGTCCGGTGAGTCCTGAAACATCTGAAAAACACAGCTCAGAGAGCATAGGGCACTTCCACTCATGGGGGTATAAATTGGGAAAATTAAAAATCAGCAAGACACAAGCACCCCAAAGTTTAGGGCTGCTCTGTTGACCAGGACCTCCACTTCATTCCACCTTAAATATCCCAGGAAAGAGAAAAATGGATAAAGAAGTTGTGGTCCTTATGTACAATGGAATATCACTCAGCCAGGAAATCAATGTCGTAAGGTTAGTAGCAGCATGATGAGTGGATTTAGGTACGACGATTCTAAGTGAAATAAGTCACACAGAAAAGGACACTTCTCATAAGGTATCACTGATAGAGGGAATGTAAAAACCATTACACTTGAACTGAATTACAAAACAGAACAGAGTCACACATGCAGAAAACACACTATGGCTGCTTAACGGGAAAGGTGAGGTGGGGTGATACATAAAACAAGGGTATCAAATTAGCTCACATACCGTTCCATAAACCCAATATGTAATAGACAAGACCTACTCCTTGCTCAGAGAACTGGACTCAACACGCCCTATTCACCGCACAAGAATATATCTGACTAATAATAATCGTAAAACCTATGTATTGATATCTCTCTGTTAGTGTGTCAAGTGGGTGTAAAGCGGCATAAACACAGCAGTGAAAAGCAGCTAAACCCCATTATAAAAATAAATTACTTTGAAACAACCATGAAACAAAGACAGTGAAAGAGAGAGAAACTCTTACACAATGCGTTCAGGGGCTGTGATGCAACCTGGATTGACCATATCTAGACGCACAGCTGGATGAGACATAAGGGTGGACATTCTTGGGGCTGAGAGGTTTGGTGAGGTTGGGTGAGCAAACGCAGACCCTTTAAAGTAATACTGCGTGGTACCCATCGCATGGGTCCCAAATCTCCAGGTTCAAGGGCATCTTCCTACATCAAAAACATGCATGAGAAACCCAGAAGATGGTACACCGTGTGATGGGGAAAGGTTTCTAAAACGCACCTCATTTCTCATCTCCTTGTGCCCGGGTTCGCCATTCCAGCCGCTTTACTAGCAAGCTCCCTACTTGGAGCATGAGCACCTTTAACCTCCTGTTCCGTACAGGTTGCAATTTGTCCTGAGGATAAACGGGAAGACGTGGAACCAACGAGAGACTAGCTCTTGGTGTTGGGACAGGCACAGGTCACTCTATTTTCCCATCAGAAAGAAGAATTAACCACAGGCTCAGCCTGACCCCCGGAACCAGAACAGGGCCTGAAGCCATTCTGCGATTTTGTGGCCAGCTCCCATAAAAACGAGTTGTAAAATGGAGGTTCAGGGCACTGCAATTCACAAACCTGCAGAGTTATAAATGATAACTCTCGTCCACAAATATATTGAGGGAAGGCAAAGAAGAGGATTTGAAATCAAGGCAGAATTGCAGGAAACAGATTTCAGGAGGTAGATACGAATCGCCTTTAAAGCACATGAAAAGCGGCAAAACGTTGACAATGATGCCCTTGGCCAAAAAGGGCGTATGCGTTTTTTCCTGAATATATTCAGGAAAAAACGCATACGCCCTTTTTGGCCAACCAAGCAACCTGGAAAGGCAAATCAGCGCTACAAAGAAGTCTCGCTTCCCATCGGTCAAAAGGGCCATGCTGAAAAATGTGTCAAAACCAGAAATGCAGGACAGGCCATGGAGAAATGGGAGCCTTGCTACACTGATGGGCGGGATGTAAATTGCCAAGAGCCACTCCGGAGAAGTGTCCGGTGAGTCCTGAAACATCTGAAAAACACAGCTTAGAGAGCATAGGGCACTTCCACTCATGGGGGTATAAATTGGGAAAATTAAAAATCAGCAAGACACAAGCACCCCAAAGTTGAGGGCTGCTCTGTTGACAAGGACCTCCACTTCATTCCACCTTAAATATCCCAGGAAAGAGAAAAATGGATAAAGAAGTTGTGGTCCTTATGTACAATGGAATATCACTCAACCATGAAATCAATGTCATAAGGTTAGTAGCAGCATGATGAGTGGATTTAGGTACGACGATTCTAAGTGAAATAAGTCACACAGAAAAGGACACTTCTCATAAGGTATCACTGATAGAGGGAATGTAAAAACCGTTACACTTGAACTGAATTACAAAACAGAACAGAGTCACACATGCAGAAAACACACTATGGCTGCTTAACGGGAAAGGTGAGGTGGGGTGATACATAAAACAAGGGTATCAAATTAGCTCAGATACCGTTCCATAAACCCAATATGTAATAGACAAGACCTACTCCTTGCTCAGAGAACTGGACTCAACACGCCCTATTCACCGCACAAGAATATATCTGACTAATAATAATCGTAAAACCTATGTATTGATATCTCTCTGTTAGTGTGTCAAGTGGGTGTAAAGTGGCATAAACACAGCAGTGAAAAGCAGCTAAACCCCATTATAAAAATAAATTACTTTGAAACACCCATGAAACAAAGACAGTGAAAGAGAGAGAAATTCTTACACAATGCGTTCAGGGGCTGTGATGCAACCTGGATTGACCATATCTAGACGCACAGCTGGATGAGACATAAGGGTGGACACTCTTGGGGCTGAGAGGTTTGGTGAGGTTGGGTGAGCAAACGCAGACCCTTTAAAGTAATACTGCGTGGTACCCATCGCATGGGTCCCAAATCTCCAGGTTCAAGGGCATCTTCCTACATCAAAAACATGCATGAGAAACCCAGAAGATGGTACACCGTGTGATGGGGAAAGGTTTCTAAAACGCACCTCATTTCTCATCTCCTTGTGCCCGGGTTCGCCATTCCAGCCGCTTTACTAGCAAGCTCCCTACTTGGAGCATGAGCACCTTTAACCTCCTGTTCCGTACAGGTTGCAATTTGTCCTGAGGATAAACGGGAAGACGTGGAACCAACGAGAGACTAGCTCTTGGTGTTGGGACAGGCACAGGTCACTCTATTTTCCCATCAGAAAGAAGAATTAACCACAGGCTCAGCCTGACCCCCGGAACCAGAACAGGGCCTGAAGCCATTCTGCGATTTTGTGGCCAGCTCCCATAAAAACGAGTTGTAAAATGGAGGTTCAGGGCACTGCAATTCACAAACCTGCAGAGTTATAAATGATAACTCTCGTCCACAAATATATTGAGGGAAGGCAAAGAAGAGGATTTGAAATCAAAGCAGAATTGCAGGAAACAGATTTCAGGAGGTAGATACGAATCGCCTTTAAAGCACATGAAAAGCGGCAAAACGTTGACAATGATGCCCTTGGCCAAAAAGGGCGTATGCGTTTTTTCCTGAATATATTCAGGAAAAAACGCATACGCCCTTTTTGGCCAACCAAGCAACTTGGAAAGGCAAATCAGCGCTACAAAGAAGTCTCGCTTCCCATCGGTCAAAAGGGCCATGCTGAAAAAAGTGTCAAAACCAGAAATGCAGGACAGGCCATGGAGAAATGGGAGCCTTGCTACACTGATGGGCGGGATGTAAATTGCCAAGAGCCACTCTGGAGAAGTGTCTGGTGAGTCCAGAAACATCTGAAAAACACAGCTTAGAGAGCATAGGGCACTTCCACTCATGGGGGTATAAATTGGGAAAATGAAAAATCAGCAAGACACAAGCACCCCAAAGTTTAGGGCTGCTCTGTTGACCAGGACCTCCACTTCATTCCACCTTAAATATCCCAGGAAAGAGAAAAATGGATAAACAAGTTGTGGTCCTTATGTACAATGGAATATCACTCAGCCAGGAAATCAATGTCGTAAGGTTAGTAGCAGCATGATGAGTGGATTTAGGTACGACGATTCTAAGTGAAATAAGTCACACAGAAAAGGGCACTTCTCATAAGGTATCACTGATAGAGGGAATGTAAAAACCGTTACACTTGAACTGAATTACAAAACAGAACAGAGTCACACATGCAGAAAACACACTATGGCTGCTTAACGGGAAAGGTGAGGTGGGGTGATACATAAAACAAGGGTATCAAATTAGCTCAGATACCATTCCATAAACCCAATATGTAATAGACAAGACCTACTCCTTGCTCAGAAAACTGGACTCAACACGCCCTATTCACCGCACAAGAATATATCTGACTAATAATAATCGTAAAACCTATGTATTGATATCTCTCTGTTAGTGTGTCAAGTGGGTGTAAAGCGGCATAAACACAGCAGTGAAAAGCAGCTAAACCCCATTATAAAAATAAATTACTTTGAAACACCCATGAAACAAAGACAGTGAAAGAGAGAGAAATTCTTACACAATGCGTTCAGGGGCTGTGATGCAACCTGGATTGACCATATCTAGACGCACAGCTGGATGAGACATAAGGGTGGACACTCTTGGGGCTGAGAGGTTTGGTGAGGTTGGGTGAGCAAACGCAGACCCTTTAAAGTAATACTGCGTGGTTCCCATCGCATGGGTCCCAAATCTCCAGGTTCAAGGGCATCTTCCTACATCAAAAACATGCATGAAAAACCGAGAAGATGGTACACCGTGTGATGGGGAAAGGTTTCTAAAACGTACCTCATTTCTCATCTCCTTGTGCCCGGGTTCGCCATTCCAGCCGCTTTACTAGCAAGCTCCCTACTTGGAGCATCAGCACCTTTAACCTCCTGTTCCGTACAGGTTGCAATTTGTCCTGATGATAAACGGGAAGACGTGGAACAAACGAGAGACTAGCTCTTCTTGTTGGGACAGGCACAGGTCACTCTATTTTCCCATCAGAAAGAAGAATTAACCACAGGCTCAGCCTGACCCCCGTAACCAGAACAGGGCCTGAAGCCATTCTGCGATTTTGCGGCCAGCTCCCATAAAAACGAGTTGTAAAATGGAGTTTCAGGGCACTGCAATTCACAAACCTGCAGAGTTATAAATGATAACTCTCGTCCACAAATATATTGAGGGAAGGCAAAGAAGAGGATTTGAAATCAAGGCAGAATTGCAGGAAACAGATTTCAGGAGGTAGATACGAATCGCCTTTAAAGCACATGAAAAGCGGCAAAACGTTGACAATGATGCCCTTGGCCA
The DNA here is from genome assembly GCF_965194805.1 of Balaenoptera borealis. Classification (NCBI taxonomy): domain Eukaryota; kingdom Metazoa; phylum Chordata; class Mammalia; order Artiodactyla; family Balaenopteridae; genus Balaenoptera; species Balaenoptera borealis. The sequence continues at coordinate 852,296 of NW_028123990.1, forward strand.
AAAAGGGCGTATGCGTTTTTTCCTGAATATATTCAGGAAAAAACGCATACGCCCTTTTTGGCCAACCAAGCAACCTGGAAAGGCAAATCAGCGCTACAAAGAAGTCTCGCTTCCCATCGGTCAAAAGGGCCATGCTGAAAAAAGTGTCAAAACCAGAAATGCAGGACAGGCCATGGAGAAATGGGAGCCTTGATACACTGATGGGCGGGATGTAAATTGCCAAGAGCCACTCTGGAGAAGTGTCCGGTGAGTCCTGAAACATCTGAAAAACACAGCTTAGAGAGCATAGGGCACTTCCACTCATGGGGGTATAAATTGGGAAAATTAAAAATCAGCAAAACACAAGCACCCCAAAGTTTAGGGCTGCTCTGTTGACCAGGACCTCCACTTCATTCCACCTTAAATATCCCAGGAAAGAGAAAAATGGATAAAGAAGTTGTGGTCCTTATGTACAATGGAATATCACTCAGCCATGAAATCAATGTTGTAAGGTTAGTAGCAGCATGATGAGTGGATTTAGGTACGACGATTCTAAGTGAAATAAGTCACACAGAAAAGGACACTTCTCATAAGGTATCACTGATAGAGGGAATGTAAAAACCGTTACACTTGAACTGAATTACAAAACAGAACAGAGTCACACATGCAGAAAACACACTATGGCTGCTTAACGGGAAAGGTGAAGTGGGGTGATACATAAAACAAGGGTATCAAATTAGCTCAGATACAGTTCCATAAACCCAATATGTAATAGACAAGACCTACTCCTTGCTCAGAGAACTGGACTCAACACGCCCTATTCACCGAACAAGAATATATCTGACTAATAATAATCGTAAAACCTATGTATTGATATCTCTCTGTTAGTGTGTCAAGTGGGTGTAAAGCGGCATAAACACAGCAGTGAAAAGCAGCTAAACCCCATTATAAAAATAAATTACTTTGAAACAACCATGAAACAAAGACAGTGAAAGAGAGAGTAATTCTTACACAATGCGTTCAGGGGCTGTGATGCAACCTGGATTGACCATATCTAGACGCACAGCTGGATGAGACATAAGGGTGGACACTCTTGGGGCTGAGAGGTTTGGTGAGGTTGGGTGAGCAAACGCAGACCCTTTAAAGTAATACTGCGTGGTACCCATCGCATGGGTCCCAAATCTCCAGGTTCAAGGGCATCTTCCTACATCAAAAACATGCATGAGAAACCCAGAAGATGGTACACCATGTGATGGGGAAAGGTTTCTAAAACGCACCTCATTTCTCATCTCCTTGTGCCCGGGTTCGCCATTCCAGCTGCTTTACTAGCAAGCTCCCTACTTGGAGCATCAGCACCTTTAACCTCCTGTTCCGTACAGGTTGCAATTTGTCCTGAGGATAAACGGGAAGACGTGGAACCAACGAGAGACTAGCTCTTGGTGTTGGGACAGGCACAGGTCACTCTATTTTCCCATCAGAAAGAAGAATTAACCACAGGCTCAGCCTGCCCCCCGGAACCAGAACAGGGCCTGAAGCCATTCTGCGATTTTGCGGCCAGCTCCCATAAAAACGAGTTGTAAAATGGAGGTTCAAGGCACTGCAATTCACAAACCTGCAGAGTTATAAATGATAACTCTCGTCCACAAATATATTGAGGGAAGGCAAAGAAGAGGATTTGAAATCAAGGCAGAATTGCAGGAAACAGATTTCAGGAGGTAGATACGAATCGCCTTTAAAGCACATGAAAAGCGGCAAAACGTTGACAATGATGCCCTTGGCCAAAAAGGGCGTATGCGTTTTTTCCTGAATATATTCAGGAAAAAACGCATACGCCCTTTTTGGCCAACCAAGCAACCTGGAAAGGCAAATCAGCGCTACAAAGAAGTCTCGCTTCCCATCGGTCAAAAGGGCCATGCTGAAAAATGTGTCAAAACCAGAAATGCAGGACAGGCCATGGAGAAATGGGAGCCTTGCTACACTGATGGGCGGGATGTAAATTGCCAAGAGCCACTCTGGAGAAGTGTCTGGTGAGTCCTGAAACATCTGAAAAACACAGCTTAGAGAGCATAGGGCACTTCCACTCATGGGGGTATAAATTGGGAAAATTAAAAATCAGCAAGACACAAGCACCCCAAAGTTTAGGGCTGCTCTGTTGACCAGGACCTCCACTTCATTCCACCTTAAATATCCCAGGAAAGAGAAAAATGGATAAACAAGTTGTGGTCCTTATGTACAATGGAATATCACTCAGCCAGGAAATCAATGTCGTAAGGTTAGTAGCAGCATGATGAGTGGATTTAGGTACGACGATTCTAAGTGAAATAAGTCACACAGAAAAGGGCACTTCTCATAAGGTATCACTGATAGAGGGAATGTAAAAACCGTTACACTTGAACTGAATTACCAAACAGAACAGAGTCACACATGCAGAAAACACACTATGGCTGCTTAACGGGAAAGGTGAGGTGGGGTGATATATAAAACAAGGGTATCAAATTAGCTCAGATACCGTTCCATAAACCCAATATGTAATAGACAAGACCTACTCCTTGCTCAGAGAACTGGACTCAACACGCCCTATTCACCGAACAAGAATATATCTGACTAATAATAATCGTAAAACCTATGTATTGATATCTCTCTGTTAGTGTGTCAAGTGGGTGTAAAGCGGCATAAACACAGCAGTGAAAAGCAGCTAAACCCCATTATAAAAATAAATTACTTTGAAACAACCATGAAACAAAGACAGTGAAAGAGAGAGTAATTCTTACACAATGCGTTCAGGGGCTGTGATGCAACCTGGATTGACCATATCTAGACGCACAGCTGGATGAGACATAAGGGTGGACACTCTTGGGGCTGAGAGGTTTGGTGAGGTTGGGTGAGCAAACGCAGACCCTTTAAAGTAATACTGCGTGGTACCCATCGCATGGGTCCCAAATCTCCAGGTTCAAGGGCATCTTCCTACATCAAAAACATGCATGAGAAACCCAGAAGATGGTACACCATGTGATGGGGAAAGGTTTCTAAAACGCACCTCATTTCTCATCTCCTTGTGCCCGGGTTCGCCATTCCAGCCGCTTTACTAGCAAGCTCCCTACTTGGAGCATCAGCACCTTTAACCTCCTGTTCCGTACAGGTTGCAATTTGTCCTGAGGATAAACGGGAAGACGTGGAACCAACGAGAGACTAGCTCTTGGTGTTGGGACAGGCACAGGTCACTCTATTTTCCCATCAGAAAGAAGAATTAACCACAGGCTCAGCCTGACCCCCGGAACCAGAACAGGGCCTGAAGCCATTCTGCGATTTTGCGGCCAGCTCCCATAAAAACGAGTTGTAAAATGGAGGTTCAGGGCACTGCAATTCACAAACCTGCAGAGTTATAAATGATAACTCTCGTCCACAAATATATTGAGGGAAGGCAAAGAAGAGGATTTGAAATCAAGGCAGAATTGCAGGAAACAGATTTCAGGAGGTAGATATGAATCGCCTTTAAAGCACATGAAAAGCGGCAAAACGTTGACAATGATGCCCTTGGCCAAAAAGGGCGTATGCGTTTTTTCCTGAATATATTCAGGAAAAAACGCATACGCCCTTTTTGGCCAACCAAGCAACCTGGAAAGGCAAATCAGCGCTACAAAGAAGTCTCGCTTCCCATCGGTCAAAAGGGCCATGCTGAAAAAAGTGTCAAAACCAGAAATGCAGGACAGGCCATGGAGGAATGGGAGCCTTGCTACACTGATGGGCTGGATGTAAATTGCCAAGAGCCACTCTGGAGAAGTGTCCGGTGAGTCCTGAAACATCTGAAAAACACAGCTTAGAGAGCATAGGGCACTTCCACTCATGGGGGTATAAATTGGGAAAATGAAAAATCAGCAAGACACAAGCACCCCAAAGTTGAGGGCTGCTCTGTTGACCAGGACCTCCACTTCATTCCACCTTAAATATCCCAGGAAAGAGAAAAATGGATAAAGAAGTTGTGGTCCTTATGTACAATGGAATATCACTCAGCCATGAAATCAACGTCGTAAGGTTAGTAGCAGCATGATGAGTGGATTTAGGTACGACGATTCTAAGTGAAATAAGTCACACAGAAAAGGACACTTCTCATAAGGTATCACTGATAGAGGGAATGTAAAAACCGTTACACTTGAACTGAATTACAAAACAGAACAGAGTCACACATGCAGAAAACACACTATGGCTGCTTAATGGGAAAGGTGAGGTGGGGTGATACATAAAACAAGGGTATCAAATTAGCTCAGATACCGTTCCATAAACCCAATATGTAATAGACAAGACCTACTCCTTGCTCAGAGAACTGGACTCAACACGCCCTATTCACCGCACAAGAATATATCTGACTAATAATAATCGTAAAACCTATGTATTGATATCTCTCTGTTAGTGTGTCAAGTGGGTGTAAAGCTGCATAAACACAGCAGTGAAAAGCAGCTAAACCCCATTATAAAAATAAATTACTTTGAAACAACCATGAAACAAAGACAGTGAAAGAGAGAGTAATTCTTACACAATGCGTTCAGGGGTTGTGATGCAACCTGGATTGACCATATCTAGACGCACAGCTGGATGAGACATAAGGGTGGACACTCTTGGGGCTGAGAGGTTTGGTGAGGTTGGGTGAGCAAACGCAGACCCTTTAAAGTAATACTGCGTGGTACCCATCGCATGGGTCCCAAATCTCCAGGTTCAAGGGCATCTTCCTACATCAAAAACATGCATGAGAAACCCAGAAGATGGTACACCATGTGATGGGGAAAGGTTTCTAAAACGCACCTCATTTCTCATCTCCTTGTGCCCGGGTTCGCCATTCCAGCCGCTTTACTAGCAAGCTCCCTACTTGGAGCATCAGCACCTTTAACCTCCTGTTCCGTACAGGTTGCAATTTGTCCTGAGGATAAACGGGAAGACGTGGAACCAACGAGAGACTAGCTCTTGGTGTTGGGACAGGCACAGGTCACTCTATTTTCCCATCAGAAAGAAGAATTAACCACAGGCTCAGCCTGCCCCCCGGAACCAGAACAGGGCCTGAAGCCATTCTGCGATTTTGCGGCCAGCTCCCATAAAAACGAGTTGTAAAATGGAGGTTCAGGGCACTGCAATTCACAAACCTGCAGAGTTATAAATGATAACTCTCGTCCACAAATATATTGAGGGAAGGCAAAGAAGAGGATTTGAAATCAAGGCAGAATTGCAGGAAACAGATTTCAGGAGGTAGATACGAATCGCCTTTAAAGCACATGAAAAGCGGCAAAACGTTGACAATGATGCCCTTGGCCAAAAAGGGCGTATGCGTTTTTTCCTGAATATATTCAGGAAAAAACGCATACGCCCTTTTTGGCCAACCAAGCAACCTGGAAAGGCAAATCAGCGCTACAAAGAAGTCTCGCTTCCCATCGGTCAAAAGGGCCATGCTGAAAAAAGTGTCAAAACCAGAAATGCAGGACAGGCCATGGAGAAATGGGAGCCTTGCTACACTGATGGGCGGGATGTAAATTGCCAAGAGCCACTCTGGAGAAGTGTCCGGTGAGTCCTGAAACATCTGAAAAACACAGCTTAGAGAGCATAGGGCACTTCCACTCATGGGGGTATAAATTGGGAAAATTAAAAATCAGCAAGACACAAGCACCCCAAAGTTGAGGGATGCTCTGTTGACAAGGACCTCCACTTCATTCCACCTTAAATATCCCAGGAAAGAGAAAAATGGATAAACAAGTTGTGGTCCTTATGTACAATGGAATATCACTCAGCCAGGAAATCAATGTCGTAAGGTTAGTAGCAGCATGATGAGTGGATTTAGGTACGACGATTCTAAGTGAAATAAGTCACACAGAAAAGGGCACTTCTCATAAGGTATCACTGATAGAGGGAATGTAAAAACCGTTACACTTGAACTGAATTACCAAACAGAACAGAGTCACACATGCAGAAAACACACTATGGCTGCTTAACGGGAAAGGTGAGGTGGGGTGATATATAAAACAAGGGTATCAAATTAGCTCAGATACCGTTCCATAAACCCAATATGTAATAGACAAGACCTACTCCTTGCTCAGAGAAGTGGACTCAACACGCCCTATTCACCGAACAAGAATATATCTGACTAATAATAATCGTAAAACCTATGTATTGATATCTCTCTGTTAGTGTGTCAAGTGGGTGTAAAGCGGCATAAACACAGCAGTGAAAAGCAGCTAAACCCCATTATAAAAATAAATTACTTTGAAACAACCATGAAACAAAGACAGTGAAAGAGAGAGTAATTCTTACACAATGCGTTCAGGGGCTGTGATGCAACCTGGATTGACCATATCTAGACGCACAGCTGGATGAGACATAAGGGTGGACACTCTTGGGGCTGAGAGGTTTGGTGAGGTTGGGTGAGCAAACGCAGACCCTTTAAAGTAATACTGCGTGGTACCCATCGCATGGGTCCCAAATCTCCAGGTTCAAGGGCATCTTCCTACATCAAAAACATGCATGAGAAACCCAGAAGATGGTACACCATGTGATGGGGAAAGGTTTCTAAAACGCACCTCATTTCTCATCTCCTTGTGCCCGGGTTCGCCATTCCAGCCGCTTTACTAGCAAGCTCCCTACTTGGAGCATCAGCACCTTTAACCTCCTGTTCCGTACAGGTTGCAATTTGTCCTGAGGATAAACGGGAAGACGTGGAACCAACGAGAGACTAGCTCTTGGTGTTGGGACAGGCACAGGTCACTCTATTTTCCCATCAGAAAGAAGAATTAACCACAGGCTCAGCCTGACCCCCGGAACCAGAACAGGGCCTGAAGCCATTCTGCGATTTTGCGGCCAGCTCCCATAAAAACGAGTTGTAAAATGGAGGTTCAGGGCACTGCAATTCACAAACCTGCAGAGTTATAAATGATAACTCTCGTCCACAAATATATTGAGGGAAGGCAAAGAAGAGGATTTGAAATCAAGGCAGAATTGCAGGAAACAGATTTCAAGAGGTAGATACGAATCGCCTTTAAAGCACATGAAAAGCGGCAAAACGTTGACAATGATGCCCTTGGCCAAAAAGGGCGTATGCGTTTTATCCTGAATATATTCAGGAAAAAACGCATACGCCCTTTTTGGCCAACCAAGCAACCTGGAAAGGCAAATCAGCGCTACAAAGAAGTCTCGCTTCCCATCGGTCAAAAGGGCCATGCTGAAAAAAGTGTCAAAACCAGAAATGCAGGACAGGCCATGGAGGAATGGGAGCCTTGCTACACTGATGGGCTGGATGTAAATTGCCAAGAGCCACTCTGGAGAAGTGTCCGGTGAGTCCTGAAACATCTGAAAAACACAGCTTAGAGAGCATAGGGCACTTCCACTCATGGGGGTATAAATTGGGAAAATTAAAAATCAGCAAGACACAAGCACCCCAAAGTTGAGGGCTGCTCTGTTGACCAGGACCTCCACTTCATTCCACCTTAAATATCCCAGGAAAGAGAAAAATGGATAAAGAAGTTGTGGTCCTTATGTACAATGGAATATCACTCAGCCATGAAATCAACGTCGTAAGGTTAGTAGCAGCATGATGAGTGGATTTAGGTACGACGATTCTAAGTGAAATAAGTCACACAGAAAAGGACACTTCTCATAAGGTATCACTGATAGAGGGAATGTAAAAACCGTTACACTTGAACTGAATTACAAAACAGAACAGAGTCACACATGCAGAAAACACACTATGGCTGCTTAATGGGAAAGGTGAGGTGGGGTGATACATAAAACAAGGGTATCAAATTAGCTCAGATACCGTTCCATAAACCCAATATGTAATAGACAAGACCTACTCCTTGCTCAGAGAACTGGACTCAACACGCCCTATTCACCGCACAAGAATATATCTGACTAATAATAATCGTAAAACCTATGTATTGATATCTCTCTGTTAGTGTGTCAAGTGGGTGTAAAGCTGCATAAACACAGCAGTGAAAAGCAGCTAAACCCCATTATAAAAATAAATTACTTTGAAACAACCATGAAACAAAGACAGTGAAAGAGAGAGTAATTCTTACACAATGCGTTCAGGGGTTGTGATGCAACCTGGATTGACCATATCTAGACGCACAGCTGGATGAGACATAAGGGTGGACACTCTTGGGGCTGAGAGGTTTGGTGAGGTTGGGTGAGCAAACGCAGACCCTTTAAAGTAATACTGCGTGGTACCCATCGCATGGGTCCCAAATCTCCAGGTTCAAGGGCATCTTCCTACATCAAAAACATGCATGAGAAACCCAGAAGATGGTACACCATGTGATGGGGAAAGGTTTCTAAAACGCACCTCATTTCTCATCTCCTTGTGCCCGGGTTCGCCATTCCAGCCGCTTTACTAGCAAGCTCCCTACTTGGAGCATCAGCACCTTTAACCTCCTGTTCCGTACAGGTTGCAATTTGTCCTGAGGATAAACGGGAAGACGTGGAACCAACGAGAGACTAGCTCTTGGTGTTGGGACAGGCACAGGTCACTCTATTTTCCCATCAGAAAGAAGAATTAACCACAGGCTCAGCCTGCCCCCCGGAACCAGAACAGGGCCTGAAGCCATTCTGCGATTTTGCGGCCAGCTCCCATAAAAACGAGTTGTAAAATGGAGGTTCAGGGCACTGCAATTCACAAACCTGCAGAGTTATAAATGATAACTCTCGTCCACAAATATATTGAGGGAAGGCAAAGAAGAGGATTTGAAATCAAGGCAGAATTGCAGGAAACAGATTTCAGGAGGTAGATACGAATCGCCTTTAAAGCACATGAAAAGCGGCAAAACGTTGACAATGATGCCCTTGGCCAAAAAGGGCGTATGCGTTTTTTCCTGAATATATTCAGGAAAAAACGCATACGCCCTTTTTGGCCAACCAAGCAACCTGGAAAGGCAAATCAGCGCTACAAAGAAGTCTCGCTTCCCATCGGTCAAAAGGGCCATGCTGAAAAAAGTGTCAAAACCAGAAATGCAGGACAGGCCATGGAGAAATGGGAGCCTTGCTACACTGATGGGCGGGATGTAAATTGCCAAGAGCCACTCTGGAGAAGTGTCCGGTGAGTCCTGAAACATCTGAAAAACACAGCTTAGAGAGCATAGGGCACTTCCACTCATGGGGGTATAAATTGGGAAAATGAAAAATCAGCAAGACACAAGCACCCCAAAGTTGAGGGCTGCTCTGTTGACCAGGACCTCCACTTCATTCCACCTTAAATATCCCAGGAAAGAGAAAAATGGATAAAGAAGTTGTGGTCCTTATGTACAATGGAATATCACTCAGCCATGAAATCAACGTCGTAAGGTTAGTAGCAGCATGATGAGTGGATTTAGGTACGACGATTCTAAGTGAAATAAGTCACACAGAAAAGGACACTTCTCATAAGGTATCACTGATAGAGGGAATGTAAAAACCGTTACACTTGAACTGAATTACAAAACAGAACAGAGTCACACATGCAGAAAACACACTATGGCTGCTTAACGGGAAAGGTGAGGTGGGGTGATACATAAAACAAGGGTATCAAATTAGCTCAGATACCGTTCCATAAACCCAATATGTAATAGACAAGACCTACTCCTTGCTCAGAGAACTGGACTCAACACGCCCTATTCACCGCACAAGAATATATCTGACTAATAATAATCGTAAAACCTATGTATTGATATCTCTCTGTTAGTGTGTCAAGTGGGTGTAAAGCTGCATAAACACAGCAGTGAAAAGCAGCTAAACCCCATTATAAAAATAAATTACTTTGAAACAACCATGAAACAAAGACAGTGAAAGAGAGAGTAATTCTTACACAATGCGTTCAGGGGTTGTGATGCAACCTGGATTGACCATATCTAGACGCACAGCTGGATGAGACATAAGGGTGGACACTCTTGGGGCTGAGAGGTTTGGTGAGGTTGGGTGAGCAAACGCAGACCCTTTAAAGTAATACTGCGTGGTACCCATCGCATGGGTCCCAAATCTCCAGGTTCAAGGGCATCTTCCTACATCAAAAACATGCATGAGAAACCCAGAAGATGGTACACCATGTGATGGGGAAAGGTTTCTAAAACGCACCTCATTTCTCAACTCCTTGTGCCCGGGTTCGCCATTCCAGCCGCTTTACTAGCAAGCTCCCTACTTGGAGCATCAGCACCTTTAACCTCCTGTTCCGTACAGGTTGCAATTTGTCCTGAGGATAAACGGGAAGACGTGGAACCAACGAGAGACTAGCTCTTGGTGTTGGGACAGGCACAGGTCACTCTATTTTCCCATCAGAAAGAAGAATTAACCACAGGCTCAGCCTGCCCCCCTGAACCAGAACAGGGCCTGAAGCCATTCTGCGATTTTGCGGCCAGCTCCCATAAAAACGAGTTGTAAAATGGAGGTTCAGGGCACTGCAATTCACAAACCTGCAGAGTTATAAATGATAACTCTCGTCCACAAATATATTGAGGGAAGGCAAAGAAGAGGATTTGAAATCAAGGCAGAATTGCAGGAAACAGATTTCAGGAGGTAGATACGAATCGCCTTTAAAGCACATGAAAAGCGGCAAAACGTTGACAATGATGCCCTTGGCCAAAAAGGGCGTATGCGTTTTTTCCTGAATATATTCAGGAAAAAACGCATACGCCCTTTTTGGCCAACCAAGCAACCTGGAAAGGCAAATCAGCGCTACAAAGAAGTCTCGCTTCCCATCGGTCAAAAGGGCCATGCTGAAAAAAGTGTCAAAACCAGAAATGCAGGACAGGCCATGGAGAAATGGGAGCCTTGCTACACTGATGGGCGGGATGTAAATTGCCAAGAGCCACTCTGGAGAAGTGTCCGGTGAGTCCTGAAACATCTGAAAAACACAGCTTAGAGAGCATAGGGCACTTCCACTCATGGGGGTATAAATTGGGAAAATGAAAAATCAGCAAGACACAAGCACCCCAAAGTTGAGGGCTGCTCTGTTGACCAGGACCTCCACTTCATTCCACCTTAAATATCCCAGGAAAGAGAAAAATGGATAAAGAAGTTGTGGTCCTTATGTACAATGGAATATCACTCAGCCATGAAATCAACGTCGTAAGGTTAGTAGCAGCATGATGAGTGGATTTAGGTACGACGATTCTAAGTGAAATAAGTCACACAGAAAAGGACACTTCTCATAAGGTATCACTGATAGAGGGAATGTAAAAACCGTTACACTTGAACTGAATTACAAAACAGAACAGAGTCACACATGCAGAAAACACACTATGGCTGCTTAACGGGAAAGGTGAGGTGGGGTGATACATAAAACAAGGGTATCAAATTAGCTCAGATACCGTTCCATAAACCCAATATGTAATAGACAAGACCTACTCCTTGCTCAGAGAACTGGACTCAACACGCCCTATTCACCGCACAAGAATATATCTGACTAATAATAATCGTAAAACCTATGTATTGATATCTCTCTGTTAGTGTGTCAAGTGGGTGTAAAGCTGCATAAACACAGCAGTGAAAAGCAGCTAAACCCCATTATAAAAATAAATTACTTTGAAACAACCATGAAACAAAGACAGTGAAAGAGAGAGTAATTCTTACACAATGCGTTCAGGGGTTGTGATGCAACCTGGATTGACCATATCTAGACGCACAGCTGGATGAGACATAAGGGTGGACACTCTTGGGGCTGAGAGGTTTGGTGAGGTTGGGTGAGCAAACGCAGACCCTTTAAAGTAATACTGCGTGGTACCCATCGCATGGGTCCCAAATCTCCAGGTTCAAGGGCATCTTCCTACATCAAAAACATGCATGAGAAACCCAGAAGATGGTACACCATGTGATGGGGAAAGGTTTCTAAAACGCACCTCATTTCTCAACTCCTTGTGCCCGGGTTCGCCATTCCAGCCGCTTTACTAGCAAGCTCCCTACTTGGAGCATCAGCACCTTTAACCTCCTGTTCCGTACAGGTTGCAATTTGTCCTGAGGATAAACGGGAAGACGTGGAACCAACGAGAGACTAGCTCTTGGTGTTGGGACAGGCACAGGTCACTCTATTTTCCCATCAGAAAGAAGAATTAACCACAGGCTCAGCCTGCCCCCCTGAACCAGAACAGGGCCTGAAGCCATTCTGCGATTTTGCGGCCAGCTCCCATAAAAACGAGTTGTAAAATGGAGGTTCAGGGCACTGCAATTCACAAACCTGCAGAGTTATAAATGATAACTCTCGTCCACAAATATATTGAGGGAAGGCAAAGAAGAGGATTTGAAATCAAGGCAGAATTGCAGGAAACAGATTTCAGGAGGTAGATACGAATCGCCTTTAAAGCACATGAAAAGCGGCAAAACGTTGACAATGATGCCCTTGGCCAAAAAGGGCGTATGCGTTTTTTCCTGAATATATTCAGGAAAAAACGCATACGCCCTTTTTGGCCAACCAAGCAACCTGGAAAGGCAAATCAGCGCTACAAAGAAGTCTCGCTTCCCATCGGTCAAAAGGGCCATGCTGAAAAAAGTGTCAAAACCAGAAATGCAGGACAGGCCATGGAGAAATGGGAGCCTTGCTACACTGATGGGCGGGATGTAAATTGCCAAGAGCCACTCTGGAGAAGTGTCCGGTGAGTCCTGAAACATCTGAAAAACACAGCTTAGAGAGCATAGGGCACTTCCACTCATGGGGGTATAAATTGGGAAAATGAAAAATCAGCAAGACACAAGCACCCCAAAGTTGAGGGCTGCTCTGTTGACCAGGACCTCCACTTCATTCCACCTTAAATATCCCAGGAAAGAGAAAAATGGATAAAGAAGTTGTGGTCCTTATGTACAATGGAATATCACTCAGCCATGAAATCAACGTCGTAAGGTTAGTAGCAGCATGATGAGTGGATTTAGGTACGACGATTCTAAGTGAAATAAGTCACACAGAAAAGGACACTTCTCATAAGGTATCACTGATAGAGGGAATGTAAAAACCGTTACACTTGAACTGAATTACAAAACAGAACAGAGTCACACATGCAGAAAACACACTATGGCTGCTTAACGGGAAAGGTGAGGTGGGGTGATACATAAAACAAGGGTATCAAATTAGCTCAGATACCGTTCCATAAACCCAATATGTAATAGACAAGACCTACTCCTTGCTCAGAGAACTGGACTCAACACGCCCTATTCACCGCACAAGAATATATCTGACTAATAATAATCGTAAAACCTATGTATTGATATCTCTCTGTTAGTGTGTCAAGTGGGTGTAAAGCTGCATAAACACAGCAGTGAAAAGCAGCTAAACCCCATTATAAAAATAAATTACTTTGAAACAACCATGAAACAAAGACAGTGAAAGAGAGAGTAATTCTTACACAATGCGTTCAGGGGTTGTGATGCAACCTGGATTGACCATATCTAGACGCACAGCTGGATGAGACATAAGGGTGGACACTCTTGGGGCTGAGAGGTTTGGTGAGGTTGGGTGAGCAAACGCAGACCCTTTAAAGTAATACTGCGTGGTACCCATCGCATGGGTCCCAAATCTCCAGGTTCAAGGGCATCTTCCTACATCAAAAACATGCATGAGAAACCCAGAAGATGGTACACCATGTGATGGGGAAAGGTTTCTAAAACGCACCTCATTTCTCAACTCCTTGTGCCCGGGTTCGCCATTCCAGCCGCTTTACTAGCAAGCTCCCTACTTGGAGCATCAGCACCTTTAACCTCCTGTTCCGTACAGGTTGCAATTTGTCCTGAGGATAAACGGGAAGACGTGGAACCAACGAGAGACTAGCTCTTGGTGTTGGGACAGGCACAGGTCACTCTATTTTCCCATCAGAAAGAAGAATTAACCACAGGCTCAGCCTGCCCCCCTGAACCAGAACAGGGCCTGAAGCCATTCTGCGATTTTGCGGCCAGCTCCCATAAAAACGAGTTGTAAAATGGAGGTTCAGGGCACTGCAATTCACAAACCTGCAGAGTTATAAATGATAACTCTCGTCCACAAATATATTGAGGGAAGGCAAAGAAGAGGATTTGAAATCAAGGCAGAATTGCAGGAAACAGATTTCAGGAGGTAGATACGAATCGCCTTTAAAGCACATGAAAAGCGGCAAAACGTTGACAATGATGCCCTTGGCCAAAAAGGGCGTATGCGTTTTTTCCTGAATATATTCAGGAAAAAACGCATACGCCCTTTTTGGCCAACCAAGCAACCTGGAAAGGCAAATCAGCGCTACAAAGAAGTCTCGCTTCCCATCGGTCAAAAGGGCCATGCTGAAAAAAGTGTCAAAACCAGAAATGCAGGACAGGCCATGGAGAAATGGGAGCCTTGCTACACTGATGGGCTGGATGTAAATTGCCAAGAGCCACTCTGGAGAAGTGTCCGGTGAGTCCTGAAACATCTGAAAAACACAGCTTAGAGAGCATAGGGCACTTCCACTCATGGGGGTATAAATTGGGAAAATGAAAAATCAGCAAGACACAAGCACCCCAAAGTTGAGGGCTGCTCTGTTGACCAGGACCTCCACTTCATTCCACCTTAAATATCCCAGGAAAGAGAAAAATGGATAAAGAAGTTGTGGTCCTTATGTACAATGGAATATCACTCAGCCATGAAATCAACGTCGTAAGGTTAGTAGCAGCATGATGAGTGGATTTAGGTACGACGATTCTAAGTGAAATAAGTCACACAGAAAAGGACACTTCTCATAAGGTATCACTGATAGAGGGAATGTAAAAACCGTTACACTTGAACTGAATTACAAAACAGAACAGAGTCACACATGCAGAAAACACACTATGGCTGCTTAACGGGAAAGGTGAGGTGGGGTGATACATAAAACAAGGGTATCAAATTAGCTCAGATACCGTTCCATAAACCCAATATGTAATAGACAAGACCTACTCCTTGCTCAGAGAACTGGACTCAACACGCCCTATTCACCGCACAAGAATATATCTGACTAATAATAATCGTAAAACCTATGTATTGATATCTCTCTGTTAGTGTGTCAAGTGGGTGTAAAGCGGCATAAACACAGCAGTGAAAAGCAGCTAAACCCCATTATAAAAATAAATTACTTTGAAACAACCATGAAACAAAGACAGTGAAAGAGAGAGTAATTCTTACACAATGCGTTCAGGGGCTGTGATGCAACCTGGATTGACCATATCTAGACGCACAGCTGGATGAGACATAAGGGTGGACACTCTTGGGGCTGAGAGGTTTGGTGAGGTTGGGTGAGCAAACGCAGACCCTTTAAAGTAATACTGCGTGGTACCCATCGCATGGGTCCCAAATCTCCAGGTTCAAGGGCATCTTCCTACATCGAAAACATGCATGAGAAACCCAGAAGATGGTACACCGTGTGATGGGGAAAGGTTTCTAAAACGCACCTCATTTCTCATCTCCTTGTGCCCGGGTTCGCCATTCCAGCCGCTTTACTAGCAAGCTCCCTACTTGGAGCATCAGCACCTTTAACCTCCTGTTCCGTACAGGTTGCAATTTGTCCTGAGGATAAACGGGAAGACGTGGAACCAACGAGAGACTAGCTCTTGGTGTTGGGACAGGCACAGGTCATTCTATTTTCCCATCAGAAAGAAGAATTAACCACAGGCTCAGCCTGAACCCCAGAACCAGAACAGGGCCTGAAGCCATTCTGCGATTTTGCGGCCAGCTCCCATAAAAACGAGTTGTAAAATGGAGGTTCAGGTCACTGCAATTCACAAACCTGCAGATTTATAAATGATAACTCTCGTCCACAAATATATTGAGGGAAGGCAAAGAAGAGGATTTGAAATCAAGGCAGAATTGCAGGAAACAGATTTCAGGAGGTAGATACGAATCGCCTTTAAAGCACATGAAAAGCGGCAAAACGTTGACAATGATGCCCTTGGCCAAAAAGGGCGTATGCGTTTTTTCCTGAATATATTCAGGAAAAAACGCATACGCCCTTTTTGGCCAACCAAGCAACCTGGAAAGGCAAATCAGCGCTACAAAGAAGTCTCGCTTCCCATCGGTCAAAAGGGCCATGCTGAAAAAAGTGTCAAAACCAGAAATGCAGGACAGGCCATGGAGAAATGGGAGCCTTGCTACACTGATGGGCGGGATGTAAATTGCCAAGAGCCACTCTGGAGAAGTGTCCGGTGAGTCCTGAAACATCTGAAAAACACAGCTTAGAGAGCATAGGGCACTTCCACTCATGGGGGTATAAATTGGGAAAATGAAAAATCAGCAAGACACAAGCACCCCAAAGTTTAGGGCTGCTCTGTTGACCAGGACCTCCACTTCATTCCACCTTAAATATCCCAGGAAAGAGAAAAATGGATAAAGAAGTTGTGGTCCTTATGTACAATGGAATATCACTCAGCCAGGAAATCAATGTCGTAAGGTTAGTAGCAGCATGATGAGTGGATTTAGGTACGACGATTCTAAGTGAAATAAGTCACACAGAAAAGGACACTTCTCATAAGGTATCACTGATAGAGGGAATGTAAAAACCGTTACACTTGAACTGAATTACAAAACAGAACAGAGTCACACATGCAGAAAACACACTATGGCTGCTTAACGGGAAAGGTGAGGTGGGGTGATACATAAAACAAGGGTATCAAATTAGCTCAGATACCGTTCCATAAACCCAATATGTAATAGACAAGACCTACTCCTTGCTCAGAGAACTGGACTCAACACGCCCTATTCACCGCACAAGAATATATCTGACTAATAATAATCGTAAAACCTATGTATTGATATCTCTCTGTTAGTGTGTCAAGTGGGTGTAAAGTGGCATAAACACAGCAGTGAAAAGCAGCTAAACCCCATTATAAAAATAAATTACTTTGAAACAACCATGAAACAAAGACAGTGAAAGAGAGAGAAATTCTTACACAATGCGTTCAGGGGCTGTGATGCAACCTGGATTGACCATATCTAGACGCACAGCTGGATGAGACATAAGGGTGGACACTCTTGGGGCTGAGAGGTTTGGTGAGGTTGGGTGAGCAAACGCAGACCCTTTAAAGTAATACTGTGTGGTACCCATCGCATGGGTCCCAAATCTCCAGGTTCAAGGGCATCTTCCTACATCAAAAACATGCATGAGAAACCCAGAAGATGGTACACCGTGTGATGGGGAAAGGTTTCTAAAACGCACCTCATTTCTCATCTCCTTGTGCCTGGGTTCGCCATTCCAGCCGCTTTACTAGCAAGCTCCCTACTTGGAGCATCAGCACCTTTAACCTCCTGTTCTGTACAGGTTGTAATTTGTCCTGAGGATAAACGGGAACACGTGGAACCAACGAGAGACTAGCTCTTGGTGTTGGGACAGGCACAGGTCACTCTATTTTCCCATCAGAAAGAAGAATTAACCACAGGCTCAGCCTGCCCCCCGGAACCAGAACAGGGCCTGAAGCCATTCTGCGATTTTGCGGCCAGCTCCCATAAAAACGAGTTGTAAAATGGAGGTTCAGGGCACTGCAATTCACAAACCTGCAGAGTTATAAATGATAACTCTCGTCCACAAATATATTGAGGGAAGGCAAAGAAGAGGATTTGAAATCAAGGCAGAATTGCAGGAAACAGATTTCAGGAGGTAGATACGAATCGCCTTTAAAGCACATGAAAAGCGGCAAAACGTTGACAATGATGCCCTTGGCCAAAAAGGGCGTATGCGTTTTTTCCTGAATATATTCAGGAAAAAACGCATACGCCCTTTTTGGCCAACCAAGCAACCTGGAAAGGCAAATCAGCGCTACAAAGAAGTCTCGCTTCCCATCGGTCAAAAGGGCCATGCTGAAAAATGTGTCAAAACCAGAAATGCAGGACAGGCCATGGAGAAATGGGAGCCTTGCTACACTGATGGGCGGGATGTAAATTGCCAAGAGCCACTCTGGAGAAGTGTCTGGTGAGTCCTGAAACATCTGAAAAACACAGCTTAGAGAGCATAGGGCACTTCCACTCATGGGGGTATAAATTGGGAAAATTAAAAATCAGCAAGACACAAGCACCCCAAAGTTTAGGGCTGCTCTGTTGACCAGGACCTCCACTTCATTCCACCTTAAATATCCCAGGAAAGAGAAAAATGGATAAACAAGTTGTGGTCCTTATGTACAATGGAATATCACTCAGCCAGGAAATCAATGTCGTAAGGTTAGTAGCAGCATGATGAGTGGATTTAGGTACGACGATTCTAAGTGAAATAAGTCACACAGAAAAGGGCACTTCTCATAAGGTATCACTGATAGAGGGAATGTAAAAACCGTTACACTTGAACTGAATTACAAAACAGAACAGAGTCACACATGCAGAAAACACACTATGGCTGCTTAACGGGAAAGGTGAGGTGGGGTGATACATAAAACAAGGGTATCAAATTAGCTCAGATACCATTCCATAAACCCAATATGTAATAGACAAGACCTACTCCTTGCTCAGAGAACTGGACTCAACACGCCCTATTCACCGCACAAGAAAATATCTGACTAATAATAATCGTAAAACCTATGTATTGATATCTCTCTGTTAGTGTGTCAAGTGGGTGTAAAGCGGCATAAACACAGCAGTGAAAAGCAGCTAAACCCCATTATAAAAATAAATTACTTTGAAACACCCATGAAACAAAGACAGTGAAAGAGAGAGAAATTCTTACACAATGCGTTCAGGGGCTGTGATGCAACCTGGATTGACCATATCTAGACGCACAGCTGGATGAGACATAAGGGTGGACACTCTTGGGGCTGAGAGGTTTGGTGAGGTTGGGTGAGCAAACGCAGACCCTTTAAAGTAATACTGCGTGGTTCCCATCGCATGGGTCCCAAATCTCCAGGTTCAAGGGCATCTTCCTACATCAAAAACATGCATGAAAAACCGAGAAGATGGTACACCGTGTGATGGGGAAAGGTTTCTAAAACGTACCTCATTTCTCATCTCCTTGTGCCCGGGTTCGCCATTCCAGCCGCTTTACTAGCAAGCTCCCTACTTGGAGCATCAGCACCTTTCACCTCCTGTTCCGTACAGGTTGCAATTTGTCCTGAGGATAAACGGGAAGACGTGGAACCAACGAGAGACTAGCTCTTGGTGTTGGGACAGGCACAGGTCACTCTATTTTCCCATCAGGAAGAAGAATTAACCACAGGCTCAGCCTGCCCCCCGGAACCAGAACAGGGCCTGAAGCCATCCTGCGATTTGGTGGCCAGCTCCCATAAAAACGAGTTGTAAAATGGAGGTTCAGGGCACTGCAATTCACAAACCTGCAGAGTTATAAATGATAACTCTCGTCCACAAATATATTGAGGGAAGGCAAAGAAGAGGATTTGAAATCAAGGCAGAATTGCAGGAAACAGATTTCAGGAGGTAGATACGAATCGCCTTTAAAGCACATGAAAAGCGGCAAAACGTTGACAATGATGCCCTTGGCCAAAAAGGGCGTATGCGTTTTTTCCTGAATATATTCAGGAAAAAACGCATACGCCCTTTTTGGCCAACCAAGCAACCTGGAAAGGCAAATCAGCGCTACAAAGAAGTCTCGCTTCCCATCGGTCAAAAGGGCCATGCTGAAAAATGTGTCAAAACCAGAAATGCAGGACAGGCCATGGAGAAATGGGAGCCTTGCTACACTGATGGGCGGGATGTAAATTGCCAAGAGCCACTCTGGAGAAGTGTCTGGTGAGTCCTGAAACATCTGAAAAACACAGCTTAGAGAGCATAGGGCACTTCCACTCATGGGGGTATAAATTGTGAAAATTAAAAATCAGCAAGACAGAAGCACCCCAAAGTTTAGGGCTGCTCTGTTGACCAGGACCTCCACTTCATTCCACCTTAAATATCCCAGGAAAGAGAAAAATGGATAAACAAGTTGTGGTCCTTATGTACAATGGAATATCACTGAGCCAGGAAATCAATGTCGTAAGGTTAGTAGCAGCATGATGAGTGGATTTAGGTACGACGATTCTAAGTGAAATAAGTCACACAGAAAAGGACACTTCTCATAAGGTATCACTGATAGAGGGAATGTAAAAACCGTTACACTTGAACTGAATTACAAAACAGAACAGAGTCACACATGCAGAAAACACACTATGGCTGCTTAACGGGAAAGGTGAAGTGGGGTGATACATAAAACAAGGGTATCAAATTAGCTCAGATACCGTTCCATAAACCCAATATGTAATAGACAAGACCTACTCCTTGCTCAGAGAACTGGACTCAACACGCCCTATTCACCGCACAAGAATATATCTGACTAATAATAATCTTAAAACCTATGTATTGATATCTCTCTGTTAGTGTGTCAAGTGGGTGTAAAGCGGCATAAACACAGCAGTGAAAAGCAGCTAAACCCCATTATAAAAATAAATTACTTTGAAACAACCATGAAACAAAGACAGTGAAAGAGAGAGTAATTCTTACACAATGCGTTCAGGGGCTGTGATGCAACCTGGATTGACCATATCTAGACGCACAGCTGGATGAGACATAAGTGTGGACACTCTTGGGGCTGAGAGGTTTGGTGAGGTTGGGTGAGCAAACGCAGACCCTTTAAAGTAATACTGCGTGGTACCCATCGCATGGGTCCCAAATCTCCAGGTTCAAGGGCATCTTCCTACATCAAAAACATGCATGAGAAACGCAGAAGATGGTACACCATGTGATGGGGAAAGGTTTCTAAAACGCACCTCATTTCTCATCTCCTTGTGCCCGGGTTCGCCATTCCAGCCGCTTTACTAGCAAGCTCCCTACTTGGAGCATCAGCACCTTTAACCTCCTGTTCCGTACAGGTTGCAATTTGTCCTGAGGATAAACGGGAAGACGTGGAACCAACGAGAGACTAGCTCTTGGTGTTGGGACAGGCACAGGTCACTCTATTTTCCCATCAGAAAGAAGAATTAACCACAGGCTCAGCCTGCCCCCCGGAACCAGAACAGGGCCTGAAGCCATTCTGCGATTTTGCGGCCAGCTCCCATAAAAACGAGTTGTAAAATGGAGGTTCAGGGCACTGCAATTCACAAACCTGCAGAGTTATAAATGATAACTCTCGTCCACAAATATATTGAGGGAAGGCAAAGAAGAGGATTTGAAATCAAGGCAGAATTGCAGGAAACAGATTTCAGGAGGTAGATACGAATCGCCTTTAAAGCACATGAAAAGCGGCAAAACGTTGACAATGATGCCCTTGGCCAAAAAGGGCGTATGCGTTTTTTCCTGAATATATTCAGGAAAAAACGCATACGCCCTTTTTGGCCAACCAAGCAACCTGGAAAGGCAAATCAGCGCTACAAAGAAGTCTCGCTTCCCATCGGTCAAAAGGGCCATGCTGAAAAAAGTGTCAAAACCAGAAATGCAGGACAGGCCATGGAGAAATGGGAGCCTTGCTACACTGATGGGCGGGATGTAAATTGCCAAGAGCCACTCTGTAGAAGTGTCCGGTGAGTCCTGAAACATCTGAAAAACACAGCTTAGAGAGCATAGGGCACTTCCACTCATGGGGGTATAAATTGGGAAAATGAAAAATCAGCAAGACACAAGCACCCCAAAGTTGAGGGCTGCTCTGTTGACCAGGACCTCCACTTCATTCCACCTTAAATATCCCAGGAAAGAGAAAAATGGATAAAGAAGTTGTGGTCCTTATGTACAATGGAATATCACTCAGCCATGAAATCAACGTCGTAAGGTTAGTAGCAGCATGATGAGTGGATTTAGGTACGACGATTCTAAGTGAAATAAGTCACACAGAAAAGGACACTTCTCATAAGGTATCACTGATAGAGGGAATGTAAAAACCGTTACACTTGAACTGAATTACAAAACAGAACAGAGTCACACATGCAGAAAACACACTATGGCTGCTTAACGGGAAAGGTGAGGTGGGGTGATACATAAAACAAGGGTATCAAATTAGCTCAGATACCGTTCCATAAACCCAATATGTAATAGACAAGACCTACTCCTTGCTCAGAGAACTGGACTCAACACGCCCTATTCACCGCACAAGAATATATCTGACTAATAATAATCGTAAAACCTATGTATTGATATCTCTCTGTTAGTGTGTCAAGTGGGTGTAAAGCTGCATAAACACAGCAGTGAAAAGCAGCTAAACCCCATTATAAAAATAAATTACTTTGAAACAACCATGAAACAAAGACAGTGAAAGAGAGAGTAATTCTTACACAATGCGTTCAGGGGCTGTGAGGCAACCAGGATTGACCATATCTAGACACACAGCTGGATGAGACATAAGGGTGGACACTCTTGGGGCTGAGAGGTTTGGTGAGGTTGGGTGAGCAAACGCAGACCCTTTAAAGTAATACTGCGTGGTACCCATCGCATGGGTCCCAAATCTCCAGGTTCAAGGGCATCTTCCTACATCAAAAACATGCATGAGAAACCCAGAAGATGGTACACCATGTGATGGGGAAAGGTTTCTAAAACGCACCTCATTTCTCATCTCCTTGTGCCCGGGTTCGCCATTCCAGCCGCTTTACTAGCAAGCTCCCTACTTGGAGCATCAGCACCTTTAACCTCCTGTTCCGTACAGGTTGCAATTTGTCCTGAGGATAAACGGGAAGACGTGGAACCAACGTGAGACTAGCTCTTGGTGTTGGGACAGGCACAGGTCACTCTATTTTCCCATCAGAAAGAAGAATTAACCACAGGCTCAGCCTGCCCCCCGGAACCAGAACAGGGCCTGAAGCCATTCTGCGATTTTGCGGCCAGCTCCCATAAAAACGAGTTGTAAAATGGAGGTTCAGGGCACTGCAATTCACAAACCTGCAGAGTTATAAATGATAACTCTCGTCCACAAATATATTGAGGGAAGGCAAAGAAGAGGATTTGAAATCAAGGCAGAATTGCAGGAAACAGATTTCAGGAGGTAGATACGAATCGCCTTTAAAGCACATGAAAAGCGGCAAAACGTTGACAATGATGCCCTTGGCCAAAAAGGGCGTATGCGTTTTTTCCTGAATATATTCAGGAAAAAACGCATACGCCCTTTTTGGCCAACCAAGCAACCTGGAAAGGCAAATCAGCGCTACAGAGAAGTCTCGCTTCCCATCGGTCAAAAGGGCCATGCTGAAAAAAGTGTCAAAACCAGAAATGCAGGACAGGCCATGGAGAAATGGGAGCCTTGCTACACTGATGGGCTGGATGTAAATTGCCAAGAGCCACTCTGGAGAAGTGTCCGGTGAGTCCTGAAACATCTGAAAAACACAGCTTAGAGAGCATAGGGCACTTCCACTCATGGGGGTATAAATTGGGAAAATGAAAAATCAGCAAGACACAAGCACCCCAAAGTTGAGGGCTGCTCTGTTGACCAGGACCTCCACTTCATTCCACCTTAAATATCCCAGGAAAGAGAAAAATGGATAAAGAAGTTGTGGTCCTTATGTACAATGGAATATCACTCAGCCATGAAATCAATGTCGTAAGGTTAGTAGCAGCATGATGAGTGGATTTAGGTACGACGATTCTAAGTGAAATAAGTCACACAGAAAAGGACACTTCTCATAAGGTATCACTGATAGAGGGAATGTAAAAACCGTTACACTTGAACTGAATTACAAAACAGAACAGAGTCACACATGCAGAAAACACACTATGGCTGCTTAACGGGAAAGGTGAGGTGGGGTGATACATAAAACAAGGGTATCAAATTAGCTCAGATACCGTTCCATAAACCCAATATGTAATAGACAAGACCTACTCCTTGCTCAGAGAACTGGACTCAACACGCCCTATTCACCGCACAAGAATATATCTGACTAATAATAATCTTAAAACCTATGTATTGATATCTCTCTGTTAGTGTGTCAAGTGGGTGTAAAGCGGCATAAACACAGCAGTGAAAAGCAGCTAAACCCCATTATAAAAATAAATTACTTTGAAACAACCATGAAACAAAGACAGTGAAAGAGAGAGAAATTCTTACACAATGCGTTCAGGGGCTGTGATGCAACCTGGATTGACCATATCTAGACGCACAGCTGGATGAGACATAAGGGTGGACACTCTTGGGGCTGAGAGGTTTGGTGAGGTTGGGTGAGCAAACGCAGACCCTTTAAAGTAATACTGCGTGGTACCCATCGCATGGGTCCCAAATCTCCAGGTTCAAGGGCATCTTCCTACATCAAAAACATGCATGAGAAACCCAGAAGATGGTACACCATGTGATGGGGAAAGGTTTCTAAAACGCACCTCATTTCTCATCTCCTTGTGCCCGGGTTCGCCATTCCAGCCGCTTTACTAGCAAGCTCCCTACTTGGAGCATCAGCACCTTTAACCTCCTGTTCCGTACAGGTTGCAATTTTTCCTGAGGATAAACGGGAAGACGTGGAACCAACGAGAGACTAGCTCTTGGTGTTGGGACAGGCACAGGTCACTCTATTTTCCCATCAGAAAGAAGAATTAACCACAGGCTCAGCCTGATCCCCGGAACCAGAACAGGGCCTGAAGCCATTCTGCGATTTTGCGGCCAGCTCCCATAAAAACGAGTTGTAAAATGGAGGTTCAGGGCACTGCAATTCACAAACCTGCAGAGTTATAAATGATAACTCTCGTCCACAAATATATTGAGGGAAGGCAAAGAAGAGGATTTGAAATCAAGGCAGAATTGCAGGAAACAGATTTCAAGAGGTAGATACGAATCGCCTTTAAAGCACATGAAAAGCGGCAAAACGTTGACAATGATGCCCTTGGCCAAAAAGGGCGTATGCGTTTTTTCCTGAATATATTCAGGAAAAAACGCATACGCCCTTTTTGGCCAACCAAGCAACCTGGAAAGGCAAATCAGCGCTACAAAGAAGTCTCGCTTCCCATCGGTCAAAAGGGCCATGCTGAAAAAAGTGTCAAAACCAGAAATGCAGGACAGGCCATGGAGGAATGGGAGCCTTGCTACACTGATGGGCTGGATGTAAATTGCCAAGAGCCACTCTGGAGAAGTGTCCGGTGAGTCCTGAAACATCTGAAAAACACAGCTTAGAGAGCATAGGGCACTTCCACTCATGGGGGTATAAATTGGGAAAATGAAAAATCAGCAAGACACAAGCACCCCAAAGTTGAGGGCTGCTCTGTTGACCAGGACCTCCACTTCATTCCACCTTAAATATCCCAGGAAAGAGAAAAATGGATAAAGAAGTTGTGGTCCTTATGTACAATGGAATATCACTCAGCCATGAAATCAACGTCGTAAGGTTAGTAGCAGCATGATGAGTGGATTTAGGTACGACGATTCTAAGTGAAATAAGTCACACAGAAAAGGACACTTCTCATAAGGTATCACTGATAGAGGGAATGTAAAAACCGTTACACTTGAACTGAATTACAAAACAGAACAGAGTCACACATGCAGAAAACACACTATGGCTGCTTAATGGGAAAGGTGAGGTGGGGTGATACATAAAACAAGGGTATCAAATTAGCTCAGATACCGTTCCATAAACCCAATATGTAATAGACAAGACCTACTCCTTGCTCAGAGAACTGGACTCAACACGCCCTATTCACCGCACAAGAATATATCTGACTAATAATAATCGTAAAACCTATGTATTGATATCTCTCTGTTAGTGTGTCAAGTGGGTGTAAAGCTGCATAAACACAGCAGTGAAAAGCAGCTAAACCCCATTATAAAAATAAATTACTTTGAAACAACCATGAAACAAAGACAGTGAAAGAGAGAGTAATTCTTACACAATGCGTTCAGGGGTTGTGATGCAACCTGGATTGACCATATCTAGACGCACAGCTGGATGAGACATAAGGGTGGACACTCTTGGGGCTGAGAGGTTTGGTGAGGTTGGGTGAGCAAACGCAGACCCTTTAAAGTAATACTGCGTGGTACCCATCGCATGGGTCCCAAATCTCCAGGTTCAAGGGCATCTTCCTACATCAAAAACATGCATGAGAAACCCAGAAGATGGTACACCATGTGATGGGGAAAGGTTTCTAAAACGCACCTCATTTCTCATCTCCTTGTGCCCGGGTTCGCCATTCCAGCCGCTTTACTAGCAAGCTCCCTACTTGGAGCATCAGCACCTTTAACCTCCTGTTCCGTACAGGTTGCAATTTGTCCTGAGGATAAACGGGAAGACGTGGAACCAACGAGAGACTAGCTCTTGGTGTTGGGACAGGCACAGGTCACTCTATTTTCCCATCAGAAAGAAGAATTAACCACAGGCTCAGCCTGCCCCCCGGAACCAGAACAGGGCCTGAAGCCATTCTGCGATTTTGCGGCCAGCTCCCATAAAAACGAGTTGTAAAATGGAGGTTCAGGGCACTGCAATTCACAAACCTGCAGAGTTATAAATGATAACTCTCGTCCACAAATATATTGAGGGAAGGCAAAGAAGAGGATTTGAAATCAAGGCAGAATTGCAGGAAACAGATTTCAGGAGGTAGATACGAATCGCCTTTAAAGCACATGAAAAGCGGCAAAACGTTGACAATGATGCCCTTGGCCAAAAAGGGCGTATGCGTTTTTTCCTGAATATATTCAGGAAAAAACGCATACGCCCTTTTTGGCCAACCAAGCAACCTGGAAAGGCAAATCAGCGCTACAAAGAAGTCTCGCTTCCCATCGGTCAAAAGGGCCATGCTGAAAAAAGTGTCAAAACCAGAAATGCAGGACAGGCCATGGAGAAATGGGAGCCTTGCTACACTGATGGGCGGGATGTAAATTGCCAAGAGCCACTCTGGAGAAGTGTCCGGTGAGTCCTGAAACATCTGAAAAACACAGCTTAGAGAGCATAGGGCACTTCCACTCATGGGGGTATAAATTGGGAAAATGAAAAATCAGCAAGACACAAGCACCCCAAAGTTGAGGGCTGCTCTGTTGACCAGGACCTCCACTTCATTCCACCTTAAATATCCCAGGAAAGAGAAAAATGGATAAAGAAGTTGTGGTCCTTATGTACAATGGAATATCACTCAGCCATGAAATCAACGTCGTAAGGTTAGTAGCAGCATGATGAGTGGATTTAGGTACGACGATTCTAAGTGAAATAAGTCACACAGAAAAGGACACTTCTCATAAGGTATCACTGATAGAGGGAATGTAAAAACCGTTACACTTGAACTGAATTACAAAACAGAACAGAGTCACACATGCAGAAAACACACTATGGCTGCTTAACGGGAAAGGTGAGGTGGGGTGATACATAAAACAAGGGTATCAAATTAGCTCAGATACCGTTCCATAAACCCAATATGTAATAGACAAGACCTACTCCTTGCTCAGAGAACTGGACTCAACACGCCCTATTCACCGCACAAGAATATATCTGACTAATAATAATCGTAAAACCTATGTATTGATATCTCTCTGTTAGTGTGTCAAGTGGGTGTAAAGCTGCATAAACACAGCAGTGAAAAGCAGCTAAACCCCATTATAAAAATAAATTACTTTGAAACAACCATGAAACAAAGACAGTGAAAGAGAGAGTAATTCTTACACAATGCGTTCAGGGGTTGTGATGCAACCTGGATTGACCATATCTAGACGCACAGCTGGATGAGACATAAGGGTGGACACTCTTGGGGCTGAGAGGTTTGGTGAGGTTGGGTGAGCAAACGCAGACCCTTTAAAGTAATACTGCGTGGTACCCATCGCATGGGTCCCAAATCTCCAGGTTCAAGGGCATCTTCCTACATCAAAAACATGCATGAGAAACCCAGAAGATGGTACACCATGTGATGGGGAAAGGTTTCTAAAACGCACCTCATTTCTCAACTCCTTGTGCCCGGGTTCGCCATTCCAGCCGCTTTACTAGCAAGCTCCCTACTTGGAGCATCAGCACCTTTAACCTCCTGTTCCGTACAGGTTGCAATTTGTCCTGAGGATAAACGGGAAGACGTGGAACCAACGAGAGACTAGCTCTTGGTGTTGGGACAGGCACAGGTCACTCTATTTTCCCATCAGAAAGAAGAATTAACCACAGGCTCAGCCTGCCCCCCTGAACCAGAACAGGGCCTGAAGCCATTCTGCGATTTTGCGGCCAGCTCCCATAAAAACGAGTTGTAAAATGGAGGTTCAGGGCACTGCAATTCACAAACCTGCAGAGTTATAAATGATAACTCTCGTCCACAAATATATTGAGGGAAGGCAAAGAAGAGGATTTGAAATCAAGGCAGAATTGCAGGAAACAGATTTCAGGAGGTAGATACGAATCGCCTTTAAAGCACATGAAAAGCGGCAAAACGTTGACAATGATGCCCTTGGCCAAAAAGGGCGTATGCGTTTTTTCCTGAATATATTCAGGAAAAAACGCATACGCCCTTTTTGGCCAACCAAGCAACCTGGAAAGGCAAATCAGCGCTACAAAGAAGTCTCGCTTCCCATCGGTCAAAAGGGCCATGCTGAAAAAAGTGTCAAAACCAGAAATGCAGGACAGGCCATGGAGAAATGGGAGCCTTGCTACACTGATGGGCGGGATGTAAATTGCCAAGAGCCACTCTGGAGAAGTGTCCGGTGAGTCCTGAAACATCTGAAAAACACAGCTTAGAGAGCATAGGGCACTTCCACTCATGGGGGTATAAATTGGGAAAATGAAAAATCAGCAAGACACAAGCACCCCAAAGTTGAGGGCTGCTCTGTTGACCAGGACCTCCACTTCATTCCACCTTAAATATCCCAGGAAAGAGAAAAATGGATAAAGAAGTTGTGGTCCTTATGTACAATGGAATATCACTCAGCCATGAAATCAACGTCGTAAGGTTAGTAGCAGCATGATGAGTGGATTTAGGTACGACGATTCTAAGTGAAATAAGTCACACAGAAAAGGACACTTCTCATAAGGTATCACTGATAGAGGGAATGTAAAAACCGTTACACTTGAACTGAATTACAAAACAGAACAGAGTCACACATGCAGAAAACACACTATGGCTGCTTAACGGGAAAGGTGAGGTGGGGTGATACATAAAACAAGGGTATCAAATTAGCTCAGATACCGTTCCATAAACCCAATATGTAATAGACAAGACCTACTCCTTGCTCAGAGAACTGGACTCAACACGCCCTATTCACCGCACAAGAATATATCTGACTAATAATAATCGTAAAACCTATGTATTGATATCTCTCTGTTAGTGTGTCAAGTGGGTGTAAAGCTGCATAAACACAGCAGTGAAAAGCAGCTAAACCCCATTATAAAAATAAATTACTTTGAAACAACCATGAAACAAAGACAGTGAAAGAGAGAGTAATTCTTACACAATGCGTTCAGGGGTTGTGATGCAACCTGGATTGACCATATCTAGACGCACAGCTGGATGAGACATAAGGGTGGACACTCTTGGGGCTGAGAGGTTTGGTGAGGTTGGGTGAGCAAACGCAGACCCTTTAAAGTAATACTGCGTGGTACCCATCGCATGGGTCCCAAATCTCCAGGTTCAAGGGCATCTTCCTACATCAAAAACATGCATGAGAAACCCAGAAGATGGTACACCATGTGATGGGGAAAGGTTTCTAAAACGCACCTCATTTCTCAACTCCTTGTGCCCGGGTTCGCCATTCCAGCCGCTTTACTAGCAAGCTCCCTACTTGGAGCATCAGCACCTTTAACCTCCTGTTCCGTACAGGTTGCAATTTGTCCTGAGGATAAACGGGAAGACGTGGAACCAACGAGAGACTAGCTCTTGGTGTTGGGACAGGCACAGGTCACTCTATTTTCCCATCAGAAAGAAGAATTAACCACAGGCTCAGCCTGCCCCCCGGAACCAGAACAGGGCCTGAAGCCATTCTGCGATTTTGCGGCCAGCTCCCATAAAAACGAGTTGTAAAATGGAGGTTCAGGGCACTGCAATTCACAAACCTGCAGAGTTATAAATGATAACTCTCGTCCACAAATATATTGAGGGAAGGCAAAGAAGAGGATTTGAAATCAAGGCAGAATTGCAGGAAACAGATTTCAGGAGGTAGATACGAATCGCCTTTAAAGCACATGAAAAGCGGCAAAACGTTGACAATGATGCCCTTGGCCAAAAAGGGCGTATGCGTTTTTTCCTGAATATATTCAGGAAAAAACGCATACGCCCTTTTTGGCCAACCAAGCAACCTGGAAAGGCAAATCAGCGCTACAAAGAAGTCTCGCTTCCCATCGGTCAAAAGGGCCATGCTGAAAAAAGTGTCAAAACCAGAAATGCAGGACAGGCCATGGAGAAATGGGAGCCTTGCTACACTGATGGGCTGGATGTAAATTGCCAAGAGCCACTCTGGAGAAGTGTCCGGTGAGTCCTGAAACATCTGAAAAACACAGCTTAGAGAGCATAGGGCACTTCCACTCATGGGGGTATAAATTGGGAAAATGAAAAATCAGCAAGACACAAGCACCCCAAAGTTGAGGGCTGCTCTGTTGACCAGGACCTCCACTTCATTCCACCTTAAATATCCCAGGAAAGAGAAAAATGGATAAAGAAGTTGTGGTCCTTATGTACAATGGAATATCACTCAGCCATGAAATCAACGTCGTAAGGTTAGTAGCAGCATGATGAGTGGATTTAGGTACGACGATTCTAAGTGAAATAAGTCACACAGAAAAGGACACTTCTCATAAGGTATCACTGATAGAGGGAATGTAAAAACCGTTACACTTGAACTGAATTACAAAACAGAACAGAGTCACACATGCAGAAAACACACTATGGCTGCTTAACGGGAAAGGTGAGGTGGGGTGATACATAAAACAAGGGTATCAAATTAGCTCAGATACCGTTCCATAAACCCAATATGTAATAGACAAGACCTACTCCTTGCTCAGAGAACTGGACTCAACACGCCCTATTCACCGCACAAGAATATATCTGACTAATAATAATCGTAAAACCTATGTATTGATATCTCTCTGTTAGTGTGTCAAGTGGGTGTAAAGCGGCATAAACACAGCAGTGAAAAGCAGCTAAACCCCATTATAAAAATAAATTACTTTGAAACAACCATGAAACAAAGACAGTGAAAGAGAGAGTAATTCTTACACAATGCGTTCAGGGGCTGTGATGCAACCTGGATTGACCATATCTAGACGCACAGCTGGATGAGACATAAGGGTGGACACTCTTGGGGCTGAGAGGTTTGGTGAGGTTGGGTGAGCAAACGCAGACCCTTTAAAGTAATACTGCGTGGTACCCATCGCATGGGTCCCAAATCTCCAGGTTCAAGGGCATCTTCCTACATCGAAAACATGCATGAGAAACCCAGAAGATGGTACACCGTGTGATGGGGAAAGGTTTCTAAAACGCACCTCATTTCTCATCTCCTTGTGCCCGGGTTCGCCATTCCAGCCGCTTTACTAGCAAGCTCCCTACTTGGAGCATCAGCACCTTTAACCTCCTGTTCCGTACAGGTTGCAATTTGTCCTGAGGATAAACGGGAAGACGTGGAACCAACGAGAGACTAGCTCTTGGTGTTGGGACAGGCACAGGTCATTCTATTTTCCCATCAGAAAGAAGAATTAACCACAGGCTCAGCCTGAACCCCAGAACCAGAACAGGGCCTGAAGCCATTCTGCGATTTTGCGGCCAGCTCCCATAAAAACGAGTTGTAAAATGGAGGTTCAGGTCACTGCAATTCACAAACCTGCAGATTTATAAATGATAACTCTCGTCCACAAATATATTGAGGGAAGGCAAAGAAGAGGATTTGAAATCAAGGCAGAATTGCAGGAAACAGATTTCAGGAGGTAGATACGAATCGCCTTTAAAGCACATGAAAAGCGGCAAAACGTTGACAATGATGCCCTTGGCCAAAAAGGGCGTATGCGTTTTTTCCTGAATATATTCAGGAAAAAACGCATACGCCCTTTTTGGCCAACCAAGCAACCTGGAAAGGCAAATCAGCGCTACAAAGAAGTCTCGCTTCCCATCGGTCAAAAGGGCCATGCTGAAAAAAGTGTCAAAACCAGAAATGCAGGACAGGCCATGGAGAAATGGGAGCCTTGCTACACTGATGGGCGGGATGTAAATTGCCAAGAGCCACTCTGGAGAAGTGTCCGGTGAGTCCTGAAACATCTGAAAAACACAGCTTAGAGAGCATAGGGCACTTCCACTCATGGGGGTATAAATTGGGAAAATGAAAAATCAGCAAGACACAAGCACCCCAAAGTTTAGGGCTGCTCTGTTGACCAGGACCTCCACTTCATTCCACCTTAAATATCCCAGGAAAGAGAAAAATGGATAAAGAAGTTGTGGTCCTTATGTACAATGGAATATCACTCAGCCAGGAAATCAATGTCGTAAGGTTAGTAGCAGCATGATGAGTGGATTTAGGTACGACGATTCTAAGTGAAATAAGTCACACAGAAAAGGACACTTCTCATAAGGTATCACTGATAGAGGGAATGTAAAAACCGTTACACTTGAACTGAATTACAAAACAGAACAGAGTCACACATGCAGAAAACACACTATGGCTGCTTAACGGGAAAGGTGAGGTGGGGTGATACATAAAACAAGGGTATCAAATTAGCTCAGATACCGTTCCATAAACCCAATATGTAATAGACAAGACCTACTCCTTGCTCAGAGAACTGGACTCAACACGCCCTATTCACCGCACAAGAATATATCTGACTAATAATAATCGTAAAACCTATGTATTGATATCTCTCTGTTAGTGTGTCAAGTGGGTGTAAAGTGGCATAAACACAGCAGTGAAAAGCAGCTAAACCCCATTATAAAAATAAATTACTTTGAAACAACCATGAAACAAAGACAGTGAAAGAGAGAGAAATTCTTACACAATGCGTTCAGGGGCTGTGATGCAACCTGGATTGACCATATCTAGACGCACAGCTGGATGAGACATAAGGGTGGACACTCTTGGGGCTGAGAGGTTTGGTGAGGTTGGGTGAGCAAACGCAGACCCTTTAAAGTAATACTGTGTGGTACCCATCGCATGGGTCCCAAATCTCCAGGTTCAAGGGCATCTTCCTACATCAAAAACATGCATGAGAAACCCAGAAGATGGTACACCGTGTGATGGGGAAAGGTTTCTAAAACGCACCTCATTTCTCATCTCCTTGTGCCTGGGTTCGCCATTCCAGCCGCTTTACTAGCAAGCTCCCTACTTGGAGCATCAGCACCTTTAACCTCCTGTTCTGTACAGGTTGTAATTTGTCCTGAGGATAAACGGGAACACGTGGAACCAACGAGAGACTAGCTCTTGGTGTTGGGACAGGCACAGGTCACTCTATTTTCCCATCAGAAAGAAGAATTAACCACAGGCTCAGCCTGCCCCCCGGAACCAGAACAGGGCCTGAAGCCATTCTGCGATTTTGCGGCCAGCTCCCATAAAAACGAGTTGTAAAATGGAGGTTCAAGGCACTGCAATTCACAAACCTGCAGAGTTATAAATGATAACTCTCGTCCACAAATATATTGAGGGAAGGCAAAGAAGAGGATTTGAAATCAAGGCAGAATTGCAGGAAACAGATTTCAGGAGGTAGATACGAATCGCCTTTAAAGCACATGAAAAGCGGCAAAACGTTGACAATGATGCCCTTGGCCAAAAAGGGCGTATGCGTTTTTTCCTGAATATATTCAGGAAAAAACGCATACGCCCTTTTTGGCCAACCAAGCAACCTGGAAAGGCAAATCAGCGCTACAAAGAAGTCTCGCTTCCCATCGGTCAAAAGGGCCATGCTGAAAAATGTGTCAAAACCAGAAATGCAGGACAGGCCATGGAGAAATGGGAGCCTTGCTACACTGATGGGCGGGATGTAAATTGCCAAGAGCCACTCTGGAGAAGTGTCTGGTGAGTCCTGAAACATCTGAAAAACACAGCTTAGAGAGCATAGGGCACTTCCACTCATGGGGGTATAAATTGGGAAAATTAAAAATCAGCAAGACACAAGCACCCCAAAGTTTAGGGCTGCTCTGTTGACCAGGACCTCCACTTCATTCCACCTTAAATATCCCAGGAAAGAGAAAAATGGATAAACAAGTTGTGGTCCTTATGTACAATGGAATATCACTCAGCCAGGAAATCAATGTCGTAAGGTTAGTAGCAGCATGATGAGTGGATTTAGGTACGACGATTCTAAGTGAAATAAGTCACACAGAAAAGGGCACTTCTCATAAGGTATCACTGATAGAGGGAATGTAAAAACCGTTACACTTGAACTGAATTACAAAACAGAACAGAGTCACACATGCAGAAAACACACTATGGCTGCTTAACGGGAAAGGTGAGGTGGGGTGATACATAAAACAAGGGTATCAAATTAGCTCAGATACCATTCCATAAACCCAATATGTAATAGACAAGACCTACTCCTTGCTCAGAGAACTGGACTCAACACGCCCTATTCACCGCACAAGAAAATATCTGACTAATAATAATCGTAAAACCTATGTATTGATATCTCTCTGTTAGTGTGTCAAGTGGGTGTAAAGCGGCATAAACACAGCAGTGAAAAGCAGCTAAACCCCATTATAAAAATAAATTACTTTGAAACACCCATGAAACAAAGACAGTGAAAGAGAGAGAAATTCTTACACAATGCGTTCAGGGGCTGTGATGCAACCTGGATTGACCATATCTAGACGCACAGCTGGATGAGACATAAGGGTGGACACTCTTGGGGCTGAGAGGTTTGGTGAGGTTGGGTGAGCAAACGCAGACCCTTTAAAGTAATACTGCGTGGTTCCCATCGCATGGGTCCCAAATCTCCAGGTTCAAGGGCATCTTCCTACATCAAAAACATGCATGAAAAACCGAGAAGATGGTACACCGTGTGATGGGGAAAGGTTTCTAAAACGTACCTCATTTCTCATCTCCTTGTGCCCGGGTTCGCCATTCCAGCCGCTTTACTAGCAAGCTCCCTACTTGGAGCATCAGCACCTTTCACCTCCTGTTCCGTACAGGTTGCAATTTGTCCTGAGGATAAACGGGAAGACGTGGAACCAACGAGAGACTAGCTCTTGGTGTTGGGACAGGCACAGGTCACTCTATTTTCCCATCAGGAAGAAGAATTAACCACAGGCTCAGCCTGCCCCCCGGAACCAGAACAGGGCCTGAAGCCATCCTGCGATTTGGTGGCCAGCTCCCATAAAAACGAGTTGTAAAATGGAGGTTCAGGGCACTGCAATTCACAAACCTGCAGAGTTATAAATGATAACTCTCGTCCACAAATATATTGAGGGAAGGCAAAGAAGAGGATTTGAAATCAAGGCAGAATTGCAGGAAACAGATTTCAGGAGGTAGATACGAATCGCCTTTAAAGCACATGAAAAGCGGCAAAACGTTGACAATGATGCCCTTGGCCAAAAAGGGCGTATGCGTTTTTTCCTGAATATATTCAGGAAAAAACGCATACGCCCTTTTTGGCCAACCAAGCAACCTGGAAAGGCAAATCAGCGCTACAAAGAAGTCTCGCTTCCCATCGGTCAAAAGGGCCATGCTGAAAAATGTGTCAAAACCAGAAATGCAGGACAGGCCATGGAGAAATGGGAGCCTTGCTACACTGATGGGCGGGATGTAAATTGCCAAGAGCCACTCTGGAGAAGTGTCTGGTGAGTCCTGAAACATCTGAAAAACACAGCTTAGAGAGCATAGGGCACTTCCACTCATGGGGGTATAAATTGTGAAAATTAAAAATCAGCAAGACAGAAGCACCCCAAAGTTTAGGGCTGCTCTGTTGACCAGGACCTCCACTTCATTCCACCTTAAATATCCCAGGAAAGAGAAAAATGGATAAACAAGTTGTGGTCCTTATGTACAATGGAATATCACTGAGCCAGGAAATCAATGTCGTAAGGTTAGTAGCAGCATGATGAGTGGATTTAGGTACGACGATTCTAAGTGAAATAAGTCACACAGAAAAGGACACTTCTCATAAGGTATCACTGATAGAGGGAATGTAAAAACCGTTACACTTGAACTGAATTACAAAACAGAACAGAGTCACACATGCAGAAAACACACTATGGCTGCTTAACGGGAAAGGTGAAGTGGGGTGATACATAAAACAAGGGTATCAAATTAGCTCAGATACCGTTCCATAAACCCAATATGTAATAGACAAGACCTACTCCTTGCTCAGAGAACTGGACTCAACATGCCCTATTCACCGCACAAGAATATATCTGACTAATAATAATCTTAAAACCTATGTATTGATATCTCTCTGTTAGTGTGTCAAGTGGGTGTAAAGCGGCATAAACACAGCAGTGAAAAGCAGCTAAACCCCATTATAAAAATAAATTACTTTGAAACAACCATGAAACAAAGACAGTGAAAGAGAGAGTAATTCTTACACAATGCGTTCAGGGGCTGTGATGCAACCTGGATTGACCATATCTAGACGCACAGCTGGATGAGACATAAGTGTGGACACTCTTGGGGCTGAGAGGTTTGGTGAGGTTGGGTGAGCAAACGCAGACCCTTTAAAGTAATACTGCGTGGTACCCATCGCATGGGTCCCAAATCTCCAGGTTCAAGGGCATCTTCCTACATCAAAAACATGCATGAGAAACCCAGAAGATGGTACACCATGTGATGGGGAAAGGTTTCTAAAACGCACCTCATTTCTCATCTCCTTGTGCCCGGGTTCGCCATTCCAGCCGCTTTACTAGCAAGCTCCCTACTTGGAGCATCAGCACCTTTAACCTCCTGTTCCGTACAGGTTGCAATTTGTCCTGAGGATAAACGGGAAG
The DNA here is from genome assembly GCF_965194805.1 of Balaenoptera borealis. Lineage (NCBI taxonomy): Eukaryota > Metazoa > Chordata > Mammalia > Artiodactyla > Balaenopteridae > Balaenoptera > Balaenoptera borealis. Next base: position 888,885 of record NW_028123990.1, read on the forward strand.
ACGTGGAACCAACGAGAGACTAGCTCTTGGTGTTGGGACAGGCACAGGTCACTCTATTTTCCCATCAGAAAGAAGAATTAACCACAGGCTCAGCCTGCCCCCCGGAACCAGAACAGGGCCTGAAGCCATTCTGCGATTTTGCGGCCAGCTCCCATAAAAACGAGTTGTAAAATGGAGGTTCAGGGCACTGCAATTCACAAACCTGCAGAGTTATAAATGATAACTCTCGTCCACAAATATATTGAGGGAAGGCAAAGAAGAGGATTTGAAATCAAGGCAGAATTGCAGGAAACAGATTTCAGGAGGTAGATACGAATCGCCTTTAAAGCACATGAAAAGCGGCAAAACGTTGACAATGATGCCCTTGGCCAAAAAGGGCGTATGCGTTTTTTCCTGAATATATTCAGGAAAAAACGCATACGCCCTTTTTGGCCAACCAAGCAACCTGGAAAGGCAAATCAGCGCTACAAAGAAGTCTCGCTTCCCATCGGTCAAAAGGGCCATGCTGAAAAAAGTGTCAAAACCAGAAATGCAGGACAGGCCATGGAGAAATGGGAGCCTTGCTACACTGATGGGCGGGATGTAAATTGCCAAGAGCCACTCTGTAGAAGTGTCCGGTGAGTCCTGAAACATCTGAAAAACACAGCTTAGAGAGCATAGGGCACTTCCACTCATGGGGGTATAAATTGGGAAAATGAAAAATCAGCAAGACACAAGCACCCCAAAGTTGAGGGCTGCTCTGTTGACCAGGACCTCCACTTCATTCCACCTTAAATATCCCAGGAAAGAGAAAAATGGATAAAGAAGTTGTGGTCCTTATGTACAATGGAATATCACTCAGCCATGAAATCAACGTCGTAAGGTTAGTAGCAGCATGATGAGTGGATTTAGGTACGACGATTCTAAGTGAAATAAGTCACACAGAAAAGGACACTTCTCATAAGGTATCACTGATAGAGGGAATGTAAAAACCGTTACACTTGAACTGAATTACAAAACAGAACAGAGTCACACATGCAGAAAACACACTATGGCTGCTTAACGGGAAAGGTGAGGTGGGGTGATACATAAAACAAGGGTATCAAATTAGCTCAGATACCGTTCCATAAACCCAATATGTAATAGACAAGACCTACTCCTTGCTCAGAGAACTGGACTCAACACGCCCTATTCACCGCACAAGAATATATCTGACTAATAATAATCTTAAAACCTATGTATTGATATCTCTCTGTTAGTGTGTCAAGTGGGTGTAAAGCGGCATAAACACAGCAGTGAAAAGCAGCTAAACCCCATTATAAAAATAAATTACTTTGAAACAACCATGAAACAAAGACAGTGAAAGAGAGAGTAATTCTTACACAATGCGTTCAGGGGCTGTGAGGCAACCTGGATTGACTATATCTAGACACACAGCTGGATGAGACATAAGGGTGGACACTCTTGGGGCTGAGAGGTTTGGTGAGGTTGGGTGAGCAAACGCAGACCCTTTAAAGTAATACTGCGTGGTACCCATCGCATGGGTCCCAAATCTCCAGGTTCAAGGGCATCTTCCTACATCAAAAACATGCATGAGAAACCCAGAAGATGGTACACCGTGTGATGGGGAAAGGTTTCTAAAACGCACCTCATTTCTCATCTCCTTGTGCCCGGGTTCGCCATTCCAGCCGCTTTACTAGCAAGCTCCCTACTTGGAGCATCAGCACCTTTAACCTCCTGTTCCGTACAGGTTGCAATTTGTCCTGAGGATAAACGGGAAGACGTGGAACCAACGAGAGACTAGCTCTTGGTGTTGGGACAGGCACAGGTCACTCTATTTTCCCATCAGAAAGAAGAATTAACCACAGGCTCAGCCTGACCCCCGGAACCAGAACAGGGCCTGAAGCCATTCTGCGATTTTGCGGGCAGCTCCCATAAAAACGAGTTGTAAAATGGAGGTTCAGGGCACTGCAATTCACAAACCTGCAGAGTTATAAATGATAACTCTCGTCCACAAATATATTGAGGGAAGGCAAAGAAGAGGATTTGAAATCAAGGCAGAATTGCAGGAAACAGATTTCAGGAGGTAGATACGAATCGCCTTTAAAGCACATGAAAAGCGGCAAAACGTTGACAATGATGCCCTTGGCCAAAAAGGGCGTATGCGTTTTTTCCTGAATATATTCAGGAGAAAACGCATACGCCCTTTTTGGCCAACCAAGCAACCTGGAAAGGCAAATCAGCGCTACAAAGAAGTCTCGCTTCCCATCGGTCAAAAGGGCCATGCTGAAAAAAGTGTCAAAACCAGAAATGCAGGACAGGCCATGGAGAAATGGGAGCCTTGCTACACTGATGGGCGGGATGTAAATTGCCAAGAGCCACTCTGGAGAAGTGTCCGGTGAGTCCTGAAACATCTGAAAAACACAGCTTAGAGAGCATAGGGCACTTCCACTCATGGGGGTATAAATTGGGAAAATGAAAAATCAGCAAGACACAAGCACCCCAAAGTTGAGGGCTGCTCTGTTGACCAGGACCTCCACTTCATTCCACCTTAAATATCCCAGGAAAGAGAAAAATGGATAAAGAAGTTGTGGTCCTTATGTACAATGGAATATCACTCAGCCAGGAAATCAATGTCGTAAGGTTAGTAGCAGCATGATGAGTGGATTTAGGTACGACGATTCTAAGTGAAATAAGTCACACAGAAAAGGACACTTCTCATAAGGTATCACTGATAGAGGGAATGTAAAAACCGTTACACTTGAACTGAATTACAAAACAGAACAGAGTCACACATGCAGAAAACACACTATGGCTGCTTAACGGGAAAGGTGAGGTGGGGTGATACATAAAACAAGGGTATCAAATTAGCTCAGATACCGTTCCATAAACCCAATATGTAATAGACAAGACCTACTCCTTGCTCAGAGAACTGGACTCAACACGCCCTATTCACCGCACAAGAATATATCTGACTAGTAATAATCTTAAAACCTATGTATTGATATCTCTCTGTTAGTGTGTCAAGTGGGTGTAAAGCAGCATAAACACAGCAGTGAAAAGCAGCTAAACCCCATTATAAAAATAAATTACTTTGAAACACCCATGAAACAAAGACAGTGAAAGAGAGAGAAATTCTTACACAATGCGTTCAGGGGCTGTGATGCAACTTGGATTGACCATATCTAGACGCACAGCTGGATGAGACATAAGGGTGGACACTCTTGGGGCTGAGAGGTTTGGTGAGGTTGGGTGAGCAAACGCAGACCCTTTAAAGTAATACTGCGTGGTACCCATCGCATGGGTCCCAAATCTCCAGGTTCAAGGGCATCTTCCTACATCAAAAACATGCATGAGAACCCCAGAAGATGGTACACCGTGTGATGGGGAAAGGTTTCTAAAACGCACCTCATTTCTCATCTCCTTGTGCCCGGGTTCGCCATTCCAGCCGCTTTACTAGCAAGCTCCCTACTTGGAGCATCAGCACCTTTAACCTCCTGTTCCGTACAGGTTGCAATTTGTCCTGAGGATAAACGGGAAGACGTGGAACCAACGAGAGACTAGCTCTTGGTGTTGGGACAGGCACAGGTCACTCTATTTTCCCATCAGAAAGAAGAATTAACCACAGGCTCAGCCTGACCCCCGGAACCAGAACAGGGCCTGAAGCCATTCTGCGATTTTGCGGCCAGCTCCCATAAAAACGAGTTGTAAAATGGAGGTTCAGGGCACTGCAATTCACAAACCTGCAGATTTATAAATGATAACTCTCGTCCACAAATATATTGAGGGAAGGCAAAGAAGAGGATTTGAAATCAAGGCAGAATTGCAGGAAACAGATTTCAGGAGGTAGATACGAATCGCCTTTAAAGCACATGAAAAGCGGCAAAACGTTGACAATGATGCCCTTGGCCAAAAAGGGCGTATGCGTTTTTTCCTGAATATATTCAGGAAAAAACGCATACGCCCTTTTTGGCCAACCAAGCAACCTGGAAAGGCAAATCAGCGCTACAAAGAAGTCTCGCTTCCCATCGGTCAAAAGGGCCATGCTGAAAAAAGTGTCAAAACCAGAAATGCAGGACAGGCCATGGAGAAATGGGAGCCTTGCTACACTGATGGGCGGGATGTAAATTGCCAAGAGCCACTCTGGAGAAGTGTCCGGTGAGTCCTGAAACATCTGAAAAACACAGCTTAGAGAGCATAGGGCACTTCCACTCATGGGGGTATAAATTGGGAAAATTAAAAATCAGCAAGACACAAGCACCCCAAAGTTGAGGGCTGCTCTGTTGACCAGGACCTCCACTTCATTCCACCTTAAATATCCCAGGAAAGAGAAAAATGGATAAAGAAGTTGTGGTCCTTATGTACAATGGAATATCACTCAGCCATGAAATCAATGTCGTAAGGTTAGTAGCAGCATGATGAGTGGATTTAGGTACGACGATTCTAAGTGAAATAAGTCACACAGAAAAGGACACTTCTCATAAGGTATCACTGATAGAGGGAATGTAAAAACCGTTACACTTGAACTGAATTACAAAACAGAACAGAGTCACACATGCAGAAAACACACTATGGCTGCTTAACGGGAAAGGTGAGGTGGGGTGATACATAAAACAAGGGTATCAAATTAGCTCAGATACCGTTCCATAAACCCAATATGTAATAGACAAGACCTACTCCTTGCTCAGAGAACTGGACTCAACACGCCCTATTCACCGCACAAGAATATATCTGACTAATAATCATCGTAAAACCTATGTATTGATATCTCTCTGTTAGTGTGTCAAGTGGGTGTAAAGCGGCATAAACACAGCAGTGAAAAGCAGCTAAACCCCATTATAAAAATAAATTACTTTGAAACAACCATGAAACAAAGACAGTGAAAGAGAGAGAAATTCTTACACAATGCGTTCAGGGGCTGTGATGCAACTTGGATTGACCATATCTAGACGCACAGCTGGATGAGACATAAGGGTGGACACTCTTGGGGCTGAGAGGTTTGGTGAGGTTGGGTGAGCAAACGCAGACCCTTTAAAGTAATACTGCGTGGTACCCATCGCATGGGTCCCAAATCTCCAGGTTCAAGGGCATCTTCCTACATCAAAAACATGCATGAGAAACCCAGAAGATGGTACACCGTGTGATGGGGAAAGGTTTCTAAAACGCACCTCATTTCTCATCTCCTTGTGCCCGGGTTCGCCATTCCAGCCGCTTTACTAGCAAGCTCCCTACTTGGAGCATCAGCACCTTTAACCTCCTGTTCCGTACAGGTTGCAATTTGTCCTGAGGATAAACGGGAAGACGTGGAACCAACGAGAGACTAGCTCTTGGTGTTGGGACAGGCACAGGTCACTCTATTTTCCCATCAGAAAGAAGAATTAACCACAGGCTCAGCCTGACCCCCGGAACCAGAACAGGGCCTGAAGCCATTCTGCGATTTTGCGGCCAGCTCCCATAAAAACGAGTTGTAAAATGGAGGTTCAGGGCACTGCAATTCACAAACCTGCAGAGTTATAAATGATAACTCTCGTCCACAAATATATTGAGGGAAGGCAAAGAAGAGGATTTGAAATCAAGGCAGAATTGCAGGAAACAGATTTCAGGAGGTAGATACGAATCGCCTTTAAAGCACATGAAAAGCGGCAAAACGTTGACAATGATGCCCTTGGCCAAAAAGGGCGTATGCGTTTTTTCCTGAATATATTCAGGAAAAAACGCATACGCCCTTTTTGGCCAACCAAGCAACCTGGAAAGGCAAATCAGCGCTACAAAGAAGTCTTGCTTCCCATCGGTCAAAAGGGCCATGCTGAAAAAAGTGTCAAAACCAGAAATGCAGGACAGGCCATGGAGAAATGGGAGCCTTGCTACACTGATGGGCGGGATGTAAATTGCCAAGAGCCACTCTGGAGAAGTGTCCGGTGAGTCCTGAAACATCTGAAAAACACAGCTTAGAGAGCATAGGGCACTTCCACTCATGGGGGTATAAATTGGGAAAATTAAAAATCAGCAAGACACAAGCACCCCAAAGTTTAGGGCTGCTCTGTTGACCAGGACCTCCACTTCATTCCCCCTGAAATATCCCAGGAAAGAGAAAAATGGATAAAGAAGTTGTGGTCCTTATGTACAATGGAATATCACTCAGCCAGGAAATCAATGTCGTAAGGTTAGTAGCAGCATGATGAGTGGATTTAGGTACGACGATTCTAAGTGAAATAAGTCACACAGAAAAGGACACTTCTCATAAGGTATCACTGATAGAGGGAATGTAAAAACCGTTACACTTGAACTGAATTACAAAACAGAACAGAGTCACACATGCAGAAAACACACTATGGCTGCTTAACGGGAAAGGGGAGGTGGGGTGATACATAAAACAAGGGTATCAAATTAGCTCAGATACCGTTCCATAAACCCAATATGTAATAGACAAGACCTACTCCTTGCTCAGAGAACTGGACTCAACACGCCCTATTCACCGCACAAGAATATATCTGACTAATAATCATCGTAAAACCTATGTATTGATATCTCTCTGTTAGTGTGTCAAGTGGGTGTAAAGCGGCATAAACACAGCAGTGAAAAGCAGCTAAACCCCATTATAAAAATAAATTACTTTGAAACAACCATGAAACAAAGACAGTGAAAGAGAGAGAAATTCTTACACAATGCGTTCAGGGGCTGTGATGCAACTTGGATTGACCATATCTAGACGCACAGCTGGATGAGACATAAGGGTGGACACTCTTGGGGCTGAGAGGTTTGGTGAGGTTGGGTGAGCAAACGCAGACCCTTTAAAGTAATACTGCGTGGTACCCATCGCATGGGTCCCAAATCTCCAGGTTCAAGGGCATCTTCCTACATCAAAAACATGCATGAGAAACCCAGAAGATGGTACACCGTGTGATGGGGAAAGGTTTCTAAAACGCACCTCATTTCTCATCTCCTTGTGCCCGGGTTCGCCATTCCAGCCGCTTTACTAGCAAGCTCCCTACTTGGAGCATCAGCACCTTTAACCTCCTGTTCCGTACAGGTTGCAATTTGTCCTGAGGATAAACGGGAAGACGTGGAACCAACGAGAGACTAGCTCTTGGTGTTGGGACAGGCACAGGTCACTCTATTTTCCCATCAGAAAGAAGAATTAACCACAGGCTCAGCCTGACCCCCGGAACCAGAACAGGGCCTGAAGCCATTCTGCGATTTTGCGGCCAGCTCCCATAAAAACGAGTTGTAAAATGGAGGTTCAGGGCACTGCAATTCACAAACCTGCAGAGTTATAAATGATAACTCTCGTCCACAAATATATTGAGGGAAGGCAAAGAAGAGGATTTGAAATCAAGGCAGAATTGCAGGAAACAGATTTCAGGAGGTAGATACGAATCGCCTTTAAAGCACATGAAAAGCGGCAAAACGTTGACAATGATGCCCTTGGCCAAAAAGGGCGTATGCGTTTTTTCCTGAATATATTCAGGAAAAAACGCATACGCCCTTTTTGGCCAACCAAGCAACCTGGAAAGGCAAATCAGCGCTACAAAGAAGTCTTGCTTCCCATCGGTCAAAAGGGCCATGCTGAAAAAAGTGTCAAAACCAGAAATGCAGGACAGGCCATGGAGAAATGGGAGCCTTGCTACACTGATGGGCGGGATGTAAATTGCCAAGAGCCACTCTGGAGAAGTGTCCGGTGAGTCCTGAAACATCTGAAAAACACAGCTTAGAGAGCATAGGGCACTTCCACTCATGGGGGTATAAATTGGGAAAATTAAAAATCAGCAAGACACAAGCACCCCAAAGTTTAGGGCTGCTCTGTTGACCAGGACCTCCACTTCATTCCCCCTGAAATATCCCAGGAAAGAGAAAAATGGATAAAGAAGTTGTGGTCCTTATGTACAATGGAATATCACTCAGCCAGGAAATCAATGTCGTAAGGTTAGTAGCAGCATGATGAGTGGATTTAGGTACGACGATTCTAAGTGAAATAAGTCACACAGAAAACGACACTTCTCATAAGGTATCACTGATAGAGGGAATGTAAAAACCGTTACACTTGAACTGAATTACAAAACAGAACAGAGTCACACATGCAGAAAACACACTATGGCTGCTTAACGGGAAAGGGGAGGTGGGGTGATACATAAAACAAGGGTATCAAATTAGCTCAGATACCGTTCCATAAACCCAATATGTAATAGACAAGACCTACTCCTTGCTCAGAGAACTGGACTCAACACGCCCTATTCACCGCACAAGAATATATCTGACTAATAATAATCGTAAAACCTATGTATTGATATCTCTCTGTTAGTGTGTCAAGTGGGTGTAAAGCGGCATAAACACAGCATTGAAAAGCAGCTAAACCCCATTATAAAAATAAATTACTTTGAAACACCCATGAAACAAAGACAGTGAAAGAGAGAGAAATTCTAACACAATGCGTTCAGGGGCTGTGATGCAACCTGGATTGACCATATCTAGACGCACAGCTGGATGAGACATAAGGGTGGACACTCTTGGGGCTGAGAGGTTTGGTGAGGTTGGGTGAGCAAACGCAGACCCTTTAAAGTAATACTGTGTGGTACCCATCGCATGGGTCCCAAATCTCCAGGTTCAAGGGCATCTTCCTACATCAAAAACATGCATGAGAAACCCAGAAGACGGTACACCGTGTGATGGGGAAAGGTTTCTAAAACGTACCTCATTTCTCATCTCCTTGTGCCCGGGTTCGCCATTCCAGCCGCTTTACTAGCAAGCTCCCTACTTGGAGCATCAGCACCTTTAACCTCCTGTTCCGTACAGGTTGCAATTTGTCCTGAGGATAAACGGGAAGACGTGGAACCAACGAGAGACTAGCTCTTGGTGTTGGGACAGGCACAGGTCACTCTATTTTCCCATCAGAAAGAAGAATTAACCACAGGCTCAGCCTGCCCCCCGGAACCAGAACAGGGCCTGAAGCCATTCTGCGATTTTGCGGCCAGCTCCCATAAAAACGAGTTGTAAAATGGAGGTTCAGGGCACTGCAATTCACAAACCTGCAGAGTTATAAATGATAACTCTCGTCCACAAATATATTGAGGGAAGGCAAAGAAGAGGATTTGAAATCAAGGCAGAATTGCAGGAAACAGATTTCAGGAGGTAGATACGAATCGCCTTTAAAGCACATGAAAAGCAGCAAAACGTTGACAATGATGCCCTTGGCCAAAAAGGGCGTATGCGTTTTTTCCTGAATATATTCAGGAAAAAACGCATACGCCCTTTTTGGCCAACCAAGCAACCTGGAAAGGCAAATCAGCGCTACAAAGAAGTCTCGCTTCCCATCGGTCAAAAGGGCCATGCTGAAAAAAGTGTCAAAACCAGAAATGCAGGACAGGCCATGGAGAAATGGGAGCCTTGCTACACTGATGGGCGGGATGTAAATTGCCAAGAGCCACTCTGGAGAAGTGTCCGGTGAGTCCTGAAACATCTGAAAAACACAGCTTAGAGAGCATAGGGCACTTCCACTCATGGGGGTATAAATTGGGAAAATTAAAAATCAGCAAGACACAAGCACCCCAAAGTTGAGGGCTGCTCTGTTGACCAGGACCTCCACTTCATTCCACCTGAAATATCCCAGGAAAGAGAAAAATGGATAAAGAAGTTGTGGTCCTTATGTACAATGGAATATCACTCAGCCAGGAAATCAATGTCGTAAGGTTAGTAGCAGCATGATGAGTGGATTTAGGTACGACGATTCTAAGTGAAATAAGTCACACAGAAAAGGACACTTCTCATAAGGTATCACTGATAGAGGGAATGTAAAAACCGTTACACTTGAACTGAATTACAAAACAGAACAGAGTCACACATGCAGAAAACACACTATGGCTGCTTAACGGGAAAGGTGAAGTGGGGTGATACATAAAACAAGGGTATCAAATTAGCTCAGATACCGTTCCATAAAACCAATATGTAATAGACAAGACCTACTCCTTGCTCAGAGAACTGGACTGAACACGCCCTATTCACCGCACAAGAATATATCTGACTAATAATAATCGTAAAACCTATGTATTGATATCTCTCTGTTAGTGTGTCAAGTGGGTGTAAAGCCGCATAAACACAGCATGGAAAAGCAGCTAAACCCCATTATAAAAATAAATTACTTTGAAACACCCATGAAACAAAGACAGTGAAAGAGAGAGAAATTCTTACACAATGCGTTCAGGGGCTGTGATGCAACTTGGATTGACCATATCTAGACGCACAGCTGGATGAGACATAAGGGTGGACACTCTTGGGGCTGAGAGGTTTGGTGAGGTTGGGTGAGCAAACGCAGACCCTTTAAAGTAATACTGCGTGGTACCCATCGCATGGGTCCCAAATCTCCAGGTTCAAGGGCATCTTCCTACATCAAAAACATGCATGAGAAACCCAGAAGACGGTACACCGTGTGATGGGGAAAGGTTTCTAAAACGCACCTCATTTCTCATCTCCTTGTGCCCGGGTTCGCCATTCCAGCCGCTGTACTAGCAAGCTCCCTACTTGGAGCATCAGCACCTTTAACCTCCTGTTCCGTACAGGTTGCAATTTGTCCTGAGGATAAACGGGAAGACGTGGAACCAACGAGAGACTAGATCTTGGTGTTGGGACAGGCACAGGTCACTCTATTTTCCCATCAGAAAGAAGAATTAACCACAGGCTCAGCCTGCCCCCCGGAACCAGAACAGGGCCTGAAGCCATTCTGCGATTTTGCGGCCAGCTCCCATAAAAACGAGTTGTAAAATGGAGGTTCAGCGCACTGCAATTCACAAACCTGCAGAGTTATAAATGATAACTCTCGTCCACAAATATATTGAGGGAAGGCAAAGAAGAGGATTTGAAATCAAGGCAGAATTGCAGGAAACAGATTTCAGGAGGTAGATACGAATCGCCTTTAAAGCACATGAAAAGCGGCAAAACGTTGACAATGATGCCCTTGGCCAAAAAGGGCGTATGCGTTTTTTCCTGAATATATTCAGGAAAAAACGCATACGCCCTTTTTGGCCAACTAAGCAACCTGGAAAGGCAAATCAGCGCTACAAAGAAGTCTCGCTTCCCATTGGTCAATAGGGCCATGCTGAAAAAAGTGTCAAAACCAGAAATGCAGGACAGGCCATGGAGAAATGGGAGCCTTGCTACACTGATGGGCGGGATGTAAATTGCCAAGAGCCACTCTGGAGAAGTGTCCGGTGAGTCCTGAAACATCTGAAAAACACAGCTTAGAGAGCATAGGGCACTTCCACTCATGGGGGTATAAATTGGGAAAATGAAAAATCAGCAAGACACAAGCACCCCAAAGTTTAGGGCTGCTCTGTTGACCAGGACCTCCACTTCATTCCACCTGAAATATCCCAGGAAAGAGAAAAATGGATAAAGAAGTTGTGGTCCTTATGTACAATGGAATATCACTCAGCCAGGAAATCAATGTCGTAAAGTTAGTAGCAGCATGATGAGTGGATTTAGGTACGACGATTCTAAGTGAAATAAGTCACACAGAAAAGGACACTTCTCATAAGGTATCACTGATAGAGGGAATGTAAAAACCGTTACACTTGAACTGAATTACAAAACAGAACAGAGTCACACATGCAGAAAACACACTATGGCTGCTTAACGGGAAAGGTGAAGTGGGGTGATACATAAAACAAGGGTATCAAATTAGCTCAGATACCGTTCCATAAACCCAATATGTAATAGACAAGACCTACTCCTTGCTCAGAGAACTGGACTCAACACGCCCTATTCACCGCACAAGAATATATCTGACTAATAATAATCGTAAAACCTATGTATTGATATCTCTCTGTTAGTGTGTCAAGTGGGTGTAAAGCGGCATAAACACAGCAGTGAAAAGCAGCTAAACCCCATTATAAAAATAAATTACTTTGAAACAACCATGAAACAAAGACAGTGAAAGAGAGAGAAATTCTTACACAATGCGTTCAGGGGCTGTGATGCAACTTAGATTGACCATATCTAGACGCACAGCTGGATGAGACATAAGGGTGGACACTCTTGGGGCTGAGAGGTTTGGTGAGGTTGGGTGAGCAAACGCAGACCCTTTAAAGTAATACTGCGTGGTACCCATTGCATGGGTCCCAAATCTCCAGGTTCAAGGGCATCTTCCTACATCAAAAACATGCATGAGAAACCCAGAAGATGGTACACCGTGTGATGGGGAAAGGTTTCTAAAACGCACCTCATTTCTCATCTCCTTGTGCCCGGGTTCGCCATTCCAGCCACTTTACTAGCAAGCTCCCTACTTGGAGCATCAGCACCTTTAACCTCCTGTTCCGTACAGGTTGCAATTTGTCCTGAGGATAAACGGGAAGACGTGGAACCAACGAGAGACTAGCTCTTTGTGTTGGGACAGGCACAGGTCACTCTATTTTCCCATCAGAAAGAAGAATTAACCACAGGCTCAGCCTGCCCCCCGGAACCAGAATAGGGCCTGAAGCCATTCTGCGATTTTGCGGCCAGCTCCCATAAAAACGAGTTGTAAAATGGAGGTTCAGGGCACTGCAATTCACAAACCTGCAGATTTATAAATGATAACTCTCGTCCACAAATATATTGAGGGAAGGCAAAGAAGAGGATTTGAAATCAAGGCAGAATTGCAGGAAACAGATTTCAGGAGGTAGATACGAATCGCCTTTAAAGCACATGAAAAGCGGCAAAACGTTGACAATGATGCCCTTGGCCAAAAAGGGCGTATGCGTTTTTTCCTGAATATATTCAGGAAAAAACGCATACGCCCTTTTTGGCCAACCAAGCAACCTGGAAAGGCAAATCAGCGCTACAAAGAAGTCTCGCTTCCCATCGGTCAAAAGGGCCATGCTGAAAAAAGTGTCAAAACCAGAAATGCAGGACAGGCCATGGAGAAATGGGAGCCTTGCTACACTGATGGGCGGGATGTAAATTGCCAAGAGCCACTCTGGAGAAGTGTCCGGTGAGTCCTGAAACATCTGAAAAACACAGCTTAGAGAGCATAGGGCACTTCCACTCATGGGGGTATAAATTGGGAAAATGAAAAATCAGCAAGACACAAGCACCCCAAAGTTTAGGGCTGCTCTGTTGACCAGGACCTCCACTTCATTCCCCCTGAAATATCCCAGGAAAGAGAAAAATGGATAAAGAAGTTGTGGTCCTTATGTACAATGGAATATCACTCAGCCAGGAAATCAATGTCGTAAGGTTAGTAGCAGCATGATGAGTGGATTTAGGTACGACGATTCTAAGTGAAATAAGTCACACAGAGAACGACACTTCTCATAAGGTATCACTGATAGAGGGAATGTAAAAACCGTTACACTTGAACTGAATTACAAAACAGAACAGAGTCACACATGCAGAAAACACACTATGGCTGCTTAACGGGAAAGGGGAGGTGGGGTGATACATAAAACAAGGGTATCAAATTAGCTCAGATACCGTTCCATAAACCCAATATGTAATAGACAAGACCTACTCCTTGCTCAGAGAACTGGACTCAACACGCCCTATTCACCGCACAAGAATATATCTGACTAATAATAATCGTAAAACCTATGTATTGATATCTCTCTGTTAGTGTGTCAAGTGGGTGTAAAGCCGCATAAACACAGCATGGAAAAGCAGCTAAACCCCATTATAAAAATAAATTACTTTGAAACACCCATGAAACAAAGACAGTGAAAGAGAGAGAAATTCTTACACAATGCGTTCAGGGGCTGTGATGCAACTTGGATTGACCATATCTAGACGCACAGCTGGATGAGACATAAGGGTGGACACTCTTGGGGCTGAGAGGTTTGGTGAGGTTGGGTGAGCAAACGCAGACCCTTTAAAGTAATACTGCGTGGTACCCATCTCATGGGTCCCAAATCTCCAGGTTCAAGGGCATCTTCCTACATCAAAAACATGCATGAGAAACCCAGAAGACGGTACACCGTGTGATGGGGAAAGGTTTCTAAAACGCACCTCATTTCTCATCTCCTTGTGCCTGGGTTCGCCATTCCAGCTGCTTTACTAGCAAGCTCCCTACTTGGAGCATCAGCACCTTTAACCTCCTGTTCCGTACAGGTTGCAATTTGTCCTGAGGATAAACGGGAAGACGTGGAACCAACGAGAGACTAGCTCTTGGTGTTGGGACAGGCACAGGTCACTCTATTTTCCCATCAGAAAGAAGAATTAACCACAGGCTCAGCCTGCCCCCCGGAACCAGAACAGGGCCTGAAGCCATTCTGCGATTTTGCGGCCAGCTCCCATAAAAACGAGTTGTAAAATGGAGGTTCAGGGCACTGCAATTCACAAACCTGCAGAGTTATAAATGATAACTCTCGTCCACAAATATATTGAGGGAAGGCAAAGAAGAGGATTTGAAATCAAGGCAGAATTGCAGGAAACAGATTTCAGGAGGTAGATACGAATCGCCTTTAAAGCACATGAAAAGCGGCAAAACGTTGACAATGATGCCCTTGGCCAAAAAGGGCGTATGCGTTTTTTCCTGAATATATTCAGGAAAAAACGCATACGCCCTTTTTGGCCAACCAAGCAACCTGGAAAGGCAAATCAGCGCTACAAAGAAGTCTCGCTTCCCATCGGTCAAAAGGGCCATGCTGAAAAAAGTGTCAAAACCAGAAATGCAGGACAGGCCATGGAGAAATGGGAGCCTTGCTACACTGATGGGCGGGATGTAAATTGCCAAGAGCCACTCTGGAGAAGTGTCCGGTGAGTCCTGAAACATCTGAAAAACACAGCTTAGAGAGCATAGGGCACTTCCACTCATGGGGGTATAAATTGGGAAAATGAAAAATCAGCAAGACACAAGCACCCCAAAGTTGAGGGCTGCTCTGTTGACCAGGACCTCCACTTCATTCCACCTTAAATATCCCAGGAAAGAGAAAAATGGATAAAGAAGTTGTGGTCCTTATGTACAATGGAATATCACTCAGCCAGGAAATCAATGTCGTAAGGTTAGTAGCAGCATGATGAGTGGATTTAGGTACGACGATTCTAAGTGAAATAAGTCACACAGAAAAGGACACTTCTCATAAGGTATCACTGATAGAGGGAATGTAAAAACCGTTACACTTGAACTGAATTACAAAACAGAACAGAGTCACACATGCAGAAAACACACTATGGCTGCTTAACGGGAAAGGTGAGGTGGGGTGATACATAAAACAAGGGTATCAAATTAGCTCAGATACCGTTCCATAAACCCAATATGTAATAGACAAGACCTACTCCTTGCTCAGAGAACTGGACTCAACACGCCCTATTCACCGCACAAGAATATATCTGACTAATAATAATCGTAAAACCTATGTATTGATATCTCTCTGTTAGTGTGTCAAGTGGGTGTAAAGCCGCATAAACACAGCAGTGAAAATCAGCTAAACCCCATTATAAAAATAAATTACTTTGAAACACCCATGAAACAAAGACAGTGAAAGAGAGAGAAATTCTTACACAATGCGTTCAGGGGCTGTGATGCAACTTGGATTGACCATATCTAGACGCACAGCTGGATGAGACATAAGGGTGGACACTCTTGGGGCTGAGAGGTTTGGTGAGGTTGGGTGAGCAAACGCAGACCCTTTAAAGTAATACTGCGTGGTACCCATCGCATGGGTCCCAAATCTCCAGGTTCAAGGGCATCTTCCTACATCAAAAACATGCATGAGAAACCCAGAAGACGGTACACCGTGTGATGGGGAAATGTTTGTAAAACGTACGTCATTTCTCATCTCCTTGTGCCCGGGTTCGCCATTCCAGCCACTTTACTAGCAAGCTCCCTACTTGGAGCATCAGCACCTTTAACCTCCTGTTCCGTACAGGTTGCAATTTGTCCTGAGGATAAACGGGAAGACGTGGAACCAACGAGAGACTAGCTCTTTGTGTTGGGACAGGCACAGGTCACTCTATTTTCCCATCAGAAAGAAGAATTAACCACAGGCTCAGCCTGCCCCCCGGAACCAGAACAGGGCCTGAAGCCATTCTGCGATTTTGCGGCCAGCTCCCATAAAAACGAGTTGTAAAATGGAGGTTCAGGGCACTGCAATTCACAAACCTGCAGAGTTATAAATGATAACTCTCGTCCACAAATATATTGAGGGAAGGCAAAGAAGAGGATTTGAAATCAAGGCAGAATTGCAGGAAACAGATTTCAGGAGGTAGATACGAATCGCCTTTAAAGCACATGAAAAGCGGCAAAACGTTGACAATGATGCCCTTGGCCAAAAAGGGCGTATGCGTTTTTTCCTGAATATATTCAGGAAAAAACGCATACGCCCTTTTTGGCCAACCAAGCAACCTGGAAAGGCAAATCAGCGCTACAGAGAAGTCTCGCTTCCCATCGGTCAAAAGGGCCATGCTGAAAAAAGTGTCAAAACCAGAAATGCAGGACAGGCCATGGAGAAATGGGAGCCTTGCTACACTGATGGGCGGGATGTAAATTGCCAACAGCCACTCTAGAGAAGTGTACGGTGTGTCCTGAAACATCTGAAAAACACAGCTTAGAGAGCATAGGGCACTTCCACTCATGGGGGTATAAATTGGGAAAATGAAAAATCAACAAGACACAAGCACCCCAAAGTTGAGGGCTGCTCTGTTGACAAGGACCTCCACTTCATTCCACCTTAAATATCCCAGGAAAGAGAAAAATGGATAAAGAAGTTGTGTTCCTTATGTACAATGGAATATCACTCAGCCAGGAAATCAATGTCGTAAGGTTAGTAGCAGCATGATGAGTGGATTTAGGTACGACGATTCTAAGTGAAATAAGTCACACAGAAAAGGACACTTCTCATAAGGTATCACTGATAGAGGGAATGTAAAAACCGTTACACTTGAACTGAATTACAAAACAGAACAGAGTCACACATGCAGAAAACACACTATGGCTGCTTAACGGGAAAGGTGAGGTGGGGTGATACATAAAACAAGGGTATCAAATTAGCTCAGATACCGTTCCATAAACCCAATATGTAATAGACAAGACCTACTCCTTGCTCAGAGAACTGGACTGAACACGCCCTATTCACCGCACAAGAATATATCTGACTAAAAATAATCGTAAAACCTATGTATTGATATCTCTCTGTTAGTGTGTCAAGTGGGTGTAAAGCGGCATAAACACAGCAGTGAAAAGCAGCTAAACCCCATTATAAAAATAAATTACTTTGAAACAACCATGAAACAAAGACAGCGAAAGAGAGAGAAATTCTTACACAATGCGTTCAGGGGCTGTGATGCAACCTGGATTGACCATATCTAGACGCACAGCTGGATGAGACATAAGGGTGGACACCCTTGGGGCTGAGAGGTTTGGTGAGGTTGGGTGAGCAAACGCAGACCCTTTAAAGTAATACTGCGTGGTACCCATCGCATGGGTCCCAAATCTCCAGGTTCAAGGGCATCTTCCTACATCAAAAACATGCATGAGAAACCCAGAAGATGGTACATCGTGTGATGGGGAAATGTTTCTAAAACGCACCTCATTTCTCATCTCCTTGTGCCCGGGTTCGCCATTCCAGCCGCTTTACTAGCAAGCTCCCTACTTGGAGCATCAGCACCTTTAACCTCCTGTTCCGTACAGGTTGCAATTTGTCCTGAGGATAAACGGGAAGACGTGGAACCAACGTGAGACTAGCTCTTGGTGTTGGGACAGGCACAGGTCACTCTATTTTCCCATCAGAAAGAAGAATTAACCACAGGCTCAGCCTGCCCCCCGGAACCAGAACAGGGCCTGAAGCCATTCTGCGATTTTGCGGCCAGCTCCCATAAAAACGAGTTGTAAAATGGAGGTTCAGGGCACTGCCATTCACAAACCTGCAGAGTTATAAATGATAACTCTCGTCCACAAATATATTGAGGGAAGGCAAAGAAGAGGATTTGAAATCAAGGCAGAATTGCAGGAAACAGATTTCAGGAGATAGATACGAATCGCCTTTAAAGCACATGAAAAGCGGCAAAACGTTGACAATGATGCCCTTGGCCAAAAAGGGCGTATGCGTTTTTTCCTGAATATATTCAGGAAAAAACGCATACGCCCTTTTTGGCCAACCAAGCAACCTGGAAAGGCAAATCAGCGCTACAAAGAAGTCTCGCTTCCCATCGGTCAAAAGGGCCATGCTGAAAAAAGTGTCAAAACCAGAAATGCAGGACAGGCCATGGAGAAATGGGAGCCTTGCTACACTGATGGGCGGGATGTAAATTGCCAAGAGCCACTCTGGAGAAGTGTCCGGTGAGTCCTGAAACATCTGAAAAACACAGCTTAGAGAGCATAGGGCACTTCCACTCATGGGGGTATAAATTGGGAAAATTAAAAATCAGCAAGACACAAGCACCCCAAAGTTGAGGGCTGCTCTGTTGACCAGGACCTCCACTTCATTCCACCTTCAATATCCCAGGAAAGAGAAAAATGGATAAACAAATTGTGGTCCTTATGTAGAATGGAATATCACTCAGCCAGGAAATCAATGTCGTAAGGTTAGTAGCAGCATGATGAGTGGATTTAGGTACGACGATTCTAAGTGAAATAAGTCACACAGAAAAGGACACTTCTCATAAGGTATCACTGATAGAGGGAATGTAAAAACCGTTACACTTGAACTGAATTACAAAACAGAACAGAGTCACACATGCAGAAAACACACTATGGCTGCTTAACGGGAAAGGTGAGGTGGGGTGATACATAAAACAAGGGTATCAAATTAGCTCAGATACCGTTCCATAAACCCAATATGTAATAGACAAGACCTACTCCTTGCTCAGAGAACTGGACTCAACACGCCCTATTCACCGCACAAGAATATATCTGACTAATAATAATCGTAAAACCTATGTATTGATATCTCTCTGTTAGTGTCTCAAGTGGGTGTAAAGCGGCATAAACACAGCAGTGAAAAGCAGCTAAACCCCATTATAAAAATAAATTACTTTGAAACACCCATGAAACAAAGACAGTGAAAGAGAGAGAAATTCTTACACAATGCGTTCAGGGGCTGTGATGCAACCTGGATTGACCATATCTAGACCCACAGCTGGATGAGACATAAGGGTGGACACTCTTGGGGCTGAGAGGTTTGGTGAGGTTGGGTGAGCAAACGCAGACCCTTTAAAGTAATACTGCGTGGTACCCATCGCATGGGTCCCAAATCTCCAGGTTCAAGGGCATCTTCCTACATCAAAAACATGCATGAGAAACCCAGAAGATGGTACATCGTGTGATGGGGAAATGTTTCTAAAACGCACCTCATTTCTCATCTCCTTGTGCCCGGGTTCGCCATTCCAGCCGCTTTACTAGCAAGCTCCCTAGTTGGAGCATCAGCACCTTTAACCTCCTGTTCCGTACAGGTTGCAATTTGTCCTGAGGATAAACGGGAAGACGTGGAACCAACGTGAGACTAGCTCTTGGTGTTGGGACAGGCACAGGTCACTCTATTTTCCCATCAGAAAGAAGAATTAACCACAGGCTCAGCCTGCCCCCCGGAACCAGAACAGGGCCTGAAGCCATTCTGTGATTTTGCTGCCAGCTCCCATAAAAACGAGTTGTAAAATGGAGGTTCAGGGCACTGCAATTCACAAACCTGCAGAGTTATAAATGATAACTCTCGTCCACAAATATATTGAGGGCAGGCAAAGAAGAGGATTTGAAATCAAGGCAGAATTGCAGGAAACAGATTTCAGGAGGTAGATACGAATCGCCTTTAAAGCACATGAAAAGCGGCAAAACGTTGACAATGATGCCCTTGGCCAAAAAGGGCGTATGCGTTTTTTCTGAATATATTCAGGAAAAAACGCATACGCCCTTTTTGGCCAACCAAGCAACCTGGAAAGGCAAATCAGCGCTACAAAGAAGTCTCGCTTCCCATCGGTCAAAAGGGCCATGCTGAAAAAAGTGTCAAAACCAGAAATGCAGGACAGGCCATGGAGAAATGGGAGCCTTGCTACACTGATGGGCGGGATGTAAATTGCCAAGAGCCACTCTGGAGAAGTGTCCGGTGAGTCCTGAAACATCTGAAAAACACAGCTTAGAGAGCATAGGGCACTTCCACTCATGGGGGTATAAATTGGGAAAATGAAAAATCAGCAAGACACAAGCACCCCAAAGTTTAGGGCTGCTCTGTTGACCAGGACCTCCACTTCATTCCACCTGAAATATCCCAGGAAAGAGAAAAATGGATAAAGAAGTTGTGGTCCTTATGTACAATGGAATATCACTCAGCCAGGAAATCAATGTCGTAAGGTTAGTAGCAGCATGATGAGTGGATTTAGGTACGACGATTCTAAGTGAAATAAGTCACACAGAAAAGGACACTTCTCATAAGGTATCACTGATAGAGGGAATGTAAAAACCATTACACTTGAACTGAATTACAAAACAGAACAGAGTCACACATGCAGAAAACACACTATGGCTGCTTAACGGGAAAGGTGAGGTGGGGTGATACATAAAACAAGGGTATCAAATTAGCTCAGATACCATTCCATAAACCCAATATGTAATAGACAAGACCTACGCCTTGCTCAGAGAACTGGACTCAACACGCCCTATTCACCGCACAAGAATATATCTGACTAATAATAATCGTAAAACCTATGTATTGATATCTCTCTGTTAGTGTGTCAAGTGGGTGTAAAGTGGCATAAACACAGCAGTGAAAAGCAGCTAAACCCCATTATAAAAATAAATTACTTTGAAACACCCATGAAACAAAGACAGTGAAAGAGAGAGAAATTCTTACACAATGCGTTCAGGGGCTGTGATGCAACCTGGATTGACCATATCTAGACCCACAGCTGGATGAGACATAAGGGTGGACACTCTTGGGGATGAGAGGTTTGGTGAGGTTGGGTGAGCAAACGCAGACCCTTTAAAGTAATACTGCGTGGTACCCATCGCATGGGTCCCAAATCTCCAGGTTCAAGGGCATCTTCCTACATCAAAATCATGCATGAGAAACCCAGAAGATGGTACATCGTGTGATGGGGAAATGTTTCTAAAACGCACCTCATTTCTCATCTCCTTGTGCCCGGGTTCGCCATTCCAGCCGCTTTACTAGCAAGCTCCCTAGTTGGAGCATCAGCACCTTTAACCTCCTGTTCCGTACAGGTTGCAATTTGTCCTGAGGATAAACGGGAAGACGTGGAACCAACGTGAGACTAGCTCTTGGTGTTGGGACAGGCACAGGTCACTCTATTTTCCCATCAGAAAGAAGAATTAACCACAGGCTCAGCCTGACCCCCGGAACCAGAATAGGGCCTGAAGCCATTCTGCGATTTTGCGGCCAGCTCCCATAAAAACGAGTTGTAAAATGGAGGTTCAGGGCACTGCAATTCACAAACCTGCAGAGTTATAAATGATAACCCTCGTCCACAAATATATTGAGGGAAGGCAAAGAAGAGGATTTGAAATCAAGGCAGAATTGCAGGAAACAGATTTCAGGAGGTAGATACGAATCGCCTTTAAAGCACATGAAAAGCGGCAAAACGTTGACAATGATGCCCTTGGCCAAAAAGGGCGTATGCGTTTTTTCCTGAATATATTCAGGAAAAAACGCATACGCCCTTTTTGGCCAACCAAGCAACCTGGAAAGGCAAATCAGCGCTACAAAGAAGTCTCGCTTCCCATCGGTCAAAAGGGCCATGCTGAAAAAAGTGTCAAAACCAGAAATGCAGGACAGGCCATGGAGAAATGGGAGCCTTGCTACACTGATGGGCGGGATGTAAATTGCCAACAGCCACTCTGGAGAAGTGTCCAGTGAGTCCTGAAACATCTGAAAAACACAGCTTAGAGAGCATAGGGCACTTCCACTCATGGGGGTATAAATTGGGAAAATGAAAAATCAGCAAGACACAAGCACCCCAAAGTTTAGGGCTGCTCTGTTGACCAGGACCTCCACTTCATTCCACCTGAAATATCCCAGGAAAGAGAAAAATGGATAAAGAAGTTGTGGTCCTTATGTACAATGGAATATCACTCAGCCAGGAAATCAATGTCGTAAGGTTAGTAGCAGCATGATGAGTGGATTTAGGTACGACGATTCTAAGTGAAATAAGTCACACAGAAAAGGACACTTCTCATAAGGTATCACTGATAGAGGGAATGTAAAAACTGTTACACTTGAACTGAATTACAAAACAGAACAGAGTCACACATGCAGAAAACACACTATGGCTGCTTAACGGGAAAGGTGAGGTGGGGTGATACATAAAACAAGGGTATCAAATTAGCTCAGATACCGTTCCACAAACCCAATATGTAATAGACAAGACCTACTCCTTGCTCAGAGAACTGGACTCAACACGCCCTATTCACCGCACAAGAATATATCTGACTAATAATAATCGTAAAACCTATGTATTGATATCTCTCTGTTAGTGTGTCAAGTGGGTGTAAAGCGGCATAAACACAGCATTGAAAAGCAGCTAAACCCCATTATAAAAATAAATTACTTTGAAACACCCATGAAACAAAGACAGTGAAAGAGAGAGAAATTCTAACACAATGCGTTCAGGGGCTGTGATGCAACCTGGATTGACCATATCTAGACGCACAGCTGGATGAGACATAAGGGTGGACACTCTTGGGGCTGAGAGGTTTGGTGAGGTTGGGTGAGCAAACGCAGACCCTTTAAAGTAATACTGCGTGGTACCCATCGCATGGGTCCCAAATCTCCAGGTTCAAGGGCATCTTCCTACATCAAAAACATGCATGAGAAACCCAGAAGACGGTACACCGTGTGATGGGGAAAGGTTTGTAAAACGTACGTCATTTCTCATCTCCTTGTGCCCGGGTTCGCCATTCCAGCCGCTTTACTAGCAAGCTCCCTACTTGGAGCATCAGCACCTTTAACCTCCTGTTCCGTACAGGTTGCAATTTGTCCTGAGGATAAACGGGAAGACGTGGAACCAACGAGAGACTAGCTCTTGGTGTTGGGACAGGCACAGGTCACTCTATTTTCCCATCAGAAAGAAGAATTAACCACAGGCTCAGCCTGCCCCCCGGAACCAGAACAGGGCCTGAAGCCATTCTGCGATTTTGCGGCCAGCTCCCATAAAAACGAGTTGTAAAATGGAGGTTCAGGGCACTGCAATTCACAAACCTGCAGAGTTATAAATGATAACTCTCGTCCACAAATATATTGAGGGAAGGCAAAGAAGAGGATTTGAAATCAAGGCAGAATTGCAGGAAACAGATTTCAGGAGGTAGATACGAATCGCCTTTAAAGCACATGAAAAGCGGCAAAACGTTGACAATGATGCCCTTGGCCAAAAAGGGCGTATGCGTTTTTTCCTGAATATATTCAGGAAAAAACGCATACGCCCTTTTTGGCCAACCAAGCAACCTGGAAAGGCAAATCAGCGCTACAGAGAAGTCTCGCTTCCCATCGGTCAAAAGGGCCATGCTGAAAAAAGTGTCAAAACCAGAAATGCAGGACAGGCCATGGAGAAATGGGAGCCTTGCTACACTGATGGGCGGGATGTAAATTGCCAACAGCCACTCTAGAGAAGTGTACGGTGTGTCCTGAAACATCTGAAAAACACAGCTTAGAGAGCATAGGGCACTTCCACTCATGGGGGTATAAATTGGGAAAATGAAAAATCAGCAAGACACAAGCACCCCAAAGTTGAGGGCTGCTCTGTTGACCAGGACCTCCACTTCATTCCACCTTAAATATGCCAGGAAAGAGAAAAATGGATAAAGAAGTTGTGGTCCTTATGTACAATGGAATATCACTCAGCCAGGAAATCAATGTCGTAAGGTTAGTAGCAGCATGATGAGTGGATTTAGGTACGACGATTCTAAGTGAAATAAGTCACACAGAAAAGGACACTTCTCATAAGGTATCACTGATAGAGGGAATGTAAAAACCGTTACACTTGAACTGAATTACAAAACAGAACAGAGTCACACATGCAGAAAACACACTATGGCTGCTTAACGGGAAAGGTGAGGTGGGGTGATACATAAAACAAGGGTATCAAATTAGCTCAGATACCGTTCCATAAAACCAATATGTAATAGACAAGACCTACTCCTTGCTCAGAGAACTGGACTGAACACGCCCTATTCACCGCACAAGAATATATCTGACTAAAAATAATCGTAAAACCTATGTATTGATATCTCTCTGTTAGTGTGTCAAGTGGGTGTAAAGCGGCATAAACACAGCAGTGAAAAGCAGCTAAACCCCATTATAAAAATAAATTACTTTGAAACAACCATGAAACAAAGACAGCGAAAGAGAGAGAAATTCTTACACAATGCGTTCAGGGGCTGTGATGCAACCTGGATTGACCATATCTAGACGCACAGCTGGATGAGACATAAGGGTGGACACCCTTGGGGCTGAGAGGTTTGGTGAGGTTGGGTGAGCAAACGCAGACCCTTTAAAGTAATACTGCGTGGTACCCATCGCATGGGTCCCAAATCTCCAGGTTCAAGGGCATCTTCCTACATCAAAAACATGCATGAGAAACCCAGAAGATGGTACATCGTGTGATGGGGAAATGTTTCTAAAACGCACCTCATTTCTCATCTCCTTGTGCCCGGGTTCGCCCTTCCAGCCGCTTTACTAGCAAGCTCCCTACTTGGAGCATCAGCACCTTTAACCTCCTGTTCCGTACAGGTTGCAATTTGTCCTGAGGATAAACGGGAAGACGTGGAACCAACGTGAGACTAGCTCTTGGTGTTGGGACAGGCACAGGTCACTCTATTTTCCCATCAGAAAGAAGAATTAACCACAGGCTCAGCCTGCCCCCCGGAACCAGAACAGGGCCTGAAGCCATTCTGCGATTTTGCGGCCAGCTCCCATAAAAACGAGTTGTAAAATGGAGGTTCAGGGCACTGCCATTCACAAACCTGCAGAGTTATAAATGATAACTCTCGTCCACAAATATATTGAGGGAAGGCAAAGAAGAGGATTTGAAATCAAGGCAGAATTGCAGGAAACAGATTTCAGGAGGTAGATACGAATCGCCTTTAAAGCACATGAAAAGTGGCAAAACGTTGACAATGATGCCCTTGGCCAAAAAGGGCGTATGCGTTTTTTCCTGAATATATTCAGGAAAAAACGCATACGCCCTTTTTGGCCAACCAAGCAACCTGGAAAGGCAAATCAGCGCTACAAAGAAGTCTCGCTTCCCATCGGTCAAAAGGGCCATGCTGAAAAAAGTGTCAAAACCAGAAATGCAGGACAGGCCATGGAGAAATGGGAGCCTTGCTACACTGATGGGCGGGATGTAAATTGCCAAGAGCCACTCTGGAGAAGTGTCCGGTGAGTCCTGAAACATCTGAAAAACACAGCTTAGAGAGCATAGGGCACTTCCACTCATGGGGGTATAAATTGGGAAAATGAAAAATCAGCAAGACACAAGCACCCCAAAGTTTAGGGCTGCTCTGTTGACCAGGACCTCCACTTCATTCCACCTTCAATATCCCAGGAAAGAGAAAAATGGATAAACAAATTGTGGTCCTTATGTAGAATGGAATATCACTCAGCCAGGAAATCAATGTCGTAAGGTTAGTAGCAGCATGATGAGTGGATTTAGGTACGACGATTCTAAGTGAAATAAGTCACACAGAAAAGGACACTTCTCATAAGGTATCACTGATAGAGGGAATGTAAAAACCGTTACACTTGAACTGAATTACAAAACAGAACAGAGTCACACATGCAGAAAACACACTATGGCTGCTTAACGGGAAAGGTGAGGTGGGGTGATACATAAAACAAGGGTATCAAATTAGCTCAGATACCGTTCCATAAACCCAATATGTAATAGACAAGACCTACTCCTTGCTCAAAGAACTGGACTCAACACGCCCTATTCACCGCACAAGAATATATCTGACTAATAATAATCGTAAAACCTATGTATTGATATCTCTCTGTTAGTGTCTCAAGTGGGTGTAAAGCGGCATAAACACAGCAGTGAAAAGCAGCTAAACCCCATTATAAAAATAAATTACTTTGAAACACCCATGAAACAAAGACAGTGAAAGAGAGAGAAATTCTTACACAATGCGTTCAGGGGCTGTGATGCAACCTGGATTGACCATATCTAGACCCACAGCTGGATGAGACATAAGGGTGGACACTCTTGGGGATGAGAGGTTTGGTGAGGTTGGGTGAGCAAACGCAGACCCTTTAAAGTAATACTGCGTGGTACCCATCGCATGGGTCCCAAATCTCCAGGTTCAAGGGCATCTTCCTACATCAAAAACATGCATGAGAAACCCAGAAGATGGTACATCGTGTGATGGGGAAATGTTTCTAAAACGCACCTCATTTCTCATCTCCTTGTGCCCGGGTTCGCCATTCCAGCCGCTTTACTAGCAAGCTCCCTAGTTGGAGCATCAGCACCTTTAACCTCCTGTTCCGTACAGGTTGCAATTTGTCCTGAGGATAAACGGGAAGACGTGGAACCAACGTGAGACTAGCTCTTGGTGTTGGGACAGGCACAGGTCACTCTATTTTCCCATCAGAAAGAAGAATTAACCACAGGCTCAGCCTGCCCCCCGGAACCAGAACAGGGCCTGAAGCCATTCTGCGATTTTGCGGCCAGCTCCCATAAAAACGAGTTGTAAAATAGAGGTTCAGGGCACTGCAATTCACAAACCTGCAGAGTTATAAATGATAACTCTCGTCCACAAATATATTGAGGGGAGGCAAAGAAGAGGATTTGAAATCAAGGCAGAATTGCAGGAAACAGATTTCAGGAGGTAGATACGAATCGCCTTTAAAGCACATGAAAAGCGGCAAAACGTTGACAATGATGCCCTTGGCCAAAAAGGGCGTATGCGTTTTTTCCTGAATATATTCAGGAAAAAACGCATACGCCCTTTTTGGCCAACCAAGCAACCTGGAAAAGCAAATCAGCGCTACAAAGAAGTCTCGCTTCCCATCGGTCAAAAGGGCCATGCTGAAAAAAGTGTCAAAACCAGAAATGCAGGACAGGCCATGGAGAAATGGGAGCCTTGCTACACTGATGGGCGGGATGTAAATTGCCAAGAGCCACTCTGGAGAAGTGTCCGGTGAGTCCTGAAACATCTGATAAACACAGCTTAGAGAGCATAGGGCACTTCCACTCATGGGGGTATAAATTGGGAAAATGAAAAATCAGCAAGACACAAGCACCCCAAAGTTGAGGGCTGCTCTGTTGACCAGGACCTCCACTTCATTCCACCTGAAATATCCCAGGAAAGAGAAAAATGGATAAAGAAGTTGTGGTCCTTATGTACAATGGAATATCACTCAGCCATGAAATCAATGTCGTAAGGTTAGTAGCAGCATGATGAGTGGATTTAGGTACGACGATTCTAAGTGAAATAAGTCACACAGAAAAGGACACTTCTCATAAGGTATCACTGATAGAGGGAAAGTAAAAACCGTTACACTTGAACTGAATTACAAAACAGAACAGAGTCACACATGCAGAAAACCCACTATGGCTGCTTAACGGGAAAGGTGAGGTGGGGTGATACATAAAACAAGGGTATCAAATTAGCTCAGATACCATTCCATAAACCCAATATGTAATAGACAAGACCTACGCCTTGCTCAGAGAACTGGACTCAACACGCCCTATTCACCGCACAAGAATATATCTGACTAATAATAATCGTAAAACCTATGTATTGATATCTCTCTGTTAGTGTGTCAAGTGGGTGTAAAGCGGCATAAACACAGCAGTGAAAAGCAGCTAAACCCCATTATAAAAATAAATTACTTTGAAACACCCATGAAACAAAGACAGTGAAAGAGAGAGAAATTCTTACACAATGCGTTCAGGGGCTGTGATGCAACCTGGATTGACCATATCTAGACCCACAGCTGGATGAGACATAAGGGTGGACACTCTTGGGGATGAGAGGTTTGGTGAGGTTGGGTGAGCAAACGCAGACCCTTTAAAGTAATACTGCGTGGTACCCATCGCATGGGTCCCAAATCTCCAGGTTCAAGGGCATCTTCCTACATCAAAAACATGCATGAGAAACCCAGAAGATGGTACATCGTGTGATGGGGAAATGTTTCTAAAACGCACCTCATTTCTCATCTCCTTGTGCCCGGGTTCGCCATTCCAGCCACTTTACTAGCAAACTCCCTACTTGGAGCATCAGCACCTTTAACCTCCTGTTCCGTACAGGTTGCAATTTGTCCTGAGGATAAATGGGAAGACGTGGAACCAACGTGAGACTAGCTCTTGGTGTTGGGACAGGCACAGGTCACTCTATTTTCCCATCAGAAAGAAGAATTAACCACAGGCTCAGCCTGCCCCCCGGAACCAGAACAGGGCCTGAAGCCATTCTGTGATTTTGCTGCCAGCTCCCATAAAAACGAGTTGTAAAATGGAGGTTCAGGGCACTGCAATTCACAAACCTGCAGAGTTATAAATGATAACTCTCGTCCACAAATATATTGAGGGCAGGCAAAGAAGAGGATTTGAAATCAAGGCAGAATTGCAGGAAACAGATTTCAGGAGGTAGATACGAATCGCCTTTAAAGCACATGAAAAGCGGCAAAACGTTGACAATGATGCCCTTGGCCAAAAAGGGCGTATGCGTTTTTTCTGAATATATTCAGGAAAAAACGCATACGCCCTTTTTGGCCAACCAAGCAACCTGGAAAGGCAAATCAGCGCTACAAAGAAGTCTCGCTTCCCATCGGTCAAAAGGGCCATGCTGAAAAAAGTGTCAAAACCAGAAATGCAGGACAGGCCATGGAGAAATGGGAGCCTTGCTACACTGATGGGCGGGATGTAAATTGCCAAGAGCCACTCTGGAGAAGTGTCCGGTGAGTCCTGAAACATCTGAAAAACACAGCTTAGAGAGCATAGGGCACTTCCACTCATGGGGGTATAAATTGGGAAAATTAAAAATCAGCAAGACACAAGCACCCCAAAGTTGAGGGCTGCTCTGTTGACCAGGACCTCCACTTCATTCCACCTGAAATATCCCAGGAAAGAGAAAAATGGATAAAGAAGTTGTGGTCCTTATGTACAATGGAATATCACTCAGCCAGGAAATCAATGTCGTAAGGTTAGTAGCAGCATGATGAGTGGATTTAGGTACGACGATTCTAAGTGAAATAAGTCACACAGAAAAGGACACTTCTCATAAGGTATCACTGATAGAGGGAAAGTAAAAACCGTTACACTTGAACTGAATTACAAAACAGAACAGAGTCACACATGCAGAAAACCCACTATGGCTGCTTAACGGGAAAGGTGAGGTGGGGTGATACATAAAACAAGGGTATCAAATTAGCTCAGATACCATTCCATAAACCCAATATGTAATAGACAAGACCTACGCCTTGCTCAGAGAACTGGACTCAACACGCCCTATTCACCGCACAAGAATATATCTGACTAATAATAATCGTAAAACCTATGTATTGATATCTCTCTGTTAGTGTGTCAAGTGGGTGTAAAGCGGCATAAACACAGCAGTGAAAAGCAGCTAAACCCCATTATAAAAATAAATTACTTTGAAACACCCATGAAACAAAGACAGTGAAAGAGAGAGAAATTCTTACACAATGCGTTCAGGGGCTGTGATGCAACCTGGATTGACCATATCTAGACCCACAGCTGGATGAGACATAAGGGTGGACACTCTTGGGGATGAGAGGTTTGGTGAGGTTGGGTGAGCAAACGCAGACCCTTTAAAGTAATACTGCGTGGTACCCATCGCATGGGTCCCAAATCTCCAGGTTCAAGGGCATCTTCCTACATCAAAAACATGCATGAGAAACCCAGAAGATGGTACATCGTGTGATGGGGAAATGTTTCTGAAACGCACCTCATTTCTCATCTCCTTGTGCCCGGGTTCGCCATTCCAGCCACTTTACTAGCAAACTCCCTACTTGGAGCATCAGCACCTTTAACCTCCTGTTCCGTACAGGTTGCAATTTGTCCTGAGGATAAACGGGAAGACGTGGAACCAACGTGAGACTAGCTCTTGGTGTTGGGACAGGCACAGGTCACTCTATTTTCCCATCAGAAAGAAGAATTAACCACAGGCTCAGCCTGCCCCCCGGAACCAGAACAGGGCCTGAAGCCATTCTGTGATTTTGCTGCCAGCTCCCATAAAAACGAGTTGTAAAATGGAGGTTCAGGGCACTGCAATTCACAAAGCTGCAGAGTTATAAATGATAACTCTCGTCCACAAATATATTGAGGGCAGGCAAAGAAGAGGATTTGAAATCAAGGCAGAATTGCAGGAAACAGATTTCAGGAGGTAGATACGAATCGCCTTTAAAGCACATGAAAAGCGGCAAAACGTTGACAATGATGCCCTTGGCCAAAAAGGGCGTATGCGTTTTTTCTGAATATATTCAGGAAAAAACGCATACGCCCTTTTTGGCCAACCAAGCAACCTGGAAAGGCAAATCAGCGCTACAAAGAAGTCTCGCTTCCCATCGGTCAAAAGGGCCATGCTGAAAAAAGTGTCAAAACCAGAAATGCAGGACAGGCCATGGAGAAATGGGAGCCTTGCTACACTGATGGGCGGGATGTAAATTGCCAAGAGCCACTCTGGAGAAGTGTCCGGTGAGTCCTGAAACATCTGAAAAACACAGCTTAGAGAGCATAGGGCACTTCCACTCATGGGGGTATAAATTGGGAAAATGAAAAATCAGCAAGACACAAGCACCCCAAAGTTTAGGGCTGCTCTGTTGACCAGGACCTCCACTTCATTCCACCTGAAATATCCCAGGAAAGAGAAAAATGGATAAAGAAGTTGTGGTCCTTATGTACAATGGAATATCACTCAGCCAGGAAATCAATGTCGTAAGGTTAGTAGCAGCATGATGAGTGGATTTAGGTACGACGATTCTAAGTGAAATAAGTCACACAGAAAAGGACACTTCTCATAAGGTATCACTGATAGAGGGAATGTAAAAACCATTACACTTGAACTGAATTACAAAACAGAACAGAGTCACACATGCAGAAAACCCACTATGGCTGCTTAACGGGAAAGGTGAGGTGGGGTGATACATAAAACAAGGGTATCAAATTAGCTCAGATACCATTCCATAAACCCAATATGTAATAGACAAGACCTACGCCTTGCTCAGAGAACTGGACTCAACACGCCCTATTCACCGCACAAGAATATATCTGACTAATAATAATCGTAAAACCTATGTATTGATATCTCTCTGTTAGTGTGTCAAGTGGGTGTAAAGCGGCATAAACACAGCAGTGAAAAGCAGCTAAACCCCATTATAAAAATAAATTACTTTGAAACACCCATGAAACAAAGACAGTGAAAGAGAGAGAAATTCTTACACAATGCGTTCAGGGGCTGTGATGCAACCTGGATTGACCATATCTAGACCCACAGCTGGATGAGACATAAGGGTGGACACTCTTGGGGATGAGAGGTTTGGTGAGGTTGGGTGAGCAAACGCAGACCCTTTAAAGTAATACTGCGTGGTACCCATCGCATGGGTCCCAAATCTCCAGGTTCAAGGGCATCTTCCTACATCAAAATCATGCATGAGAAACCCAGAAGATGGTACATCGTGTGATGGGGAAATGTTTCTAAAACGCACCTCATTTCTCATCTCCTTGTGCCCGGGTTCGCCATTCCAGCCGCTTTACTAGCAAGCTCCCTAGTTGGAGCATCAGCACCTTTAACCTCCTGTTCCGTACAGGTTGCAATTTGTCCTGAGGATAAACGGGAAGACGTGGAACCAACGTGAGACTAGCTCTTGGTGTTGGGACAGGCACAGGTCACTCTATTTTCCCATCAGAAAGAAGAATTAACCACAGGCTCAGCCTGACCCCCGGAACCAGAATAGGGCCTGAAGCCATTCTGCGATTTTGCGGCCAGCTCCCATAAAAACGAGTTGTAAAATGGAGGTTCAGGGCACTGCAATTCACAAACCTGCAGAGTTATAAATGATAACCCTCGTCCACAAATATATTGAGGGAAGGCAAAGAAGAGGATTTGAAATCAAGGCAGAATTGCAGGAAACAGATTTCAGGAGGTAGATACGAATCGCCTTTAAAGCACATGAAAAGCGGCAAAACGTTGACAATGATGCCCTTGGCCAAAAAGGGCGTATGCGTTTTTTCCTGAATATATTCAGGAAAAAACGCATACGCCCTTTTTGGCCAACCAAGCAACCTGGAAAGGCAAATCAGCGCTACAAAGAAGTCTCGCTTCCCATCGGTCAAAAGGGCCATGCTGAAAAAAGTGTCAAAACCAGAAATGCAGGACAGGCCATGGAGAAATGGGAGCCTTGCTACACTGATGGGCGGGATGTAAATTGCCAACAGCCACTCTGGAGAAGTGTCCAGTGAGTCCTGAAACATCTGAAAAACACAGCTTAGAGAGCATAGGGCACTTCCACTCATGGGGGTATAAATTGGGAAAATTAAAAATCAGCAAGACACAAGCACCCCAAAGTTTAGGGCTGCTCTGTTGACCAGGACCTCCACTTCATTCCACCTGAAATATCCCAGGAAAGAGAAAAATGGATAAAGAAGTTGTGGTCCTTATGTACAATGGAATATCACTCAGCCATGAAATCAATGTCGTAAGGTTAGTAGCAGCATGATGAGTGGATTTAGGTACGACGATTCTAAGTGAAATAAGTCACACAGAAAAGGACACTTCTCATAAGGTATCACTGATAGAGGGAATGTAAAAACTGTTACACTTGAACTGAATTACAAAACAGAACAGAGTCACACATGCAGAAAACACACTATGGCTGCTTAACGGGAAAGGTGAGGTGGGGTGATACATAAAACAAGGGTATCAAATTAGCTCAGATACCGTTCCACAAACCCAATATGTAATAGACAAGACCTACTCCTTGCTCAGAGAACTGGACTCAACACGCCCTATTCACCGCACAAGAATATATCTGACTAATAATAATCGTAAAACCTATGTATTGATATCTCTCTGTTAGTGTGTCAAGTGGGTGTAAAGCGGCATAAACACAGCATTGAAAAGCAGCTAAACCCCATTATAAAAATAAATTACTTTGAAACACCCATGAAACAAAGACAGTGAAAGAGAGAGAAATTCTAACACAATGCGTTCAGGGGCTGTGATGCAACCTGGATTGACCATATCTAGACGCACAGCTGGATGAGACATAAGGGTGGACACTCTTGGGGCTGAGAGGTTTGGTGAGGTTGGGTGAGCAAACGCAGACCCTTTAAAGTAATACTGCGTGGTACCCATCGCATGGGTCCCAAATCTCCAGGTTCAAGGGCATCTTCCTACATCAAAAACATGCATGAGAAACCCAGAAGACGGTACACCGTGTGATGGGGAAAGGTTTGTAAAACGTACGTCATTTCTCATCTCCTTGTGCCCGGGTTCGCCATTCCAGCCGCTTTACTAGCAAGCTCCCTACTTGGAGCATCAGCACCTTTAACCTCCTGTTCCGTACAGGTTGCAATTTGTCCTGAGGATAAACGGGAAGACGTGGAACCAACGAGAGACTAGCTCTTGGTGTTGGGACAGGCACAGGTCACTCTATTTTCCCATCAGAAAGAAGAATTAACCACAGGCTCAGCCTGCCCCCCGGAACCAGAACAGGGCCTGAAGCCATTCTGCGATTTTGCGGCCAGCTCCCATAAAAACGAGTTGTAAAATGGAGGTTCAGGGCACTGCAATTCACAAACCTGCAGAGTTATAAATGATAACTCTCGTCCACAAATATATTGAGGGAAGGCAAAGAAGAGGATTTGAAATCAAGGCAGAATTGCAGGAAACAGATTTCAGGAGGTAGATACGAATCGCCTTTAAAGCACATGAAAAGCGGCAAAACGTTGACAATGATGCCCTTGGCCAAAAAGGGCGTATGCGTTTT
Source organism: Balaenoptera borealis (assembly GCF_965194805.1). Taxonomy (NCBI): domain Eukaryota; kingdom Metazoa; phylum Chordata; class Mammalia; order Artiodactyla; family Balaenopteridae; genus Balaenoptera; species Balaenoptera borealis. Next base: position 922,712 of record NW_028123990.1, read on the forward strand.
TTCCTGAATATATTCAGGAAAAAACGCATACGCCCTTTTTGGCCAACCAAGCAACCTGGAAAGGCAAATCAGCGCTACAGAGAAGTCTCGCTTCCCATCGGTCAAAAGGGCCATGCTGAAAAAAGTGTCAAAACCAGAAATGCAGGACAGGCCATGGAGAAATGGGAGCCTTGCTACACTGATGGGCGGGATGTAAATTGCCAACAGCCACTCTAGAGAAGTGTACGGTGTGTCCTGAAACATCTGAAAAACACAGCTTAGAGAGCATAGGGCACTTCCACTCATGGGGGTATAAATTGGGAAAATGAAAAATCAGCAAGACACAAGCACCCCAAAGTTGAGGGCTGCTCTGTTGACCAGGACCTCCACTTCATTCCACCTGAAATATCCCAGGAAAGAGAAAAATGGATAAAGAAGTTGTGGTCCTTATGTACAATGGAATATCACTCAGCCAGGAAATCAATGTCGTAAGGTTAGTAGCAGCATGATGAGTGGATTTAGGTACGACGATTCTAAGTGAAATAAGTCACACAGAAAAGGACACTTCTCATAAGGTATCACTGATAGAGGGAATGTAAAAACCGTTACACTTGAACTGAATTACAAAACAGAACAGAGTCACACATGCAGAAAACACACTATGGCTGCTTAACGGGAAAGGTGAGGTGGGGTGATACATAAAACAAGGGTATCAAATTAGCTCAGATACCGTTCCATAAAACCAATATGTAATAGACAAGACCTACTCCTTGCTCAGAGAACTGGACTGAACACGCCCTATTCACCGCACAAGAATATATCTGACTAAAAATAATCGTAAAACCTATGTATTGATATCTCTCTGTTAGTGTGTCAAGTGGGTGTAAAGCGGCATAAACACAGCAGTGAAAAGCAGCTAAACCCCATTATAAAAATAAATTACTTTGAAACAACCATGAAACAAAGACAGCGAAAGAGAGAGAAATTCTTACACAATGCGTTCAGGGGCTGTGATGCAACCTGGATTGACCATATCTAGACGCACAGCTGGATGAGACATAAGGGTGGACACCCTTGGGGCTGAGAGGTTTGGTGAGGTTGGGTGAGCAAACGCAGACCCTTTAAAGTAATACTGCGTGGTACCCATCGCATGGGTCCCAAATCTCCAGGTTCAAGGGCATCTTCCTACATCAAAAACATGCATGAGAAACCCAGAAGATGGTACATCGTGTGATGGGGAAATGTTTCTAAAACGCACCTCATTTCTCATCTCCTTGTGCCCGGGTTCGCCATTCCAGCCGCTTTACTAGCAAGCTCCCTACTTGGAGCATCAGCACCTTTAACCTCCTGTTCCGTACAGGTTGCAATTTGTCCTGAGGATAAACGGGAAGACGTGGAACCAACGTGAGACTAGCTCTTGGTGTTGGGACAGGCACAGGTCACTCTATTTTCCCATCAGAAAGAAGAATTAACCACAGGCTCAGCCTGCCCCCCGGAACCAGAACAGGGCCTGAAGCCATTCTGCGATTTTGCGGCCAGCTCCCATAAAAACGAGTTGTAAAATGGAGGTTCAGGGCACTGCCATTCACAAACCTGCAGAGTTATAAATGATAACTCTCGTCCACAAATATATTGAGGGAAGGCAAAGAAGAGGATTTGAAATCAAGGCAGAATTGCAGGAAACAGATTTCAGGAGGTAGATACGAATCGCCTTTAAAGCACATGAAAAGCGGCAAAACGTTGACAATGATGCCCTTGGCCAAAAAGGGCGTATGCGTTTTTTCCTGAATATATTCAGGAAAAAACGCATACGCCCTTTTTGGCCAACCAAGCAACCTGGAAAGGCAAATCAGCGCTACAAAGAAGTCTCGCTTCCCATCGGTCAAAAGGGCCATGCTGAAAAAAGTGTCAAAACCAGAAATGCAGGACAGGCCATGGAGAAATGGGAGCCTTGCTACACTGATGGGCGGGATGTAAATTGCCAAGAGCCACTCTGGAGAAGTGTCCGGTGAGTCCTGAAACATCTGAAAAACACAGCTTAGAGAGCATAGGGCACTTCCACTCATGGGGGTATAAATTGGGAAAATGAAAAATCAGCAAGACACAAGCACCCCAAAGTTTAGGGCTGCTCTGTTGACCAGGACCTCCACTTCATTCCACCTTCAATATCCCAGGAAAGAGAAAAATGGATAAACAAATTGTGGTCCTTATGTAGAATGGAATATCACTCAGCCAGGAAATCAATGTCGTAAGGTTAGTAGCAGCATGATGAGTGGATTTAGGTACGACGATTCTAAGTGAAATAAGTCACACAGAAAAGGACACTTCTCATAAGGTATCACTGATAGAGGGAATGTAAAAACCGTTACACTTGAACTGAATTACAAAACAGAACAGAGTCACACATGCAGAAAACACACTATGGCTGCTTAACGGGAAAGGTGAGGTGGGGTGATACATAAAACAAGGGTATCAAATTAGCTCAGATACCGTTCCATAAACCCAATATGTAATAGACAAGACCTACTCCTTGCTCAAAGAACTGGACTCAACACGCCCTATTCACCGCACAAGAATATATCTGACTAATAATAATCGTAAAACCTATGTATTGATATCTCTCTGTTAGTGTCTCAAGTGGGTGTAAAGCGGCATAAACACAGCAGTGAAAAGCAGCTAAACCCCATTATAAAAATAAATTACTTTGAAACACCCATGAAACAAAGACAGTGAAAGAGAGAGAAATTCTTACACAATGCGTTCAGGGGCTGTGATGCAACCTGGATTGACCATATCTAGACCCACAGCTGGATGAGACATAAGGGTGGACACTCTTGGGGATGAGAGGTTTGGTGAGGTTGGGTGAGCAAACGCAGACCCTTTAAAGTAATACTGCGTGGTACCCATCGCATGGGTCCCAAATCTCCAGGTTCAAGGGCATCTTCCTACATCAAAAACATGCATGAGAAACCCAGAAGATGGTACATCGTGTGATGGGGAAATGTTTCTAAAACGCACCTCATTTCTCATCTCCTTGTGCCCGGGTTCGCCATTCCAGCCGCTTTACTAGCAAGCTCCCTAGTTGGAGCATCAGCACCTTTAACCTCCTGTTCCGTACAGGTTGCAATTTGTCCTGAGGATAAACGGGAAGACGTGGAACCAACGTGAGACTAGCTCTTGGTGTTGGGACAGGCACAGGTCACTCTATTTTCCCATCAGAAAGAAGAATTAACCACAGGCTCAGCCTGCCCCCCGGAACCAGAACAGGGCCTGAAGCCATTCTGCGATTTTGCGGCCAGCTCCCATAAAAACGAGTTGTAAAATAGAGGTTCAGGGCACTGCAATTCACAAACCTGCAGAGTTATAAATGATAACTCTCGTCCACAAATATATTGAGGGGAGGCAAAGAAGAGGATTTGAAATCAAGGCAGAATTGCAGGAAACAGATTTCAGGAGGTAGATACGAATCGCCTTTAAAGCACATGAAAAGCGGCAAAACGTTGACAATGATGCCCTTGGCCAAAAAGGGCGTATGCGTTTTTTCCTGAATATATTCAGGAAAAAACGCATACGCCCTTTTTGGCCAACCAAGCAACCTGGAAAAGCAAATCAGCGCTACAAAGAAGTCTCGCTTCCCATCGGTCAAAAGGGCCATGCTGAAAAAAGTGTCAAAACCAGAAATGCAGGACAGGCCATGGAGAAATGGGAGCCTTGCTACACTGATGGGCGGGATGTAAATTGCCAAGAGCCACTCTGGAGAAGTGTCCGGTGAGTCCTGAAACATCTGATAAACACAGCTTAGAGAGCATAGGGCACTTCCACTCATGGGGGTATAAATTGGGAAAATGAAAAATCAGCAAGACACAAGCACCCCAAAGTTGAGGGCTGCTCTGTTGACCAGGACCTCCACTTCATTCCACCTGAAATATCCCAGGAAAGAGAAAAATGGATAAAGAAGTTGTGGTCCTTATGTACAATGGAATATCACTCAGCCATGAAATCAATGTCGTAAGGTTAGTAGCAGCATGATGAGTGGATTTAGGTACGACGATTCTAAGTGAAATAAGTCACACAGAAAAGGACACTTCTCATAAGGTATCACTGATAGAGGGAAAGTAAAAACCGTTACACTTGAACTGAATTACAAAACAGAACAGAGTCACACATGCAGAAAACCCACTATGGCTGCTTAACGGGAAAGGTGAGGTGGGGTGATACATAAAACAAGGGTATCAAATTAGCTCAGATACCATTCCATAAACCCAATATGTAATAGACAAGACCTACGCCTTGCTCAGAGAACTGGACTCAACACGCCCTATTCACCGCACAAGAATATATCTGACTAATAATAATCGTAAAACCTATGTATTGATATCTCTCTGTTAGTGTGTCAAGTGGGTGTAAAGCGGCATAAACACAGCAGTGAAAAGCAGCTAAACCCCATTATAAAAATAAATTACTTTGAAACACCCATGAAACAAAGACAGTGAAAGAGAGAGAAAATCTAACACAATGCGTTCAGGGGCTGTGATGCAACCTGGATTGACCATATCTAGACGCACAGCTGGATGAGACATAAGGGTGGACACTCTTGGGGATGAGAGGTTTGGTGAGGTTGGGTGAGCAAACGCAGACCCTTTAAAGTAATACTGCGTGGTACCCATTGCATGGGTCCCAAATCTCCAGGTTCAAGGGCATCTTCCTACATCAAAAACATGCATGAGAAACCCAGAAGACGGTACACCGTGTGATGGGGAAAGGTTTGTAAAACGTACGTCATTTCTCATCTCCTTGTGCCCGGGTTCGCCATTCCAGCCGCTTTACTAGCAAGCTCCCTACTTGGAGCATCAGCACCTTTAACCTCCTGTTCCGTACAGGTTGCAATTTGTCCTGAGGATAAACGGGAAGACGTGGAACCAACGAGAGACTAGCTCTTGGTGTTGGGACAGGCACAGGTCACTCTATTTTCCCATCAGAAAGAAGAATTAACCACAGGCTCAGCCTGCCCCCCGGAACCAGAACAGGGCCTGAAGCCATTCTGCGATTTTGCGGCCAGCTCCCATAAAAACGAGTTGTAAAATGGAGGTTCAGGGCACTGCAATTCACAAACCTGCAGAGTTATAAATGATAACTCTCGTCCACAAATATATTGAGGGCAGGCAAAGAAGAGGATTTGAAATCAAGGCAGAATTGCAGGAAACAGATTTCAGGAGGTAGATACGAATCGCCTTTAAAGCACATGAAAAGCGGCAAAACGTTGACAATGATGCCCTTGGCCAAAAAGGGCGTATGCGTTTTTTCCTGAATATATTCAGGAAAAAACGCATACGCCCTTTTTGGCCAACCAAGCAACCTGGAAAGGCAAATCAGCGCTACAGAGAAGTCTCGCTTCCCATCGGTCAAAAGGGCCATGCTGAAAAAAGTGTCAAAACCAGAAATGCAGGACAGGCCATGGAGAAATGGGAGCCTTGCTACACTGATGGGCGGGATGTAAATTGCCAACAGCCACTCTAGAGAAGTGTACGGTGTGTCCTGAAACATCTGAAAAACACAGCTTAGAGAGCATAGGGCACTTCCACTCATGGGGGTATAAATTGGGAAAATGAAAAATCAGCAAGACACAAGCACCCCAAAGTTGAGGGCTGCTCTGTTGACCAGGACCTCCACTTCATTCCACCTGAAATATCCCAGGAAAGAGAAAAATGGATAAAGAAGTTGTGGTCCTTATGTACAATGGAATATCACTCAGCCAGGAAATCAATGTCGTAAGGTTAGTAGCAGCATGATGAGTGGATTTAGGTACGACGATTCTAAGTGAAATAAGTCACACAGAAAAGGACACTTCTCATAAGGTATCACTGATAGAGGGAATGTAAAAACCGTTACACTTGAACTGAATTACAAAACAGAACAGAGTCACACATGCAGAAAACACACTATGGCTGCTTAACGGGAAAGGTGAGGTGGGGTGATACATAAAACAAGGGTATCAAATTAGCTCAGATACCGTTCCATAAAACCAATATGTAATAGACAAGACCTACTCCTTGCTCAGAGAACTGGACTGAACACGCCCTATTCACCGCACAAGAATATATCTGACTAAAAATAATCGTAAAACCTATGTATTGATATCTCTCTGTTAGTGTGTCAAGTGGGTGTAAAGCGGCATAAACACAGCAGTGAAAAGCAGCTAAACCCCATTATAAAAATAAATTACTTTGAAACAACCATGAAACAAAGACAGCGAAAGAGAGAGAAATTCTTACACAATGCGTTCAGGGGCTGTGATGCAACCTGGATTGACCATATCTAGACGCACAGCTGGATGAGACATAAGGGTGGACACCCTTGGGGCTGAGAGGTTTGGTGAGGTTGGGTGAGCAAACGCAGACCCTTTAAAGTAATACTGCGTGGTACCCATCGCATGGGTCCCAAATCTCCAGGTTCAAGGGCATCTTCCTACATCAAAAACATGCATGAGAAACCCAGAAGATGGTACATCGTGTGATGGGGAAATGTTTCTAAAACGCACCTCATTTCTCATCTCCTTGTGCCCGGGTTCGCCATTCCAGCCGCTTTACTAGCAAGCTCCCTACTTGGAGCATCAGCACCTTTAACCTCCTGTTCCGTACAGGTTGCAATTTGTCCTGAGGATAAACGGGAAGACGTGGAACCAACGTGAGACTAGCTCTTGGTGTTGGGACAGGCACAGGTCACTCTATTTTCCCATCAGAAAGAAGAATTAACCACAGGCTCAGCCTGCCCCCCGGAACCAGAACAGGGCCTGAAGCCATTCTGCGATTTTGCGGCCAGCTCCCATAAAAACGAGTTGTAAAATGGAGGTTCAGGGCACTGCCATTCACAAACCTGCAGAGTTATAAATGATAACTCTCGTCCACAAATATATTGAGGGAAGGCAAAGAAGAGGATTTGAAATCAAGGCAGAATTGCAGGAAACAGATTTCAGGAGGTAGATACGAATCGCCTTTAAAGCACATGAAAAGCGGCAAAACGTTGACAATGATGCCCTTGGCCAAAAAGGGCGTATGCGTTTTTTCCTGAATATATTCAGGAAAAAACGCATACGCCCTTTTTGGCCAACCAAGCAACCTGGAAAGGCAAATCAGCGCTACAAAGAAGTCTCGCTTCCCATCGGTCAAAAGGGCCATGCTGAAAAAAGTGTCAAAACCAGAAATGCAGGACAGGCCATGGAGAAATGGGAGCCTTGCTACACTGATGGGCGGGATGTAAATTGCCAAGAGCCACTCTGGAGAAGTGTCCGGTGAGTCCTGAAACATCTGAAAAACACAGCTTAGAGAGCATAGGGCACTTCCACTCATGGGGGTATAAATTGGGAAAATGAAAAATCAGCAAGACACAAGCACCCCAAAGTTTAGGGCTGCTCTGTTGACCAGGACCTCCACTTCATTCCACCTTCAATATCCCAGGAAAGAGAAAAATGGATAAACAAATTGTGGTCCTTATGTAGAATGGAATATCACTCAGCCAGGAAATCAATGTCGTAAGGTTAGTAGCAGCATGATGAGTGGATTTAGGTACGACGATTCTAAGTGAAATAAGTCACACAGAAAAGGACACTTCTCATAAGGTATCACTGATAGAGGGAATGTAAAAACCGTTACACTTGAACTGAATTACAAAACAGAACAGAGTCACACATGCAGAAAACACACTATGGCTGCTTAACGGGAAAGGTGAGGTGGGGTGATACATAAAACAAGGGTATCAAATTAGCTCAGATACCGTTCCATAAACCCAATATGTAATAGACAAGACCTACTCCTTGCTCAGAGAACTGGACTCAACACGCCCTATTCACCGCACAAGAATATATCTGACTAATAATAATCGTAAAACCTATGTATTGATATCTCTCTGTTAGTGTCTCAAGTGGGTGTAAAGCGGCATAAACACAGCAGTGAAAAGCAGCTAAACCCCATTATAAAAATAAATTACTTTGAAACACCCATGAAACAAAGACAGTGAAAGAGAGAGAAATTCTTACACAATGCGTTCAGGGGCTGTGATGCAACCTGGATTGACCATATCTAGACCCACAGCTGGATGAGACATAAGGGTGGACACTCTTGGGGATGAGAGGTTTGGTGAGGTTGGGTGAGCAAACGCAGACCCTTTAAAGTAATACTGCGTGGTACCCATCGCATGGGTCCCAAATCTCCAGGTTCAAGGGCATCTTCCTACATCAAAAACATGCATGAGAAACCCAGAAGATGGTACATCGTGTGATGGGGAAATGTTTCTAAAACGCACCTCATTTCTCATCTCCTTGTGCCCGGGTTCGCCATTCCAGCCGCTTTACTAGCAAGCTCCCTAGTTGGAGCATCAGCACCTTTAACCTCCTGTTCCGTACAGGTTGCAATTTGTCCTGAGGATAAACGGGAAGACGTGGAACCAACGTGAGACTAGCTCTTGGTGTTGGGACAGGCACAGGTCACTCTATTTTCCCATCAGAAAGAAGAATTAACCACAGGCTCAGCCTGCCCCCCGGAACCAGAACAGGGCCTGAAGCCATTCTGCGATTTTGCGGCCAGCTCCCATAAAAACGAGTTGTAAAATAGAGGTTCAGGGCACTGCAATTCACAAACCTGCAGAGTTATAAATGATAACTCTCGTCCACAAATATATTGAGGGGAGGCAAAGAAGAGGATTTGAAATCAAGGCAGAATTGCAGGAAACAGATTTCAGGAGGTAGATACGAATCGCCTTTAAAGCACATGAAAAGCGGCAAAACGTTGACAATGATGCCCTTGGCCAAAAAGGGCGTATGCGTTTTTTCCTGAATATATTCAGGAAAAAACGCATACGCCCTTTTTGGCCAACCAAGCAACCTGGAAAAGCAAATCAGCGCTACAAAGAAGTCTCGCTTCCCATCGGTCAAAAGGGCCATGCTGAAAAAAGTGTCAAAACCAGAAATGCAGGACAGGCCATGGAGAAATGGGAGCCTTGCTACACTGATGGGCGGGATGTAAATTGCCAAGAGCCACTCTGGAGAAGTGTCCGGTGAGTCCTGAAACATCTGATAAACACAGCTTAGAGAGCATAGGGCACTTCCACTCATGGGGGTATAAATTGGGAAAATGAAAAATCAGCAAGACACAAGCACCCCAAAGTTGAGGGCTGCTCTGTTGACCAGGACCTCCACTTCATTCCACCTGAAATATCCCAGGAAAGAGAAAAATGGATAAAGAAGTTGTGGTCCTTATGTACAATGGAATATCACTCAGCCATGAAATCAATGTCGTAAGGTTAGTAGCAGCATGATGAGTGGATTTAGGTACGACGATTCTAAGTGAAATAAGTCACACAGAAAAGGACACTTCTCATAAGGTATCACTGATAGAGGGAAAGTAAAAACCGTTACACTTGAACTGAATTACAAAACAGAACAGAGTCACACATGCAGAAAACCCACTATGGCTGCTTAACGGGAAAGGTGAGGTGGGGTGATACATAAAACAAGGGTATCAAATTAGCTCAGATACCATTCCATAAACCCAATATGTAATAGACAAGACCTACGCCTTTCTCAGAGAACTGGACTCAACACGCCCTATTCACCGCACAAGAATATATCTGACTAATAATAATCGTAAAACCTATGTATTTATATCTCTCTGTTAGTGTGTCAAGTGGGTGTAAAGCGGCATAAACACAGCAGTGAAAAGCAGCTAAACCCCATTATAAAAATAAATTACTTTGAAACACCCATGAAACAAAGACAGTGAAAGAGAGAGAAATTCTTACACAATGCGTTCAGGGGCTGTGATGCAACCTGGATTGACCATATCTAGACCCACAGCTGGATGAGACATAAGGGTGGACACTCTTGGGGATGAGAGGTTTGGTGAGGTTGGGTGAGCAAACGCAGACCCTTTAAAGTAATACTGCGTGGTACCCATCGCATGGGTCCCAAATCTCCAGGTTCAAGGGCATCTTCCTACATCAAAATCATGCATGAGAAACCCAGAAGATGGTACATCGTGTGATGGGGAAATGTTTCTAAAACGCACCTCATTTCTCATCTCCTTGTGCCCGGGTTCGCCATTCCAGCCGCTTTACTAGCAAGCTCCCTAGTTGGAGCATCAGCACCTTTAACCTCCTGTTCCGTACAGGTTGCAATTTGTCCTGAGGATAAACGGGAAGACGTGGAACCAACGTGAGACTAGCTCTTGGTGTTGGGACAGGCACAGGTCACTCTATTTTCCCATCAGAAAGAAGAATTAACCACAGGCTCAGCCTGACCCCCCGGAACCAGAATAGGGCCTGAAGCCATTCTGCGATTTTGCGGCCAGCTCCCATAAAAACGAGTTGTAAAATGGAGGTTCAGGGCACTGCAATTCACAAACCTGCAGAGTTATAAATGATAACTCTCGTCCACAAATATATTGAGGGAAGGCAAAGAAGAGGATTTGAAATCAAGGCAGAATTGCAGGAAACAGATTTCAGGAGGTAGATACGAATCGCCTTTAAAGCACATGAAAAGCGGCAAAACGTTGACAATGATGCCCTTGGCCAAAAAGGGCGTATGCGTTTTTTCCTGAATATATTCAGGAAAAAACGCATACGCCCTTTTTGGCCAACCAAGCAACCTGGAAAGGCAAATCAGCGCTACAAAGAAGTCTCGCTTCCCATCGGTCAAAAGGGCCATGCTGAAAAAAGTGTCAAAACCAGAAATGCAGGACAGGCCATGGAGAAATGGGAGCCTTGCTACACTGATGGGCGGGATGTAAATTGCCAACAGCCACTCTGGAGAAGTGTCCAGTGAGTCCTGAAACATCTGAAAAACACAGCTTAGAGAGCATAGGGCACTTCCACTCATGGGGGTATAAATTGGGAAAATGAAAAATCAGCAAGACACAAGCACCCCAAAGTTTAGGGCTGCTCTGTTGACCAGGACCTCCACTTCATTCCACCTGAAATATCCCAGGAAAGAGAAAAATGGATAAAGAAGTTGTGGTCCTTATGTACAATGGAATATCACTCAGCCATGAAATCAATGTCGTAAGGTTAGTAGCAGCATGATGAGTGGATTTAGGTACGACGATTCTAAGTGAAATAAGTCACACAGAAAAGGACACTTCTCATAAGGTATCACTGATAGAGGGAATGTAAAAACTGTTACACTTGAACTGAATTACAAAACAGAACAGAGTCACACATGCAGAAAACACACTATGGCTGCTTAACGGGAAAGGTGAGGTGGGGTGATACATAAAACAAGGGTATCAAATTAGCTCAGATACCGTTCCACAAACCCAATATGTAATAGACAAGACCTACTCCTTGCTCAGAGAACTGGACTCAACACGCCCTATTCACCGCACAAGAATATATCTGACTAATAATAATCGTAAAACCTATGTATTGATATCTCTCTGTTAGTGTGTCAAGTGGGTGTAAAGCGGCATAAACACAGCATTGAAAAGCAGCTAAACCCCATTATAAAAATAAATTACTTTGAAACACCCATGAAACAAAGACAGTGAAAGAGAGAGAAATTCTAACACAATGCGTTCAGGGGCTGTGATGCAACCTGGATTGACCATATCTAGACGCACAGCTGGATGAGACATAAGGGTGGACACCCTTGGGGCTGAGAGGTTTGGTGAGGTTGGGTGAGCAAACGCAGACCCTTTAAAGGAATACTGCGTGGTACCCATCGCATGGGTCCCAAATCTCCAGGTTCAAGGGCATCTTCCTACATCAAAAACATGCATGAGAAACCCAGAAGATGGTACATCGTGTGATGGGGAAATGTTTCTAAAACGCACCTCATTTCTCATCTCCTTGTGCCCGGGTTCGCCATTCCAGCCGCTTTACTAGCAAGCTCCCTACTTGGAGCATCAGCACCTTTAACCTCCTGTTCCGTACAGGTTGCAATTTGTCCTGAGGATAAACGGGAAGACGTGGAACCAACGTGAGACTAGCTCTTGGTGTTGGGACAGGCACAGGTCACTCTATTTTCCCATCAGAAAGAAGAATTAACCACAGGCTCAGCCTGCCCCCCGGAACCAGAACAGGGCCTGAAGCCATTCTGCGATTTTGCGGCCAGCTCCCATAAAAACGAGTTGTAAAATGGAGGTTCAGGGCACTGCCATTCACAAACCTGCAGAGTTATAAATGATAACTCTCGTCCACAAATATATTGAGGGAAGGCAAAGAAGAGGATTTGAAATAAAGGCAGAATTGCAGGAAACAGATTTCAGGAGGTAGATACGAATCGCCTTTAAAGCACATGAAAAGCGGCAAAACGTTGACAATGATGCCCTTGGCTAAAAAGGGCGTATGCGTTTTTTCCTGAATATATTCAGGAAAAAACGCATACGCCCTTTTTGGCCAACCAAGCAACCTGGAAAGGCAAATCAGCGCTACAAAGAAGTCTCGCTTCCCATCGGTCAAAAGGGCCATGCTGAAAAAAGTGTCAAAACCAGAAATGCAGGACAGGCCATGGAGAAATGGGAGCCTTGCTACACTGATGGGCGGGATGTAAATTGCCAAGAGCCACTCTGGAGAAGTGTCCGGTGAGTCCTGAAACATCTGAAAAACACAGCTTAGAGAGCATAGGGCACTTCCACTCATGGGGGTATAAATTGGGAAAATTAAAAATCAGCAAGACACAAGCACCCCAAAGTTTAGGGCTGCTCTGTTGACCAGGACCTCCACTTCATTCCACCTTCAATATCCCAGGAAAGAGAAAAATGGATAAACAAATTGTGGTCCTTATGTAGAATGGAATATCACTCAGCCAGGAAATCAATGTCGTAAGGTTAGTAGCAGCATGATGAGTGGATTTAGGTACGACGATTCTAAGTGAAATAAGTCACACAGAAAAGGACACTTCTCATAAGGTATCACTGATAGAGGGAATGTAAAAACCGTTACACTTGAACTGAATTACAAAACAGAACAGAGTCACACATGCAGAAAACACACTATGGCTGCTTAACGGGAAAGGTGAGGTGGGGTGATACATAAAACAAGGGTATCAAATTAGCTCAGATACCGTTCCATAAACCCAATATGTAATAGACAAGACCTACTCCTTGCTCAGAGAACTGGACTCAACACGCCCTATTCACCGCACAAGAATATATCTGACTAATAATAATCGTAAAACCTATGTATTGATATCTCTCTGTTAGTGTGTCAAGTGGGTGTAAAGCGGCATAAACACAGCAGTGAAAAGCAGCTAAACCCCATTATAAAAATAAATTACTTTGAAACACCCATGAAACAAAGACAGTGAAAGAGAGAGAAATTCTTACACAATGCGTTCAGGGGCTGTGATGCAACCTGGATTGACCATATCTAGACCCACAGCTGGATGAGACATAAGGGTGGACACTCTTGGGGATGAGAGGTTTGGTGAGGTTGGGTGAGCAAACGCAGACCCTTTAAAGTAATACTGCGTGGTACCCATCGCATGGGTCCCAAATCTCCAGGTTCAAGGGCATCTTCCTACATCAAAATCATTCATGAGAAACCCAGAAGATGGTACATCGTGTGATGGGGAAATGTTTCTAAAACGCACCTCATTTCTCATCTCCTTGTGCCCGGGTTCGCCATTCCAGCCGCTTTACTAGCAAGCTCCCTAGTTGGAGCATCAGCACCTTTAACCTCCTGTTCCGTACAGGTTGCAATTTGTCCTGAGGATAAACGGGAAGACGTGGAACCAACGTGAGACTAGCTCTTGGTGTTGGGACAGGCACAGGTCACTCTATTTTCCCATCAGAAAGAAGAATTAACCACAGGCTCAGCCTGACCACCGGAACCAGAATAGGGCCTGAAGCCATTCTGCGATTTTGCGGCCAGCTCCCATAAAAACGAGTTGTAAAATGGAGGTTCAGGGCACTGCAATTCACAAACCTGCAGAGTTATAAATGATAACTCTCGTCCACAAATATATTGAGGGAAGGCAAAGAAGAGGATTTGAAATCAAGGCAGAATTGCAGGAAACAGATTTCAGGAGGTAGATACGAATCGCCTTTAAAGCACATGAAAAGCGGCAAAACGTTGACAATGATGCCCTTGGCCAAAAAGGGCGTATGCGTTTTTTCCTGAATATATTCAGGAAAAAACGCATACGCCCTTTTTGGCCAACCAAGCAACCTGGAAAGGCAAATCAGCGCTACAAAGAAGTCTCGCTTCCCATCGGTCCAAAGGGCCATGCTGAAAAAAGTGTCAAAACCAGAAATGCAGGACAGGCCATGGAGAAATGGGAGCCTTGCTACACTGATGGGCGGGATGTAAATTGCCAAGAGCCACTCTGGAGAAGTGTCCGGTGAGTCCTGAAACATCTGAAAAACACAGCTTAGAGAGCATAGGGCACTTCCACTCATGGGGGTATAAATTGGGAAAATTAAAAATCAGCAAGACACAAGCACCCCAAAGTTTAGGGCTGCTCTGTTGACCAGGACCTCCACTTCATTCCACCTTCAATATCCCAGGAAAGAGAAAAATGGATAAACAAATTGTGGTCCTTATGTAGAATGGAATATCACTCAGCCAGGAAATCAATGTCGTAAGGTTAGTAGCAGCATGATGAGTGGATTTAGGTACGACGATTCTAAGTGAAATAAGTCACACAGAAAAGGACACTTCTCATAAGGTATCACTGATAGAGGGAATGTAAAAACCGTTACACTTGAACTGAATTACAAAACAGAACAGAGTCACACATGCAGAAAACACACTATGGCTGCTTAACGGGAAAGGTGAGGTGGGGTGATACATAAAACAAGGGTATCAAATTAGCTCAGATACCGTTCCATAAACCCAATATGTAATAGACAAGACCTACTCCTTGCTCAGAGAACTGGACTCAACACGCCCTATTCACCGCACAAGAATATATCTGACTAATAATAATCGTAAAACCTATGTATTGATATCTCTCTGTTAGTGTGTCAAGTGGGTGTAAAGCGGCATAAACACAGCAGTGAAAAGCAGCTAAACCCCATTATAAAAATAAATTACTTTGAAACACCCATGAAACAAAGACAGTGAAAGAGAGAGAAATTCTTACACAATGCGTTCAGGGGCTGTGATGCAACCTGGATTGACCATATCTAGACCCACAGCTGGATGAGACATAAGGGTGGACACTCTTGGGGATGAGAGGTTTGGTGAGGTTGGGTGAGCAAACGCAGACCCTTTAAAGTAATACTGCGTGGTACCCATCGCATGGGTCCCAAATCTCCAGGTTCAAGGGCATCTTCCTACATCAAAATCATTCATGAGAAACCCAGAAGATGGTACATCGTGTGATGGGGAAATGTTTCTAAAACGCACCTCATTTCTCATCTCCTTGTGCCCGGGTTCGCCATTCCAGCCGCTTTACTAGCAAGCTCCCTAGTTGGAGCATCAGCACCTTTAACCTCCTGTTCCGTACAGGTTGCAATTTGTCCTGAGGATAAACGGGAAGACGTGGAACCAACGTGAGACTAGCTCTTGGTGTTGGGACAGGCACAGGTCACTCTATTTTCCCATCAGAAAGAAGAATTAACCACAGGCTCAGCCTGACCCCCGGAACCAGAATAGGGCCTGAAGCCATTCTGCGATTTTGCGGCCAGCTCCCATAAAAACGAGTTGTAAAATGGAGGTTCAGGGCACTGCAATTCACAAACCTGCAGAGTTATAAATGATAACTCTCGTCCACAAATATATTGAGGGAAGGCAAAGAAGAGGATTTGAAATCAAGGCAGAATTGCAGGAAACAGATTTCAGGAGGTAGATACGAATCGCCTTTAAAGCACATGAAAAGCGGCAAAACGTTGACAATGATGCCCTTGGCCAAAAAGGGCGTATGCGTTTTTTCCTGAATATATTCAGGAAAAAACGCATACGCCCTTTTTGGCCAACCAAGCAACCTGGAAAGGCAAATCAGCGCTACAAAGAAGTCTCGCTTCCCATCGGTCAAAAGGGCCATGCTGAAAAAAGTGTCAAAACCAGAAATGCAGGACAGGCCATGGAGAAATGGGAGCCTTGCTACACTGATGGGCGGGATGTAAATTGCCAACAGCCACTCTGGAGAAGTGTCCAGTGAGTCCTGAAACATCTGAAAAACACAGAGAGCATAGGGCACTTCCACTCATGGGGGTATAAATTGGGAAAATTAAAAATCAGCAAGACACAAGCACCCCAAAGTTTAGGGCTGCTCTGTTGACCAGGACCTCCACTTCATTCCACCTGAAATATCCCAGGAAAGAGAAAAATGGATAAAGAAGTTGTGGTCCTTATGTACAATGGAATATCACTCAGCCATGAAATCAATGTCGTAAGGTTAGTAGCAGCATGATGAGTGGATTTAGGTACGACGATTCTAAGTGAAATAAGTCACACAGAAAAGGACACTTCTCATAAGGTATCACTGATAGAGGGAATGTAAAAACTGTTACACTTGAACTGAATTACAAAACAGAACAGAGTCACACATGCAGAAAACACACTATGGCTGCTTAACGGGAAAGGTGAGGTGGGGTGATACATAAAACAAGGGTATCAAATTAGCTCAGATACCGTTCCACAAACCCAATATGTAATAGACAAGACCTACTCCTTGCTCAGAGAACTGGACTCAACACGCCCTATTCACCGCACAAGAATATATCTGACTAATAATAATCGTAAAACCTATGTATTGATATCTCTCTGTTAGTGTGTCAAGTGGGTGTAAAGCGGCATAAACACAGCATTGAAAAGCAGCTAAACCCCATTATAAAAATAAATTACTTTGAAACACCCATGAAACAAAGACAGTGAAAGAGAGAGAAATTCTAACACAATGCGTTCAGGGGCTGTGATGCAACCTGGATTGACCATATCTAGACGCACAGCTGGATGAGACATAAGGGTGGACACTCTTGGGGCTGAGAGGTTTGGTGAGGTTGGGTGAGCAAACGCAGACCCTTTAAAGTAATACTGCGTGGTACCCATCGCATGGGTCCCAAATCTCCAGGTTCAAGGGCATCTTCCTACATCAAAAACATGCATGAGAAACCCAGAAGACGGTACACCGTGTGATGGGGAAAGGTTTGTAAAACGTACGTCATTTCTCATCTCCTTGTGCCCGGGTTCGCCATTCCAGCCGCTTTACTAGCAAGCTCCCTACTTGGAGCATCAGCACCTTTAACCTCCTGTTCCGTACAGGTTGCAATTTGTCCTGAGGATAAACGGGAAGACGTGGAACCAACGAGAGACTAGCTCTTGGTGTTGGGACAGGCACAGGTCACTCTATTTTCCCATCAGAAAGAAGAATTAACCACAGGCTCAGCCTGCCCCCCGGAACCAGAACAGGGCCTGAAGCCATTCTGCGATTTTGCGGCCAGCTCCCATAAAAACGAGTTGTAAAATGGAGGTTCAGGGCACTGCAATTCACAAACCTGCAGAGTTATAAATGATAACTCTCGTCCACAAATATATTGAGGGAAGGCAAAGAAGAGGATTTGAAATCAAGGCAGAATTGCAGGAAACAGATTTCAGGAGGTAGATACGAATCGCCTTTAAAGCACATGAAAAGCGGCAAAACGTTGACAATGATGCCCTTGGCCAAAAAGGGCGTATGCGTTTTTTCCTGAATATATTCAGGAAAAAACGCATACGCCCTTTTTGGCCAACCAAGCAACCTGGAAAGGCAAATCAGCGCTACAGAGAAGTCTCGCTTCCCATCGGTCAAAAGGGCCATGCTGAAAAAAGTGTCAAAACCAGAAATGCAGGACAGGCCATGGAGAAATGGGAGCCTTGCTACACTGATGGGCGGGATGTAAATTGCCAACAGCCACTCTAGAGAAGTGTACGGTGTGTCCTGAAACATCTGAAAAACACAGCTTAGAGAGCATAGGGCACTTCCACTCATGGGGGTATAAATTGGGAAAATGAAAAATCAGCAAGACACAAGCACCCCAAAGTTGAGGGCTGCTCTGTTGACAAGGACCTCCACTTCATTCCACCTTAAATATGCCAGGAAAGAGAAAAATGGATAAAGAAGTTGTGGTCCTTATGTACAATGGAATATCACTCAGCCAGGAAATCAATGTCGTAAGGTTAGTAGCAGCATGATGAGTGGATTTAGGTACGACGATTCTAAGTGAAATAAGTCACACAGAAAAGGACACTTCTCATAAGGTATCACTGATAGAGGGAATGTAAAAACCGTTACACTTGAACTGAATTACAAAACAGAACAGAGTCACACATGCAGAAAACCCACTATGGCTGCTTAACGGGAAAGGTGAGGTGGGGTGATACATAAAACAAGGGTATCAAATTAGCTCAGATACCGTTCCATAAACCCAATATGTAATAGACAAGACGTACTCCTTGCTCAGAGAACTGGACTGAACACGCCCTATTCACCGCACAAGAATATATCTGACTAATAATAATCGTAAAACCTATGTATTGATATCTCTCTGTTAGTGTGTCAAGTGGGTGTAAAGCGGCATAAACACAGCAGTGAAAAGCAGCTAAACCCCATTATAAAAATAAATTACTTTGAAACAACCATGAAACAAAGACAGCAAAAGAGAGAGAAATTCTTACACAATGCGTTCAGGGGCTGTGATGCAACCTGGATTGACCATATCTAGACGCACAGCTGGATGAGACATAAGGGTGGACACCCTTGGGGCTGAGAGGTTTGGTGAGGTTGGGTGAGCAAACGCAGACCCTTTAAAGTAATACTGCGTGGTACCCATCGCATGGGTCCCAAATCTCCAGGTTCAAGGGCATCTTCCTACATCAAAAACATGCATGAGAAACCCAGAAGATGGTACATCGTGTGATGGGGAAATGTTTCTAAAACGCACCTCATTTCTCATCTCCTTGTGCCCGGGTTCGCCATTCCAGCCGCTTTACTAGCAAGCTCCCTACTTGGAGCATCAGCACCTTTAACCTCCTGTTCCGTACAGGTTGCAATTTGTCCTGAGGATAAACGGGAAGACGTGGAACCAACGTGAGACTAGCTCTTGGTGTTGGGACAGGCACAGGTCACTCTATTTTCCCATCAGAAAGAAGAATTAACCACAGGCTCAGCCTGCCCCCCGGAACCAGAACAGGGCCTGAAGCCATTCTGCGATTTTGCGGCCAGCTCCCATAAAAACGAGTTGTAAAATGGAGGTTCAGGGCACTGCCATTCACAAACCTGCAGAGTTATAAATGATAACTCTCGTCCACAAATATATTGAGGGAAGGCAAAGAAGAGGATTTGAAATCAAGGCAGAATTGCAGGAAACAGATTTCAGGAGGTAGATACGAATCGCCTTTAAAGCACATGAAAAGCGGCAAAACGTTGACAATGATGCCCTTGGCTAAAAAGGGCGTATGCGTTTTTTCCTGAATATATTCAGGAAAAAACGCATACGCCCTTTTTGGCCAACCAAGCAACCTGGAAAGGCAAATCAGCGCTACAAAGAAGTCTCGCTTCCCATCGGTCAAAAGGGCCATGCTGAAAAAAGTGTCAAAACCAGAAATGCAGGACAGGCCATGGAGAAATGGGAGCCTTGCTACACTGATGGGCGGGATGTAAATTGCCAACAGCCACTATGGAGAAGTGTCCAGTGAGTCCTGAAACATCTGAAAAACACAGAGAGCATAGGGCACTTCCACTCATGGGGGTATAAATTGGGAAAATTAAAAATCAGCAAGACACAAGCACCCCAAAGTTTAGGGCTGCTCTGTTGACCAGGACCTCCACTTCATTCCACCTGAAATATCCCAGGAAAGAGAAAAATGGATAAACAAATTGTGGTCCTTATGTAGAATGGAATATCACTCAGCCAGGAAATCAATGTCGTAAGGTTAGTAGCAGCATGATGAGTGGATTTAGGTACGACGATTCTAAGTGAAATAAGTCACACAGAAAAGGACACTTCTCATAAGGTATCACTGATAGAGGGAATGTAAAAACCGTTACACTTGAACTGAATTACAAAACAGAACAGAGTCACACATGCAGAAAACACACTATGGCTGCTTAACGGGAAAGGTGAGGTGGGGTGATACATAAAACAAGGGTATCAAATTAGCTCAGATACCGTTCCACAAACCCAATATGTAATAGACAAGACCTACTCCTTGCTCAGAGAACTGGACTCAACACGCCCTATTCACCGCACAAGAATATATCTGACTAATAATAATCGTAAAACCTATGTATTGATATCTCTCTGTTAGTGTGTCAAGTGGGTGTAAAGCGGCATAAACACAGCATTGAAAAGCAGCTAAACCCCATTATAAAAATAAATTACTTTGAAACAACCATGAAACAAAGACAGCGAAAGAGAGAGAAATTCTTACACAATGCGTTCAGGGGCTGTGATGCAACCTGGATTGACCATATCTAGACGCACAGCTGGATGAGACATAAGGGTGGACACTCTTGGGGCTGAGAGGTTTGGTGAGGTTGGGTGAGCAAACGCAGACCCTTTAAAGTAATACTGCGTGGTACCCATCGCATGGGTCCCAAATCTCCAGGTTCAAGGGCATCTTCCTACATCAAAAACATGCATGAGAAACCCAGAAGACGGTACACCGTGTGATGGGGAAAGGTTTGTAAAACGTACGTCATTTCTCATCTCCTTGTGCCCGGGTTCGCCATTCCAGCCGCTTTACTAGCAAGCTCCCTACTTGGAGCATCAGCACCTTTAACCTCCTGTTCCGTACAGGTTGCAATTTGTCCTGAGGATAAACGGGAAGACGTGGAACCAACGAGAGACTAGCTCTTGGTGTTGGGACAGGCACAGGTCACTCTATTTTCCCATCAGAAAGAAGAATTAACCACAGGCTCAGCCTGCCCCCCGGAACCAGAACAGGGCCTGAAGCCATTCTGCGATTTTGCGGCCAGCTCCCATAAAAACGAGTTGTAAAATGGAGGTTCAGGGCACTGCAATTCACAAACCTGCAGAGTTATAAATGATAACTCTCGTCCACAAATATATTGAGGGAAGGCAAAGAAGAGGATTTGAAATCAAGGCAGAATTGCAGGAAACAGATTTCAGGAGGTAGATACGAATCGCCTTTAAAGCACATGAAAAGCGGCAAAACGTTGACAATGATGCCCTTGGCCAAAAAGGGCGTATGCGTTTTTTCCTGAATATATTCAGGAAAAAACGCATACGCCCTTTTTGGCCAACCAAGCAACCTGGAAAGGCAAATCAGCGCTACAAAGAAGTCTCGCTTCCCATCGGTCAAAAGGGCCATGCTGAAAAAAGTGTCAAAACCAGAAATGCAGGACAGGCCATGGAGAAATGGGAGCCTTGCTACACTGATGGGCGGGATGTAAATTGCCAACAGCCACTCTAGAGAAGTGTACGGTGTGTCCTGAAACATCTGAAAAACACAGCTTAGAGAGCATAGGGCACTTCCACTCATGGGGGTATAAATTGGGAAAATGAAAAATCAGCAAGACACAAGCACCCCAAAGTTTTGGGCTGCTCTGTTGACCAGGACCTCCACTTCATTCCACCTTAAATATGCCAGGAAAGAGAAAAATGGATAAAGAAGTTGTGGTCCTTATGTAGAATGGAATATCACTCAGCCAGGAAATCAATGTCGTAAGGTTAGTAGCAGCATGATGAGTGGATTTAGGTACGACGATTCTAAGTGAAATAAGTCACACAGAAAAGGACACTTCTCATAAGGTATCACTGATAGAGGGAATGTAAAAACCGTTACACTTGAACTGAATTACAAAACAGAACAGAGTCACACATGCAGAAAACACACTATGGCTGCTTAACGGGAAAGGTGAGGTGGGGTGATACATAAAACAAGGGTATCAAATTAGCTCAGATACCGTTCCATAAACCCAATATGTAATAGACAAGACCTACTCCTTGCTCAGAGAACTGGACTCAACACGCCCTATTCACCGCACAAGAATATATCTGACTAATAATAATCGTAAAACCTATGTATTGATATCTCTCTGTTAGTGTGTCAAGTGGGTGTAAAGCGGCATAAACACAGCAGTGAAAAGCAGCTAAACCCCATTATAAAAATAAATTACTTTGAAACACCCATGAAACAAAGACAGTGAAAGAGAGAGAAATTCTTACACAATGCGTTCAGGGGCTGTGATGCAACCTGGATTGACCATATCTAGACCCACAGCTGGATGAGACATAAGGGTGGACACTCTTGGGGATGAGAGGTTTGGTGAGGTTGGGTGAGCAAACGCAGACCCTTTAAAGTAATACTGCGTGGTACCCATCGCATGGGTCCCAAATCTCCAGGTTCAAGGGCATCTTCCTACATCAAAAACATGCATGAGAAACCCAGAAGACGGTACACCGTGTGATGGGGAAAGGTTTGTAAAACGTACGTCATTTCTCATCTCCTTGTGCCCGGGTTCGCCATTCCAGCCGCTTTACTAGCAAGCTCCCTACTTGGAGCATCAGCACCTTTAACCTCCTGTTCCGTACAGGTTGCAATTTGTCCTGAGGATAAACGGGAAGACGTGGAACCAACGAGAGACTAGCTCTTGGTGTTGGGACAGGCACAGGTCACTCTATTTTCCCATCAGAAAGAAGAATTAACCACAGGCTCAGCCTGCCCCCCGGAACCAGAACAGGGCCTGAAGCCATTCTGCGATTTTGCGGCCAGCTCCCATAAAAACGAGTTGTAAAATGGAGGTTCAGGGCACTGCAATTCACAAACCTGCAGAGTTATAAATGATAACTCTCGTCCACAAATATATTGAGGGAAGGCAAAGAAGAGGATTTGAAATCAAGGCAGAATTGCAGGAAACAGATTTCAGGAGGTAGATACGAATCGCCTTTAAAGCACATGAAAAGCGGCAAAACGTTGACAATGATGCCCTTGGCCAAAAAGGGCGTATGCGTTTTTTCCTGAATATATTCAGGAAAAAACGCATACGCCCTTTTTGGCCAACCAAGCAACCTGGAAAGGCAAATCAGCGCTACAAAGAAGTCTCGCTTCCCATCGGTCAAAAGGGCCATGCTGAAAGAAGTGTCAAAACCAGAAATGCAGGACAGGCCATGGAGAAATGGGAGCCTTGCTACACTGATGGGCGGGATGTAAATTGCCAACAGCCACTCTAGAGAAGTGTACGGTGTGTCCTGAAACATCTGAAAAACACAGCTTAGAGAGCATAGGGCACTTCCACTCATGGGGGTATAAATTGGGAAAATGAAAAATCAGCAAGACACAAGCACCCCAAAGTTTTGGGCTGCTCTGTTGACCAGGACCTCCACTTCATTCCACCTTAAATATGCCAGGAAAGAGAAAAATGGATAAAGAAGTTGTGGTCCTTATGTAGAATGGAATATCACTCAGCCAGGAAATCAATGTCGTAAGGTTAGTAGCAGCATGATGAGTGGATTTAGGTACGACGATTCTAAGTGAAATAAGTCACACAGAAAAGGACACTTCTCATAAGGTATCACTGATAGAGGGAATGTAAAAACCGTTACACTTGAACTGAATTACAAAACAGAACAGAGTCACACATGCAGAAAACACACTATGGCTGCTTAACGGGAAAGGTGAGGTGGGGTGATACATAAAACAAGGGTATCAAATTAGCTCAGATACCGTTCCATAAACCCAATATGTAGTAGACAAGACCTACTCCTTGCTCAGAGAACTGGACTCAACACGCCCTATTCACCGCACAAGAATATATCTGACTAATAATAATCGTAAAACCTATGTATTGATATCTCTCTGTTAGTGTGTCAAGTGGGTGTAAAGCGGCATAAACACAGCAGTGAAAAGCAGCTAAACCCCATTATAAAAATAAATTACTTTGAAACACCCATGAAACAAAGACAGTGAAAGAGAGAGAAATTCTTACACAATGCGTTCAGGGGCTGTGATGCAACCTGGATTGACCATATCTAGACCCACAGCTGGATGAGACATAAGGGTGGACACTCTTGGGGATGAGAGGTTTGGTGAGGTTGGGTGAGCAAACGCAGACCCTTTAAAGTAATACTGCGTGGTACCCATCGCATGGGTCCCAAATCTCCAGGTTCAAGGGCATCTTCCTATATCAAAATCATGCATGAGAAACCCAGAAGATGGTACATCGTGTGATGGGGAAATGTTTCTAAAACGCACCTCATTTCTCATCTCCTTGTGCCCGGGTTCGCCATTCCAGCCGCTTTACTAGCAAGCTCCCTAGTTGGAGCATCAGCACCTTTAACCTCCTGTTCCGTACAGGTTGCAATTTGTCCTGAGGATAAACGGGAAGACGTGGAACCAACGTGAGACTAGCTCTTGGTGTTGGGACAGGCACAGGTCACTCTATTTTCCCATCAGAAAGAAGAATTAACCACAGGCTCAGCCTGACCCCCGGAACCAGAATAGGGCCTGAAGCCATTCTGCGATTTTGCGGCCAGCTCCCATAAAAACGAGTTGTAAAATGGAGGTTCAGGGCACTGCAATTCACAAACCTGCAGAGTTATAAATGATAACTCTCGTCCACAAATATATTGAGGGAAGGCAAAGAAGAGGATTTGAAATCAAGGCAGAATTGCAGGAAACAGATTTCAGGAGGTAGATACGAATCGCCTTTAAAGCACATGAAAAGCGGCAAAACGTTGACAATGATGCCCTTGGCCAAAAAGGGCGTATGCGTTTTTTCCTGAATATATTCAGGAAAAAACGCATACGCCCTTTTTGGCCAACCAAGCAACCTGGAAAGGCAAATCAGCGCTACAAAGAAGTCTCGCTTCCCATCGGTCAAAAGGGCCATGCTGAAAAAAGTGTCAAAACCAGAAATGCAGGACAGGCCATGGAGAAATGGGAGCCTTGCTACACTGATGGGCGGGATGTAAATTGCCAACAGCCACTCTGGAGAAGTGTCCAGTGAGTCCTGAAACATCTGAAAAACACAGAGAGCATAGGGCACTTCCACTCATGGGGGTATAAATTGGGAAAATTAAAAATCAGCAAGACACAAGCACCCCAAAGTTTAGGGCTGCTCTGTTGACCAGGACCTCCACTTCATTCCACCTGAAATATCCCAGGAAAGAGAAAAATGGATAAAGAAGTTGTGGTCCTTATGTACAATGGAATATCACTCAGCCATGAAATCAATGTCGTAAGGTTAGTAGCAGCATGATGAGTGGATTTAGGTACGACGATTCTAAGTGAAATAAGTCACACAGAAAAGGACACTTCTCATAAGGTATCACTGATAGAGGGAATGTAAAAACTGTTACACTTGAACTGAATTACAAAACAGAACAGAGTCACACATGCAGAAAACACACTATGGCTGCTTAACGGGAAAGGTGAGGTGGGGTGATACATAAAACAAGGGTATCAAATTAGCTCAGATACCGTTCCACAAACCCAATATGTAATAGACAAGACCTACTCCTTGCTCAGAGAACTGGACTCAACACGCCCTATTCACCGCACAAGAATATATCTGACTAATAATAATCGTAAAACCTATGTATTGATATCTCTCTGTTAGTGTGTCAAGTGGGTGTAAAGCGGCATAAACACAGCATTGAAAAGCAGCTAAACCCCATTATAAAAATAAATTACTTTGAAACACCCATGAAACAAAGACAGTGAAAGAGAGAGAAATTCTAACACAATGCGTTCAGGGGCTGTGATGCAACCTGGATTGACCATATCTAGACGCACAGCTGGATGAGACATAAGGGTGGACACTCTTGGGGCTGAGAGGTTTGGTGAGGTTGGGTGAGCAAACGCAGACCCTTTAAAGTAATACTGCGTGGTACCCATCGCATGGGTCCCAAATCTCCAGGTTCAAGGGCATCTTCCTACATCAAAAACATGCATGAGAAACCCAGAAGACGGTACACCGTGTGATGGGGAAAGGTTTGTAAAACGTACGTCATTTCTCATCTCCTTGTGCCCGGGTTCGCCATTCCAGCCGCTTTACTAGCAAGCTCCCTACTTGGAGCATCAGCACCTTTAACCTCCTGTTCCGTACAGGTTGCAATTTGTCCTGAGGATAAACGGGAAGACGTGGAACCAACGAGAGACTAGCTCTTGGTGTTGGGACAGGCACAGGTCACTCTATTTTCCCATCAGAAAGAAGAATTAACCACAGGCTCAGCCTGCCCCCCGGAACCAGAACAGGGCCTGAAGCCATTCTGCGATTTTGCGGCCAGCTCCCATAAAAACGAGTTGTAAAATGGAGGTTCAGGGCACTGCAATTCACAAACCTGCAGAGTTATAAATGATAACTCTCGTCCACAAATATATTGAGGGAAGGCAAAGAAGAGGATTTGAAATCAAGGCAGAATTGCAGGAAACAGATTTCAGGAGGTAGATACGAATCGCCTTTAAAGCACATGAAAAGCGGCAAAACGTTGACAATGATGCCCTTGGCCAAAAAGGGCGTATGCGTTTTTTCCTGAATATATTCAGGAAAAAACGCATACGCCCTTTTTGGCCAACCAAGCAACCTGGAAAGGCAAATCAGCGCTACAAAGAAGTCTCGCTTCCCATCGGTCAAAAGGGCCATGCTGAAAAAAGTGTCAAAACCAGAAATGCAGGACAGGCCATGGAGAAATGGGAGCCTTGCTACACTGATGGGCGGGATGTAAATTGCCAACAGCCACTCTAGAGAAGTGTACGGTGTGTCCTGAAACATCTGAAAAACACAGCTTAGAGAGCATAGGGCACTTCCACTCATGGGGGTATAAATTGGGAAAATGAAAAATCAGCAAGACACAAGCACCCCAAAGTTTTGGGCTGCTCTGTTGACCAGGACCTCCACTTCATTCCACCTTAAATATGCCAGGAAAGAGAAAAATGGATAAAGAAGTTGTGGTCCTTATGTACAATGGAATATCACTCAGCCAGGAAATCAATGTCGTAAGGTTAGTAGCAGCATGATGAGTGGATTTAGGTACGACGATTCTAAGTGAAATAAGTCACACAGAAAAGGACACTTCTCATAAGGTATCACTGATAGAGGGAATGTAAAAACCGTTACACTTGAACTGAATTACAAAACAGAACAGAGTCACACATGCAGAAAACACACTATGGCTGCTTAACGGGAAAGGTGAGGTGGGGTGATACATAAAACAAGGGTATCAAATTAGCTCAGATACCGTTCCATAAACCCAATATGTAATAGACAAGACCTACTCCTTGCTCAGAGAACTGGACTGAACACGCCCTATTCACCGCACAAGAATATATCTGACTAATAATAATCGTAAAACCTATGTATTGATATCTCTCTGTTAGTGTGTCAAGTGGGTGTAAAGCGGCATAAACACAGCAGTGAAAAGCAGCTAAACCCCATTATAAAAATAAATTACTTTGAAAAACCCATGAAACAAAGACAGTGAAAGAGAGAGAAATTCTTACACAATGCGTTCAGGGGCTGTGATGCAACCTGGATTGACCATATCTAGACGCACAGCTGGATGAGACATAAGGGTGGACACCCTTGGGGCTGAGAGGTTTGGTGAGGTTGGGTGAGCAAACGCAGACCCTTTAAAGTAATACTGCGTGGTACCCATCGCATGGGTCCCAAATCTCCAGGTTCAAGGGCATCTTCCTACATCAAAAACATGCATGAGAAACCCAGAAGATGGTACATCGTGTGATGGGGAAATGTTTCTAAAACGCACCTCATTTCTCATCTCCTTGTGCCCGGGTTCGCCATTCCAGCCGCTTTACTAGCAAGCTCCCTACTTGGAGCATCAGCACCTTTAACCTCCTGTTCCGTACAGGTTGCAATTTGTCCTGAGGATAAACGGGAAGACGTGGAACCAACGTGAGACTAGCTCTTGGTGTTGGGACAGGCACAGGTCACTCTATTTTCCCATCAGAAAGAAGAATTAACCACAGGCTCAGCCTGCCCCCCGGAACCAGAACAGGGCCTGAAGCCATTCTGCGATTTTGCGGCCAGCTCCCATAAAAACGAGTTGTAAAATGGAGGTTCAGGGCACTGCCATTCACAAACCTGCAGAGTTATAAATGATAACTCTCGTCCACAAATATATTGAGGGAAGGCAAAGAAGAGGATTTGAAATCAAGGCAGAATTGCAGGAAACAGATTTCAGGAGGTAGATACGAATCGCCTTTAAAGCACATGAAAAGCGGCAAAACGTTGACAATGATGCCCTTGGCCAAAAAGGGCGTATGCGTTTTTTCCTGAATATATTCAGGAAAAAACGCATACGCCCTTTTTGGCCAACCAAGCAACCTGGAAAGGCAAATCAGCGCTACAAAGAAGTCTCGCTTCCCATCGGTCAAAAGGGCCATGCTGAAAAAAGTGTCAAAACCAGAAATGCAGGACAGGCCATGGAGAAATGGGAGCCTTGCTACACTGATGGGCGGGATGTAAATTGCCAAGAGCCACTCTGGAGAAGTGTCCGGTGAGTCCTGAAACATCTGAAAAACACAGCTTAGAGAGCATAGGGCACTTCCACTCATGGGGGTATAAATTGGGAAAATTAAAAATCAGCAAGACACAAGCACCCCAAAGTTTAGGGCTGCTCTGTTGACCAGGACCTCCACTTCATTCCACCTTCAATATCCCAGGAAAGAGAAAAATGGATAAACAAATTGTGGTCCTTATGTAGAATGGAATATCACTCAGCCAGGAAATCAATGTCGTAAGGTTAGTAGCAGCATGATGAGTGGATTTAGGTACGACGATTCTAAGTGAAATAAGTCACACAGAAAAGGACACTTCTCATAAGGTATCACTGATAGAGGGAATGTAAAAACCGTTACACTTGAACTGAATTACAAAACAGAACAGAGTCACACATGCAGAAAACACACTATGGCTGCTTAACGGGAAAGGTGAGGTGGGGTGATACATAAAACAAGGGTATCAAATTAGCTCAGATACCGTTCCATAAACCCAATATGTAATAGACAAGACCTACTCCTTGCTCAGAGAACTGGACTCAACACGCCCTATTCACCGCACAAGAATATATCTGACTAATAATAATCGTAAAACCTATGTATTGATATCTCTCTGTTAGTGTGTCAAGTGGGTGTAAAGCGGCATAAACACAGCAGTGAAAAGCAGCTAAACCCCATTATAAAAATAAATTACTTTGAAACACCCATGAAACAAAGACAGTGAAAGAGAGAGAAATTCTTACACAATGCGTTCAGGGGCTGTGATGCAACCTGGATTGACCATATCTAGACCCACAGCTGGATGAGACATAAGGGTGGACACTCTTGGGGATGAGAGGTTTGGTGAGGTTGGGTGAGCAAACGCAGACCCTTTAAAGTAATACTGCGTGGTACCCATCGCATGGGTCCCAAATCTCCAGGTTCAAGGGCATCTTCCTACATCAAAATCATGCATGAGAAACCCAGAAGATGGTACATCGTGTGATGGGGAAATGTTTCTAAAACGCACCTCATTTCTCATCTCCTTGTGCCCGGGTTCGCCATTCCAGCCGCTTTACTAGCAAGCTCCCTAGTTGGAGCATCAGCACCTTTAACCTCCTGTTCCGTACAGGTTGCAATTTGTCCTGAGGATAAACGGGAAGACGTGGAACCAACGTGAGACTAGCTCTTGGTGTTGGGACAGGCACAGGTCACTCTATTTTCCCATCAGAAAGAAGAATTAACCACAGGCTCAGCCTGACCCCCGGAACCAGAATAGGGCCTGAAGCCATTCTGCGATTTTGCGGCCAGCTCCCATAAAAACGAGTTGTAAAATGGAGGTTCAGGGCACTGCAATTCACAAACCTGCAGAGTTATAAATGATAACTCTCGTCCACAAATATATTGAGGGAAGGCAAAGAAGAGGATTTGAAATCAAGGCAGAATTGCAGGAAACAGATTTCAGGAGGTAGATACGAATCGCCTTTAAAGCACATGAAAAGCGGCAAAACGTTGACAATGATGCCCTTGGCCAAAAAGGGCGTATGCGTTTTTTCCTGAATATATTCAGGAAAAAACGCATACGCCCTTTTTGGCCAACCAAGCAACCTGGAAAGGCAAATCAGCGCTACAAAGAAGTCTCGCTTCCCATCGGTCAAAAGGGCCATGCTGAAAAAAGTGTCAAAACCAGAAATGCAGGACAGGCCATGGAGAAATGGGAGCCTTGCTACACTGATGGGCGGGATGTAAATTGCCAACAGCCACTCTGGAGAAGTGTCCAGTGAGTCCTGAAACATCTGAAAAACACAGAGAGCATAGGGCACTTCCACTCATGGGGGTATAAATTGGGAAAATTAAAAATCAGCAAGACACAAGCACCCCAAAGTTTAGGGCTGCTCTGTTGACCAGGACCTCCACTTCATTCCACCTGAAATATCCCAGGAAAGAGAAAAATGGATAAAGAAGTTGTGGTCCTTATGTACAATGGAATATCACTCAGCCATGAAATCAATGTCGTAAGGTTAGTAGCAGCATGATGAGTGGATTTAGGTACGACGATTCTAAGTGAAATAAGTCACACAGAAAAGGACACTTCTCATAAGGTATCACTGATAGAGGGAATGTAAAAACTGTTACACTTGAACTGAATTACAAAACAGAACAGAGTCACACATGCAGAAAACACACTATGGCTGCTTAACGGGAAAGGTGAGGTGGGGTGATACATAAAACAAGGGTATCAAATTAGCTCAGATACCGTTCCACAAACCCAATATGTAATAGACAAGACCTACTCCTTGCTCAGAGAACTGGACTCAACACGCCCTATTCACCGCACAAGAATATATCTGACTAATAATAATCGTAAAACCTATGTATTGATATCTCTCTGTTAGTGTGTCAAGTGGGTGTAAAGCGGCATAAACACAGCATTGAAAAGCAGCTAAACCCCATTATAAAAATAAATTACTTTGAAACACCCATGAAACAAAGACAGTGAAAGAGAGAGAAATTCTAACACAATGCGTTCAGGGGCTGTGATGCAACCTGGATTGACCATATCTAGACGCACAGCTGGATGAGACATAAGGGTGGACACTCTTGGGGCTGAGAGGTTTGGTGAGGTTGGGTGAGCAAACGCAGACCCTTTAAAGTAATACTGCGTGGTACCCATCGCATGGGTCCCAAATCTCCAGGTTCAAGGGCATCTTCCTACATCAAAAACATGCATGAGAAACCCAGAAGACGGTACACCGTGTGATGGGGAAAGGTTTGTAAAACGTACGTCATTTCTCATCTCCTTGTGCCCGGGTTCGCCATTCCAGCCGCTTTACTAGCAAGCTCCCTACTTGGAGCATCAGCACCTTTAACCTCCTGTTCCGTACAGGTTGCAATTTGTCCTGAGGATAAACGGGAAGACGTGGAACCAACGAGAGACTAGCTCTTGGTGTTGGGACAGGCACAGGTCACTCTATTTTCCCATCAGAAAGAAGAATTAACCACAGGCTCAGCCTGCCCCCCGGAACCAGAACAGGGCCTGAAGCCATTCTGCGATTTTGCGGCCAGCTCCCATAAAAACGAGTTGTAAAATGGAGGTTCAGGGCACTGCAATTCACAAACCTGCAGAGTTATAAATGATAACTCTCGTCCACAAATATATTGAGGGAAGGCAAAGAAGAGGATTTGAAATCAAGGCAGAATTGCAGGAAACAGATTTCAGGAGGTAGATACGAATCGCCTTTAAAGCACATGAAAAGCGGCAAAACGTTGACAATGATGCCCTTGGCCAAAAAGGGCGTATGCGTTTTTTCCTGAATATATTCAGGAAAAAACGCATACGCCCTTTTTGGCCAACCAAGCAACCTGGAAAGGCAAATCAGCGCTACAGAGAAGTCTCGCTTCCCATCGGTCAAAAGGGCCATGCTGAAAAAAGTGTCAAAACCAGAAATGCAGGACAGGCCATGGAGAAATGGGAGCCTTGCTACACTGATGGGCGGGATGTAAATTGCCAACAGCCACTCTAGAGAAGTGTACGGTGTGTCCTGAAACATCTGAAAAACACAGCTTAGAGAGCATAGGGCACTTCCACTCATGGGGGTATAAATTGGGAAAATGAAAAATCAGCAAGACACAAGCACCCCAAAGTTGAGGGCTGCTCTGTTGACAAGGACCTCCACTTCATTCCACCTTAAATATGCCAGGAAAGAGAAAAATGGATAAAGAAGTTGTGGTCCTTATGTACAATGGAATATCACTCAGCCAGGAAATCAATGTCGTAAGGTTAGTAGCAGCATGATGAGTGGATTTAGGTACGACGATTCTAAGTGAAATAAGTCACACAGAAAAGGACACTTCTCATAAGGTATCACTGATAGAGGGAATGTAAAAACCGTTACACTTGAACTGAATTACAAAACAGAACAGAGTCACACATGCAGAAAACCCACTATGGCTGCTTAACGGGAAAGGTGAGGTGGGGTGATACATAAAACAAGGGTATCAAATTAGCTCAGATACCGTTCCATAAACCCAATATGTAATAGACAAGACGTACTCCTTGCTCAGAGAACTGGACTGAACACGCCCTATTCACCGCACAAGAATATATCTGACTAATAATAATCGTAAAACCTATGTATTGATATCTCTCTGTTAGTGTGTCAAGTGGGTGTAAAGCGGCATAAACACAGCAGTGAAAAGCAGCTAAACCCCATTATAAAAATAAATTACTTTGAAACAACCATGAAACAAAGACAGCAAAAGAGAGAGAAATTCTTACACAATGCGTTCAGGGGCTGTGATGCAACCTGGATTGACCATATCTAGACGCACAGCTGGATGAGACATAAGGGTGGACACCCTTGGGGCTGAGAGGTTTGGTGAGGTTGGGTGAGCAAACGCAGACCCTTTAAAGTAATACTGCGTGGTACCCATCGCATGGGTCCCAAATCTCCAGGTTCAAGGGCATCTTCCTACATCAAAAACATGCATGAGAAACCCAGAAGATGGTACATCGTGTGATGGGGAAATGTTTCTAAAACGCACCTCATTTCTCATCTCCTTGTGCCCGGGTTCGCCATTCCAGCCGCTTTACTAGCAAGCTCCCTACTTGGAGCATCAGCACCTTTAACCTCCTGTTCCGTACAGGTTGCAATTTGTCCTGAGGATAAACGGGAAGACGTGGAACCAACGAGAGACTAGCTCTTGGTGTTGGGACAGGCACAGGTCACTCTATTTTCCCATCAGAAAGAAGAATTAACCACAGGCTCAGCCTGCCCCCCTGAACCAGAACAGGGCCTGAAGCCATTCTGCGATTTTGCGGCCAGCTCCCATAAAAACGAGTTGTAAAATGGAGGTTCAGGGCACTGCAATTCACAAACCTGCAGAGTTATAAATGATAACTCTCGTCCACAAATATATTGAGGGAAGGCAAAGAAGAGGATTTGAAATAAAGGCAGAATTGCAGGAAACAGATTTCAGGAGGTAGATACGAATCGCCTTTAAAGCACATGAAAAGCGGCAAAACGTTGACAATGATGCCCTTGGCCAAAAAGGGCGTATGCGTTTTTTCCTGAATATATTCAGGAAAAAACGCATACGCCCTTTTTGGCCAACCAAGCAACCTGGAAAGGCAAATCAGCGCTACAAAGAAGTCTCGCTTCCCATCGGTCAAAAGGGCCATGCTGAAAAAAGTGTCAAAACCAGAAATGCAGGACAGGCCATGGAGAAATGGGAGCCTTGCTACACTGATGGGCGGGATGTAAATTGCCAACAGCCACTCTAGAGAAGTGTACGGTGTGTCCTGAAACATCTGAAAAACACAGCTTAGAGAGCATAGGGCACTTCCACTCATGGGGGTATAAATTGGGAAAATGAAAAATCAGCAAGACACAAGCACCCCAAAGTTTTGGGCTGCTCTGTTGACCAGGACCTCCACTTCATTCCACCTTAAATATGCCAGGAAAGAGAAAAATGGATAAAGAAGTTGTGGTCCTTATGTAGAATGGAATATCACTCAGCCAGGAAATCAATGTCGTAAGGTTAGTAGCAGCATGATGAGTGGATTTAGGTACGACGATTCTAAGTGAAATAAGTCACACAGAAAAGGACACTTCTCATAAGGTATCACTGATAGAGGGAATGTAAAAACCGTTACACTTGAACTGAATTACAAAACAGAACAGAGTCACACATGCAGAAAACACACTATGGCTGCTTAACGGGAAAGGTGAGGTGGGGTGATACATAAAACAAGGGTATCAAATTAGCTCAGATACCGTTCCATAAACCCAATATGTAATAGACAAGACCTACTCCTTGCTCAGAGAACTGGACTCAACACGCCCTATTCACCGCACAAGAATATATCTGACTAATAATAATCGTAAAACCTATGTATTGATATCTCTCTGTTAGTGTGTCAAGTGGGTGTAAAGCGGCATAAACACAGCAGTGAAAAGCAGCTAAACCCCATTATAAAAATAAATTACTTTGAAACACCCATGAAACAAAGACAGTGAAAGAGAGAGAAATTCTTACACAATGCGTTCAGGGGCTGTGATGCAACCTGGATTGACCATATCTAGACCCACAGCTGGATGAGACATAAGGGTGGACACTCTTGGGGATGAGAGGTTTGGTGAGGTTGGGTGAGCAAACGCAGACCCTTTAAAGTAATACTGCGTGGTACCCATCGCATGGGTCCCAAATCTCCAGGTTCAAGGGCATCTTCCTACATCAAAAACATGCATGAGAAACCCAGAAGACGGTACACCGTGTGATGGGGAAAGGTTTGTAAAACGTACGTCATTTCTCATCTCCTTGTGCCCGGGTTCGCCATTCCAGCCGCTTTACTAGCAAGCTCCCTACTTGGAGCATCAGCACCTTTAACCTCCTGTTCCGTACAGGTTGCAATTTGTCCTGAGGATAAACGGGAAGACGTGGAACCAACGAGAGACTAGCTCTTGGTGTTGGGACAGGCACAGGTCACTCTATTTTCCCATCAGAAAGAAGAATTAACCACAGGCTCAGCCTGCCCCCCGGAACCAGAACAGGGCCTGAAGCCATTCTGCGATTTTGCGGCCAGCTCCCATAAAAACGAGTTGTAAAATGGAGGTTCAGGGCACTGCAATTCACAAACCTGCAGAGTTATAAATGATAACTCTCGTCCACAAATATATTGAGGGAAGGCAAAGAAGAGGATTTGAAATCAAGGCAGAATTGCAGGAAACAGATTTCAGGAGGTAGATACGAATCGCCTTTAAAGCACATGAAAAGCGGCAAAACGTTGACAATGATGCCCTTGGCCAAAAAGGGCGTATGCGTTTTTTCCTGAATATATTCAGGAAAAAACGCATACGCCCTTTTTGGCCAACCAAGCAACCTGGAAAGGCAAATCAGCGCTACAAAGAAGTCTCGCTTCCCATCGGTCAAAAGGGCCATGCTGAAAGAAGTGTCAAAACCAGAAATGCAGGACAGGCCATGGAGAAATGGGAGCCTTGCTACACTGATGGGCGGGATGTAAATTGCCAACAGCCACTCTAGAGAAGTGTACGGTGTGTCCTGAAACATCTGAAAAACACAGCTTAGAGAGCATAGGGCACTTCCACTCATGGGGGTATAAATTGGGAAAATGAAAAATCAGCAAGACACAAGCACCCCAAAGTTTTGGGCTGCTCTGTTGACCAGGACCTCCACTTCATTCCACCTTAAATATGCCAGGAAAGAGAAAAATGGATAAAGAAGTTGTGGTCCTTATGTAGAATGGAATATCACTCAGCCAGGAAATCAATGTCGTAAGGTTAGTAGCAGCATGATGAGTGGATTTAGGTACGACGATTCTAAGTGAAATAAGTCACACAGAAAAGGACACTTCTCATAAGGTATCACTGATAGAGGGAATGTAAAAACCGTTACACTTGAACTGAATTACAAAACAGAACAGAGTCACACATGCAGAAAACACACTATGGCTGCTTAACGGGAAAGGTGAGGTGGGGTGATACATAAAACAAGGGTATCAAATTAGCTCAGATACCGTTCCATAAACCCAATATGTAGTAGACAAGACCTACTCCTTGCTCAGAGAACTGGACTCAACACGCCCTATTCACCGCACAAGAATATATCTGACTAATAATAATCGTAAAACCTATGTATTGATATCTCTCTGTTAGTGTGTCAAGTGGGTGTAAAGCGGCATAAACACAGCAGTGAAAAGCAGCTAAACCCCATTATAAAAATAAATTACTTTGAAACACCCATGAAACAAAGACAGTGAAAGAGAGAGAAATTCTTACACAATGCGTTCAGGGGCTGTGATGCAACCTGGATTGACCATATCTAGACCCACAGCTGGATGAGACATAAGGGTGGACACTCTTGGGGATGAGAGGTTTGGTGAGGTTGGGTGAGCAAACGCAGACCCTTTAAAGTAATACTGCGTGGTACCCATCGCATGGGTCCCAAATCTCCAGGTTCAAGGGCATCTTCCTACATCAAAATCATGCATGAGAAACCCAGAAGATGGTACATCGTGTGATGGGGAAATGTTTCTAAAACGCACCTCATTTCTCATCTCCTTGTGCCCGGGTTCGCCATTCCAGCCGCTTTACTAGCAAGCTCCCTAGTTGGAGCATCAGCACCTTTAACCTCCTGTTCCGTACAGGTTGCAATTTGTCCTGAGGATAAACGGGAAGACGTGGAACCAACGTGAGACTAGCTCTTGGTGTTGGGACAGGCACAGGTCACTCTATTTTCCCATCAGAAAGAAGAATTAACCACAGGCTCAGCCTGACCCCCGGAACCAGAATAGGGCCTGAAGCCATTCTGCGATTTTGCGGCCAGCTCCCATAAAAACGAGTTGTAAAATGGAGGTTCAGGGCACTGCAATTCACAAACCTGCAGAGTTATAAATGATAACTCTCGTCCACAAATATATTGAGGGAAGGCAAAGAAGAGGATTTGAAATCAAGGCAGAATTGCAGGAAACAGATTTCAGGAGGTAGATACGAATCGCCTTTAAAGCACATGAAAAGCGGCAAAACGTTGACAATGATGCCCTTGGCCAAAAAGGGCGTATGCGTTTTTTCCTGAATATATTCAGGAAAAAACGCATACGCCCTTTTTGGCCAACCAAGCAACCTGGAAAGGCAAATCAGCGCTACAAAGAAGTCTCGCTTCCCATCGGTCAAAAGGGCCATGCTGAAAAAAGTGTCAAAACCAGAAATGCAGGACAGGCCATGGAGAAATGGGAGCCTTGCTACACTGATGGGCGGGATGTAAATTGCCAACAGCCACTCTGGAGAAGTGTCCAGTGAGTCCTGAAACATCTGAAAAACACAGAGAGCATAGGGCACTTCCACTCATGGGGGTATAAATTGGGAAAATTAAAAATCAGCAAGACACAAGCACCCCAAAGTTTAGGGCTGCTCTGTTGACCAGGACCTCCACTTCATTCCACCTGAAATATCCCAGGAAAGAGAAAAATGGATAAAGAAGTTGTGGTCCTTATGTACAATGGAATATCACTCAGCCATGAAATCAATGTCGTAAGGTTAGTAGCAGCATGATGAGTGGATTTAGGTACGACGATTCTAAGTGAAATAAGTCACACAGAAAAGGACACTTCTCATAAGGTATCACTGATAGAGGGAATGTAAAAACTGTTACACTTGAACTGAATTACAAAACAGAACAGAGTCACACATGCAGAAAACACACTATGGCTGCTTAACGGGAAAGGTGAGGTGGGGTGATACATAAAACAAGGGTATCAAATTAGCTCAGATACCGTTCCACAAACCCAATATGTAATAGACAAGACCTACTCCTTGCTCAGAGAACTGGACTCAACACGCCCTATTCACCGCACAAGAATATATCTGACTAATAATAATCGTAAAACCTATGTATTGATATCTCTCTGTTAGTGTGTCAAGTGGGTGTAAAGCGGCATAAACACAGCATTGAAAAGCAGCTAAACCCCATTATAAAAATAAATTACTTTGAAACACCCATGAAACAAAGACAGTGAAAGAGAGAGAAATTCTAACACAATGCGTTCAGGGGCTGTGATGCAACCTGGATTGACCATATCTAGACGCACAGCTGGATGAGACATAAGGGTGGACACTCTTGGGGCTGAGAGGTTTGGTGAGGTTGGGTGAGCAAACGCAGACCCTTTAAAGTAATACTGCGTGGTACCCATCGCATGGGTCCCAAATCTCCAGGTTCAAGGGCATCTTCCTACATCAAAAACATGCATGAGAAACCCAGAAGACGGTACACCGTGTGATGGGGAAAGGTTTGTAAAACGTACGTCATTTCTCATCTCCTTGTGCCCGGGTTCGCCATTCCAGCCGCTTTACTAGCAAGCTCCCTACTTGGAGCATCAGCACCTTTAACCTCCTGTTCCGTACAGGTTGCAATTTGTCCTGAGGATAAACGGGAAGACGTGGAACCAACGAGAGACTAGCTCTTGGTGTTGGGACAGGCACAGGTCACTCTATTTTCCCATCAGAAAGAAGAATTAACCACAGGCTCAGCCTGCCCCCCGGAACCAGAACAGGGCCTGAAGCCATTCTGCGATTTTGCGGCCAGCTCCCATAAAAACGAGTTGTAAAATGGAGGTTCAGGGCACTGCAATTCACAAACCTGCAGAGTTATAAATGATAACTCTCGTCCACAAATATATTGAGGGAAGGCAAAGAAGAGGATTTGAAATCAAGGCAGAATTGCAGGAAACAGATTTCAGGAGGTAGATACGAATCGCCTTTAAAGCACATGAAAAGCGGCAAAACGTTGACAATGATGCCCTTGGCCAAAAAGGGCGTATGCGTTTTTTCCTGAATATATTCAGGAAAAAACGCATACGCCCTTTTTGGCCAACCAAGCAACCTGGAAAGGCAAATCAGCGCTACAAAGAAGTCTCGCTTCCCATCGGTCAAAAGGGCCATGCTGAAAAAAGTGTCAAAACCAGAAATGCAGGACAGGCCATGGAGAAATGGGAGCCTTGCTACACTGATGGGCGGGATGTAAATTGCCAACAGCCACTCTAGAGAAGTGTACGGTGTGTCCTGAAACATCTGAAAAACACAGCTTAGAGAGCATAGGGCACTTCCACTCATGGGGGTATAAATTGGGAAAATGAAAAATCAGCAAGACACAAGCACCCCAAAGTTTTGGGCTGCTCTGTTGACCAGGACCTCCACTTCATTCCACCTTAAATATGCCAGGAAAGAGAAAAATGGATAAAGAAGTTGTGGTCCTTATGTACAATGGAATATCACTCAGCCAGGAAATCAATGTCGTAAGGTTAGTAGCAGCATGATGAGTGGATTTAGGTACGACGATTCTAAGTGAAATAAGTCACACAGAAAAGGACACTTCTCATAAGGTATCACTGATAGAGGGAATGTAAAAACCGTTACACTTGAACTGAATTACAAAACAGAACAGAGTCACACATGCAGAAAACACACTATGGCTGCTTAACGGGAAAGGTGAGGTGGGGTGATACATAAAACAAGGGTATCAAATTAGCTCAGATACCGTTCCATAAACCCAATATGTAATAGACAAGACCTACTCCTTGCTCAGAGAACTGGACTGAACACGCCCTATTCACCGCACAAGAATATATCTGACTAATAATAATCGTAAAACCTATGTATTGATATCTCTCTGTTAGTGTGTCAAGTGGGTGTAAAGCGGCATAAACACAGCAGTGAAAAGCAGCTAAACCCCATTATAAAAATAAATTACTTTGAAAAACCCATGAAACAAAGACAGTGAAAGAGAGAGAAATTCTTACACAATGCGTTCAGGGGCTGTGATGCAACCTGGATTGACCATATCTAGACGCACAGCTGGATGAGACATAAGGGTGGACACCCTTGGGGCTGAGAGGTTTGGTGAGGTTGGGTGAGCAAACGCAGACCCTTTAAAGTAATACTGCGTGGTACCCATCGCATGGGTCCCAAATCTCCAGGTTCAAGGGCATCTTCCTACATCAAAAACATGCATGAGAAACCCAGAAGATGGTACATCGTGTGATGGGGAAATGTTTCTAAAACGCACCTCATTTCTCATCTCCTTGTGCCCGGGTTCGCCATTCCAGCCGCTTTACTAGCAAGCTCCCTACTTGGAGCATCAGCACCTTTAACCTCCTGTTCCGTACAGGTTGCAATTTGTCCTGAGGATAAACGGGAAGACGTGGAACCAACGTGAGACTAGCTCTTGGTGTTGGGACAGGCACAGGTCACTCTATTTTCCCATCAGAAAGAAGAATTAACCACAGGCTCAGCCTGCCCCCCGGAACCAGAACAGGGCCTGAAGCCATTCTGCGATTTTGCGGCCAGCTCCCATAAAAACGAGTTGTAAAATGGAGGTTCAGGGCACTGCCATTCACAAACCTGCAGAGTTATAAATGATAACTCTCGTCCACAAATATATTGAGGGAAGGCAAAGAAGAGGATTTGAAATCAAGGCAGAATTGCAGGAAACAGATTTCAGGAGGTAGATACGAATCGCCTTTAAAGCACATGAAAAGCGGCAAAACGTTGACAATGATGCCCTTGGCCAAAAAGGGCGTATGCGTTTTTTCCTGAATATATTCAGGAAAAAACGCATACGCCCTTTTTGGCCAACCAAGCAACCTGGAAAGGCAAATCAGCGCTACAAAGAAGTCTCGCTTCCCATCGGTCAAAAGGGCCATGCTGAAAAAAGTGTCAAAACCAGAAATGCAGGACAGGCCATGGAGAAATGGGAGCCTTGCTACACTGATGGGCGGGATGTAAATTGCCAAGAGCCACTCTGGAGAAGTGTCCGGTGAGTCCTGAAACATCTGAAAAACACAGCTTAGAGAGCATAGGGCACTTCCACTCATGGGGGTATAAATTGGGAAAATTAAAAATCAGCAAGACACAAGCACCCCAAAGTTTAGGGCTGCTCTGTTGACCAGGACCTCCACTTCATTCCACCTTCAATATCCCAGGAAAGAGAAAAATGGATAAACAAATTGTGGTCCTTATGTAGAATGGAATATCACTCAGCCAGGAAATCAATGTCGTAAGGTTAGTAGCAGCATGATGAGTGGATTTAGGTACGACGATTCTAAGTGAAATAAGTCACACAGAAAAGGACACTTCTCATAAGGTATCACTGATAGAGGGAATGTAAAAACCGTTACACTTGAACTGAATTACAAAACAGAACAGAGTCACACATGCAGAAAACACACTATGGCTGCTTAACGGGAAAGGTGAGGTGGGGTGATACATAAAACAAGGGTATCAAATTAGCTCAGATACCGTTCCATAAACCCAATATGTAATAGACAAGACCTACTCCTTGCTCAGAGAACTGGACTCAACACGCCCTATTCACCGCACAAGAATATATCTGACTAATAATAATCGTAAAACCTATGTATTGATATCTCTCTGTTAGTGTGTCAAGTGGGTGTAAAGCGGCATAAACACAGCAGTGAAAAGCAGCTAAACCCCATTATAAAAATAAATTACTTTGAAACACCCATGAAACAAAGACAGTGAAAGAGAGAGAAATTCTTACACAATGCGTTCAGGGGCTGTGATGCAACCTGGATTGACCATATCTAGACCCACAGCTGGATGAGACATAAGGGTGGACACTCTTGGGGATGAGAGGTTTGGTGAGGTTGGGTGAGCAAACGCAGACCCTTTAAAGTAATACTGCGTGGTACCCATCGCATGGGTCCCAAATCTCCAGGTTCAAGGGCATCTTCCTACATCAAAATCATGCATGAGAAACCCAGAAGATGGTACATCGTGTGATGGGGAAATGTTTCTAAAACGCACCTCATTTCTCATCTCCTTGTGCCCGGGTTCGCCATTCCAGCCGCTTTACTAGCAAGCTCCCTAGTTGGAGCATCAGCACCTTTAACCTCCTGTTCCGTACAGGTTGCAATTTGTCCTGAG
This sequence comes from Balaenoptera borealis, assembly GCF_965194805.1. Taxonomy (NCBI): domain Eukaryota; kingdom Metazoa; phylum Chordata; class Mammalia; order Artiodactyla; family Balaenopteridae; genus Balaenoptera; species Balaenoptera borealis. The sequence continues at coordinate 964,525 of NW_028123990.1, forward strand.
GATAAACGGGAAGACGTGGAACCAACGTGAGACTAGCTCTTGGTGTTGGGACAGGCACAGGTCACTCTATTTTCCCATCAGAAAGAAGAATTAACCACAGGCTCAGCCTGACCCCCGGAACCAGAATAGGGCCTGAAGCCATTCTGCGATTTTGCGGCCAGCTCCCATAAAAACGAGTTGTAAAATGGAGGTTCAGGGCACTGCAATTCACAAACCTGCAGAGTTATAAATGATAACTCTCGTCCACAAATATATTGAGGGAAGGCAAAGAAGAGGATTTGAAATCAAGGCAGAATTGCAGGAAACAGATTTCAGGAGGTAGATACGAATCGCCTTTAAAGCACATGAAAAGCGGCAAAACGTTGACAATGATGCCCTTGGCCAAAAAGGGCGTATGCGTTTTTTCCTGAATATATTCAGGAAAAAACGCATACGCCCTTTTTGGCCAACCAAGCAACCTGGAAAGGCAAATCAGCGCTACAAAGAAGTCTCGCTTCCCATCGGTCAAAAGGGCCATGCTGAAAAAAGTGTCAAAACCAGAAATGCAGGACAGGCCATGGAGAAATGGGAGCCTTGCTACACTGATGGGCGGGATGTAAATTGCCAACAGCCACTCTGGAGAAGTGTCCAGTGAGTCCTGAAACATCTGAAAAACACAGAGAGCATAGGGCACTTCCACTCATGGGGGTATAAATTGGGAAAATTAAAAATCAGCAAGACACAAGCACCCCAAAGTTTAGGGCTGCTCTGTTGACCAGGACCTCCACTTCATTCCACCTGAAATATCCCAGGAAAGAGAAAAATGGATAAAGAAGTTGTGGTCCTTATGTACAATGGAATATCACTCAGCCATGAAATCAATGTCGTAAGGTTAGTAGCAGCATGATGAGTGGATTTAGGTACGACGATTCTAAGTGAAATAAGTCACACAGAAAAGGACACTTCTCATAAGGTATCACTGATAGAGGGAATGTAAAAACTGTTACACTTGAACTGAATTACAAAACAGAACAGAGTCACACATGCAGAAAACACACTATGGCTGCTTAACGGGAAAGGTGAGGTGGGGTGATACATAAAACAAGGGTATCAAATTAGCTCAGATACCGTTCCACAAACCCAATATGTAATAGACAAGACCTACTCCTTGCTCAGAGAACTGGACTCAACACGCCCTATTCACCGCACAAGAATATATCTGACTAATAATAATCGTAAAACCTATGTATTGATATCTCTCTGTTAGTGTGTCAAGTGGGTGTAAAGCGGCATAAACACAGCATTGAAAAGCAGCTAAACCCCATTATAAAAATAAATTACTTTGAAACACCCATGAAACAAAGACAGTGAAAGAGAGAGAAATTCTAACACAATGCGTTCAGGGGCTGTGATGCAACCTGGATTGACCATATCTAGACGCACAGCTGGATGAGACATAAGGGTGGACACTCTTGGGGCTGAGAGGTTTGGTGAGGTTGGGTGAGCAAACGCAGACCCTTTAAAGTAATACTGCGTGGTACCCATCGCATGGGTCCCAAATCTCCAGGTTCAAGGGCATCTTCCTACATCAAAAACATGCATGAGAAACCCAGAAGACGGTACACCGTGTGATGGGGAAAGGTTTGTAAAACGTACGTCATTTCTCATCTCCTTGTGCCCGGGTTCGCCATTCCAGCCGCTTTACTAGCAAGCTCCCTACTTGGAGCATCAGCACCTTTAACCTCCTGTTCCGTACAGGTTGCAATTTGTCCTGAGGATAAACGGGAAGACGTGGAACCAACGAGAGACTAGCTCTTGGTGTTGGGACAGGCACAGGTCACTCTATTTTCCCATCAGAAAGAAGAATTAACCACAGGCTCAGCCTGCCCCCCGGAACCAGAACAGGGCCTGAAGCCATTCTGCGATTTTGCGGCCAGCTCCCATAAAAACGAGTTGTAAAATGGAGGTTCAGGGCACTGCAATTCACAAACCTGCAGAGTTATAAATGATAACTCTCGTCCACAAATATATTGAGGGAAGGCAAAGAAGAGGATTTGAAATCAAGGCAGAATTGCAGGAAACAGATTTCAGGAGGTAGATACGAATCGCCTTTAAAGCACATGAAAAGCGGCAAAACGTTGACAATGATGCCCTTGGCCAAAAAGGGCGTATGCGTTTTTTCCTGAATATATTCAGGAAAAAACGCATACGCCCTTTTTGGCCAACCAAGCAACCTGGAAAGGCAAATCAGCGCTACAGAGAAGTCTCGCTTCCCATCGGTCAAAAGGGCCATGCTGAAAAAAGTGTCAAAACCAGAAATGCAGGACAGGCCATGGAGAAATGGGAGCCTTGCTACACTGATGGGCGGGATGTAAATTGCCAACAGCCACTCTAGAGAAGTGTACGGTGTGTCCTGAAACATCTGAAAAACACAGCTTAGAGAGCATAGGGCACTTCCACTCATGGGGGTATAAATTGGGAAAATGAAAAATCAGCAAGACACAAGCACCCCAAAGTTGAGGGCTGCTCTGTTGACAAGGACCTCCACTTCATTCCACCTTAAATATGCCAGGAAAGAGAAAAATGGATAAAGAAGTTGTGGTCCTTATGTACAATGGAATATCACTCAGCCAGGAAATCAATGTCGTAAGGTTAGTAGCAGCATGATGAGTGGATTTAGGTACGACGATTCTAAGTGAAATAAGTCACACAGAAAAGGACACTTCTCATAAGGTATCACTGATAGAGGGAATGTAAAAACCGTTACACTTGAACTGAATTACAAAACAGAACAGAGTCACACATGCAGAAAACCCACTATGGCTGCTTAACGGGAAAGGTGAGGTGGGGTGATACATAAAACAAGGGTATCAAATTAGCTCAGATACCGTTCCATAAACCCAATATGTAATAGACAAGACGTACTCCTTGCTCAGAGAACTGGACTGAACACGCCCTATTCACCGCACAAGAATATATCTGACTAATAATAATCGTAAAACCTATGTATTGATATCTCTCTGTTAGTGTGTCAAGTGGGTGTAAAGCGGCATAAACACAGCAGTGAAAAGCAGCTAAACCCCATTATAAAAATAAATTACTTTGAAACAACCATGAAACAAAGACAGCAAAAGAGAGAGAAATTCTTACACAATGCGTTCAGGGGCTGTGATGCAACCTGGATTGACCATATCTAGACGCACAGCTGGATGAGACATAAGGGTGGACACCCTTGGGGCTGAGAGGTTTGGTGAGGTTGGGTGAGCAAACGCAGACCCTTTAAAGTAATACTGCGTGGTACCCATCGCATGGGTCCCAAATCTCCAGGTTCAAGGGCATCTTCCTACATCAAAAACATGCATGAGAAACCCAGAAGATGGTACATCGTGTGATGGGGAAATGTTTCTAAAACGCACCTCATTTCTCATCTCCTTGTGCCCGGGTTCGCCATTCCAGCCGCTTTACTAGCAAGCTCCCTACTTGGAGCATCAGCACCTTTAACCTCCTGTTCCGTACAGGTTGCAATTTGTCCTGAGGATAAACGGGAAGACGTGGAACCAACGTGAGACTAGCTCTTGGTGTTGGGACAGGCACAGGTCACTCTATTTTCCCATCAGAAAGAAGAATTAACCACAGGCTCAGCCTGCCCCCCGGAACCAGAACAGGGCCTGAAGCCATTCTGCGATTTTGCGGCCAGCTCCCATAAAAACGAGTTGTAAAATGGAGGTTCAGGGCACTGCCATTCACAAACCTGCAGAGTTATAAATGATAACTCTCGTCCACAAATATATTGAGGGAAGGCAAAGAAGAGGATTTGAAATAAAGGCAGAATTGCAGGAAACAGATTTCAGGAGGTAGATACGAATCGCCTTTAAAGCACATGAAAAGCGGCAAAACGTTGACAATGATGCCCTTGGCTAAAAAGGGCGTATGCGTTTTTTCCTGAATATATTCAGGAAAAAACGCATACGCCCTTTTTGGCCAACCAAGCAACCTGGAAAGGCAAATCAGCGCTACAAAGAAGTCTCGCTTCCCATCGGTCAAAAGGGCCATGCTGAAAAAAGTGTCAAAACCAGAAATGCAGGACAGGCCATGGAGAAATGGGAGCCTTGCTACACTGATGGGCGGGATGTAAATTGCCAAGAGCCACTCTGGAGAAGTGTCCGGTGAGTCCTGAAACATCTGAAAAACACAGCTTAGAGAGCATAGGGCACTTCCACTCATGGGGGTATAAATTGGGAAAATTAAAAATCAGCAAGACACAAGCACCCCAAAGTTTAGGGCTGCTCTGTTGACCAGGACCTCCACTTCATTCCACCTTCAATATCCCAGGAAAGAGAAAAATGGATAAACAAATTGTGGTCCTTATGTAGAATGGAATATCACTCAGCCAGGAAATCAATGTCGTAAGGTTAGTAGCAGCATGATGAGTGGATTTAGGTACGACGATTCTAAGTGAAATAAGTCACACAGAAAAGGACACTTCTCATAAGGTATCACTGATAGAGGGAATGTAAAAACCGTTACACTTGAACTGAATTACAAAACAGAACAGAGTCACACATGCAGAAAACACACTATGGCTGCTTAACGGGAAAGGTGAGGTGGGGTGATACATAAAACAAGGGTATCAAATTAGCTCAGATACCGTTCCATAAACCCAATATGTAATAGACAAGACCTACTCCTTGCTCAGAGAACTGGACTCAACACGCCCTATTCACCGCACAAGAATATATCTGACTAATAATAATCGTAAAACCTATGTATTGATATCTCTCTGTTAGTGTGTCAAGTGGGTGTAAAGCGGCATAAACACAGCAGTGAAAAGCAGCTAAACCCCATTATAAAAATAAATTACTTTGAAACACCCATGAAACAAAGACAGTGAAAGAGAGAGAAATTCTTACACAATGCGTTCAGGGGCTGTGATGCAACCTGGATTGACCATATCTAGACCCACAGCTGGATGAGACATAAGGGTGGACACTCTTGGGGATGAGAGGTTTGGTGAGGTTGGGTGAGCAAACGCAGACCCTTTAAAGTAATACTGCGTGGTACCCATCGCATGGGTCCCAAATCTCCAGGTTCAAGGGCATCTTCCTACATCAAAATCATGCATGAGAAACCCAGAAGATGGTACATCGTGTGATGGGGAAATGTTTCTAAAACGCACCTCATTTCTCATCTCCTTGTGCCCGGGTTCGCCATTCCAGCCGCTTTACTAGCAAGCTCCCTAGTTGGAGCATCAGCACCTTTAACCTCCTGTTCCGTACAGGTTGCAATTTGTCCTGAGGATAAACGGGAAGACGTGGAACCAACGTGAGACTAGCTCTTGGTGTTGGGACAGGCACAGGTCACTCTATTTTCCCATCAGAAAGAAGAATTAACCACAGGCTCAGCCTGACCCCCGGAACCAGAATAGGGCCTGAAGCCATTCTGCGATTTTGCGGCCAGCTCCCATAAAAACGAGTTGTAAAATGGAGGTTCAGGGCACTGCAATTCACAAACCTGCAGAGTTATAAATGATAACTCTCGTCCACAAATATATTGAGGGAAGGCAAAGAAGAGGATTTGAAATCAAGGCAGAATTGCAGGAAACAGATTTCAGGAGGTAGATACGAATCGCCTTTAAAGCACATGAAAAGCGGCAAAACGTTGACAATGATGCCCTTGGCCAAAAAGGGCGTATGCGTTTTTTCCTGAATATATTCAGGAAAAAACGCATACGCCCTTTTTGGCCAACCAAGCAACCTGGAAAGGCAAATCAGCGCTACAAAGAAGTCTCGCTTCCCATCGGTCAAAAGGGCCATGCTGAAAAAAGTGTCAAAACCAGAAATGCAGGACAGGCCATGGAGAAATGGGAGCCTTGCTACACTGATGGGCGGGATGTAAATTGCCAACAGCCACTCTGGAGAAGTGTCCAGTGAGTCCTGAAACATCTGAAAAACACAGAGAGCATAGGGCACTTCCACTCATGGGGGTATAAATTGGGAAAATTAAAAATCAGCAAGACACAAGCACCCCAAAGTTTAGGGCTGCTCTGTTGACCAGGACCTCCACTTCATTCCACCTGAAATATCCCAGGAAAGAGAAAAATGGATAAAGAAGTTGTGGTCCTTATGTACAATGGAATATCACTCAGCCATGAAATCAATGTCGTAAGGTTAGTAGCAGCATGATGAGTGGATTTAGGTACGACGATTCTAAGTGAAATAAGTCACACAGAAAAGGACACTTCTCATAAGGTATCACTGATAGAGGGAATGTAAAAACTGTTACACTTGAACTGAATTACAAAACAGAACAGAGTCACACATGCAGAAAACACACTATGGCTGCTTAACGGGAAAGGTGAGGTGGGGTGATACATAAAACAAGGGTATCAAATTAGCTCAGATACCGTTCCACAAACCCAATATGTAATAGACAAGACCTACTCCTTGCTCAGAGAACTGGACTCAACACGCCCTATTCACCGCACAAGAATATATCTGACTAATAATAATCGTAAAACCTATGTATTGATATCTCTCTGTTAGTGTGTCAAGTGGGTGTAAAGCGGCATAAACACAGCATTGAAAAGCAGCTAAACCCCATTATAAAAATAAATTACTTTGAAACACCCATGAAACAAAGACAGTGAAAGAGAGAGAAATTCTAACACAATGCGTTCAGGGGCTGTGATGCAACCTGGATTGACCATATCTAGACGCACAGCTGGATGAGACATAAGGGTGGACACTCTTGGGGCTGAGAGGTTTGGTGAGGTTGGGTGAGCAAACGCAGACCCTTTAAAGTAATACTGCGTGGTACCCATCGCATGGGTCCCAAATCTCCAGGTTCAAGGGCATCTTCCTACATCAAAAACATGCATGAGAAACCCAGAAGACGGTACACCGTGTGATGGGGAAAGGTTTGTAAAACGTACGTCATTTCTCATCTCCTTGTGCCCGGGTTCGCCATTCCAGCCGCTTTACTAGCAAGCTCCCTACTTGGAGCATCAGCACCTTTAACCTCCTGTTCCGTACAGGTTGCAATTTGTCCTGAGGATAAACGGGAAGACGTGGAACCAACGAGAGACTAGCTCTTGGTGTTGGGACAGGCACAGGTCACTCTATTTTCCCATCAGAAAGAAGAATTAACCACAGGCTCAGCCTGCCCCCCGGAACCAGAACAGGGCCTGAAGCCATTCTGCGATTTTGCGGCCAGCTCCCATAAAAACGAGTTGTAAAATGGAGGTTCAGGGCACTGCCATTCACAAACCTGCAGAGTTATAAATGATAACTCTCGTCCACAAATATATTGAGGGAAGGCAAAGAAGAGGATTTGAAATCAAGGCAGAATTGCAGGAAACAGATTTCAGGAGGTAGATACGAATCGCCTTTAAAGCACATGAAAAGCGGCAAAACGTTGACAATGATGCCCTTGGCCAAAAAGGGCGTATGCGTTTTTTCCTGAATATATTCAGGAAAAAACGCATACGCCCTTTTTGGCCAACCAAGCAACCTGGAAAGGCAAATCAGCGCTACAAAGAAGTCTCGCTTCCCATCGGTCAAAAGGGCCATGCTGAAAAAAGTGTCAAAACCAGAAATGCAGGACAGGCCATGGAGAAATGGGAGCCTTGCTACACTGATGGGCGGGATGTAAATTGCCAAGAGCCACTCTGGAGAAGTGTCCGGTGAGTCCTGAAACATCTGAAAAACACAGCTTAGAGAGCATAGGGCACTTCCACTCATGGGGGTATAAATTGGGAAAATTAAAAATCAGCAAGACACAAGCACCCCAAAGTTTAGGGCTGCTCTGTTGACCAGGACCTCCACTTCATTCCACCTTCAATATCCCAGGAAAGAGAAAAATGGATAAACAAATTGTGGTCCTTATGTAGAATGGAATATCACTCAGCCAGGAAATCAATGTCGTAAGGTTAGTAGCAGCATGATGAGTGGATTTAGGTACGACGATTCTAAGTGAAATAAGTCACACAGAAAAGGACACTTCTCATAAGGTATCACTGATAGAGGGAATGTAAAAACCGTTACACTTGAACTGAATTACAAAACAGAACAGAGTCACACATGCAGAAAACACACTATGGCTGCTTAACGGGAAAGGTGAGGTGGGGTGATACATAAAACAAGGGTATCAAATTAGCTCAGATACCGTTCCATAAACCCAATATGTAATAGACAAGACCTACTCCTTGCTCAGAGAACTGGACTCAACACGCCCTATTCACCGCACAAGAATATATCTGACTAATAATAATCGTAAAACCTATGTATTGATATCTCTCTGTTAGTGTGTCAAGTGGGTGTAAAGCGGCATAAACACAGCAGTGAAAAGCAGCTAAACCCCATTATAAAAATAAATTACTTTGAAACACCCATGAAACAAAGACAGTGAAAGAGAGAGAAATTCTTACACAATGCGTTCAGGGGCTGTGATGCAACCTGGATTGACCATATCTAGACCCACAGCTGGATGAGACATAAGGGTGGACACTCTTGGGGATGAGAGGTTTGGTGAGGTTGGGTGAGCAAACGCAGACCCTTTAAAGTAATACTGCGTGGTACCCATCGCATGGGTCCCAAATCTCCAGGTTCAAGGGCATCTTCCTACATCAAAAACATGCATGAGAAACCCAGAAGATGGTACATCGTGTGATGGGGAAATGTTTCTAAAACGCACCTCATTTCTCATCTCCTTGTGCCCGGGTTCGCCATTCCAGCCGCTTTACTAGCAAGCTCCCTAGTTGGAGCATCAGCACCTTTAACCTCCTGTTCCGTACAGGTTGCAATTTGTCCTGAGGATAAACGGGAAGACGTGGAACCAACGTGAGACTAGCTCTTGGTGTTGGGACAGGCACAGGTCACTCTATTTTCCCATCAGAAAGAAGAATTAACCACAGGCTCAGCCTGCCCCCCGGAACCAGAACAGGGCCTGAAGCCATTCTGCGATTTTGCGGCCAGCTCCCATAAAAACGAGTTGTAAAATGGAGGTTCAGGGCACTGCAATTCACAAACCTGCAGAGTTATAAATGATAACTCTCGTCCACAAATATATTGAGGGGAGGCAAAGAAGAGGATTTGAAATCAAGGCAGAATTGCAGGAAACAGATTTCAGGAGGTAGATACGAATCGCCTTTAAAGCACATGAAAAGCGGCAAAACGTTGACAATGATGCCCTTGGCCAAAAAGGGCGTATGCGTTTTTTCCTGAATATATTCAGGAAAAAACGCATACGCCCTTTTTGGCCAACCAAGCAACCTGGAAAGGCAAATCAGCGCTACAAAGAAGTCTCGCTTCCCATCGGTCAAAAGGGCCATGCTGAAAAAAGTGTCAAAACCAGAAATGCAGGACAGGCCATGGAGAAATGGGAGCCTTGCTACACTGATGGGCGGGATGTAAATTGCCAAGAGCCACTCTGGAGAAGTGTCCGGTGAGTCCTGAAACATCTGAAAAACACAGCTTAGAGAGCATAGGGCACTTCCACTCATGGGGGTATAAATTGGGAAAATTAAAAATCAGCAAGACACAAGCACCCCAAAGTTTAGGACTGCTCTGTTGACCAGGACCTCCACTTCATTCCACCTTAAATATCCCAGGAAAGAGAAAAATGGATAAAGAAGTTGTGGTCCTTATGTACAATGGAATATCACTCAGCCAGGAAATCAATGTCGTAAGGTTAGTAGCAGCATGATGAGTGGATTTAGGTACGACGATTCTAAGTGAAATAAGTCACACAGAAAAGGACACTTCTCATAAGGTATCACTGATAGAGGGAATGTAAAAACCGTTACACTTGAACTGAATTACAAAACAGAACAGAGTCACACATGCAGAAAACCCACTATGGCTGCTTAACGGGAAAGGTGAGGTGGGGTGATACATAAAACAAGGGTATCAAATTAGCTCAGATACCATTCCATAAACCCAATATGTAATAGACAAGACCTACTCCTTGCTCAGAGAACTGGACTCAACACGCCCTATTCACCGCACAAGAATATATCTGACTAATAATAATCGTAAAACCTATGTATTGATATCTCTCTGTTAGTGTGTCAAGTGGGTGTAAAGCGGCATAAACACAGCAGTGAAAAGCAGCTAAACCCCATTATAAAAATAAATTACTTTGAAACACCCATGAAACAAAGACAGTGAAAGAGAGAGAAATTCTTACACAATGCGTTCAGGGGCTGTGATGCAACCTGGATTGACCATATCTAGACGCACAGCTGGATGAGACATAAGGGTGGACACCCTTGGGGCTGAGAGGTTTGGTGAGGTTGGGTGAGCAAACGCAGACCCTTTAAAGTAATACTGCGTGGTACCCATCGCATGGGTCCCAAATCTCCAGGTTCAAGGGCATCTTCCTACATCAAAAACATGCATGAGAAATCCAGAAGATGGTACATCGTGTGATGGGGAAATGTTTCTAAAACGCACCTCATTTCTCATCTCCTTGTGCCCGGGTTCGCCATTCCAGCCGCTTTACTAGCAAGCTCCCTACTTGGAGCATCAGCACCTTTAACCTCCTGTTCCGTACAGGTTGCAATTTGTCCTGAGGATAAACGGGAAGACGTGGAACCAACGTGAGACTAGCTCTTGGTGTTGGGACAGGCACAGGTCACTCTATTTTCCCATCAGAAAGAAGAATTAACCACAGGCTCAGCCTGCCCCCCGGAACCAGAACAGGGCCTGAAGCCATTCTGCGATTTTGCGGCCAGCTCCCATAAAAACGAGTTGTAAAATGGAGGTTCAGGGCACTGCCATTCACAAACCTGCAGAGTTATAAATGATAACTCTCGTCCACAAATATATTGAGGGAAGGCAAAGAAGAGGATTTGAAATCAAGGCAGAATTGCAGGAAACAGATTTCAGGAGGTAGATACGAATCGCCTTTAAAGCACATGAAAAGCGGCAAAACGTTGACAATGATGCCCTTGGCCAAAAAGGGCGTATGCGTTTTTTCCTGAATATATTCAGGAAAAAACGCATACGCCCTTTTTGGCCAACCAAGCAACCTGGAAAGGCAAATCAGCGCTACAAAGAAGTCTCGCTTCCCATCGGTCAAAAGGGCCATGCTGAAAAAAGTGTCAAAACCAGAAATGCAGGACAGGCCATGGAGAAATGGGAGCCTTGCTACACTGATGGGCGGGATGTAAATTGCCAAGAGCCACTCTGGAGAAGTGTCCGGTGAGTCCTGAAACATCTGAAAAACACAGCTTAGAGAGCATAGGGCACTTCCACTCATGGGGGTATAAATTGGGAAAATTAAAAATCAGCAAGACACAAGCACCCCAAAGTTTAGGGCTGCTCTGTTGACCAGGACCTCCACTTCATTCCACCTTCAATATCCCAGGAAAGAGAAAAATGGATAAATAAATTGTGGTCCTTATGTAGAATGGAATATCACTCAGCCAGGAAATCAATGTCGTAAGGTTAGTAGCAGCATGATGAGTGGATTTAGGTACGACGATTCTAAGTGAAATAAGTCACACAGAAAAGGACACTTCTCATAAGGTATCACTGATAGAGGGAATGTAAAAACCGTTACACTTGAACTGAATTACAAAACAGAACAGAGTCACACATGCAGAAAACACACTATGGCTGCTTAACGGGAAAGGTGAGGTGGGGTGATACATAAAACAAGGGTATCAAATTAGCTCAGATACCGTTCCGTAAACCCAATATGTAATAGACAAGACCTACTCCTTGCTCAGAGAACTGGACTCAACACGCCCTATTCACCGCACAAGAATATATCTGACTAATAATAATCGTAAAACCTATGTATTGATATCTCTCTGTTAGTGTGTCAAGTGGGTGTAAAGCGGCATAAACACAGCAGTGAAAAGCAGCTAAACCCCATTATAAAAATAAATTACTTTGAAACACCCATGAAACAAAGACAGTGAAAGAGAGAGAAATTCTTACACAATGCGTTCAGGGGCTGTGATGCAACCTGGATTGACCATATCTAGACCCACAGCTGGATGAGACATAAGGGTGGACACTCTTGGGGATGAGAGGTTTGGTGAGGTTGGGTGAGCAAACGCAGACCCTTTAAAGTAATACTGCGTGGTACCCATCGCATGGGTCCCAAATCTCCAGGTTCAAGGGCATCTTCCTACATCAAAAACATGCATGAGAAACCCAGAAGATGGTACATCGTGTGATGGGGAAATGTTTCTAAAACGCACCTCATTTCTCATCTCCTTGTGCCCGGGTTCGCCATTCCAGCCGCTTTACTAGCAAGCTCCCTAGTTGGAGCATCAGCACCTTTAACCTCCTGTTCCGTACAGGTTGCAATTTGTCCTGAGGATAAACGGGAAGACGTGGAACCAACGTGAGACTAGCTCTTGGTGTTGGGACAGGCACAGGTCACTCTATTTTCCCATCAGAAAGAAGAATTAACCACAGGCTCAGCCTGCCCCCCGGAACCAGAACAGGGCCTGAAGCCATTCTGCGATTTTGCGGCCAGCTCCCATAAAAACGAGTTGTAAAATGGAGGTTCAGGGCACTGCAATTCACAAACCTGCAGAGTTATAAATGATAACTCTCGTCCACAAATATATTGAGGGGAGGCAAAGAAGAGGATTTGAAATCAAGGCAGAATTGCAGGAAACAGATTTCAGGAGGTAGATATGAATCGCCTTTAAAGCACATGAAAAGCGGCAAAACGTTGACAATGATGCCCTTGGCCAAAAAGGGCGTATGCCTTTTTATCCTGAATATATTCAGGAAAAAACGCATACGCCCTTTTTGGCCAACCAAGCAACCTGGAAAGGCAAATCAGCGCTACAAAGAAGTCTCGCTTCCCATCGGTCAAAAGGGCCATGCTGAAAAAAGTGTCAAAACCAGAAATGCAGGACAGGCCATGGAGAAATGGGAGCCTTGCTACACTGATGGGCGGGATGTAAATTGCCAAGAGCCACTCTGGAGAAGTGTCCGGTGAGTCCTGAAACATCTGAAAAACACAGCTTAGAGAGCATAGGGCACTTCCACTCATGGGGGTATAAATTGGGAAAATTAAAAATCAGCAAGACACAAGCACCCCAAAGTTTAGGGCTGCTCTGTTGACCAGGACCTCCACTTCATTCCACCTGAAATATCCCAGGAAAGAGAAAAATGGATAAAGAAGTTGTGGTCCTTATGTACAATGGAATATCACTCAGCCAGGAAATCAATGTCGTAAGGTTAGTAGCAGCATGATGAGTGGATTTAGGTACGACGATTCTAAGTGAAATAAGTCACACAGAAAAGGACACTTCTCATAAGGTATCACTGATAGAGGGAATGTAAAAACCGTTACACTTGAACTGAATTACAAAACAGAACAGAGTCACACATGCAGAAAACCCACTATGGCTGCATAACGGGAAAGGTGAGGTGGGGTGATACATAAAACAAGGGTATCAAATTAGCTCAGATACCATTCCATAAACCCAATATGTAATAGACAAGACCTACTCCTTGCTCAGAGAACTGGACTCAACACGCCCTATTCACCGCACAAGAATATATCTGACTAATAATAATCGTAAAACCTATGTATTGATATCTCTCTGTTAGTGTGTCAAGTGGGTGTAAAGCGGCATAAACACAGCAGTGAAAAGCAGCTAAACCCCATTATAAAAATAAATTACTTTGAAACACCCATGAAACAAAGACAGTGAAAGAGAGAGAAATTCTTACACAATGCGTTCAGGGGCTGTGATGCAACCTGGATTGACCATATCTAGACGCACAGCTGGATGAGACATAAGGGTGGACACTCTTGGGGATGAGAGGTTTGGTGAGGTTGGGTGAGCAAACGCAGACCCTTTAAAGTAATACTGCGTGGTACCCATCGCATGGGTCCCAAATCTCCAGGTTCAAGGGCATCTTCCTACATCAAAAACATGCATGAGAAACCCAGAAGATGGTACATCGTGTGATGGGGAAATGTTTCTAAAACGCACCTCATTTCTCATCTCCTTGTGCCCGGGTTCGCCATTCCAGCCACTTTACTAGCAAACTCCCTACTTGGAGCATCAGCACCTTTAACCTCCTGTTCCGTACAGGTTGCAATTTGTCCTGAGGATAAACGGGAAGACGTGGAACCAACGTGAGACTAGCTCTTGGTGTTGGGACAGGCACAGGTCACTCTATTTTCCCATCAGAAAGAAGAATTAACCACAGGCTCAGCCTGCCCCCCGGAACCAGAACAGGGCCTGAAGCCATTCTGCGATTTTGCGGCCAGCTCCCATAAAAACGAGTTGTAAATTGGAGGTTCAGGGCACTGCAATTCACAAACCTGCAGAGTTATAAATGATAACTCTCGTCCACAAATATATTGAGGGGAGGCAAAGAAGAGGATTTGAAATCAAGGCAGAATTGCAGGAAACAGATTTCAGGAGGTAGATACGAATCGCCTTTAAAGCACATGAAAAGCGGCAAAACGTTGACAATGATGCCCTTGGCCAAAAAGGGCGTATGCGTTTTTTCTGAATATATTCAGGAAAAAACGCATACGCCCTTTTTGGCCAACCAAGCAACCTGGAAAGGCAAATCAGCGCTACAAAGAAGTCTCGCTTCCCATCGGTCAAAAGGGCCATGCTGAAAAAAGTGTCAAAACCAGAAATGCAGGATAGGCCATGGAGAAATGGGAGCCTTGCTACACTGATGGGCGGGAATGTAAATTGCCAAGAGACACTCTGGAGAAGTGTCCGGTGAGTCCTGAAACATCTGAAAAACACAGGTTAGAGAGCATAGGGCACTTCCACTCATGGGGGTATAAATTGGGAAAATTAAAAATCAGCAAGACACAAGCACCCCAAAGTTTAGGGCTGCTCTGTTGACCAGGACCTCCACTTCATTCCACCTTAAATATGCCAGGAAAGAGAAAAATGGATAAAGAAGTTGTGGTCCTTATGTACAATGGAATATCACTCAGCCAGGAAATCAATGTCGTAAGGTTAGTAGCAGCATGATGAGTGGATTTAGGTACGACGATTCTAAGTGAAATAAGTCACACAGAAAAGGACACTTCTCATAAGGTATCACTGATAGAGGGAATGTAAAAACCGTTACACTTGAACTGAATTACAAAACAGAACAGAGTCACACATGCAGAAAACACACTATGGCTGCTTAACGGGAAAGGTGAGGTGGGGTGATACATAAAACAAGGGTATCAAATTAGCTCAGATACCGTTCCATAAACCCAATATGTAATAGACAAGACCTACTCCTTGCTCAGAGAACTGGACTCAACACGCCCTATTCACCGCACAAGAATATATCTGACTAATAATAATCGTAAAACCTATGTATTGATATCTCTCTGTTAGTGTGTCAAGTGGGTGTAAAGCGGCATAAACACAGCAGTGAAAAGCAGCTAAACCCCATTATAAAAATAAATTACTTTGAAACACCCATGAAACAAAGACAGTGAAAGAGAGAGAAATTCTTACACAATGCGTTCAGGGGCTGTGATGCAACCTGGATTGACCATATCTAGACGCACAGCTGGATGAGACATAAGGGTGGACACCCTTGGGGCTGAGAGGTTTGGTGAGGTTGGGTGAGCAAACGCAGACCCTTTAAAGTAATACTGCGTGGTACCCATCGCATGGGTCCCAAATCTCCAGGTTCAAGGGCATCTTCCTACATCAAAAACATGCATGAGAAACCCAGAAGATGGTACATCGTGTGATGGGGAAATGTTTCTAAAACGCACCTCATTTCTCATCTCCTTGTGCCCGGGTTCGCCATTCCAGCCGCTTTACTAGCAAGCTCCCTACTTGGAGCATCAGCACCTTTAACCTCCTGTTCCGTACAGGTTGCAATTTGTCCTGAGGATAAACGGGAAGACGTGGAACCAACGTGAGACTAGCTCTTGGTGTTGGGACAGGCACAGGTCACTCTATTTTCCCATCAGAAAGAAGAATTAACCACAGGCTCAGCCTGCCCCCCGGAACCAGAACAGGGCCTGAAGCCATTCTGCGATTTTGCGCCCAGCTCCCATAAAAACGAGTTGTAAAATGGAGGTTCAGGGCACTGCCATTCACAAACCTGCAGAGTTATAAATGATAACTCTCGTCCACAAATATATTGAGGGAAGGCAAAGAAGAGGATTTGAAATCAAGGCAGAATTGCAGGAAACAGATTTCAGGAGGTAGATACGAATCGCCTTTAAAGCACATGAAAAGCGGCAAAACGTTGACAATGATGCCCTTGGCCAAAAAGGGCGTATGCGTTTTTTCCTGAATATATTCAGGAAAAAACGCATACGCCCTTTTTGGCCAACCAAGCAACCTGGAAAGGCAAATCAGCGCTACAAAGAAGTCTCGCTTCCCATCGGTCAAAAGGGCCATGCTGAAAAAAGTGTCAAAACCAGAAATGCAGGACAGGCCATGGAGAAATGGGAGCCTTGCTACACTGATGGGCGGGATGTAAATTGCCAAGAGCCACTCTGGAGAAGTGTCCGGTGAGTCCTGAAACATCTGAAAAACACAGCTTAGAGAGCATAGGGCACTTCCACTCATGGGGGTATAAATTGGGAAAATTAAAAATCAGCAAGACACAAGCACCCCAAAGTTTAGGGCTGCTCTGTTGACCAGGACCTCCACTTCATTCCACCTTCAATATCCCAGGAAAGAGAAAAATGGATAAACAAATTGTGGTCCTTATGTACAATGGAATATCACTCAGCCAGGAAATCAATGTCGTAAGGTTAGTAGCAGCATGATGAGTGGATTTAGGTACGACGATTCTAAGTGAAATAAGTCACACAGAAAAGGACACTTCTCATAAGGTATCACTGATAGAGGGAATGTAAAAACCGTTACACTTGAACTGAATTACAAAACAGAACAGAGTCACACATGCAGAAAACACACTATGGCTGCTTAACGGGAAAGGTGAGGTGGGGTGATACATAAAACAAGGGTATCAAATTAGCTCAGATACCGTTCCATAAACCCAATATGTAATAGACAAGACCTACTCCTTGCTCAGAGAACTGGACTCAACACGCCCTATTCACCGCACAAGAATATATCTGACTAATAATAATCGTAAAACCTATGTATTGATATCTCTCTGTTAGTGTGTCAAGTGGGTGTAAAGCGGCATAAACACAGCAGTGAAAAGCAGCTAAACCCCATTATAAAAATAAATTACTTTGAAACACCCATGAAACAAAGACAGTGAAAGAGAGAGAAATTCTTACACAATGCGTTCAGGGGCTGTGATGCAACCTGGATTGACCATATCTAGACCCACAGCTGGATGAGACATAAGGGTGGACACTCTTGGGGATGAGAGGTTTGGTGAGGTTGGGTGAGCAAACGCAGACCCTTTAAAGTAATACTGCGTGGTACCCATCGCATGGGTCCCAAATCTCCAGGTTCAAGGGCATCTTCCTACATCAAAATCATGCATGAGAAACCCAGAAGATGGTACATCGTGTGATGGGGAAATGTTTCTAAAACGCACCTCATTTCTCATCTCCTTGTGCCCGGGTTCGCCATTCCAGCCGCTTTACTAGCAAGCTCCCTAGTTGGAGCATCAGCACCTTTAACCTCCTGTTCCGTACAGGTTGCAATTTGTCCTGAGGATAAACGGGAAGACGTGGAACCAACGTGATTCTAGCTCTTGGTGTTGGGACAGGCACAGGTCACTCTATTTTCCCATCAGAAAGAAGAATTAACCACAGGCTCAGCCTGCCCCCCGGAACCAGAACAGGGCCTGAAGCCATTCTGCGATTTTGCGGCCAGCTCCCATAAAAACGAGTTGTAAAATGGAGGTTCAGGGCACTGCAATTCACAAACCTGCAGAGTTATAAATGATAACTCTCGTCCACAAATATATTGAGGGGAGGCAAAGAAGAGGATTTGAAATCAAGGCAGAATTGCAGGAAACAGATTTCAGGAGGTAGATACGAATCGCCTTAAAAGCACATGAAAAGCGGCAAAACGTTGACAATGATGCCCTTGGCCAAAAAGGGCGTATGCGTTTTTTCCTGAATATATTCAGGAAAAAACGCATACGCCCTTTTTGGCCAACCAAGCAACCTGGAAAGGCAAATCAGCGTTACAAAGAAGTCTCGCTTCCCATCGGTCAAAAGGGCCATGCTGAAAAAAGTGTCAAAACCAGAAATGCAGGACAGGCCATGGAGAAATGGGAGCCTTGCTACACTGATGGGCGGGATGTAAATTGCCAAGAGCCACTCTGGAGAAGTGTCCGGTGAGTCCTGAAACATCTGAAAAACACAGCTTAGAGAGCATAGGGCACTTCCACTCATGGGGGTATAAATTGGGAAAATTAAAAATCAGCAAGACACAAGCACCCCAAAGTTTAGGGCTGCTCTGTTGACCAGGACCTCCACTTCATTCCACCTTAAATATCCCAGGAAAGAGAAAAATGGATAAAGAAGTTGTGGTCCTTATGTACAATGGAATATCACTCAGCCAGGAAATCAATGTCGTAAGGTTAGTAGCAGCATGATGAGTGGATTTAGGTACGACGATTCTAAGTGAAATAAGTCACACAGAAAAGGACACTTCTCATAAGGTATCACTGATAGAGGGAATGTAAAAACCATTACACTTGAACTGAATTACAAAACAGAACAGAGTCACACATGCAGAAAACACACTATGGCTGCTTAACGGGAAAGGTGAGGTGGGGTGATACATAAAACAAGGGTATCAAATTAGCTCAGATACCATTCCATAAACCCAATATGTAATAGACAAGACCTACTCCTTGCTCAGAGAACTGGACTCAACACGCCCTATTCACCTCACAAGAATATATCTGACTAATAATAATCGTAAAACCTATGTATTTATATCTCTCTGTTAGTGTGTCAAGTGGGTGTAAAGTGGCATAAACACAGCAGTGAAAAGCAGCTAAACCCCATTATAAAAATAAATTACTTTGAAACACCCATGAAACAAAGACAGTGAAAGAGAGAGAAATTCTTACACAATGCGTTCAGGGGCTGTGATGCAACCTGGATTGACCATATCTAGACCCACAGCTGGATGAGACATAAGGGTGGACACTCTTGGGGATGAGAGGTTTGGTGAGGTTGGGTGAGCAAACGCAGACCCTTTAAAGTAATACTGCGTGGTACCCATCGCATGGGTCCCAAATCTCCAGGTTCAAGGGCATCTTCCTACATCAAAATCATGCATGAGAAACCCAGAAGATGGTACATCGTGTGATGGGGAAATGTTTCTAAAACGCACCTCATTTCTCATCTCCTTGTGCCCGGGTTCGCCATTCCAGCCGCTTTACTAGCAAGCTCCCTAGTTGGAGCATCAGCACCTTTAACCTCCTGTTCCGTACAGGTTGCAATTTGTCCTGAGGATAAACGGGAAGACGTGGAACCAACGTGAGACTAGCTCTTGGTGTTGGGACAGGCACAGGTCACTCTATTTTCCCATCAGAAAGAAGAATTAACCACAGGCTCAGCCTGCCCCCCGGAACCAGAACAGGGCCTGAAGCCATTCTGCGATTTTGCGGCCAGCTCCCATAAAAACGAGTTGTAAAATGGAGGTTCAGGGCACTGCAATTCACAAACCTGCAGAGTTATAAATGATAACTCTCGTCCACAAATATATTGAGGGGAGGCAAAGAAGAGGATTTGAAATCAAGGCAGAATTGCAGGAAACAGATTTCAGGAGGTAGATACGAATCGCCTTTAAAGCACATGAAAAGCGGCAAAACGTTGACAATGATGCCCTTGGCCAAAAAGGGCGTATGCGTTTTTTCCTGAATATATTCAGGAAAAAACGCATACGCCCTTTTTGGCCAACCAAGCAACCTGGAAAGGCAAATCAGCGCTACAAAGAAGTCTCGCTTCCCATCGGTCAAAAGGGCCATGCTGAAAAAAGTGTCAAAACCAGAAATGCAGGACAGGCCATGGAGAAATGGGAGCCTTGCTACACTGATGGGCGGGATGTAAATTGCCAAGAGCCACTCTGGAGAAGTGTCCGGTGAGTCCTGAAACATCTGAAAAACACAGCTTAGAGAGCATAGGGCACTTCCACTCATGGGGGTATAAATTGGGAAAATTAAAAATCAGCAAGACACAAGCACCCCAAAGTTTAGGGCTGCTCTGTTGACCAGGACCTCCACTTCATTCCACCTTAAATATCCCAGGAAAGAGAAAAATGGATAAAGAAGTTGTGGTCCTTATGTACAATGGAATATCACTCAGCCAGGAAATCAATGTCGTAAGGTTAGTAGCAGCATGATGAGTGGATTTAGGTACGACGATTCTAAGTGAAATAAGTCACACAGAAAAGGACACTTCTCATAAGGTATCACTGATAGAGGGAATGTAAAAACCGTTACACTTGAACTGAATTACAAAACAGAACAGAGTCACACATGCAGAAAACCCACTATGGCTGCTTAACGGGAAAGGTGAGGTGGGGTGATACATAAAACAAGGGTATCAAATTAGCTCAGATACCATTCCATAAACCCAATATGTAATAGACAAGACCTACTCCTTGCTCAGAGAACTGGACTCAACACGCCCTATTCACCGCACAAGAATATATCTGACTAATAATAATCGTAAAACCTATGTATTGATATCTCTCTGTTAGTGTGTCAAGTGGGTGTAAAGCGGCATAAACACAGCCGTGAAAAGCAGCTAAACCCCATTATGAAAATAAATTACTTTGAAAAACCCATGAAACAACGACAGTGAAAGAGACAGAAATTCTTACACAATGAGTTCAGGGGCTGTGATGCAACCTGGATTGACCATATCTAGACCCACAGCTGGATGAGACATAAGGGTGGACACTCTTGGGGCTGAGAGGTTTGGTGAGGTTGGGTGAGCAAACGCAGACCCTTTAAAGTAATACTGCGTGGTACCCATCGCATGGGTCCCAAATCTCCAGGTTCAAGGGCATCTTCCTACATCGAAAACATGCATGAGAAACCCAGAAGATGGTACACCGTGTGATGGGGAAAGGTTTCTAAAACGCACCTCATTTCTCATCTCCTTGTGCCCGGGTTCGCCATTCCAGCCGATTTACTAGCAATCTCCCTACTTGGAGCATCAGCACCTTTAACCTCCTGTTCCGTACAGGTTGCAATTTGTCCTGAGGATGAACGGGAAGACGGGGAACCAACGAGAGACTAGCTCTTGGTGTCGGGACAGGCACAGGTCACTCTATTTTCCCATCAGGAAGAAGAATTAACCACAGGCTCAGCCTGCCCCCCGGAACCAGAACAGGGCCTGAAGCCATCCTGCGCTTTTGCGGCCAGCTCCCAAAAAAGCGAGTTGTAAAATGGAGGTCCAGGGCACTGCAATTCACAAACCTGCAGAGTTATAAATGATAACTCTCGTCCACAAATATATTGAGGGAAGGCAAAGAAGAGGATTTGAAATCAAGGCAGAATTGCAGGAAACAGATTTCAGGAGGTAGATTCGAATCGCCTTTAAAGCACATGAAAAGAGGCAAAATGTTGACAATGATGCCCTTGGCCAAAAAGGGCGTATGCGTTTTTTCCTGAATATATTCAGGAAAAAACGCATACGCCCTTTTTGGCCAACCAAGCAACCTGGAAAGGCAAATCAGCGCTACAAAGAAGTCTCGCTTCCCATCGGTCAAAAGGGCCATGCTGAAAAAAGTGTCAAAACCAGAAATGCAGGACAGGCCATGGAGAAATGGGAGCCTTGCTACACTGATGGGCGGGATGTAAATTGCCAAGAGACACTCTGGAGAAGTGTCCGGTGAGTCCTGAAACATCTGAAAAACACAGGTTAGAGAGCATAGGGCACTTCCACTCATGGGGGTATAAATTGGGAAAATTAAAAATCAGCAAGACACAAGCACCCCAAAGTTTAGGGCTGCTCTGTTGACCAGGACCTCCACTTCATTCCACCTTAAATATGCCAGGAAAGAGAAAAATGGATAAAGAAGTTGTGGTCCTTATGTACAATGGAATATCACTCAGCCAGGAAATCAATGTCGTAAGGTTAGTAGCAGCATAATGAGTGGATTTAGGTACGACGATTCTAAGTGAAATAAGTCACACAGAAAAGGACACTTCTCATAAGGTATCACTGATAGAGGGAATGTAAAAACCATTACACTTGAACTGAATTACAAAACAGAACAGAGTCACACATGCAGAAAACACACTATGGCTGCTTAACGGGAAAGGTGAGGTGGGGTTATACATAAAACAAGGGTATCAAATTAGCTCAGATACCATTCCATAAACCCAATATGTAATAGACAAGACCTACTCCTTGCTCAGAGAACTGGACTCAACACGCCCTATTCACCGCACAAGAATATATCTGACTAATAATAATCGTAAAACCTATGTATTTATATCTCTCTGTTAGTGTGTCAAGTGGGTGTAAAGTGGCATAAACACAGCAGTGAAAAGCAGTTAACCCCATTATAAAAATAAATTACTTTGAAACACCCATGAAACAAAGACAGTGAAAGAGAGAGAAATTCTTACACAATGCGTTCAGGGGCTGTGATGCAACCTGGATTGACCATATCTAGACCCACAGCTGGATGAGACATAAGGGTGGACACTCTTGGGGATGAGAGGTTTGGTGAGGTTGGGTGAGCAAACGCAGACCCTTTAAAGTAATACTGCGTGGTACCCATCGCATGGGTCCCAAATCTCCAGGTTCAAGGGCATCTTCCTACATCAAAATCATGCATGAGAAACCCAGAAGATGGTACATCGTGTGATGGGGAAATGTTTCTAAAACGCACCTCATTTCTCATCTCCTTGTGCCCGGGTTCGCCATTCCAGCCGCTTTACTAGCAAGCTCCCTAGTTGGAGCATCAGCACCTTTAACCTCCTGTTCCGTACAGGTTGCAATTTGTCCTGAGGATAAACGGGAAGACGTGGAACCAACGTGAGACTAGCTCTTGGTGTTGGGACAGGCACAGGTCACTCTATTTTCCCATCAGAAAGAAGAATTAACCACAGGCTCAGCCTGCCCCCCGGAACCAGAACAGGGCCTGAAGCCATTCTGCGATTTTGCGGCCAGCTCCCATAAAAACGAGTTGTAAAATGGAGGTTCAGGGCACTGCAATTCACAAACCTGCAGAGTTATAAATGATAACTCTCGTCCACAAATATATTGAGGGGAGGCAAAGAAGAGGATTTGAAATCAAGGCAGAATTGCAGGAAACAGATTTCAGGAGGTAGATACGAATCGCCTTAAAAGCACATGAAAAGCGGCAAAACGTTGACAATGATGCCCTTGGCCAAAAAGGGCGTATGCGTTTTTTCCTGAATATATTCAGGAAAAAACGCATACGCCCTTTTTGGCCAACCAAGCAACCTGGAAAGGCAAATCAGCGCTACAAAGAAGTCTCGCTTCCCATCGGTCAAAAGGGCCATGCTGAAAAAAGTGTCAAAACCAGAAATGCAGGACAGGCCATGGAGAAATGGGAGCCTTGCTACACTGATGGGCGGGATGTAAATTGCCAACAGCCACTCTGGAGAAGTGTCCGGTGAGTCCTGAAACATCTGAAAAACACAGCTTAGAGAGCATAGGGCACTTCCACTCATGGGGGTATAAATTGGGAAAATGAAAAATCAGCAAGACACAAGCACCCCAAAGTTGAGGGCTGCTCTGTTGACCAGGACCTCCACTTCATTCCACCTTAAATATCCCAGGAAAGAGAAAAATGGATAAAGAAGTTGTGGTCCTTATGTACAATGGAATATCACTCAGCCAGGAAATCAATGTCGTAAGGTTAGTAGCAGCATGATGAGTGGATTTAGGTACGACGATTCTAAGTGAAATAAGTCACACAGAAAAGGACACTTCTCATAAGGTATCACTGATAGAGGGAATGTAAAAACCGTTACACTTGAACTGAATTACAAAACAGAACAGAGTCACACATGCAGAAAACACACTATGGCTGCTTAACGGGAAAGGTGAAGTGGGGTGATACATAAAACAAGGGTATCAAATTAGCTCAGATACCGTTCCATAAAACCAATATGTAATAGACAAGACCTATTCCTTGCTCAGAGAACTGGACTCAACACGCCCTATTCACCGCACAAGAATATATCTGACTAATAATAATCGTAAAACCTATGTATTGATATCTCTCTGTTAGTCTGTCAAGTGGGTGTAAAGCCGCATAAAC
Organism: Balaenoptera borealis; assembly: GCF_965194805.1. Classification (NCBI taxonomy): domain Eukaryota; kingdom Metazoa; phylum Chordata; class Mammalia; order Artiodactyla; family Balaenopteridae; genus Balaenoptera; species Balaenoptera borealis. The sequence goes on from NW_028123990.1 coordinate 988,676, forward strand.
ACAGCATGGAAAAGCAGCTAAACCCCATTATAAAAATAAATTACTTTGAAACACCCATGAAACAAAGACAGTGAAAGAGAGAGAAATTCTTACACAATGCGTTCAGGGGCTGTGATGCAACTTGGATTGACCATATCTAGGCGCACAGCTGGATGAGACATAAGGGTGGACACTCTTGGGGCTGAGAGGTTTGGTGAGGTTGGGTGAGCAAACGCAGACCCTTTAAAGTAATACTGCGTGGTACCCATCGCATGGGTCCCAAATCTCCAGGTTCAAGGGCATCTTCCTACATCAAAAACATGCATGAGAAACCCAGAAGACGGTACACCGTGTGATGGGGAAAGGTTTCTAAAACGTACCTCATTTCTCATCTCCTTGTGCCCGTGTTCGCCATTCCAGCCCCTTTACTAGCAAGCTCCCTACTTGGAGCATCAGCACCTTTAACCTCCTGTTCCGTACAGGTTGCAATTTGTCCTGAGGATAAACGGGAAGACGTGGAACCAACGAGAGACTAGCTCTTGGTGTTGGGACAGGCACAGGTCACTCTGTTTTCCCATCAGAAAGAAGAATTAACCACAGGCTCAGCCTGCCCCCCGGAACCAGAACAGGGCCTGAAGCCATTCTGCGATTTTGCGGCCAGCTCCCATAAAAACGAGTTGTAAAATGGAGGTTCAGGGCACTGCAATTCACAAACCTGCAGAGTTATAAATGATAACTCTCGTCCACAAATATATTGAGGGAAGGCAAAGACGAGGATTTGAAATCAAGGCAGAATTGCAGGAAACAGATTTCAGGAGGTAGATACGAATCGCCTTTAAAGCACATGAAAAGCGGCAAAACGTTGACAATGATGCCCTTGGCCAAAAAGGGCGTATGCGTTTTTTCCTGAATATATTCAGGAAAAAACGCATACGCCCTTTTTGGCCAACTAAGCAACCTGGAAAGGCAAATCAGCGCTACAAAGAAGTCTCGCTTCCCATTGGTCAAAAGGGCCATGCTGAAAAAAGTGTCAAAACCAGAAATGCAGGACAGGCCATGGAGAAATGGGAGCCTTGCTACACTGATGGGCGGGATGTAAATTGCCAAGAGCCACTCTGGAGAAGTGTCCGGTGAGTCCTGAAACATCTGAAAAACACAGCTTAGAGAGCATAGGGCACTTCCACTCATGGGGGTATAAATTGGGAAAATTAAAAATCAGCAAGACACAAGCACCCCAAAGTTTAGGGCTGCTCTGTTGACCAGGACCTCCACTTCATTCCACCTGAAATATCCCAGGAAAGAGAAAAATGGATAAAGAAGTTGTGGTCCTTATGTACAATGGAATATCACTCAGCCAGGAAATCAATGTCGTAAGGTTAGTAGCAGCATGATGAGTGGATTTAGGTACGACGATTCTAAGTGAAATAAGTCACACAGAAAAGGACACTTCTCATAAGGTATCACTGATAGAGGGAATGTAAAAACCGTTACACTTGAACTGAATTACAAAACAGAACAGAGTCACACATGCAGAAAACACACTATGGCTGCTTAACGGGAAAGGTGAGGTGGGGTGATACATAAAACAAGGGTATCAAATTAGCTCAGATACCGTTCCATAAACCCAATATGTAATAGACAAGACCTACTCCTTGCTCAGAGAACTGGACTCAACACGCCCTATTCACCGCACAAGAATATATCTGACTAATAATAATCGTAAAACCTATGTATTGATATCTCTCTGTTAGTGTGTCAAGTGGGTGTAAAGCGGCATAAACACAGCAGTGAAAAGCAGCTAAACCCCATTATAAAAATAAATTACTTTGAAACAACCATGAAACAAAGACAGTGAAAGAGAGAGAAATTCTTACACAATGCGTTCAGGGGCTGTGATGCAACTTGGATTGACCATATCTAGACGCACAGCTGGATGAGACATAAGGGTGGACACTCTTGGGGCTGAGAGGTTTGGTGAGGTTGGGTGAGCAAACGCAGACCCTTTAAAGTAATACTGCGTGGTACCCATCGCATGGGTCCCAAATCTCCAGGTTCAAGGGCATCTTCCTACATCAAAAACATGCATGAGAAACCCAGAAGACGGTACACCGTGTGATGGGGAAAGGTTTCTAAAACGCACCTCATTTCTCATCTCCTTGTGCCCGGGTTCGCCATTCCAGCCGCTGTACTAGCAAGCTCCCTACTTGGAGCATCAGCACCTTTAACCTCCTGTTCCGTACAGGTTGCAATTTGTCCTGAGGATAAACGGGAAGACGTGGAACCAACGAGAGACTAGATCTTGGTGTTGGGACAGGCACAGGTCACTCTATTTTCCCATCAGAAAGAAGAATTAACCACAGGCTCAGCCTGCCCCCCGGCACCAGAACAGGGCCTGAAGCCATTCTGCGATTTTGCGGCCAGCTCCCATAAAAACGAGTTGTAAAATGGAGGTTCAGCGCACTGCAATTCACAAACCTGCAGAGTTATAAATGATAACTCTCGTCCACAAATATATTGAGGGAAGGCAAAGAAGAGGATTTGAAATCAAGGCAGAATTGCAGGAAACAGATTTCAGGAGGTAGATACGAATCGCCTTTAAAGCACATGAAAAGCGGCAAAACGTTGACAATGATGCCCTTGGCCAAAAAGGGCGTATGCGTTTTTTCCTGAATATATTCAGGAAAAAACGCATACGCCCTTTTTGGCCAACTAAGCAACCTGGAAAGGCAAATCAGCGCTACAAAGAAGTCTCGCTTCCCATTGGTCAATAGGGCCATGCTGAAAAAAGTGTCAAAACCAGAAATGCAGGACAGGCCATGGAGAAATGGGAGCCTTGCTACACTGATGGGCGGGATGTAAATTGCCAAGAGCCACTCTGGAGAAGTGTCCGGTGAGTCCTGAAACATCTGAAAAACACAGCTTAGAGAGCATAGGGCACTTCCACTCATGGGGGTATAAATTGGGAAAATGAAAAATCAGCAAGACACAAGCACCCCAAAGTTTAGGGCTGCTCTGTTGACCAGGACCTCCACTTCATTCCACCTGAAATATCCCAGGAAAGAGAAAAATGGATAAAGAAGTTGTGGTCCTTATGTACAATGGAATATCACTCAGCCAGGAAATCAATGTCGTAAGGTTAGTAGCAGCATGATGAGTGGATTTAGGTACGACGATTCTAAGTGAAATAAGTCACACAGAAAAGGACACTTCTCATAAGGTATCACTGATAGAGGGAATGTAAAAACCGTTACACTTGAACTGAATTACAAAACAGAACAGAGTCACACATGCAGAAAACACACTATGGCTGCTTAACGGGAAAGGTGAGGTGGGGTGATACATAAAACAAGGGTATCAAATTAGCTCAGATACCGTTCCATAAACCCAATATGTAATAGACAAGACCTACTCCTTGCTCAGAGAACTGGACTCAACACGCCCTATTCACCGCACAAGAATATATCTGACTAATAATAATCGTAAAACCTATGTATTGATATCTCTCTGTTAGTGTGTCAAGTGGGTGTAAAGCCGCATAAACACAGCATGGAAAAGCAGCTAAACCCCATTATAAAAATAAATTACTTTGAAACACCCATGAAACAAAGACAGTGAAAGAGAGAGAAATTCTTACACAATGCGTTCAGGGGCTGTGATGCAACTTGGATTGACCATATCTAGACGCACAGCTGGATGAGACATAAGTGTGGACACTCTTGGGGCTGAGAGGTTTGGTGAGGTTGGGTGAGCAAACGCAGACCCTTTAAAGTAATACTGCGTGGTACCCATCGCATGGGTCCCAAATCTCCAGGTTCAAGGGCATCTTCCTACATCAAAAACATGCATGAGAAACCCAGAAGACGGTACACCGTGTGATGGGGAAAGGTTTCTAAAACGCACCTCATTTCTCATCTCCTTGTGCCCGGGTTCACCATTCCAGCTGCTTTACTAGCAAGCTCCCTACTTGGAGCATCAGCACCTTTAACCTCCTGTTCCGTACAGGTTGCAATTTGTCCTGAGGATAAACGGGAAGACGTGGAACCAACGAGAGACTAGCTCTTGGTGTTGGGACAGGCACAGGTCACTCTATTTTCCCATCAGAAAGAAGAATTAACCACAGGCTCAGCCTGCCCCCCGGAACCAGAACAGGGCCTGAAGCCATTCTGCGATTTTGCGGCCAGCTCCCATAAAAACGAGTTGTAAAATGGAGGTTCAGGGCACTGCAATTCACAAACCTGCAGAGTTATAAATGATAACTCTCGTCCACAAATATATTGAGGGAAGGCAAAGAAGAGGATTTGAAATCAAGGCAGAATTGCAGGAAACAGATTTCAGGAGGTAGATACGAATCGCCTTTAAAGCACATGAAAAGCGGCAAAACGTTGACAATGATGCCCTTGGCCAAAAAGGGCGTATGCGTTTTTTCCTGAATATATTCAGGAAAAAACGCATACGCCCTTTTTGGCCAACCAAGCAACCTGGAAAGGCAAATCAGCGCTACAAAGAAGTCTCGCTTCCCATCGGTCAAAAGGGCCATGCTGAAAAAAGTGTCAAAACCAGAAATGCAGGACAGGCCATGGAGAAATGGGAGCCTTGCTACACTGATGGGCGGGATGTAAATTGCCAAGAGCCACTCTGGAGAAGTGTCCGGTGAGTCCTGAAACATCTGAAAAACACAGCTTAGAGAACATAGGGCACTTCCACTCATGGGGGTATAAATTGGGAAAATTAAAAATCAGCAAGACACAAGCACCCCAAAGTTTAGGGCTGCTCTGTTGACCAGGACCTCCACTTCATTCCACCTGAAATATCCCAGGAAAGAAAAAAATGGATAAAGAAGTTGTGGTTCTTATGTACAATGGAATATCACTCAGCCAGGAAATCAATGTCGTAAGGTTAGTAGCAGCATGATGAGTGGATTTAGGTACGACGATTCTAAGTGAAATAAGTCACACAGAAAAGGACACTTCTCATAAGGTATCACTGATAGAGGGAATGTAAAAACCGTTACACTTGAACTGAATTACAAAACAGAACAGAGTCACACATGCAGAAAACACACTATGGCTGCTTAACGGGAAAGGTGAGGTGGGGTGATACATAAAACAAGGGTATCTAATTAGCTCAGATACCGTTCCATAAAACCAATATGTAATAGACAAGACCTACTCCTTGCTCAGAGAACTGGACTCAACACGCCCTATTCACCGCACAAGAATATATCTGACTAATAATAATCGTAAAACCTATGTATTGATATCTCTCTGTTAGTGTGTCAAGTGGGTGTAAAGCGGCATAAACACAGCAGTGAAAAGCAGCTAAACCCCATTATAAAAATAAATTACTTTGAAACACCCATGAAACAAAGACAGTGAAAGAGAGAGAAATTCTTACACAATGCGTTCAGGGGCTGTGATGCAACCTGGATTGACCATATCTAGACGCACAGCTGGATGAGACATAAGGGTGGACACTCTTGGGGCTGAGAGGTTTGGTGAGGTTGGGTGAGCAAACGCAGACCCTTTAAAGTAATACTGCGTGGTACCCATCTCATGGGTCCCAAATCTCCAGGTTCAAGGGCATCTTCCTACATCAAAAACATGCATGAGAAACCCAGAAGACGGTACACCGTGTGATGGGGAAAGGTTTCTAAAACGCACCTCATTTCTCATCTCCTTGTGCCCGGGTTCACCATTCCAGCTGCTTTACTAGCAAGCTCCCTACTTGGAGCATCAGCACCTTTAACCTCCTGTTCCGTACAGGTTGCAATTTGTCCTGAGGATAAACGGGAAGACGTGGAACCAACGAGAGACTAGCTCTTGGTGTTGGGACAGGCACAGGTCACTCTATTTTCCCATCAGAAAGAAGAATTAACCACAGGCTCAGCCTGCCCCCCGGAACCAGAACAGGGCCTGAAGCCATTCTGCGATTTTGCGGCCAGCTCCCATAAAAACGAGTTGTAAAATGGAGGTTCAGGGCACTGCAATTCACAAACCTGCAGAGTTATAAATGATAACTCTCGTCCACAAATATATTGAGGGAAGGCAAAGAAGAGGATTTGAAATCAAGGCAGAATTGCAGGAAACAGATTTCAGGAGGTAGATTCGAATCGCCTTTAAAGCACATGAAAAGAGGCAAAATGTTGACAATGATGCCCTTGGCCAAAAAGGGCGTATGCGTTTTTTCCTGAATATATTCAGGAAAAAACGCATACGCCCTTTTTGGCCAACCAAGCAACCTGGAAAGGCAAATCAGCGCTACAAAGAAGTCTCGCTTCCCATCGGTCAAAAGGGCCATGCTGAAAAAAGTGTCAAAACCAGAAATGCAGGACAGGCCATGGAGAAATGGGAGCCTTGCTACACTGATGGGCGGGATGTAAATTGCCAAGAGACACTCTGGAGAAGTGTCCGGTGAGTCCTGAAACATCTGAAAAACACAGGTTAGAGAGCATAGGGCACTTCCACTCATGGGGGTATAAATTGGGAAAATTAAAAATCAGCAAGACACAAGCACCCCAAAGTTTAGGGCTGCTCTGTTGACCAGGACCTCCACTTCATTCCACCTTAAATATGCCAGGAAAGAGAAAAATGGATAAAGAAGTTGTGGTCCTTATGTACAATGGAATATCACTCAGCCAGGAAATCAATGTCGTAAGGTTAGTAGCAGCATAATGAGTGGATTTAGGTACGACGATTCTAAGTGAAATAAGTCACACAGAAAAGGACACTTCTCATAAGGTATCACTGATAGAGGGAATGTAAAAACCATTACACTTGAACTGAATTACAAAACAGAACAGAGTCACACATGCAGAAAACACACTATGGCTGCTTAACGGGAAAGGTGAGGTGGGGTTATACATAAAACAAGGGTATCAAATTAGCTCAGATACCATTCCATAAACCCAATATGTAATAGACAAGACCTACTCCTTGCTCAGAGAACTGGACTCAACACGCCCTATTCACCGCACAAGAATATATCTGACTAATAATAATCGTAAAACCTATGTATTTATATCTCTCTGTTAGTGTGTCAAGTGGGTGTAAAGTGGCATAAACACAGCAGTGAAAAGCAGTTAACCCCATTATAAAAATAAATTACTTTGAAACACCCATGAAACAAAGACAGTGAAAGAGAGAGAAATTCTTACACAATGCGTTCAGGGGCTGTGATGCAACCTGGATTGACCATATCTAGACCCACAGCTGGATGAGACATAAGGGTGGACACTCTTGGGGATGAGAGGTTTGGTGAGGTTGGGTGAGCAAACGCAGACCCTTTAAAGTAATACTGCGTGGTACCCATCGCATGGGTCCCAAATCTCCAGGTTCAAGGGCATCTTCCTACATCAAAATCATGCATGAGAAACCCAGAAGATGGTACATCGTGTGATGGGGAAATGTTTCTAAAACGCACCTCATTTCTCATCTCCTTGTGCCCGGGTTCGCCATTCCAGCCGCTTTACTAGCAAGCTCCCTAGTTGGAGCATCAGCACCTTTAACCTCCTGTTCCGTACAGGTTGCAATTTGTCCTGAGGATAAACGGGAAGACGTGGAACCAACGAGAGACTAGCTCTTGGTGTTGGGACAGGCACAGGTCACTCTATTTTCCCATCAGAAAGAAGAATTAACCACAGGCTCAGCCTGCCCCCCGGAACCAGAACAGGGCCTGAAGCCATTCTGCGATTTTGCGGCCAGCTCCCATAAAAACGAGTTGTAAAATGGAGGTTCAGGGCACTGCAATTCACAAACCTGCAGAGTTATAAATGATAACTCTCGTCCACAAATATATTGAGGGGAGGCAAAGAAGAGGATTTGAAATCAAGGCAGAATTGCAGGAAACAGATTTCAGGAGGTAGATACGAATCGCCTTAAAAGCACATGAAAAGCGGCAAAACGTTGACAATGATGCCCTTGGCCAAAAAGGGCGTATGCGTTTTTTCCTGAATATATTCAGGAAAAAACGCATACGCCCTTTTTGGCCAACCAAGCAACCTGGAAAGGCAAATCAGCGCTACAAAGAAGTCTCGCTTCCCATCGGTCAAAAGGGCCATGCTGAAAAAAGTGTCAAAACCAGAAATGCAGGACAGGCCATGGAGAAATGGGAGCCTTGCTACACTGATGGGCGGGATGTAAATTGCCAACAGCCACTCTGGAGAAGTGTCCGGTGAGTCCTGAAACATCTGAAAAACACAGCTTAGAGAGCATAGGGCACTTCCACTCATGGGGGTATAAATTGGGAAAATGAAAAATCAGCAAGACACAAGCACCCCAAAGTTGAGGGCTGCTCTGTTGACCAGGACCTCCACTTCATTCCACCTTAAATATCCCAGGAAAGAGAAAAATGGATAAAGAAGTTGTGGTCCTTATGTACAATGGAATATCACTCAGCCAGGAAATCAATGTCGTAAGGTTAGTAGCAGCATGATGAGTGGATTTAGGTACGACGATTCTAAGTGAAATAAGTCACACAGAAAAGGACACTTCTCATAAGGTATCACTGATAGAGGGAATGTAAAAACCGTTACACTTGAACTGAATTACAAAACAGAACAGAGTCACACATGCAGAAAACACACTATGGCTGCTTAACGGGAAAGGTGAAGTGGGGTGATACATAAAACAAGGGTATCAAATTAGCTCAGATACCGTTCCATAAAACCAATATGTAATAGACAAGACCTATTCCTTGCTCAGAGAACTGGACTCAACACGCCCTATTCACCGCACAAGAATATATCTGACTAATAATAATCGTAAAACCTATGTATTGATATCTCTCTGTTAGTGTGTCAAGTGGGTGTAAAGCCGCATAAACACAGCATGGAAAAGCAGCTAAACCCCATTATAAAAATAAATTACTTTGAAACACCCATGAAACAAAGACAGTGAAAGAGAGAGAAATTCTTACACAATGCGTTCAGGGGCTGTGATGCAACTTGGATTGACCATATCTAGGCGCACAGCTGGATGAGACATAAGGGTGGACACTCTTGGGGCTGAGAGGTTTGGTGAGGTTGGGTGAGCAAACGCAGACCCTTTAAAGTAATACTGCGTGGTACCCATCGCATGGGTCCCAAATCTCCAGGTTCAAGGGCATCTTCCTACATCAAAAACATGCATGAGAAACCCAGAAGACGGTACACCGTGTGATGGGGAAAGGTTTCTAAAACGTACCTCATTTCTCATCTCCTTGTGCCCGTGTTCGCCATTCCAGCCCCTTTACTAGCAAGCTCCCTACTTGGAGCATCAGCACCTTTAACCTCCTGTTCCGTACAGGTTGCAATTTGTCCTGAGGATAAACGGGAAGACGTGGAACCAACGAGAGACTAGCTCTTGGTGTTGGGACAGGCACAGGTCACTCTGTTTTCCCATCAGAAAGAAGAATTAACCACAGGCTCAGCCTGCCCCCCGGAACCAGAACAGGGCCTGAAGCCATTCTGCGATTTTGCGGCCAGCTCCCATAAAAACGAGTTGTAAAATGGAGGTTCAGGGCACTGCAATTCACAAACCTGCAGAGTTATAAATGATAACTCTCGTCCACAAATATATTGAGGGAAGGCAAAGACGAGGATTTGAAATCAAGGCAGAATTGCAGGAAACAGATTTCAGGAGGTAGATACGAATCGCCTTTAAAGCACATGAAAAGCGGCAAAACGTTGACAATGATGCCCTTGGCCAAAAAGGGCGTATGCGTTTTTTCCTGAATATATTCAGGAAAAAACGCATACGCCCTTTTTGGCCAACTAAGCAACCTGGAAAGGCAAATCAGCGCTACAAAGAAGTCTCGCTTCCCATTGGTCAAAAGGGCCATGCTGAAAAAAGTGTCAAAACCAGAAATGCAGGACAGGCCATGGAGAAATGGGAGCCTTGCTACACTGATGGGCGGGATGTAAATTGCCAAGAGCCACTCTGGAGAAGTGTCCGGTGAGTCCTGAAACATCTGAAAAACACAGCTTAGAGAGCATAGGGCACTTCCACTCATGGGGGTATAAATTGGGAAAATTAAAAATCAGCAAGACACAAGCACCCCAAAGTTTAGGGCTGCTCTGTTGACCAGGACCTCCACTTCATTCCACCTGAAATATCCCAGGAAAGAGAAAAATGGATAAAGAAGTTGTGGTCCTTATGTACAATGGAATATCACTCAGCCAGGAAATCAATGTCGTAAGGTTAGTAGCAGCATGATGAGTGGATTTAGGTACGACGATTCTAAGTGAAATAAGTCACACAGAAAAGGACACTTCTCATAAGGTATCACTGATAGAGGGAATGTAAAAACCGTTACACTTGAACTGAATTACAAAACAGAACAGAGTCACACATGCAGAAAACACACTATGGCTGCTTAACGGGAAAGGTGAGGTGGGGTGATACATAAAACAAGGGTATCAAATTAGCTCAGATACCGTTCCATAAACCCAATATGTAATAGACAAGACCTACTCCTTGCTCAGAGAACTGGACTCAACACGCCCTATTCACCGCACAAGAATATATCTGACTAATAATAATCGTAAAACCTATGTATTGATATCTCTCTGTTAGTGTGTCAAGTGGGTGTAAAGCGGCATAAACACAGCAGTGAAAAGCAGCTAAACCCCATTATAAAAATAAATTACTTTGAAACAACCATGAAACAAAGACAGTGAAAGAGAGAGAAATTCTTACACAATGCGTTCAGGGGCTGTGATGCAACTTGGATTGACCATATCTAGACGCACAGCTGGATGAGACATAAGGGTGGACACTCTTGGGGCTGAGAGGTTTGGTGAGGTTGGGTGAGCAAACGCAGACCCTTTAAAGTAATACTGCGTGGTACCCATCGCATGGGTCCCAAATCTCCAGGTTCAAGGGCATCTTCCTACATCAAAAACATGCATGAGAAACCCAGAAGACGGTACACCGTGTGATGGGGAAAGGTTTCTAAAACGCACCTCATTTCTCATCTCCTTGTGCCCGGGTTCGCCATTCCAGCCGCTGTAATAGCAAGCTCCCTACTTGGAGCATCAGCACCTTTAACCTCCTGTTCCGTACAGGTTGCAATTTGTCCTGAGGATAAACGGGAAGACGTGGAACCAACGAGAGACTAGATCTTGGTGTTGGGACAGGCACAGGTCACTCTATTTTCCCATCAGAAAGAAGAATTAACCACAGGCTCAGCCTGCCCCCCGGCACCAGAACAGGGCCTGAAGCCATTCTGCGATTTTGCGGCCAGCTCCCATAAAAACGAGTTGTAAAATGGAGGTTCAGCGCACTGCAATTCACAAACCTGCAGAGTTATAAATGATAACTCTCGTCCACAAATATATTGAGGGAAGGCAAAGAAGAGGATTTGAAATCAAGGCAGAATTGCAGGAAACAGATTTCAGGAGGTAGATACGAATCGCCTTTAAAGCACATGAAAAGCGGCAAAACGTTGACAATGATGCCCTTGGCCAAAAAGGGCGTATGCGTTTTTTCCTGAATATATTCAGGAAAAAACGCATACGCCCTTTTTGGCCAACTAAGCAACCTGGAAAGGCAAATCAGCGCTACAAAGAAGTCTCGCTTCCCATTGGTCAATAGGGCCATGCTGAAAAAAGTGTCAAAACCAGAAATGCAGGACAGGCCATGGAGAAATGGGAGCCTTGCTACACTGATGGGCGGGATGTAAATTGCCAAGAGCCACTCTGGAGAAGTGTCCGGTGAGTCCTGAAACATCTGAAAAACACAGCTTAGAGAGCATAGGGCACTTCCACTCATGGGGGTATAAATTGGGAAAATGAAAAATCAGCAAGACACAAGCACCCCAAAGTTTAGGGCTGCTCTGTTGACCAGGACCTCCACTTCATTCCACCTGAAATATCCCAGGAAAGAGAAAAATGGATAAAGAAGTTGTGGTCCTTATGTACAATGGAATATCACTCAGCCAGGAAATCAATGTCGTAAGGTTAGTAGCAGCATGATGAGTGGATTTAGGTACGACGATTCTAAGTGAAATAAGTCACACAGAAAAGGACACTTCTCATAAGGTATCACTGATAGAGGGAATGTAAAAACCGTTACACTTGAACTGAATTACAAAACAGAACAGAGTCACACATGCAGAAAACACACTATGGCTGCTTAACGGGAAAGGTGAGGTGGGGTGATACATAAAACAAGGGTATCAAATTAGCTCAGATACCGTTCCATAAACCCAATATGTAATAGACAAGACCTACTCCTTGCTCAGAGAACTGGACTCAACACGCCCTATTCACCGCACAAGAATATATCTGACTAATAATAATCGTAAAACCTATGTATTGATATCTCTCTGTTAGTGTGTCAAGTGGGTGTAAAGCCGCATAAACACAGCATGGAAAAGCAGCTAAACCCCATTATAAAAATAAATTACTTTGAAACACCCATGAAACAAAGACAGTGAAAGAGAGAGAAATTCTTACACAATGCGTTCAGGGGCTGTGATGCAACTTGGATTGACCATATCTAGACGCACAGCTGGATGAGACATAAGTGTGGACACTCTTGGGGCTGAGAGGTTTGGTGAGGTTGGGTGAGCAAACGCAGACCCTTTAAAGTAATACTGCGTGGTACCCATCGCATGGGTCCCAAATCTCCAGGTTCAAGGGCATCTTCCTACATCAAAAACATGCATGAGAAACCCAGAAGACGGTACACCGTGTGATGGGGAAAGGTTTCTAAAACGCACCTCATTTCTCATCTCCTTGTGCCCGGGTTCACCATTCCAGCTGCTTTACTAGCAAGCTCCCTACTTGGAGCATCAGCACCTTTAACCTCCTGTTCCGTACAGGTTGCAATTTGTCCTGAGGATAAACGGGAAGACGTGGAACCAACGAGAGACTAGCTCTTGGTGTTGGGACAGGCACAGGTCACTCTATTTTCCCATCAGAAAGAAGAATTAACCACAGGCTCAGCCTGCCCCCCGGAACCAGAACAGGGCCTGAAGCCATTCTGCGATTTTGCGGCCAGCTCCCATAAAAACGAGTTGTAAAATGGAGGTTCAGGGCACTGCAATTCACAAACCTGCAGAGTTATAAATGATAACTCTCGTCCACAAATATATTGAGGGAAGGCAAAGAAGAGGATTTGAAATCAAGGCAGAATTGCAGGAAACAGATTTCAGGAGGTAGATACGAATCGCCTTTAAAGCACATGAAAAGCGGCAAAACGTTGACAATGATGCCCTTGGCCAAAAAGGGCGTATGCGTTTTTTCCTGAATATATTCAGGAAAAAACGCATACGCCCTTTTTGGCCAACCAAGCAACCTGGAAAGGCAAATCAGCGCTACAAAGAAGTCTCGCTTCCCATCGGTCAAAAGGGCCATGCTGAAAAAAGTGTCAAAACCAGAAATGCAGGACAGGCCATGGAGAAATGGGAGCCTTGCTACACTGATGGGCGGGATGTAAATTGCCAAGAGCCACTCTGGAGAAGTGTCCGGTGAGTCCTGAAACATCTGAAAAACACAGCTTAGAGAACATAGGGCACTTCCACTCATGGGGGTATAAATTGGGAAAATTAAAAATCAGCAAGACACAAGCACCCCAAAGTTTAGGGCTGCTCTGTTGACCAGGACCTCCACTTCATTCCACCTGAAATATCCCAGGAAAGAAAAAAATGGATAAAGAAGTTGTGGTTCTTATGTACAATGGAATATCACTCAGCCAGGAAATCAATGTCGTAAGGTTAGTAGCAGCATGATGAGTGGATTTAGGTACGACGATTCTAAGTGAAATAAGTCACACAGAAAAGGACACTTCTCATAAGGTATCACTGATAGAGGGAATGTAAAAACCGTTACACTTGAACTGAATTACAAAACAGAACAGAGTCACACATGCAGAAAACACACTATGGCTGCTTAACGGGAAAGGTGAGGTGGGGTGATACATAAAACAAGGGTATCTAATTAGCTCAGATACCGTTCCATAAAACCAATATGTAATAGACAAGACCTACTCCTTGCTCAGAGAACTGGACTCAACACGCCCTATTCACCGCACAAGAATATATCTGACTAATAATAATCGTAAAACCTATGTATTGATATCTCTCTGTTAGTGTGTCAAGTGGGTGTAAAGCGGCATAAACACAGCAGTGAAAAGCAGCTAAACCCCATTATAAAAATAAATTACTTTGAAACACCCATGAAACAAAGACAGTGAAAGAGAGAGAAATTCTTACACAATGCGTTCAGGGGCTGTGATGCAACCTGGATTGACCATATCTAGACGCACAGCTGGATGAGACATAAGGGTGGACACTCTTGGGGCTGAGAGGTTTGGTGAGGTTGGGTGAGCAAACGCAGACCCTTTAAAGTAATACTGCGTGGTACCCATCTCATGGGTCCCAAATCTCCAGGTTCAAGGGCATCTTCCTACATCAAAAACATGCATGAGAAACCCAGAAGACGGTACACCGTGTGATGGGGAAAGGTTTCTAAAACGCACCTCATTTCTCATCTCCTTGTGCCCGGGTTCACCATTCCAGCTGCTTTACTAGCAAGCTCCCTACTTGGAGCATCAGCACCTTTAACCTCCTGTTCCGTACAGGTTGCAATTTGTCCTGAGGATAAACGGGAAGACGTGGAACCAACGAGAGACTAGCTCTTGGTGTTGGGACAGGCACAGGTCACTCTATTTTCCCATCAGAAAGAAGAATTAACCACAGGCTCAGCCTGCCCCCCGGAACCAGAACAGGGCCTGAAGCCATTCTGCGATTTTGCGGCCAGCTCCCATAAAAACGAGTTGTAAAATGGAGGTTCAGGGCACTGCAATTCACAAACCTGCAGAGTTATAAATGATAACTCTCGTCCACAAATATATTGAGGGAAGGCAAAGAAGAGGATTTGAAATCAAGGCAGAATTGCAGGAAACAGATTTCAGGAGGTAGATACGAATCGCCTTTAAAGCACATGAAAAGCGGCAAAACGTTGACAATGATGCCCTTGGCCAAAAAGGGCGTATGCGTTTTTTCCTGAATATATTCAGGAAAAAACGCATACGCCCTTTTTGGCCAACCAAGCAACCTGGAAAGGCAAATCAGCGCTACAAAGAAGTCTCGCTTCCCATCGGTCAAAAGGGCCATGCTGAAAAAAGTGTCAAAACCAGAAATGCAGGACAGGCCATGGAGAAATGGGAGCCTTGCTACACTGATGGGCGGGATGTAAATTGCCAAGAGCCACTCTGGAGAAGTGTCCGGTGAGTCCTGAAACATCTGAAAAACACAGCTTAGAGAACATAGGGCACTTCCACTCATGGGGGTATAAATTGGGAAAATTAAAAATCAGCAAGACACAAGCACCCCAAAGTTTAGGGCTGCTCTGTTGACCAGGACCTCCACTTCATTCCACCTGAAATATCCCAGGAAAGAAAAAAATGGATAAAGAAGTTGTGGTTCTTATGTACAATGGAATATCACTCAGCCAGGAAATCAATGTCGTAAGGTTAGTAGCAGCATGATGAGTGGATTTAGGTACGACGATTCTAAGTGAAATAAGTCACACAGAAAAGGACACTTCTCATAAGGTATCACTGATAGAGGGAATGTAAAAACCGTTACACTTGAACTGAATTACAAAACAGAACAGAGTCACACATGCAGAAAACACACTATGGCTGCTTAACGGGAAAGGTGAGGTGGGGTGATACATAAAACAAGGGTATCTAATTAGCTCAGATACCGTTCCATAAAACCAATATGTAATAGACAAGACCTACTCCTTGCTCAGAGAACTGGACTCAACACGCCCTATTCACCGCACAAGAATATATCTGACTAATAATAATCGTAAAACCTATGTATTGATATCTCTCTGTTAGTGTGTCAAGTGGGTGTAAAGCGGCATAAACACAGCAGTGAAAAGCAGCTAAACCCCATTATAAAAATAAATTACTTTGAAACACCCATGAAACAAAGACAGTGAAAGAGAGAGAAATTCTTACACAATGCGTTCAGGGGCTGTGATGCAACCTGGATTGACCATATCTAGACGCACAGCTGGATGAGACATAAGGGTGGACACTCTTGGGGCTGAGAGGTTTGGTGAGGTTGGGTGAGCAAACGCAGACCCTTTAAAGTAATACTGCGTGGTACCCATCTCATGGGTCCCAAATCTCCAGGTTCAAGGGCATCTTCCTACATCAAAAACATGCATGAGAAACCCAGAAGACGGTACACCGTGTGATGGGGAAAGGTTTCTAAAACGCACCTCATTTCTCATCTCCTTGTGCCCGGGTTCACCATTCCAGCTGCTTTACTAGCAAGCTCCCTACTTGGAGCATCAGCACCTTTAACCTCCTGTTCCGTACAGGTTGCAATTTGTCCTGAGGATAAACGGGAAGACGTGGAACCAACGAGAGACTAGCTCTTGGTGTTGGGACAGGCACAGGTCACTCTATTTTCCCATCAGAAAGAAGAATTAACCACAGGCTCAGCCTGCCCCCCGGAACCAGAACAGGGCCTGAAGCCATTCTGCGATTTTGCGGCCAGCTCCCATAAAAACGAGTTGTAAAATGGAGGTTCAGGGCACTGCAATTCACAAACCTGCAGAGTTATAAATGATAACTCTCGTCCACAAATATATTGAGGGAAGGCAAAGAAGAGGATTTGAAATCAAGGCAGAATTGCAGGAAACAGATTTCAGGAGGTAGATACGAATCGCCTTTAAAGCACATGAAAAGCGGCAAAACGTTGACAATGATGCCCTTGGCCAAAAAGGGCGTATGCGTTTTTTCCTGAATATATTCAGGAAAAAACGCATACGCCCTTTTTGGCCAACCAAGCAACCTGGAAAGGCAAATCAGCGCTACAAAGAAGTCTCGCTTCCCATCGGTGAAAAGGGCCATGCTGAAAAAAGTGTCAAAACCAGAAATGCAGGACAGGCCATGGAGAAATGGGAGCCTTGCTACACTGATGGGCGGGATGTAAATTGCCAAGAGCCACTCTGGAGAAGTGTCCGGTGAGTCCTGAAACATCTGAAAAACACAGCTTAGAGAGCATAGGGCACTTCCACTCATGGGGGTATAAATTGGGAAAATGAAAAATCAGCAAGACACAAGCACCCCAAAGTTGAGGGCTGCTCTGTTGACCAGGACCTCCACTTCATTCCACCTTAAATATCCCAGGAAAGAGAAAAATGGATAAAGAAGTTGTGGTCCTTATGTACAATGGAATATCACTCAGCCAGGAAATCAATGTCGTAAGGTTAGTAGCAGCATGATGAGTGGATTTAGGTACGACGATTCTAAGTGAAATAAGTCACACAGAAAAGGACACTTCTCATAAGGTATCACTGATAGAGGGAATGTAAAAACCGTTACACTTGAACTGAATTACAAAACAGAACAGAGTCACACATGCAGAAAACACACTATGGCTGCTTAACGGGAAAGGTGAGGTGGGGTGATACATAAAACAAGGGTATCAAATTAGCTCAGATACCGTTCCATAAAACCAATATGTAATAGACAAGACCTACTCCTTGCTCAGAGAACTGGACTCAACACGCCCTATTCACCGCACAAGAATATATCTGACTAATAATAATCGTAAAACCTATGTATTGATATCTCTCTGTTAGTGTGTCAAGTGGGTGTAAAGCGGCATAAACACAGCAGTGAAAATCAGCTAAACCCCATTATAAAAATAAATTACTTTGAAACACCCATGAAACAAAGACAGTGAAAGAGAGAGAAATTCTTACACAATGCGTTCAGGGGCTGTGATGCAACTTGGATTGACCATATCTAGACGCACAGCTGGATGAGACATAAGGGTGGACACTCTTGGGGCTGAGAGGTTTGGTGAGGTTGGGTGAGCAAACGCAGACCCTTTAAAGTAATACTGCGTGGTACCCATCGCATGGGTCCCAAATCTCCAGGTTCAAGGGCATCTTCCTACATCAAAAACATGCATGAGAAACCCAGAAGACGGTACACCCTGTGATGGGGAAAGGTTTGTAAAACGTACGTCATTTCTCATCTCCTTGTGCCCGGGTTCGCCATTCCAGCCACTTTACTAGCAAGCTCCCTACTTGGAGCATCAGCACCTTTAACCTCCTGTTCCGTACAGGTTGCAATTTGTCCTGAGGATAAACGGGAAGACGTGGAACCAACGAGAGACTAGCTCTTGGTGTTGGGACAGGCACAGGTCACTCTATTTTCCCATCAGAAAGAAGAATTAACCACAGGCTCAGCCTGCCCCCCGGAACCAGAACAGGGCCTGAAGCCATTCTGCGATTTTGCGGCCAGCTCCCATAAAAACGAGTTGTAAAATGGAGGTTCAGGGCACTGCAATTCACAAACCTGCAGAGTTATAAATGATAACTCTCGTCCACAAATATATTGAGGGAAGGCAAAGAAGAGGATTTGAAATCAAGGCAGAATTGCAGGAAACAGATTTCAGGAGGTAGATACGAATCGCCTTTAAAGCACATGAAAAGCGGCAAAACGTTGACAATGATGCCCTTGGCCAAAAAGGGCGTATGCGTTTTTTCCTGAATATATTCAGGAAAAAACGCATACGCCCTTTTTGGCCATCCAAGCAACCTGGAAAGGCAAATCAGCGCTACAGAGAAGTCTCGCTTCCCATCGGTCAAAAGGGCCATGCTGAAAAAAGTGTCAAAACCAGAAATGCAGGACAGGCCATGGAGAAATGGGAGCCTTGCTACACTGATGGGCGGGATGTAAATTGCCAAGAGCCACTCTGGAGAAGTGTCCGGTGAGTCCTGAAACATCTGAAAAACACAGCTTAGAGAGCATAGGGCACTTCCACTCATGGGGGTATAAATTGGGAAAATGAAAAATCAGCAAGACACAAGCACCCCAAAGTTTAGGGCTGCTCTGTTGACCAGGACCTCCACTTCATTCCACCTGAAATATCCCAGGAAAGAGAAAAATGGATAAAGAAGTTGTGGTCCTTATGTACAATGGAATATCACTCAGCCAGGAAATCAATGTCGTAAGGTTAGTAGCAGCATGATGAGTGGATTTAGGTACGACGATTCTAAGTGAAATAAGTCACACAGAAAAGGACACTTCTCATAAGGTATCACTGATAGAGGGAATGTAAAAACCATTACACTTGAACTGAATTACAAAACAGAACAGAGTCACACATGCAGAAAACACACTATGGCTGCTTAACGGGAAAGGTGAGGTGGGGTGATACATAAAACAAGGGTATCAAATTAGCTCAGATACCGTTCCATAAAACCAATATGTAATAGACAAGACCTACTCCTTGCTCAGAGAACTGGACTGAACACGCCCTATTCACCGCACAAGAATATATCTGACTAAAAATAATCGTAAAACCTATGTATTGATATCTCTCTGTTAGTGTGTCAAGTGGGTGTAAAGCGGCATAAACACAGCAGTGAAAAGCAGCTAAACCCCATTATAAAAATAAATTACTTTGAAACAACCATGAAACAAAGACAGCGAAAGAGAGAGAAATTCTTACACAATGCGTTCAGGGGCTGTGATGCAACCTGGATTGACCATATCTAGACGCACAGCTGGATGAGACATAAGGGTGGACACCCTTGGGGCTGAGAGGTTTGGTGAGGTTGGGTGAGCAAACGCAGACCCTTTAAAGTAATACTGCGTGGTACCCATCGCATGGGTCCCAAATCTCCAGGTTCAAGGGCATCTTCCTACATCAAAAACATGCATGAGAAACCCAGAAGATGGTACATCGTGTGATGGGGAAATGTTTCTAAAACGAACCTCATTTCTCATCTCCTTGTGCCCGGGTTCGCCATTCCAGCCGCTTTACTAGCAAGCTCCCTACTTGGAGCATCAGCACCTTTAACCTCCTGTTCCGTACAGGTTGCAATTTGTCCTGAGGATAAACGGGAAGACGTGGAACCAACGTGAGACTAGCTCTTGGTGTTGGGACAGGCACAGGTCACTCTATTTTCCCATCAGAAAGAAGAATTAACCACAGGCTCAGCCTGCCCCCCGGAACCAGAACAGGGCCTGAAGCCATTCTGCGATTTTGCGGCCAGCTCCCATAAAAACGAGTTGTAAAATGGAGGTTCAGGGCACTGCCATTCACAAACCTGCAGAGTTATAAATGATAACTCTCGTCCACAAATATATTGAGGGAAGGCAAAGAAGAGGATTTGAAATCAAGGCAGAATTGCAGGAAACAGATTTCAGGAGGTAGATACGAATCGCCTTTAAAGCACATGAAAAGCGGCAAAACGTTGACAATGATGCCCTTGGCCAAAAAGGGCGTATGCGTTTTTTCCTGAATATATTCAGGAAAAAACGCATACGCCCTTTTTGGCCAACCAAGCAACCTGGAAAGGCAAATCAGCGCTACAAAGAAGTCTCGCTTCCCATCGGTCAAAAGGGCCATGCTGAAAAAAGTGTCAAAACCAGAAATGCAGGACAGGCCATGGAGAAATGGGAGCCTTGCTACACTGATGGGCGGGATGTAAATTGCCAAGAGCCACTCTGGAGAAGTGTCCGGTGAGTCCTGAAACATCTGAAAAACACAGCTTAGAGAGCATAGGGCACTTCCACTCATGGGGGTATAAATTGGGAAAATGAAAAATCAGCAAGACACAAGCACCCCAAAGTTTAGGGCTGCTCTGTTGA
The DNA here is from genome assembly GCF_965194805.1 of Balaenoptera borealis. Classification (NCBI taxonomy): domain Eukaryota; kingdom Metazoa; phylum Chordata; class Mammalia; order Artiodactyla; family Balaenopteridae; genus Balaenoptera; species Balaenoptera borealis. Next base: position 1,009,273 of record NW_028123990.1, read on the forward strand.
CCAGGACCTCCACTTCATTCCACCTTCAATATCCCAGGAAAGAGAAAAATGGATAAACAAATTGTGGTCCTTATGTAGAATGGAATATCACTCAGCCAGGAAATCAATGTCGTAAGGTTAGTAGCAGCATGATGAGTGGATTTAGGTACGACGATTCTAAGTGAAATAAGTCACACAGAAAAGGACACTTCTCATAAGGTATCACTGATAGAGGGAATGTAAAAACCGTTACACTTGAACTGAATTACAAAACAGAACAGAGTCACACATGCAGAAAACACACTATGGCTGCTTAACGGGAAAGGTGAGGTGGGGTGATACATAAAACAAGGGTATCAAATTAGCTCAGATACCGTTCCATAAACCCAATATGTAATAGACAAGACCTACTCCTTGCTCAGAGAACTGGACTCAACACGCCCTATTCACCGCACAAGAATATATCTGACTAATAATAATCGTAAAACCTATGTATTGATATCTCTCTGTTAGTGTCTCAAGTGGGTGTAAAGCGGCATAAACACAGCAGTGGAAAGCAGCTAAACCCCATTATAAAAATAAATTACTTTGAAACACCCATGAAACAAAGACAGTGAAAGAGAGAGAAATTCTTACACAATGCGTTCAGGGGCTGTGATGCAACCTGGATTGACCATATCTAGACCCACAGCTGGATGAGACATAAGGGTGGACACTCTTGGGGATGAGAGGTTTGGTGAGGTTGGGTGAGCAAACGCAGACCCTTTAAAGTAATACTGCGTGGTACCCATCGCATGGGTCCCAAATCTCCAGGTTCAAGGGCATCTTCCTACATCAAAAACATGCATGAGAAACCCAGAAGATGGTACATCGTGTGATGGGGAAATGTTTCTAAAACGCACCTCATTTCTCATCTCCTTGTGCCCGGGTTCGCCATTCCAGCCGCTTTACTAGCAAGCTCCCTAGTTGGAGCATCAGCACCTTTAACCTCCTGTTCCGTACAGGTAGCAATTTGTCCTGAGGATAAACGGGAAGACGTGGAACCAACGTGAGACTAGCTCTTGGTGTTGGGACAGGCACAGGTCACTCTATTTTCCCATCAGAAAGAAGAATTAACCACAGGCTCAGCCTGCCCCCCGGAACCAGAACAGGGCCTGAAGCCATTCTGCGATTTTGCGGCCAGCTCCCATAAAAACGAGTTGTAAAATAGAGGTTCAGGGCACTGCAATTCACAAACCTGCAGAGTTATAAATGATAACTCTCGTCCACAAATATATTGAGGGGAGGCAAAGAAGAGGATTTGAAATCAAGGCAGAATTGCAGGAAACAGATTTCAGGAGGTAGATACGAATCGCCTTTAAAGCACATGAAAAGCGGCAAAACGTTGACAATGATGCCCTTGGCCAAAAAGGGCGTATGCGTTTTTTCCTGAATATATTCAGGAAAAAACGCATACGCCCTTTTTGGCCAACCAAGCAACCTGGAAAAGCAAATCAGCGCTACAAAGAAGTCTCGCTTCCCATCGGTCAAAAGGGCCATGCTGAAAAAAGTGTCAAAACCAGAAATGCAGGACAGGCCATGGAGAAATGGGAGCCTTGCTACACTGATGGGCGGGATGTAAATTGCCAAGAGCCACTCTGGAGAAGTGTCCGGTGAGTCCTGAAACATCTGAAAAACACAGCTTAGAGAGCATAGGGCACTTCCACTCATGGGGGTATAAATTGGGAAAATTAAAAATCAGCAAGACACAAGCACCCCAAAGTTGAGGGCTGCTCTGTTGACCAGGACCTCCACTTCATTCCACCTGAAATATCCCAGGAAAGAGAAAAATGGATAAAGAAGTTGTGGTCCTTATGTACAATGGAATATCACTCAGCCAGGAAATCAATGTCGTAAGGTTAGTAGCAGCATGATGAGTGGATTTAGGTACGACGATTCTAAGTGAAATAAGTCACACAGAAAAGGACACTTCTCATAAGGTATCACTGATAGAGGGAAAGTAAAAACCGTTACACTTGAACTGAATTACAAAACAGAACAGAGTCACACATGCAGAAAACCCACTATGGCTGCTTAACGGGAAAGGTGAGGTGGGGTGATACATAAAACAAGGGTATCAAATTAGCTCAGATACCATTCCATAAACCCAATATGTAATAGACAAGACCTACGCCTTGCTCAGAGAACTGGACTCAACACGCCCTATTCACCGCACAAGAATATATCTGACTAATAATAATCGTAAAACCTATGTATTGATATCTCTCTGTTAGTGTGTCAAGTGGGTGTAAAGCGGCATAAACACAGCAGTGAAAAGCAGCTAAACCCCATTATAAAAATAAATTACTTTGAAACACCCATGAAACAAAGACAGTGAAAGAGAGAGAAATTCTTACACAATGCGTTCAGGGGCTGTGATGCAACCTGGATTGACCATATCTAGACCCACAGCTGGATGAGACATAAGGGTGGACACTCTTGGGGATGAGAGGTTTGGTGAGGTTGGGTGAGCAAACGCAGACCCTTTAAAGTAATACTGCGTGGTACCCATCGCATGGGTCCCAAATCTCCAGGTTCAAGGGCATCTTCCTACATCAAAAACATGCATGAGAAACCCAGAAGATGGTACATCGTGTGATGGGGAAATGTTTCTAAAACGCACCTCATTTCTCATCTCCTTGTGCCCGGGTTCGCCATTCCAGCCACTTTACTAGCAAACTCCCTACTTGGAGCATCAGCACCTTTAACCTCCTGTTCCGTACAGGTTGCAATTTGTCCTGAGGATAAATGGGAAGACGTGGAACCAACGTGAGACTAGCTCTTGGTGTTGGGACAGGCACAGGTCACTCTATTTTCCCATCAGAAAGAAGAATTAACCACAGGCTCAGCCTGCCCCCCGGAACCAGAACAGGGCCTGAAGCCATTCTGTGATTTTGCTGCCAGCTCCCATAAAAACGAGTTGTAAAATGGAGGTTCAGGGCACTGCAATTCACAAACCTGCAGAGTTATAAATGATAACTCTCGTCCACAAATATATTGAGGGCAGGCAAAGAAGAGGATTTGAAATCAAGGCAGAATTGCAGGAAACAGATTTCAGGAGGTAGATACGAATCGCCTTTAAAGCACATGAAAAGCGGCAAAACGTTGACAATGATGCCCTTGGCCAAAAAGGGCGTATGCGTTTTTTCTGAATATATTCAGGAAAAAACGCATACGCCCTTTTTGGCCAACCAAGCAACCTGGAAAGGCAAATCAGCGCTACAAAGAAGTCTCGCTTCCCATCGGTCAAAAGGGCCATGCTGAAAAAAGTGTCAAAACCAGAAATGCAGGACAGGCCATGGAGAAATGGGAGCCTTGCTACACTGATGGGCGGGATGTAAATTGCCAAGAGCCACTCTGGAGAAGTGTCCGGTGAGTCCTGAAACATCTGAAAAACACAGCTTAGAGAGCATAGGGCACTTCCACTCATGGGGGTATAAATTGGGAAAATGAAAAATCAGCAAGACACAAGCACCCCAAAGTTTAGGGCTGCTCTGTTGACCAGGACCTCCACTTCATTCCACCTGAAATATCCCAGGAAAGAGAAAAATGGATAAAGAAGTTGTGGTCCTTATGTACAATGGAATATCACTCAGCCAGGAAATCAATGTCGTAAGGTTAGTAGCAGCATGATGAGTGGATTTAGGTACGACGATTCTAAGTGAAATAAGTCACACAGAAAAGGACACTTCTCATAAGGTATCACTGATAGAGGGAATGTAAAAACCGTTACACTTGAACTGAATTACAAAACAGAACAGAGTCACACATGCAGAAAACACACTATGGCTGCTTAACGGGAAAGGTGAGGTGGGGTGATACATAAAACAAGGGTATCAAATTAGCTCAGATACCATTCCATAAACCCAATATGTAATAGACAAGACCTACGCCTTGCTCAGAGAACTGGACTCAACACGCCCTATTCACCGCACAAGAATATATCTGACTAATAATAATCGTAAAACCTATGTATTGATATCTCTCTGTTAGTGTGTCAAGTGGGTGTAAAGCGGAATAAACACAGCAGTGAAAAGCAGCTAAACCCCATTATAAAAATAAATTACTTTGAAACACCCATGAAACAAAGACAGTGAAAGAGAGAGAAATTCTTACACAATGCGTTCAGGGGCTGTGATGCAACCTGGATTGACCATATCTAGACCCACAGCTGGATGAGACATAAGGGTGGACACTCTTGGGGATGAGAGGTTTGGTGAGGTTGGGTGAGCAAACGCAGACCCTTTAAAGTAATACTGCGTGGTACCCATCGTATGGGTCCCAAATCTCCAGGTTCAAGGGCATCTTCCTACATCAAAATCATGCATGAGAAACCCAGAAGATGGTACATCGTGTGATGGGGAAATGTTTCTAAAACGCACCTCATTTCTCATCTCCTTGTGCCCGGGTTCGCCATTCCAGCCGCTTTACTAGCAAGCTCCCTAGTTGGAGCATCAGCACCTTTAACCTCCTGTTCCGTACAGGTTGCAATTTGTCCTGAGGATAAACGGGAAGACGTGGAACCAACGTGAGACTAGCTCTTGGTGTTGGGACAGGCACAGGTCACTCTATTTTCCCATCAGAAAGAAGAATTAACCACAGGCTCAGCCTGACCCCCGGAACCAGAATAGGGCCTGAAGCCATTCTGCGATTTTGCGGCCAGCTCCCATAAAAACGAGTTGTAAAATGGAGGTTCAGGGCACTGCAATTCACAAACCTGCAGAGTTATAAATGATAACTCTCGTCCACAAATATATTGAGGGAAGGCAAAGAAGAGGATTTGAAATCAAGGCAGAATTGCAGGAAACAGATTTCAGGAGGTAGATACGAATCGCCTTTAAAGCACATGAAAAGCGGCAAAACGTTGACAATGATGCCCTTGGCCAAAAAGGGCGTATGCGTTTTTTCCTGAATATATTCAGGAAAAAACGCATACGCCCTTTTTGGCCAACCAAGCAACCTGGAAAGGCAAATCAGCGCTACAAAGAAGTCTCGCTTCCCATCGGTCAAAAGGGCCATGCTGAAAAAAGTGTCAAAACCAGAAATGCAGGACAGGCCATGGAGAAATGGGAGCCTTGCTACACTGATGGGCGGCATGTAAATTGCCAACAGCCACTCTGGAGAAGTGTCCAGTGAGTCCTGAAACATCTGAAAAACACAGCTTAGAGAGCATAGGGCACTTCCACTCATGGGGGTATAAATTGGGAAAATTAAAAATCAGCAAGACACAAGCACCCCAAAGTTTAGGGCTGCTCTGTTGACCAGGACCTCCACTTCATTCCACCTGAAATATCCCAGGAAAGAGAAAAATGGATAAAGAAGTTGTGGTCCTTATGTACAATGGAATATCACTCAGCCATGAAATCAATGTCGTAAGGTTAGTAGCAGCATGATGAGTGGATTTAGGTACGACGATTCTAAGTGAAATAAGTCACACAGAAAAGGACACTTCTCATAAGGTATCACTGATAGAGGGAATGTAAAAACTGTTACACTTGAACTGAATTACAAAACAGAACAGAGTCACACATGCAGAAAACACACTATGGCTGCTTAACGGGAAAGGTGAGGTGGGGTGATACATAAAACAAGGGTATCAAATTAGCTCAGATACCGTTCCACAAACCCAATATGTAATAGACAAGACCTACTCCTTGCTCAGAGAACTGGACTCAACACGCCCTATTCACCGCACAAGAATATATCTGACTAATAATAATCGTAAAACCTATGTATTGATATCTCTCTGTTAGTGTGTCAAGTGGGTGTAAAGTGGCATAAACACAGCATTGAAAAGCAGCTAAACCCCATTATAAAAATAAATTACTTTGAAACACCCATGAAACAAAGACAGTGAAAGAGAGAGAAATTCTAACACAATGCGTTCAGGGGCTGTGATGCAACCTGGATTGACCATATCTAGACGCACAGCTGGATGAGACATAAGGGTGGACACTCTTGGGGCTGAGAGGTTTGGTGAGGTTGGGTGAGCAAACGCAGACCCTTTAAAGTAATACTGCGTGGTACCCATCGCATGGGTCCCAAATCTCCAGGTTCAAGGGCATCTTCCTACATCAAAAACATGCATGAGAAACCCAGAAGACGGTACACCGTGTGATGGGGAAAGGTTTGTAAAACGTACGTCATTTCTCATCTCCTTGTGCCCAGGTTCGCCATTCCAGCCGCTTTACTAGCAAGCTCCCTACTTGGAGCATCAGCACCTTTAACCTCCTGTTCCGTACAGGTTGCAATTTGTCCTGAGGATAAACGGGAAGACGTGGAACCAACGAGAGACTAGCTCTTGGTGTTGGGACAGGCACAGGTCACTCTATTTTCCCATCAGAAAGAAGAATTAACCACAGGCTCAGCCTGCCCCCCGGAACCAGAACAGGGCCTGAAGCCATTCTGCGATTTTGCGGCCAGCTCCCATAAAAACGAGTTGTAAAATGGAGGTTCAGGGCACTGCAATTCACAAACCTGCAGAGTTATAAATGATAACTCTCGTCCACAAATATATTGAGGGAAGGCAAAGAAGAGGATTTGAAATCAAGGCAGAATTGCAGGAAACAGATTTCAGGAGGTAGATACGAATCGCCTTTAAAGCACATGAAAAGCGGCAAAACGTTGACAATGATGCCCTTGGCCAAAAAGGGCGTATGCGTTTTTTCCTGAATATATTCAGGAAAAAACGCATACGCCCTTTTTGGCCAACCAAGCAACCTGGAAAGGCAAATCAGCGCTACAGAGAAGTCTCGCTTCCCATCGGTCAAAAGGGCCATGCTGAAAAAAGTGTCAAAACCAGAAATGCAGGACAGGCCATGGAGAAATGGGAGCCTTGCTACACTGATGGGCGGGATGTAAATTGCCAACAGCCACTCTAGAGAAGTGTACGGTGTGTCCTGAAACATCTGAAAAACACAGCTTAGAGAGCATAGGGCACTTCCACTCATGGGGGTATAAATTGGGAAAATGAAAAATCAGCAAGACACAAGCACCCCAAAGTTTTGGGCTGCTCTGTTGACCAGGACCTCCACTTCATTCCACCTTAAATATGCCAGGAAAGAGAAAAATGGATAAAGAAGTTGTGGTCCTTATGTACAATGGAATATCACTCAGCCAGGAAATCAATGTCGTAAGGTTAGTAGCAGCATGATGAGTGGATTTAGGTACGACGATTCTAAGTGAAATAAGTCACACAGAAAAGGACACTTCTCATAAGGTATCACTGATAGAGGGAATGTAAAAACCGTTACACTTGAACTGAATTACAAAACAGAACAGAGTCACACATGCAGAAAACACACTATGGCTGCTTAACGGGAAAGGTGAGGTGGGGTGATACATAAAACAAGGGTATCAAATTAGCTCAGATACCGTTCCATAAACCCAATATGTAATAGACAAGACCTACTCCTTGCTCAGAGAACTGGACTGAACACGCCCTATTCACCGCACAAGAATATATCTGACTAATAATAATCGTAAAACCTATGTATTGATATCTCTCTGTTAGTGTGTCAAGTGGGTGTAAAGCGGCATAAACACAGCAGTGAAAAGCAGCTAAACCCCATTATAAAAATAAATTACTTTGAAACACCCATGAAACAAAGACAGTGAAAGAGAGAGAAATTCTTACACAATGCGTTCAGGGGCTGTGATGCAACCTGGATTGACCATATCTAGACGCACAGCTGGATGAGACATAAGGGTGGACACCCTTGGGGCTGAGAGGTTTGGTGAGGTTGGGTGAGCAAACGCAGACCCTTTAAAGTAATACTGCGTGGTACCCATCGCATGGGTCCCAAATCTCCAGGTTCAAGGGCATCTTCCTACATCAAAAACATGCATGAGAAACCCAGAAGATGGTACATCGTGTGATGGGGAAATGTTTCTAAAACGCACCTCATTTCTCATCTCCTTGTGCCCGGGTTCGCCATTCCAGCCGGTTTACTAGCAAGCTCCCTACTTGGAGCATCAGCACCTTTAACCTCCTGTTCCGTACAGGTTGCAATTTGTCCTGAGGATAAACGGGAAGACGTGGAACCAACGTGAGACTAGCTCTTGGTGTTGGGACAGGCACAGGTCACTCTATTTTCCCATCAGAAAGAAGAATTAACCACAGGCTCAGCCTGCCCCCCGGAACCAGAACAGGGCCTGAAGCCATTCTGCGATTTTGCGGCCAGCTCCCATAAAAACGAGTTGTAAAATGGAGGTTCAGGGCACTGCCATTCACAAACCTGCAGAGTTATAAATGATAACTCTCGTCCACAAATATATTGAGGGAAGGCAAAGAAGAGGATTTGAAATCAAGGCAGAATTGCAGGAAACAGATTTCAGGAGGTAGATACGAATCGCCTTTAAAGCACATGAAAAGCGGCAAAACGTTGACAATGATGCCCTTGGCCAAAAAGGGCGTATGCGTTTTTTCCTGAATATATTCAGGAAAAAACGCATACGCCCTTTTTGGCCAACCAAGCAACCTGGAAAGGCAAATCAGCGCTACAAAGAAGTCTCGCTTCCCATCGGTCAAAAGGGCCATGCTGAAAAAAGTGTCAAAACCAGAAATGCAGGACAGGCCATGGAGAAATGGGAGCCTTGCTACACTGATGGGCGGGATGTAAATTGCCAAGAGCCACTCTGGAGAAGTGTCCGGTGAGTCCTGAAACATCTGAAAAACACAGCTTAGAGAGCATAGGGCACTTCCACTCATGGGGGTATAAATTGGGAAAATTAAAAATCAGCAAGACACAAGCACCCCAAAGTTTAGGGCTGCTCTGTTGACCAGGACCTCCACTTCATTCCACCTTCAATATCCCAGGAAAGAGAAAAATGGATAAACAAATTGTGGTCCTTATGTAGAATGGAATATCACTCAGCCAGGAAATCAATGTCGTAAGGTTAGTAGCAGCATGATGAGTGGATTTAGGTACGACGATTCTAAGTGAAATAAGTCACACAGAAAAGGACACTTCTCATAAGGTATCACTGATAGAGGGAATGTAAAAACCGTTACACTTGAACTGAATTACAAAACAGAACAGAGTCACACATGCAGAAAACACACTATGGCTGCTTAACGGGAAAGGTGAGGTGGGGTGATACATAAAACAAGGGTATCAAATTAGCTCAGATACCATTCCATAAACCCAATATGTAATAGACAAGACCTACTCCTTGCTCAGAGAACTGGACTCAACACGCCCTATTCACCGCACAAGAATATATCTGACTAATAATAATCGTAAAACCTATGTATTGATATCTCTCTGTTAGTGTGTCAAGTGGGTGTAAAGCGGCATAAACACAGCAGTGAAAAGCAGCTAAACCCCATTATAAAAATAAATTACTTTGAAACACCCATGAAACAAAGACAGTGAAAGAGAGAGAAATTCTTACACAATGCGTTCAGGGGCTGTGATGCAACCTGGATTGACCATATCTAGACGCACAGCTGGATGAGACATAAGGGTGGACACCTTTGGGGCTGAGAGGTTTGGTGAGGTTGGGTGAGCAAACGCAGACCCTTTAAAGTAATACTGCGTGGTACCCATCGCATGGGTCCCAAATCTCCAGGTTCAAGGGCATCTTCCTACGTCAAAAACATGCATGAGAAACCCAGAAGATGGTACATCGTGTGATGGGGAAATGTTTCTAAAACGCACCTCATTTCTCATCTCCTTGTGCCCGGGTTCGCCATTCCAGCCGCTTTACTAGCAAGCTCCCTACTTGGAGCATCAGCACCTTTAACCTCCTGTTCCGTACAGGTTGCAATTTGTCCTGAGGATAAACGGGAAGACGTGGAACCAACGTGAGACTAGCTCTTGGTGTTGGGACAGGCACAGGTCACTCTATTTTCCCATCAGAAAGAAGAATTAACCACAGGCTCAGCCTGCCCCCCGGAACCAGAACAGGGCCTGAAGCCATTCTGTGATTTTGCGGCCAGCTCCCATAAAAACGAGTTGTAAAATGGAGGTTCAGGGCACTGCCATTCACAAACCTGCAGAGTTATAAATGATAACTCTCGTCCACAAATATATTGAGGGAAGGCAAAGAAGAGGATTTGAAATCAAGGCAGAATGGCAGGAAACAGATTTCAGGAGGTAGATACGAATCGCCTTTAAAGCACATGAAAAGCGGCAAAACGTTGACAATGATGCCCTTGGCCAAAAAGGGCGTATGCGTTTTTTCCTGAATATATTCAGGAAAAAACGCATACGCCCTTTTTGGCCAACCAAGCAACCTGGAAAGGCAAATCAGCGCTACAAAGAAGTCTCGCTTCCCATCGGTCAAAAGGGCCATGCTGAAAAAAGTGTCAAAACCAGAAATGCAGGACAGGCCATGGAGAAATGGGAGCCTTGCTACACTGATGGGCGGGATGTAAATTGCCAAGAGCCACTCTGGAGAAGTGTCCGGTGAGTCCTGAAACATCTGAAAAACACAGCTTAGAGAGCATAGGGCACTTCCACTCATGGGGGTATAAATTGGGAAAATTAAAAATCAGCAAGACACAAGCACCCCAAAGTTTAGGGCTGCTCTGTTGACCAGGACCTCCACTTCATTCCACCTTCAATATCCCAGGAAAGAGAAAAATGGATAAACAAATTGTGGTCCTTATGTAGAATGGAATATCACTCAGCCAGGAAATCAATGTCGTAAGGTTAGTAGCAGCATGATGAGTGGATTTAGGTACGACGATTCTAAGTGAAATAAGTCACACAGAAAAGGACACTTCTCATAAGGTATCACTGATAGAGGGAATGTAAAAACCGTTACACTTGAACTGAATTACAAAACAGAACAGAGTCACACATGCAGAAAACACACTATGGCTGCTTAACGGGAAAGGTGAGGTGGGGTGATACATAAAACAAGGGTATCAAATTAGCTCAGATACCGTTCCATAAACCCAATATGTAATAGACAAGACCTACTCCTTGCTCAGAGAACTGGACTCAACACGCCCTATTCACCGCACAAGAATATATCTGACTAATAATAATCGTAAAACCTATGTATTGATATCTCTCTGTTAGTGTGTCAAGTGGGTGTAAAGCGGCATAAACACAGCAGTGAAAAGCAGCTAAACCCCATTATAAAAATAAATTACTTTGAAACACCCATGAAACAAAGACAGTGAAAGAGAGAGAAATTCTTACACAATGCGTTCAGGGGCTGTGATGCAACCTGGATTGACCATATCTAGACCCACAGCTGGATGAGACATAAGGGTGGACACTCTTGGGGATGAGAGGTTTGGTGAGGTTGGGTGAGCAAACGCAGACCCTTTAAAGTAATACTGCGTGGTACCCATCGCATGGGTCCCAAATCTCCAGGTTCAAGGGCATCTTCCTACATCAAAATCATGCATGAGAAACCCAGAAGATGGTACATCGTGTGATGGGGAAATGTTTCTAAAACGCACCTCATTTCTCATCTCCTTGTGCCCGGGTTCGCCATTCCAGCCGCTTTACTAGCAAGCTCCCTACTTGGAGCATCAGCACCTTTAACCTCCTGTTCCGTACAGGTTGCAATTTGTCCTGAGGATAAACGGGAAGACGTGGAACCAATGTGAGACTAGCTCTTGGTGTTGGGACAGGCACAGGTCACTCTATTTTCCCATCAGAAAGAAGAATTAACCACAGGCTCAGCCTGCCCCCCGGAACCAGAATAGGGCCTGAAGCCATTCTGCGATTTTGCGGCCAGCTCCCATAAAAACGAGTTGTAAAATGGAGGTTCAGGGCACTGAAATTCACAAACCTGCAGAGTTATAAATGATAACTCTCGTCCACAAATATATTGAGGGGAGGCAAAGAAGAGGATTTGAAATCAAGGCAGAATTGCAGGAAACAGATTTCAGGAGGTAGATATGAATCGCCTTTAAAGCACATGAAAAGCGGCAAAACGTTGACAATGATGCCCTTGGCCAAAAAGGGCGTATGCCTTTTTATCCTGAATATATTCAGGAAAAAACGCATACGCCCTTTTTGGCCAACCAAGCAACCTGGAAAGGCAAATCAGCGCTACAAAGAAGTCTCGCTTCCCATCGGTCAAAAGGGCCATGCTGAAAAAAGTGTCAAAACCAGAAATGCAGGACAGGCCATGGAGAAATGGGAGCCTTGCTACACTGATGGGCGGGATGTAAATTGCCAAGAGCCACTCTGGAGAAGTGTCCGGTGAGTCCTGAAACATCTGAAAAACACAGCTTAGAGAGCATAGGGCACTTCCACTCATGGGGGTATAAATTGGGAAAATTAAAAATCAGCAAGACACAAGCACCCCAAAGTTTAGGGCTGCTCTGTTGACCAGGACCTCCACTTCATTCCACCTGAAATATCCCAGGAAAGAGAAAAATGGATAAAGAAGTTGTGGTCCTTATGTACAATGGAATATCACTCAGCCAGGAAATCAATGTCGTAAGGTTAGTAGCAGCATGATGAGTGGATTTAGGTACGACGATTCTAAGTGAAATAAGTCACACAGAAAAGGACACTTCTCATAAGGTATCACTGATAGAGGGAATGTAAAAACCATTACACTTGAACTGAATTACAAAACAGAACAGAGTCACACATGCAGAAAACACACTATGGCTGCTTAACGGGAAAGGTGAGGTGGGGTGATACATAAAACAAGGGTATCAAATTAGCTCAGATACCATTCCATAAACCCAATATGTAATAGACAAGACCTACTCCTTGCTCAGAGAACTGGACTCAACACGCCCTATTCACCGCACAAGAATATATCTGACTAATAATAATCGTAAAACCTATGTATTTATATCTCTCTGTTAGTGTGTCAAGTGGGTGTAAAGTGGCATAAACACAGCAGTGAAAAGCAGCTAAACCCCATTATAAAAATAAATTACTTTGAAACACCCATGAAACAAAGACAGTGAAAGAGAGAGAAATTCTTACACAATGCGTTCAGGGGCTGTGATGCAACCTGGATTGACCATATCTAGACCCACAGCTGGATGAGACATAAGGGTGGACACTCTTGGGGATGAGAGGTTTGGTGAGGTTGGGTGAGCAAACGCAGACCCTTTAAAGTAATACTGCGTGGTACCCATCGCATGGGTCCCAAATCTCCAGGTTCAAGGGCATCTTCCTACATCAAAATCATGCATGAGAAACCCAGAAGATGGTACATCGTGTGATGGGGAAATGTTTCTAAAACGCACCTCATTTCTCATCTCCTTGTGCCCGGGTTCGCCATTCCAGCCGCTTTACTAGCAAGCTCCCTACTTGGAGCATCAGCACCTTTAACCTCCTGTTCCGTACAGGTTGCAATTTGTCCTGAGGATAAACGGGAAGACGTGGAACCAACGTGAGACTAGCTCTTGGTGTTGGGACAGGCACAGGTCACTCTATTTTCCCATCAGAAAGAAGAATTAACCACAGGCTCAGCCTGCCCCCCGGAACCAGAACAGGGCCTGAAGCCATTCTGCGATTTTGCGGCCAGCTCCCATAAAAACGAGTTGTAAAATGGAGGTTCAGGGCACTGCAATTCACAAACCTGCAGAGTTATAAATGATAACTCTCGTCCACAAATATATTGAGGGGAGGCAAAGAAGAGGATTTGAAATCAAGGCAGAATTGCAGGAAACAGATTTCAGGAGGTAGATACGAATCGCCTTTAAAGCACATGAAAAGCGGCAAAACGTTGACAATGATGCCCTTGGCCAAAAAGGGCGTATGCGTTTTTTCCTGAATATATTCAGGAAAAAACGCATACGCCCTTTTTGGCCAACCAAGCAACCTGGAAAGGCAAATCAGCGCTACAAAGAAGTCTCGCTTCCCATCGGTCAAAAGGGCCATGCTGAAAAAAGTGTCAAAACCAGAAATGCAGGACAGGCCATGGAGAAATGGGAGCCTTGCTACACTGATGGGCGGGATGTAAATTGCCAAGAGCCACTCTGGAGAAGTGTCCGGTGAGTCCTGAAACATCTGAAAAACACAGCTTAGAGAGCATAGGGCACTTCCACTCATGGGGGTATAAATTGGGAAAATTAAAAATCAGCAAGACACAAGCACCCCAAAGTTGAGGGCTGCTCTGTTGACCAGGACCTCCACTTCATTCCACCTTAAATATCCCAGGAAAGAGAAAAATGGATAAAGAAGTTGTGGTCCTTATGTACAATGGAATATCACTCAGCCAGGAAATCAATGTCGTAAGGTTAGTAGCAGCATGATGAGTGGATTTAGGTACGACGATTCTAAGTGAAATAAGTCACACAGAAAAGGACACTTCTCATAAGGTATCACTGATAGAGGGAATGTAAAAACCGTTACACTTGAACTGAATTACAAAACAGAACAGAGTCACACATGCAGAAAACCCACTATGGCTGCTTAACGGGAAAGGTGAGGTGGGGTGATACATAAAACAAGGGTTTCAAATTAGCTCAGATACCGTTCCATAAACCCAATATGTAATAGACAAGACCTACTCCTTGCTCAGAGAACTGGACTCAACACGCCCTATTCACCGCACAAGAATATATCTGACTAATAATAATCGTAAAACCTATGTATTGATATCTCTCTGTTAGTGTGTCAAGTGGGTGTAAAGCGGCATAAACACAGCAGTGAAAAGCAGCTAAACCCCATTATAAAAATAAATTACTTTGAAACACCCATGAAACAAAGACAGTGAAAGAGAGAGAAATTCTTACACAATGCGTTCAGGGGCTGTGATGCAACCTGGATTGACCATATCTAGACGCACAGCTGGATGAGACATAAGGGTGGACACTCTTGGGGCTGAGAGGTTTGGTGAGGTTGGGTGAGCAAACGCAGACCCTTTAAAGTAATACTGCGTGGTACCCATCGCATGGGTCCCAAATCTCCAGGTTCAAGGGCATCTTCCTACATCAAAAACATGCATGAGAAACCCAGAAGATGGTACATCGTGTGATGGGGAAATGTTTCTAAAACGCACCTCATTTCTCATCTCCTTGTGCCCGGGTTCGCCATTCCAGCCACTTTACTAGCAAACTCCCTACTTGGAGCATCAGCACCTTTAACCTCCTGTTCCGTACAGGTTGCAATTTGTCCTGAGGATAAACGGGAAGACGTGGAACCAACGTGAGACTAGCTCTTGGTGTTGGGACAGGCACAGGTCACTCTATTTTCCCATCAGAAAGAAGAATTAACCACAGGCTCAGCCTGCCCCCCGGAACCAGAACAGGGCCTGAAGCCATTCTGCGATTTTGCGGCCAGCTCCCATAAAAACGAGTTGTAAAATGGAGGTTCAGGGCACTGCCATTCACAAACCTGCAGAGTTATAAATGATAACTCTCGTCCACAAATATATTGAGGGGAGGCAAAGAAGAGGATTTGAAATCAAGGCAGAATTGCAGGAAACAGATTTCAGGAGGTAGATACGAATCGCCTTTAAAGCACATGAAAAGCGGCAAAACGTTGACAATGATGCCCTTGGCCAAAAAGGGCGTATGCGTTTTTTCTGAATATATTCAGGAAAAAACGCATACGCCCTTTTTGGCCAACCAAGCAACCTGGAAAGGCAAATCAGCACTACAAAGAAGTCTCGCTTCCCATCGGTCAAAAGGGCCATGCTGAAAAAAGTGTCAAAACCAGAAATGCAGGACAGGCCATGGAGAAATGGGAGCCTTGCTACACTGATGGGCGGGATGTAAATTGCCAAGAGACACTCTGGAGAAGTGTCCGGTGAGTCCTGAAACATCTGAAAAACACAGGTTAGAGAGCATAGGGCACTTCCACTCATGGGGGTATAAATTGGGAAAATTAAAAATCAGCAAGACACAAGCACCCCAAAGTTTAGGGCTGCTCTGTTGACCAGGACCTCCACTTCATTCCACCTTAAATATGCCAGGAAAGAGAAAAATGGATAAAGAAGTTGTGGTCCTTATGTACAATGGAATATCACTCAGCCAGGAAATCAATGTCGTAAGGTTAGTAGCAGCATAATGAGTGGATTTAGGTACGACGATTCTAAGTGAAATAAGTCACACAGAAAAGGACACTTCTCATAAGGTATCACTGATAGAGGGAATGTAAAAACCATTACACTTGAACTGAATTACAAAACAGAACAGAGTCACACATGCAGAAAACACACTATGGCTGCTTAACGGGAAAGGTGAGGTGGGGTTATACATAAAACAAGGGTATCAAATTAGCTCAGATACCATTCCATAAACCCAATATGTAATAGACAAGACCTACTCCTTGCTCAGAGAACTGGACTCAACACGCCCTATTCACCGCACAAGAATATATCTGACTAATAATAATCGTAAAACCTATGTATTTATATCTCTCTGTTAGTGTGTCAAGTGGGTGTAAAGTGGCATAAACACAGCAGTGAAAAGCAGCTAAACCCCATTATAAAAATAAATTACTTTGAAACACCCATGAAACAAAGACAGTGAAAGAGAGAGAAATTCTTACACAATGCGTTCAGGGGCTGTGATGCAACCTGGATTGACCATATCTAGACCCACAGCTGGATGAGACATAAGGGTGGACACTCTTGGGGATGAGAGGTTTGGTGAGGTTGGGTGAGCAAACGCAGACCCTTTAAAGTAATACTGCGTGGTACCCATCGCATGGGTCCCAAATCTCCAGGTTCAAGGGCATCTTCCTACATCAAAATCATGCATGAGAAACCCAGAAGATGGTACATCGTGTGATGGGGAAATGTTTCTAAAACGCACCTCATTTCTCATCTCCTTGTGCCCGGGTTCGCCATTCCAGCCGCTTTACTAGCAAGCTCCCTAGTTGGAGCATCAGCACCTTTAACCTCCTGTTCCGTACAGGTTGCAATTTGTCCTGAGGATAAACGGGAAGACGTGGAACCAACGTGAGACTAGCTCTTGGTGTTGGGACAGGCACAGGTCACTCTATTTTCCCATCAGAAAGAAGAATTAACCACAGGCTCAGCCTGCCCCCCGGAACCAGAACAGGGCCTGAAGCCATTCTGCGATTTTGCGGCCAGCTCCCATAAAAACGAGTTGTAAAATGGAGGTTCAGGGCACTGCAATTCACAAACCTGCAGAGTTATAAATGATAACTCTCGTCCACAAATATATTGAGGGAAGGCAAAGAAGAGGATTTGAAATCAAGGCAGAATTGCAGGAAACAGATTTCAGGAGGTAGATACGAATCGCCTTAAAAGCACATGAAAAGCGGCAAAACGTTGACAATGATGCCCTTGGCCAAAAAGGGCGTATGCGTTTTTTCCTGAATATATTCAGGAAAAAACGCATACGCCCTTTTTGGCCAACCAAGCAACCTGGAAAGGCAAATCAGCGCTACAAAGAAGTCTCGCTTCCCATCGGTCAAAAGGGCCATGCTGAAAAAAGTGTCAAAACCAGAAATGCAGGACAGGCCATGGAGAAATGGGAGCCTTGCTACACTGATGGGCGGGATGTAAATTGCCAACAGCCACTCTGGAGAAGTGTCCGGTGAGTCCTGAAACATCTGAAAAACACAGCTTAGAGAGCATAGGGCACTTCCACTCATGGGGGTATAAATTGGGAAAATTAAAAATCAGCAAGACACAAGCACCCCAAAGTTGAGGGCTGCTCTGTTGACCAGGACCTCCACTTCATTCCACCTTAAATATGCCAGGAAAGAGAAAAATGGATAAAGAAGTTGTGGTCCTTATGTACAATGGAATATCACTCAGCCAGGAAATCAATGTCGTAAGGTTAGTAGCAGCATGATGAGTGGATTTAGGTACGACGATTCTAAGTGAAATAAGTCACACAGAAAAGGACACTTCTCATAAGGTATCACTGATAGAGGGAATGTAAAAACCGTTACACTTGAACTGAATTACAAAACAGAACAGAGTCACACATGCAGAAAACCCACTATGGCTGCTTAACGGGAAAGGTGAGGTGGGGTGATACATAAAACAAGGGTATCAAATTAGCTCAGATACCATTCCATAAACCCAATATGTAATAGACAAGACCTACTCCTTGCTCAGAGAACTGGACTCAACACGCCCTATTCACCGCACAAGAATATATCTGACTAATAATAATCGTAAAACCTATGTATTGATATCTCTCTGTTAGTGTGTCAAGTGGGTGTAAAGTGGCATAAACACAGCAGTGAAAAGCAGCTAAACCCCATTATAAAAATAAATTACTTTGAAACACCCATGAAACAAAGACAGTGAAAGAGAGAGAAATTCTTACACAATGCGTTCAGGGGCTGTGATGCAACCTGGATTGACCATATCTAGACCCACAGCTGGATGAGACATAAGGGTGGACACTCTTGGGGATGAGAGGTTTGGTGAGGTTGGGTGAGCAAACGCAGACCCTTTAAAGTAATACTGCGTGGTACCCATCGCATGGGTCCCAAATCTCCAGGTTCAAGGGCATCTTCCTACATCAAAAACATGCATGAGAAACCCAGAAGATGGTACATCGTGTGATGGGGAAATGTTTCTAAAACGCACCTCATTTCTCATCTCCTTGTGCCCGGGTTCGCCATTCCAGCCGCTTTACTAGCAAGCTCCCTAGTTGGAGCATCAGCACCTTTAACCTCCTGTTCCGCACAGGTTGCAATTTGTCCTGAGGATAAACGGGAAGACGTGGAACCAACGTGAGACTAGCTCTTGGTGTTGGGACAGGCACAGGTCACTCTATTTTCCCATCAGAAAGAAGAATTAACCACAGGCTCAGCCTGCCCCCCGGAACCAGAACAGGGCCTGAAGCCATTCTGCGATTTTGCGGCCAGCTCCCATAAAAACGAGTTGTAAAATGGAGGTTCAGGGCACTGCAATTCACAAACCTGCAGAGTTATAAATGATAACTCTCGTCCACAAATATATTGAGGGGAGGCAAAGAAGAGGATTTGAAATCAAGGCAGAATTGCAGGAAACAGATTTCAGGAGGTAGATACGAATCGCCTTAAAAGCACATGAAAAGCGGCAAAACGTTGACAATGATGCCCTTGGCCAAAAAGGGCGTATGCGTTTTTTCCTGAATATATTCAGGAAAAAATGCATACGCCCTTTTTGAACAACCAAGCATCTTGGAAAGCCAAATCAGCGCTACAAAGAAGTCTCGCTTCCCATCGGTCAAAAGGGCCATGCTGAAAAAAGTGTCAAAACCAGAAATGCAGGACAGGCCATGGAGAAATGGGAGCCTTGCTACACTGATGGGCGGGATGTAAATTGCCAAGAGCCACTCTGGAGAAGTGTCCGGTGAGTCCTGAAACATCTGAAAAACACAGCTTAGAGAGCATAGGGCACTACCACTCATGGGGGTATAAATTGGGAAAATGAAAAATCAGCAAGACACAAGCACCCCAAAGTTGAGGGCTGCTCTGTTGACCAGGACCTCCACTTCATTCCACCTTAAATATCCCAGGAAAGAGAAAAATGGATAAAGAAGTTGTGGTCCTTATGTACAATGGAATATCACTCAGCCAGGAAATCAATGTCGTAAGGTTAGTAGCAGCATGATGAGTGGATTTAGGTACGACGATTCTAAGTGAAATAAGTCACACAGAAAAGGACACTTCTCATAAGGTATCACTGATAGAGGGAATGTAAAAACCGTTACACTTGAACTGAATTACAAAACAGAACAGAGTCACACATGCAGAAAACACACTATGGCTGCTTAACGGGAAAGGTGAGGTGGGGTGATACATAAAACAAGGGTATCAAATTAGCTCAGATACCATTCCATAAACCCAATATGTAATAGACAAGACCTACTCCTTGCTCAGAGAACTGGACTCAACACGCCCTATTCACCGCACAAGAATATATCTGACTAATAATAATCGTAAAACCTATGTATTGATATCTCTCTGTTAGTGTGTCAAGTGGGTGTAAAGCGGCATAAACACAGCAGTGAAAAGCAGCTAAACCCCATTATAAAAATAAATTACTTTGAAACACCCATGAAACAAAGACAGTGAAAGAGAGAGAAATTCTTACACAATGCGTTCAGGGGCTGTGATGCAACCTGGATTGACCATATCTAGACCCACAGCTGGATGAGACATAAGGGTGGACACTCTTGGGGCTGAGAGGTTTGGTGAGGTTGGGTGAGCAAACGCAGACCCTTTAAAGTAATACTGCGTGGTACCCATCGCATGGGTCCCAAATCTCCAGGTTCAAGGGCATCTTCCTACATCAAAAACATGCATGAGAAACCCAGAAGATGGTACACCGTGTGATGGGGAAAGGTTTCTAAAACGCACCTCATTTCTCATCTCCTTGTGCCCGGGTTCGCCATTCCAGCCGCTTTACTAGCAAGCTCCCTACTTGGAGCATCAGCACCTTTAACCTCCTGTTCCGTACAGGTTGCAATTTGTCCTGAGGATAAACGGGAAGACGTGGAACCAACGAGAGACTAGCTCTTGGTGTTGGGACAGGCACAGGTCACTCTATTTTCCCATCAGAAAGAAGAATTAACCACAGGCTCAGCCTGCCCCCCGGAACCAGAAGAGGGCCTGAAGCCATTCTGCGATTTTGCGGCCAGCTCCCATAAAAACGAGTTGTAAAATGGAGGTTCAGGGCACTGCAATTCACAAACCTGCAGAGTTATAAATGATAACTCTCGTCCACAAATATATTGAGGGGAGGCAAAGAAGAGGATTTGAAATCAAGGCAGAATTGCAGGAAACAGATTTCAGGAGGTAGATACGAATCGCCTTTAAAGCACATGAAAAGCGGCAAAACGTTGACAATGATGCCCTTGGCCAAAAAGGGCGTATGCGTTTTTTCCTGAATATATTCAGGAAAAAACGCATACGCCCTTTTTGGCCAACCAAGCAACCTGGAAAGGCAAATCAGCACTACAAAGAAGTCTCGCTTCCCATCGGTCAAAAGGGCCATGCTGAAAAAAGTGTCAAAACCAGAAATGCAGGACAGGCCATGGAGAAATGGGAGCCTTGCTACACTGATGGGCGGGATGTAAATTGCCAAGAGCCACTCTGGAGAAGTGTCCGGTGAGTCCTGAAACATCTGAAAAACACAGCTTAGAGAGCATAGGGCACTTCCACTCATGGGGGTATAAATTGGGAAAATTAAAAATCAGCAAGACACAAGCACCCCAAAGTTTAGGGCTGCTCTGTTGACCAGGACCTCCACTTCATTCCACCTTAAATATCCCAGGAAAGAGAAAAATGGATAAAGAAGTTGTGGTCCTTATGTACAATGGAATATCACTCAGCCAGGAAATCAATGTCGTAAGGTTAGTAGCAGCATGATGAGTGGATTTAGGTACGACGATTCTAAGTGAAATAAGTCACACAGAAAAGGACACTTCTCATAAGGTATCACTGATAGAGGGAATGTAAAAACCATTACACTTGAACTGAATTACAAAACAGAACAGAGTCACACATGCAGAAAACACACTATGGCTGCTTAACGGGAAAGGTGAGGTGGGGTGATACATAAAACAAGGGTATCAAATTAGCTCAGATACCGTTCCATAAACCCAATATGTAATAGACAAGACCTACTCCTTGCTCAGAGAACTGGACTCAACACGCCCTATTCACCGCACAAGAATATATCTGACTAATAATAATCGTAAAACCTATGTATTGATATCTCTCTGTTAGTGTGTCAAGTGGGTGTAAAGCGGCATAAACACAGCAGTGAAAAGCAGCTAAACCCCATTATCAAAATAAATTACTTTGAAACACCCATGAAACAAAGACAGTGAAAGAGAGAGAAATTCTTACACAATGCATTCAGGGGCTGTGATGCAACCTGGATTGACCATATCTAGACGCACAGCTGGATGAGACATAAGGGTGGACACTCTTGGGGCTGAGAGGTTTGGTGAGGTTGGGTGAGCAAACGCAGACCCTTTAAAGTAATACTGCGTGGTACCCATCGCATGGGTCCCAAATCTCCAGGTTCAAGGGCATCTTCCTACATCAAAAACATGCATGAGAAACCCAGAAGATGGTACACCGTGTGATGGGGAAAGGTTTCTAAAACGCACCTCATTTCTCATCTCCTTGTGCCCGGGTTCGCCATTCCAGCCACTTTACTAGCAATCTCCCTCCTTGGAGCATCAGCACCTTTAACCTCCTGTTCCGTACAGGTTGCAATTTGTCCTGAGGATAAACGGGAAGACGTGGAACCAACGTGAGACTAGCTCTTGGTGTTGGGACAGGCACAGGTCACTCTATTTTCCCATCAGAAAGAAGAATTAACCACAGGCTCAGCCTGACCCCCGGAACCAGAACAGGGCCTGAAGCCATTCTGCGATTTTGCGGCCAGCTCCCATAAAAACGAGTTGTAAAATGGAGGTTCAGGGCACTGCAATTCACAAACCTGCAGAGTTATAAATGATAACTCTCGTCCACAAATATATTGAGGGGAGGCAAAGAAGAGGATTTGAAATCAAGGCAGAATTGCAGGAAACAGATTTCAGGAGGTAGATACGAATCGCCTTTAAAGCACATGAAAAGCGGCAAAACGTTGACAATGATGCCCTTGGCCAAAAAGGGCGTATGCGTTTTTTCCTGAATATATTCAGGAAAAAATGCATACGCCCTTTTTGAACAACCAAGCAACCTGGAAAGGCAAATCAGCGCTACAAAGAAGTCTCGCTTCCCATCGGTCAAAAGGGCCATGCTGAAAAAAGTGTCAAAACCAGAAATGCAGGACAGGCCATGGAGAAATGGGAGCCTTGCTACACTGATGGGCGGGATGTAAATTGCCAACAGCCACTCTGGAGAAGAGTACGGTGTGTCCTGAAACACCTAAAAAACACAGCTTAGAGAGCATAGGGCACTTCCACTCATGGGGGTATAAATTGGGAAAATGAAAAATCAGCAAGACACAAGCACCCCAAAGTTTAGGGCTGCTCTGTTGACAAGGACCTCCACTTCATTCCACCTTAAATATCCCAGGAAAGAGAAAAATGGATAAAGAAGTTGTGGTCCTTATGTACAATGGAATATCACTCAGCCATGAAATCAATGTCATAAGGCTAGTAGCAGCATGATGAGTGGATTTAGGTACGACGATTCTAAGTGAAATAAGTCACACAGAAAAGGACACTTCTCATAAGGTATCACTGATAGAGGGAATGTAAAAACCGTTACACTTGAACTGAATTACAAAACAGAACAGAGTCACACATGCAGAAAACACACTATGGCTGCTTAACGGGAAAGGTGAGGTGGGGTGATACATAAAACAAGGGTTTCAAATTAGCTCAGATACCGTTCCATAAACCCAATATGTAATAGACAAGACCTACTCCTTGCTCAGAGAACTGGACTCAACACGCCCTATTCACCGCACAAGAATATATCTGACTAGTAATAATCTTAAAACCTATGTATTGATATCTCTCTGTTAGTGTGTCAAGTGGGTGTAAAGCGGCATAAACACAGCAGTGAAAAGCAGCTAAACCCCATTATAAAAATAAATTACTTTGAAAAACCCATGAAACAAAGACAGTGAAAGAGATAGAAATTCTTACACAATGCGTTCACGGGCTGTGATGCAACCTGGATTGACCATATCTAGACCCACAGCTGGATGAGACATAAGGGTGGACACTCTTGGGGCTGAGAGGTTTGGTGAGGTTGGGTGAGCAAACGCAGACCCTTTAAAGTAATACTGCATGGTACCCATCGCATGGGTCCCATATCTCCAGGTTCAAGGGCATCTTCCTACATCGAAAACATGCATGAGAAACCCAGAAGATGGTACACCGTGTGATGTGTAAAGGTTTCTAAAACGCACCTCATTTCTCATCTCCTTGTGCCCGGATTCGCTATTCCAGCCCTTTACTAGCAATCTCCCTACTTGGAGCATCATCACCTTTAACCTCCTGTTCCGTACAGGTTGCAATTTGTCCAGAGGATGAACGGGAAGACGTGGAACCAATGAGAGACTAGCTCTTGGTGTTGGGACAGGCACAGGTCACTCTATTTTCCCATCAGGAAGAAGAATTAACCACAGGCTCAGCCTGCCCCCCGGAACCAGAACAGGGCCTGAAGCCATCCTGCGCTATTGCGGCCAGCTCCCTAAAAAGCGAGTTGTAAAATGGAGGTTCAGGGCACTGCAATTCACAAACCTGCAGAGTTATAAATGATAACTCTCGTCCACAAATATATTGAGGGAAGGCAAAGAAGAGGATTTGAAATCAAGGCAGAATTGCAGGAAAGAGATTTCAGGAGGTAGATTCGAATCACCTTTAAAGCACATGAAAAGCGGCAAAACGTTGACAATGATGCCCTTGGCCAAAAAGGGCGTATGCGTTTTTTCCTGAATATATTCAGGAAAAAACGCATACGCCCTTTTTGGCCAACCAAGCAACCTGGAAAGGCAAATGAGCGCTACAAACAAGTCTCGCTTCCCATCGGTCAAAAGGGCCATGCTGAAAAAAGTGTCAAAACCAGAAATGCAGGACAGGCCATGGAGAAATGGGAGCCTTGCTACACTGATGGGCGGGATGTAAATTGCCAACAGCCACTCTGGAGAAGTGTACGGTGAGTCCTGAAACATCTGAAAAACACAGCTTAGAGAGCATAGGGCACTTCCACTCATGGGGGTATGAATTGGGAAAATGAAAAATCAGCAAGACACAAGCACCCCAAAGTTGAGGGCTGCTCTGTTGACAAGGACCTCCACTTCATTCCACCTTAAATATCCCAGGAAAGAGAAAAATGGGTAAAGAAGTTGTGGTCCTTATGTACAATGGAATATCACTCAGCCATGAAATCAATGTCATAAGGCTAGTAGCAGCATGATGAGTGGATTTAGGTACGACGATTCTAAGTGAAATAAGTCACACAGAAAAGGACACTTCTCATAAGGTATCACTGATAGAGGGAATGTAAAAACCGTTACACTTGGACTGAATTACAAAACAGAACAGAGTCACACATGCAGAAAACACACTATGGCTGCTTAACGGGAAAGGTGAGGTGGGGTGATACATAAAACAAGGGTTTCAAATTAGCTCAGATACCGTTCCATAAACCCAATATGTAATAGACAAGACCTACTCCTTGCTCAGAGAACTGGACTCAACACGCCCTATTCACCGCACAAGAATATATCTGACTAGTAATAATCGTAAAGCCTATGTATTGATATCTCTCTGTTAGTGTGTCAAGTGGGTGTAAAGCGGCATAAACACAGCAGTGAAAAGCAGCTAAATCCCATTATGAAAATAAATTACTTTGAAAAACCCATGAAACAAAGACAGTGAACGAGAGAGGAATTCTTACACAATGCGTTCAGGGGCTGTGATGCAACCTGGATTGACCATATCTAGACCCACAGCTGGATGAGACATAAGGGTGGACACTCTTGGGGCTGAGAGGTTTGGTGAGGTTGGGTGAGCAAACGCAGACCCTTTAAAGTAATACTGCATGGTACCCATCGCATGGGTCCCAAATCTCCAGCTTCAAGGGCATCTTCCTACATCAAAAACATGCATGAGAAACCCAGAAGATGGTACACCGTGTGATGGGGAAAGGTTTCTAAAACGCACCTCATTTCTCATCTCCTTGTGCCCGGGTTCGCCATTCCAGCCGCTTTACTAGGAAGCTCCCTACTTGGAGCATCAGCACCTTTAACCTCCTGTTCCGTACAGGTTGCAATTTGTCCTGAGGATAAACGGGAAGACGTGGAACCAACGAGAGACTAGCTCTTGGTGTTGGGACAGGCACAGGTCACTCTATTTTCCCATCAGAAAGAAGAATTAACCACAGGCTCAGCCTGCCAACCGGAACCAGAACAGGGCCTGAATCCATTCTGTGATTTTGCGGCCAGCTCCCATAAAAACGAGTTGTAAAATGGAGGTTCAGGGCACTGCAATTCACAAACCTGCAGTTATAAATGATAACTCTCGTCCACAAATATATTGAGGGAAGGCAACGAAGAGGATTTGAAATCAAGGCAGAATTGCAGGAAACAGATTTCAGGAAGTAGATTCGAATCGCATTTAAAGCACATGAAAAGTGGCAAAACGTTGACAATGATGCCCTTGGCCAAAAAGGGCGTATGCGTTTTTTCCTGAATATATTCAGGAAAAAACGCATACGCCCTTTTTGGCCAACCAAGCAACCTGGAAAGGCAAATCAGCGCTACAAACAAGTCTCGCTTCCCATCGGTCAAAAGGGCCATGCTGAAAAAAGTGTCAAAACCAGAAATGCAGGACAGGCCATGGAGAAATGGGAGCCTTGCTACACTGATGGGCGGTATGTAAATTGCCAAGAGCCACTCTGGAGAAGTGTCCGGTGAGTCCTGAAACATCTGAAAAACACAGCTTAGAGAGCATAGGGCACTTCCACTCATGGGGGTATAAATTGGGAAAATTAAAAATCAGCAAGACACAAGCACCCCAAAGTTGAGGGCTGCTCTGTTGACAAGGACCTCCACTTCATTCCACCTTCAATATCCCAGGAAAGAGAAAAATGGATAAAGAAGTTGTGGTCCTTATGTACAATGGAATATCACTCAGCCATGAAATCAATGTCATAAGGCTAGTAGCAGCATGATGAGTGGATTAAGGTACGACGATTCTAAGTGAAATAAGTCACACAGAAAAGGACACTTCTCATAAGGTATCACTGATAGAGGGAATGTAAAAACCGTTACACTTGAACTGAATTACAAAACAGAACAGAGTCACACATGCAGAAAACACACTATGGCTGCTTAACGGGAAAGGTGAGGTGGGGTGATACATAAAACAAGGGTTTCAAATTAGCTCAGATACCGTTCCATAAACCCAATATGTAATAGACAAGACCTACTCCTTGCTCAGAGAACTGGACTCAACACGCCCTATTCACCGCACAAGAATATATCTGACTAGTAATAATCTTAAAACCTATGTATTCATATCTCTCTGTTAGTGTGTCAAGTGGGTGTAAAGCGGCATAAACACAGCAGTGAAAAGCAGCTAAACCCCATTATAAGAATAAATTACTTTTTCAAACCCATGAAACAAAGACAGTGAAAGAGAGCGAAATTCTTACACAATGCGTTCAGGGGCTGTGATGCAAGCTGGATTGACCATATCTAGACCCACAGCTGGATGAGACATAAGGGTGGACACTCTTGAGGCTGAGAGGTTTGGTGAGGTTGGGTGAGCAAACGCAGACCCTTTAAAGTAATACTGCGTGGTACCCATCGCATGGGTCCCAAATCTCCAGGTTCAAGGGCATCTTCCTCCATCGAAAACATGCATGAGAAACCCAGAAGATGGTACACCATGTGATGGGGAAAGGTTTCTAAAACGCACCTCATTTCTCATCTCCTTGTGCTCGGGTTCGCCATTCCAGCCACTTTACTAGCAATCTCCCTCCTTGGAGCATCAGCACCTTTAACCTCCTGTTCCGTACAGGTTGCAATTTGTCCTGAGGATGAACGGGAAGACGTGGAACCAATGAGAGACTAGCTCTTGGTGTTGGGACAGGCACAGGTCACTCTATTTTCCCATCAGGAAGAAGAATTAACCACAGGCTCAGCCTGCCCCCCGGAACCAGAACAGGGCCTGAAGCCATCCTGCGCTATTGCGGCCAGCTCCCTAAAAAGCGAGTTGTAAAATGGAGGTTCAGGGCACTGCAATTCACAAACCTGCAGAGTTATAAATGATAACTCTCGTCCACAAATATATTGAGGGAAGGCAAAGAAGAGGATTTGAAATCAAGGCAGAATTGCAGGAAACAGATTTCAGGAGGTAGATTTGAATCGCCTTTAAAGCACATGAAAAGCGGCAAAACGTTGACAATGATGCCCTTGGCCAAAAAGGGCGTATGCGTTTTTTCCTGAATATATTCAGGAAAAAACGCATACGCCCTTTTTGGCCAACCAAGCAACCTGGAAAGGCAAATCAGCGCTACAAAGAAGTCTCGCTTCCCATCGGTCAAAAGGGCCATGCTGAAAAAAGTGTCAAAACCAGAAATTCAGGACAGGCCATGGAGAAATGGGAGCCTTGCTACACTGATGGGCGGGATGTAAATTGCCAACAGCCACTCTGGAGAAGAGTACGGTGTGTCCTGAAACATCTAAAAAACACAGCTTAGAGAGCATAGGGCACTTCCACTCATGGGGGTATAAATTGGGAAAATGAAAAATCAGCAAGACACAAGCACCCCAAAGTTTAGGGCTGCTCTGTTGACAAGGACCTCCACTTCATTCCACCTTCAATATCCCAGGAAAGAGAAAAATGGATAAAGAAGTTGTGGTCCTTATGTACAATGGAATATCACTCAGCCATGAAATCAATGTCATAAGGCTAGTAGCAGCATGATGAGTGGATTTAGGTACGACGATTCTAAGTGAAATAAGTCACACAGAAAAGGACACTTCTCATAAGGTATCACTGATAGAGGGAATGTAAAAACCGTTACACTTGAACTGAATTACAAAACAGAACAGAGTCACACATGCAGAAAACACACTATGGCTGCTTAACGGGAAAGGTGAGGTGGGGTGATACATAAAACAAGGGTTTCAAATTAGCTCAGATACCATTCCATAAACCCAATATTAATAGACAAGACCTACTCCTTGCTCAGAGAACTGGACTCAACACGCCCTATTCACCGCACAAGAATATATCTGACTAGTAATAATCTTAAAACCTATGTATTGATATCTCTCTGTTAGTGTGTCAAGTGGGTGTAAAGCGGCATAAACACAGCAGTGAAAAGCAGCTAAACCCCATTATAAAAATAAATTACTTTGAAAAACCCATGAAACAAAGACAGTGAAAGAGATAGAAATTCTTACACAATGCGTTCACGGGCTGTGATGCAACCTGGATTGACCATATCTAGACCCACAGCTGGATGAGACATAAGGGTGGACACTCTTGGGGCTGAGAGGTTTGGTGAGGTTGGGTGAGCAAACGCAGACCCTTTAAAGTAATACTGCATGGTACCCATCGCATGGGTCCCATATCTCCAGGTTCAAGGGCATCTTCCTACATCGAAAACATGCATGAGAAACCCAGAAGATGGTACACCGTGTGATGTGGAAAGGTTTCTAAAACGCACCTCATTTCTCATCTCCTTGTGCCCGGATTCGCTATTCCAGCCCTTTACTAGCAATCTCCCTACTTGGAGCATCATCACCTTTAACCTCCTGTTCCGTACAGGTTGCAATTTGTCCTGAGGATGAACGGGAAGACGTGGAACCAATGAGAGACTAGCTCTTGGTGTTGGGACAGGCACAGGTCACTCTATTTTCCCATCAGGAAGAAGAATTAACCACAGGCTCAGCCTGCCCCCCGGAACCAGAACAGGGCCTGAAGCCATCCTGCGCTATTGCGGCCAGCTCCCTAAAAAGCGAGTTGTAAAATGGAGGTTCAGGGCACTGCAATTCACAAACCTGCAGAGTTATAAATGATAACTCTCGTCCACAAATATATTGAGGGAAGGCAAAGAAGAGGATTTGAAATCAAGGCAGAATTGCAGGAAACAGATTTCAGGAGGTAGATTTGAATCGCCTTTAAAGCACATGAAAAGCGGCAAAACGTTGACAATGATGCCCTTGGCCAAAAAGGGCGTATGCGTTTTTTCCTGAATATATTCAGGAAAAAACGCATACGCCCTTTTTGGCCAACCAAGCAACCTGGAAAGGCAAATCAGCGCTACAAAGAAGTCTCGCTTCCCATCGGTCAAAAGGGCCATGCTGAAAAAAGTGTCAAAACCAGAAATGCAGGACAGGCCATGGAGAAATGGGAGCCTTGCTACACTGATGGGCGGGATGTAAATTGCCAACAGCCACTCTGGAGAAGAGTACGGTGTGTCCTGAAACATCTAAAAAACACAGCTTAGAGAGCATAGGGCACTTCCACTCATGGGGGTATAAATTGGGAAAATGAAAAATCAGCAAGACACAAGCACCCCAAAGTTTAGGGCTGCTCTGTTGACAAGGACCTCCACTTCATTCCACCTTCAATATCCCAGGAAAGAGAAAAATGGATAAAGAAGTTGTGGTCCTTATGTACAATGGAATATCACTCAGCCATGAAATCAATGTCATAAGGCTAGTAGCAGCATGATGAGTGGATTTAGGTACGACGATTCTAAGTGAAATAAGTCACACAGAAAAGGACACTTCTCATAAGGTATCACTGATAGAGGGAATGTAAAAACCGTTACACTTGAACTGAATTACAAAACAGAACAGAGTCACACATGCAGAAAACACACTATGGCTGCTTAACGGGAAAGGTGAGGTGGGGTGATACATAAAACAAGGGTTTCAAATTAGCTCAGATACCGTTCCATAAACCCAATATTAATAGACAAGACCTACTCCTTGCTCAGAGAACTGGACTCAACACGCCCTATTCACCGCACAAGAATATATCTGACTAGTAATAATCTTAAAACCTATGTATTGATATCTCTCTGTTAGTGTGTCAAGTGGGTGTAAAGCGGCATAAACACAGCAGTGAAAAGCAGCTAAACCCCATTATAAAAATAAATTACTTTGAAAAACCCATGAAACAAAGACAGTGAAAGAGATAGAAATTCTTACACAATGCGTTCACGGGCTGTGATGCAACCTGGATTGACCATATCTAGACCCACAGCTGGATGAGACATAAGGGTGGACACTCTTGGGGCTGAGAGGTTTGGTGAGGTTGGGTGAGCAAACGCAGACCCTTTAAAGTAATACTGCATGGTACCCATCGCATGGGTCCCATATCTCCAGGTTCAAGGGCATCTTCCTACATCGAAAACATGCATGAGAAACCCAGAAGATGGTACACCGTGTGATGTGGAAAGGTTTCTAAAACGCACCTCATTTCTCATCTCCTTGTGCCCGGATTCGCTATTCCAGCCCTTTACTAGCAATCTCCCTACTTGGAGCATCATCACCTTTAACCTCCTGTTCCATACAGGTTGCAATTTGTCCTGAGGATGAACGGGAAGACGTGGAACCAATGAGAGACTAGCTCTTGGTGTTGGGACAGGCACAGGTCACTCTATTTTCCCATCAGGAAGAAGAATTAACCACAGGCTCAGCCTGCCCCCCGGAACCAGAACAGGGCCTGAAGCCATCCTGCGCTATTGCGGCCAGCTCCCTAAAAAGCGAGTTGTAAAATGGAGGTTCAGGGCACTGCAATTCACAAACCTGCAGAGTTATAAATGATAACTCTCGTCCACAAATATATTGAGGGAAGGCAAAGAAGAGGATTTGAAATCAAGGCAGAATTGCAGGAAACAGATTTCAGGAGGTAGATTTGAATCGCCTTTAAAGCACATGAAAAGCGGCAAAACGTTGACAATGATGCCCTTGGCCAAAAAGGGCGTATGCGTTTTTTCCTGAATATATTCAGGAAAAAAACGCATACGCCCTTTTTGGCCAACCAAGCAACCTGGAAAGGCAAATCAGCGCTACAAAGAAGTCTCGCTTCCCATCGGTTAAAAGGGCCATGCTGAAAAAAGTGTCAAAACCAGAAATGCAGGACAGGCCATGGAGAAATGGGAGCCTTGCTACACTGATGGGCGGGATGTAAATTGCCAACAGCCACTCTGGAGAAGCGTACGGTGAGTCCTGAAACATCTAAAAAACACAGCTTAGAGAGCATAGGGCACTTCTACTCATGGGGGTATAAATTGGGAAAATGAAAAATCAGCAAGACACAAGCACCCCAAAGTTTAGGGCTGCTCTGTTGACAAGGACCTCCACTTCATTCCACCTTCAATATCCCAGGAAAGAGAAAAATGGATAAAAGAGTTGTGGTCCTTATGTACAAAGGAATATCACTCAGCCATGAAATCAATGTCATAAGGCTAGTAGCAGCATGATGAGTGGATTTAGGTACGACGACTCTAAGTGAAGTAAGTCACACAGAAAAGGACACTTCTCATAAGGTATCACTGATAGAGGGAATGTAAAAACCGTTACACTTGAACTGAATTACAAAACAGAACGGAGTCACACATGCAGAAAACACACTATGGCTGCTTAACGGGAAAGGTGAGGTGGGGTGATACATAAAACAAGGGTTTCAAATTAGCTCAGATACCGTTCCATAAACCCAATATGTAATAGACAAGACCTACTCCTTGCTCAGAGAACTGGACTCTACACGCCCTATTCACCGCACAAGAATATATCTGACTAGTAATAATCTTAAAACCTATGTATTCATATCTCTCTGTTAGTGTGTCAAGTGGGTGTAAAGCGGCATAAACACAGCAGTGAAAAGCAGCTAAACCCCATTATAAGAATAAATTACTTTTTCAAACCCATGAAACAAAGACAGTGAAAGAGAGCGAAATTCTTACACAATGCGTTCAGGGGCTGTGATGCAACCTGGATTGACCATATCTAGACCCACAGCTGGATGAGACATAAGGGTGGACACTCTTGAGGCTGAGAGGTTTGGTGAGGTTGGGTGAGCAAACGCAGACCCTTTAAAGTAATACTGCGTGGTACCCATCGCATGGGTCCCAAATCTCCAGGTTCAAGGGCATCTTCCTCCATCGAAAACATGCATGAGAAACCCAGAAGATGGTACACCGTGTGATGGGGAAAGGTTTCTAAAACGCACCTCATTTCTCATCTCCTTGTGCTCGGGTTCGCCATTCCAGCCACTTTACTAGCAATCTCCCTCCTTGGAGCATCAGCACCTTTAACCTCCTGTTCCGTACAGGTTGCAATTTGTCCTGAGGATGAAAGGGTAGACGGGGAACCAGTGAGAGACTAGCTCTTGGTGTTGGAACACGCAGAGGTCACTCTATTTTCCCATCAGGAAGAAGAATTAACCACAGGCTCAGCCTGCCCCCCGGAACCAGAACAGGGCCTGAAGCCATCCTGCGCTTTTGCGGCCATCTCCCAAAAACGCGAGTTGTAAAATGGAGGTTCAGGGCACTGCAATTCAAAAACCTGCAGAGTTATAAATGATACCTCTCGTCCACAAATATATTGAGGGAAGGCAAAGAAGAGGATTTGAAATCAAGGCAGAATTGCAGGAAACAGATTTCAGGAGGTAGATTCGAATCGCCTTTAAAGCACATGAAAAGCGGCAGAACGTTGACAATGATGCCCTTGGCCAAAAAGGGCGTATGCGTTTTTTCCTGAATATATTCAGGAAAAAACGCATACGCCCTTTTTGGCCAACCAAGCAACCTGGAAAGGCAAATCAGCGCTACAAAGAAGTCTCGCTTCCCATCGGTCAAAAGGGCCATGCTGAAAAAAGTGTCAAAACCAGAAATGCAGGACAGGCCATGGAGAAATGGGAGCCTTGCTACACTGATGGGCGGGATGTAAATTGCCAACAGCCACTCTGGAGAAGAGTACGGTGTGTCCTGAAACATCTAAAAAACACAGCTTAGAGAGCATAGGGCACTTCCACTCATGGGGGTATAAATTGGGAAAATGAAAAATCAGCAAGACACAAGCACCCCAAAGTTTAGGGCTGCTCTGTTGACAAGGACCTCCACTTCATTCCACCTTCAATATCCCAGGAAAGAGAAAAATGGATAAAGAAGTTGTGGTCCTTATGTACAATGGAATATCACTCAGCCATGAAATCAATGTCATAAGGCTAGTAGCAGCATGATGAGTGGATTTAGGTACGACGATTCTAAGTGAAATAAGTCACACAGAAAAGGACACTTCTCATAAGGTATCACTGATAGAGGGAATGTAAAAACCGTTACACTTGAACTGAATTACAAAACAGAACAGAGTCACACATGCAGAAAACACACTATGGCTGCTTAACGGGAAAGGTGAGGTGGGGTGATACATAAAACAAGGGTTTCAAATTAGCTCAGATACCGTTCCATAAACCCAATATGTAATAGACAAGACCTACTCCTTGCTCAGAGAACTGGACTCAACACGCCCTATTCACCGCACAAGAATATATCTGACTAGTAATAATCTTAAAACCTATGTATTGATATCTCTCTGTTAGTGTGTCAAGTGGGTGTAAAGCGGCATAAACACAGCAGTGAAAAGCAGCTAAACCCCATTATAAAAATAAATTACTTTGAAAAACCCATGAAACAAAGACAGTGAAAGAGATAGAAATTCTTACACAATGCGTTCACGGGCTGTGATGCAACCTGGATTGACCATATCTAGACCCACAGCTGGATGAGACATAAGGGTGGACACTCTTGGGGCTGAGAGGTTTGGTGAGGTTGGGTGAGCAAACGCAGACCCTTTAAAGTAATACTGCATGGTACCCATCGCATGGGTCCCATATCTCCAGGTTCAAGGGCATCTTCCTACATCGAAAACATGCATGAGAAACCCAGAAGATGGTACACCGTGTGATGGGGAAAGGTTTCTAAAACGCACCTCATTTCTCATCTCCTTGTGCCCGGATTCGCTATTCCAGCCCTTTACTAGCAATCTCCCTACTTGGAGCATCATCACCTTTAACCTCCTGTTCCGTACAGGTTGCAATTTGTCCTGAGGATGAACGGGAAGACGTGGAACCAATGAGAGACTAGCTCTTGGTGTTGGGACAGGCACAGGTCACTCTATTTTCCCATCAGGAAGAAGAATTAACCACAGGCTCAGCCTGCCCCCCGGAACCAGAACAGGGCCTGAAGCCATCCTGCGCTATTGCGGCCAGCTCCCTAAAAAGCGAGTTGTAAAATGGAGGTTCAGGGCACTGCAATTCACAAACCTGCAGAGTTATAAATGATAACTCTCGTCCACAAATATATTGAGGGAAGGCAAAGAAGAGGATTTGAAATCAAGGCAGAATTGCAGGAAACAGATTTCAGGAGGTAGATTTGAATCGCCTTTAAAGCACATGAAAAGCGGAAAAACGTTGACAATGATGCCCTTGGCCAAAAGGGGCGTATGCGTTTTTTCCTGAATATATTCAGGAAAAAACGCATACGCCCTTTTTGGCCAACCAAGCAACCTGGAAAGGCAAATCAGCGCTACAAAGATGTCTCGCTGCCCTTCGGTTAAAAAGGCCATGCTGAAAAAAGTGTCAAAACCAGAAATGCAGGACAGGCCATGGAGAAATGGGAGCCTTGCTACACTGATGGGCGGGATGTAAAGTGCCAACAGCCACTCTGGAGAAGCGTACGGTGACTCCTGAAACATCTAAAAAACAAAGCTTAGAGAGCATAGGGCACTTCCACTCATGGGGTTATAAATTGGGAAAATTAAAAATCAGCAAGACACAAGCACCCCAAAGTTTAGGGCTGCTCTGTTGACAAGGACCTCCACTTCATTCCACCTTCAATATCCCAGGAAAGAGAAAAATGGATAAAGAAGTTGTGGTCCTTATGTACAATGGAATATCACTCAGCCATGAAATCAATGTCATAAGGCTAGTAGCAGCATGATGAGTGGATTTAGGTACGACGATTCTAAGTGAAATAAGTCACACAGAAAAGGACACTTCTCATAAGGTATCACTGATAGAGGGAATGTAAAAACCGTTACACTTGAACTGAATTACAAAACAGAACAGAGTCACACATGCAGAAAACACACTATGGCTGCTTAACGGGAAAGGTGAGGTGGGGTGATACATAAAACAAGGGTTTCAAATTAGCTCAGATACCGTTCCATAAACCCAATATGTAATAGACAAGACCTACTCCTTGCTCAGAGAACTGGACTCAACACGCCCTATTCACCGCACAAGAATATATCTGACTAGTAATAATCTTAAAACCTATGTATTGATATCTCTCTGTTAGTGTGTCAAGTGGGTAAAAAGCGGCATAAACACAGCAGTGAAAAGTAGCTAAACCCCATTATAAAAATAAATTACTTTGAAACACCCATGAAACAAAGACAGTGAAAGAGAGAGAAATTCTTACACAATGCGTTCAGGGGCTGTGATGCAACCTGGATTGACCATATCTAGACGCACAGCTGGATGAGACATAAGGGTGGACCCTCTTGGGGCTGAGAGGTTTGGTGAGGTTGGGTGAGCAAACGCAGACCCTTTAAAGTAATACTGCGTGGTACCCATCGCATGGGTCCCAAATCTCCAGGTTCAAGGGCATCTTCCTACATCAAAAACATGCATGAGAAACCCAGAAGATGGTACATCGTGTGATGGGGAAAGGTTTCTAAAACGCACCTCATTTCTCATCTCCTTGTGCCCGGGTTCGCCATTCCAGCCGCTTTACTAGCAATCTCCCTACTTGGAGCATCAGCACCTTTAACCTCCTGTTCCGTACAGGTTGCAATTTGTCCTGAGGATAAACGGGAAGACGTGGAACCAACGTGAGACTAGCTCTTGGTGTTGGGACAGGCACAGGTCACTCTATTTTCCCATCAGAAAGAAGAATTAACCACAGGCTCAGCCTGACCCCCGGAACCAGAACAGGGCCTGAAGCCATTCTGCGATTTTGCGGCCAGCTCCCATAAAAACGAGTTGTAAAATGGAGGTTCAGGGCACTGCAATTCACAAACCTGCAGAGTTATAAATGATAACTCTCGTCCACAAATATATTGAGGGGAGGCAAAGAAGAGGATTTGAAATCAAGGCAGAATTGCAGGAAACAGATTTCAGGAGGTAGATACGAATCGCCTTTAAAGCACATGAAAAGCGGCAAAACGTTGACAATGATGCCCTTGGCCAAAAAGGGCGTATGCGTTTTTTCCTGAATATATTCAGGAAAAAATGCATACGCCCTTTTTGAACAACCAAGCAACCTGGAAAGGCAAATCAGCGCTACAAAGAAGTCTCGCTTCCCATCGGTCAAAAGGGCCATGCTGAAAAAAGTGTCAAAACCAGAAATGCAGGACAGGCCATGGAGAAATGGGAGCCTTGCTACACTGATGGGCGGGATGTAAATTGCCAACAGCCACTCTGGAGAAGAGTACGGTGTGTCCTGAAACATCTAAAAAACACAGCTTAGAGAGCATAGGGCACTTCCACTCATGGGGGTATAAATTGGGAAAATTAAAAATCAGCAAGACACAAGCACCCCAAAGTTTAGGGCTGCTCTGTTGACAAGGACCTCCACTTCATTCCACCTTCAATATCCCAGGAAAGAGAAAAATGGATAAAGAAGTTGTGGTCCTTATGTACAATGGAATATCACTCAGCCATGAAATCAATGTCATAAGGCTAGTAGCAGCATGATGAGTGGATTTAGGTACGACGATTCTAAGTGAAATAAGTCACACAGAAAAGGACACTTCTCATAAGGTATCACTGATAGAGGGAATGTAAAAACCGTTACACTTGAACTGAATTACAAAACAGAACAGAGTCACACATGCAGAAAACACACTATGGCTGCTTAACGGGAAAGGTGAGGTGGGGTGATACATAAAACAAGGGTTTCAAATTAGCTCAGATACCGTTCCATAAACCCAATATGTAATAGACAAGACCTACTCCTTGCTCAGAGAACTGGACTCAACACGCCCTATTCACCGCACAAGAATATATCTGACTAGTAATAATCTTAAAACCTATGTATTGATATCTCTCTGTTAGTGTGTCAAGTGGGTGTAAAGCGGCATAAACACAGCAGTGAAAAGCAGCTAAACCCCATTATAAAAATAAATTACTTTGAAAAACCCATGAAACAAAGACAGTGAAAGAGATAGAAATTCTTACACAATGCGTTCACGGGCTGTGATGCAACCTGGATTGACCATATCTAGACCCACAGCTGGATGAGACATAAGGGTGGACACTCTTGGGGCTGAGAGGTTTGGTGAGGTTGGGTGAGCAAACGCAGACCCTTTAAAGTAATACTGCATGGTACCCATCGCATGGGTCCCATATCTCCAGGTTCAAGGGCATCTTCCTACATCGAAAACATGCATGAGAAACCCAGAAGATGGTACACCGTGTGATGGGGAAAGGTTTCTAAAACGCACCTCATTTCTCATCTCCTTGTGCCCGGATTCGCTATTCCAGCCCTTTACTAGCAATCTCCCTACTTGGAGCATCATCACCTTTAACCTCCTGTTCCGTACAGGTTGCAATTTGTCCTGAGGATGAACGGGAAGACGTGGAACCAATGAGAGACTAGCTCTTGGTGTTGGGACAGGCACAGGTCACTCTATTTTCCCATCAGGAAGAAGAATTAACCACAGGCTCAGCCTGCCCCCCGGAACCAGAACAGGGCCTGAAGCCATCCTGCGCTATTGCGGCCAGCTCCCTAAAAAGCGAGTTGTAAAATGGAGGTTCAGGGCACTGCAATTCACAAACCTGCAGAGTTATAAATGATAACTCTCGTCCACAAATATATTGAGGGAAGGCAAAGAAGAGGATTTGAAATCAAGGCAGAATTGCAGGAAACAGATTTCAGGAGGTAGATTTGAATCGCCTTTAAAGCACATGAAAAGCGGCAAAACGTTGACAATGATGCCCTTGGCCAAAAAGGGCGTATGCGTTTTTTCCTGAATATATTCAGGAAAAAACGCATACGCCCTTTTTGGCCAACCAAGCAACCTGGAAAGGCAAATCAGCGCTACAAAGAAGTCTCGCTTCCCATCGGTCAAAAGGGCCATGCTGAAAAAAGTGTCAAAACCAGAAATGCAGGACAGGCCATGGAGAAATGGGAGCCTTGCTACACTGATGGGCGGGATGTAAATTGCCAACAGCCACTCTGGAGAAGAGTACGGTGTGTCCTGAAACATCTAAAAAACACAGCTTAGAGAGCATAGGGCACTTCCACTCATGGGGGTATAAATTGGGAAAATGAAAAATCAGCAAGACACAAGCACCCCAAAGTTTAAGGCTGCTCTGTTGACAAGGACCTCCACTTCATTCCACCTTCAATATCCCAGGAAAGAGAAAAATGGATAAAGAAGTTGTGGTCCTTATGTACAATGGAATATCACTCAGCCATGAAATCAATGTCATAAGGCTAGTAGCAGCATGATGAGTGGATTTAGGTACGACGATTCTAAGTGAAATAAGTCACACAGAAAAGGACACTTCTCATAAGGTATCACTGATAGAGGGAATGTAAAAACCGTTACACTTGAACTGAATTACAAAACAGAACAGAGTCACACATGCAGAAAACACACTATGGCTGCTTAACGGGAAAGGTGAGGTGGGGTGATACATAAAACAAGGGTTTCAAATTAGCTCAGATACCGTTCCATAAACCCAATATGTAATAGACAAGACCTACTCCTTGCTCAGAGAACTGGACTCAACACGCCCTATTCACCGCACAAGAATATATCTGACTAGTAATAATCTTAAAACCTATGTATTGATATCTCTCTGTTAGTGTGTCAAGTGGGTGTAAAGCGGCATAAACACAGCAGTGAAAAGCAGCTAAACCCCATTATAAAAATAAATTACTTTGAAAAACCCATGAAACCAAGACAGTGAAAGAGATAGAAATTCTTACACAATGCGTTCACGGGCTGTGATGCAACCTGGATTGACCATATCTAGACCCACAGCTGGATGAGACATAAGGGTGGACACTCTTGGGGCTGAGAGGTTTGGTGAGGTTGGGTGAGCAAACGCAGACCCTTTAAAGTAATACTGCATGGTACCCATCGCATGGGTCCCATATCTCCAGGTTCAAGGGCATCTTCCTACATCGAAAACATGCATGAGAAACCCAGAAGATGGTACACCGTGTGATGGGGAAAGGTTTCTAAAACGCACCTCATTTCTCATCTCCTTGTGCCCGGATTCGCTATTCCAGCCCTTTACTAGCAATCTCCCTACTTGGAGCATCATCACCTTTAACCTCCTGTTCCGTACAGGTTGCAATTTGTCCTGAGGATGAACGGGAAGACGTGGAACCAATGAGAGACTAGCTCTTGGTGTTGGGACAGGCACAGGTCACTCTATTTTCCCATCAGGAAGAAGAATTAACCACAGGCTCAGCCTGCCCCCCGGAACCAGAACAGGGCCTGAAGCCATCCTGCGCTATTGCGGCCAGCTCCCTAAAAAGCGAGTTGTAAAATGGAGGTTCAGGGCACTGCAATTCACAAACCTGCAGAGTTATAAATGATAACTCTCGTCCACAAATATATTGAGGGAAGGCAAAGAAGAGGATTTGAAATCAAGGCAGAATTGCAGGAAACAGATTTCAGGAGGTAGATTTGAATCGCCTTTAAAGCACATGAAAAGCGGCAAAACGTTGACAATGATGCCCTTGGCCAAAAAGGGCGTATGCGTTTTTTCCTGAATATATTCAGGAAAAAACGCATACGCCCTTTTTGGCCAACCAAGCAACCTGGAAAGGCAAATCAGCGCTACAAAGAAGTCTCGCTTCCCATCGGTTAAAAGGGCCATGCTGAAAAAAGTGTCAAAACCAGAAATGCAGGACAGGCCATGGAGAAATGGGAGCCTTGCTACACTGATGGGCGGGATGTAAATTGCCAACAGCCACTCTGGAGAAGCGTACGGTGAGTCCTGAAACATCTAAAAAACACAGCTTAGAGAGCATAGGGCACTTCTACTCATGGGGGTATAAATTGGGAAAATGAAAAATCAGCAAGACACAAGCACCCCAAAGTTTAGGGCTGCTCTGTTGACAAGGACCTCCACTTCATTCCACCTTCAATATCCCAGGAAAGAGAAAAATGGATAAAAGAGTTGTGGTCCTTATGTACAAAGGAATATCATTCAGCCATGAAATCAATGTCATAAGGCTAGTAGCAGCATGATGAGTGGATTTAGGTACGACGACTCTAAGTGAAGTAAGTCACACAGAAAAGGACACTTCTCATAAGGTATCACTGATAGAGGGAATGTAAAAACCGTTACACTTGAACTGAATTACAAAACAGAACGGAGTCACACATGCAGAAAACACACTATGGCTGCTTAACGGGAAAGGTGAGGTGGGGTGATACATAAAACAAGGGTTTCAAATTAGCTCAGATACCGTTCCATAAACCCAATATGTAATAGACAAGACCTACTCCTTGCTCAGAGAACTGGACTCAACACGCCCTATTCACCGCACAAGAATATATCTGACTAGTAATAATCTTAAAACCTATGTATTCATATCTCTCTGTTAGTGTGTCAAGTGGGTGTAAAGCGGCATAAACACAGCAGTGAAAAGCAGCTAAACCCCATTATAAGAATAAATTACTTTTTCAAACCCATGAAACAAAGACAGTGAAAGAGAGCGAAATTCTTACACAATGCGTTCAGGGGCTGTGATGCAAGCTGGATTGACCATATCTAGACCCACAGCTGGATGAGACATAAGGGTGGACACTCTTGAGGCTGAGAGGTTTGGTGAGGTTGGGTGAGCAAACGCAGACCCTTTAAAGTAATACTGCGTGGTACCCATCGCATGGGTCCCAAATCTCCAGGTTCAAGGGCATCTTCCTCCATCGAAAACATGCATGAGAAACCCAGAAGATGGTACACCGTGTGATGGGGAAAGGTTTCTAAAACGCACCTCATTTCTCATCTCCTTGTGCTCGGGTTCGCCATTCCAGCCACTTTACTAGCAATCTCCCTCCTTGGAGCATCAGCACCTTTAACCTCCTGTTCCGTACAGGTTGCAATTTGTCCTGAGGATGAACGGGTAGACGGGGAACCAGTGAGAGACTAGCTCTTGGTGTTGGAACACGCAGAGGTCACTCTATTTTCCCATCCGGAAGAAGAATTAACCACAGGCTCAGCCTGCCCCCCGGAACCAGAACAGGGCCTGAAGCCATCCTGCGCTTTTGCGGCCATCTCCCAAAAACGCGAGTTGTAAAATGGAGGTTCAGGGCACTGCAATTCAAAAACCTGCAGAGTTATAAATGATACCTCTCGTCCACAAATATATTGAGGGAAGGCAAAGAAGAGGATTTGAAATCAAGGCAGAATTGCAGGAAACAGATTTCAGGAGGTAGATTCGAATCGCCTTTAAAGCACATGAAAAGCGGCAAAACGTTGACAATGATGCCCTTGGCCAAAAAGGGCGTATGCGTTTTTTCCTGAATATATTCAGGAAAAAACGCATACGCCCTTTTTGGCCACCCAAGCAACCTGGAAAGGCAAATCAGCGCTACAAAGAAGTCTCGCTTCCCATCGGTCAAAAGGGCCATGCTGAAAAAAGTGTCAAAACCAGAAATGCAGGACAGGCCATGGAGAAATGGGAGCCTTGCTACACTGATGGGCGGGATGTAAATTGCCAACAGCCACTCTGGAGAAGAGTACGGTGTGTCCTGAAACATCTAAAAAACACAGCTTAGAGAGCATAGGGCACTTCCACTCATGGGGGTATAAATTGGGAAAATGAAAAATCAGCAAGACACAAGCACCCCAAAGTTTAGGGCTGCTCTGTTGACAAGGACCTCCACTTCATTCCACCTTCAATATCCCAGGAAAGAGAAAAATGGATAAAGAAGTTGTGGTCCATATGTACAATGGAATATCACTCAGCCATGAAATCAATGTCATAAGGCTAGTAGCAGCATGATGAGTGGATTTAGGTACGACGATTCTAAGTGAAATAAGTCACACAGAAAAGGACACTTCTCATAAGGTATCACTGATAGAGGGAATGTAAAAACCGTTACACTTGAACTGAATTACAAAACAGAACAGAGTCACACATGCAGAAAACACACTATGGCTGCTTAACGGGAAAGGTGAGGTGGGGTGATACATAAAACAAGGGTTTCAAATTAGCTCAGATACCGTTCCATAAACCCAATATGTAATAGACAAGACCTACTCCTTGCTCAGAGAACTGGACTCAACACGCCCTATTCACCGCACAAGAATATATCTGACTAGTAATAATCTTAAAACCTATGTATTGATATCTCTCTGTTAGTGTGTCAAGTGGGTGTAAAGCGGCATAAACACAGCAGTGAAAAGCAGCTAAACCCCATTATAAAAATAAATTACTTTGAAAAACCCATGAAACAAAGACAGTGAAAGAGATAGAAATTCTTACACAATGCGTTCACGGGCAGTGATGCAACCTGGATTGACCATATCTAGACCCACAGCTGGATGAGACATAAGGGTGGACACTCTTGGGGCTGAGAGGTTTGGTGAGGTTGGGTGAGCAAACGCAGACCCTTTAAAGTAATACTGCATGGTACCCATCGCATGGGTCCCATATCTCCAGGTTCAAGGGCATCTTCCTACATCGAAAACATGCATGAGAAACCCAGAAGATGGTACACCGTGTGATGTGGAAAGGTTTCTAAAACGCACCTCATTTCTCATCTCCTTGTGCCCGGATTCGCTATTCCAGCCCTTTACTAGCAATCTCCCTACTTGGAGCATCATCACCTTTAACCTCCTGTTCCGTACAGGTTGCAATTTGTCCAGAGGATGAACGGGAAGACGTGGAACCAATGAGAGACTAGCTCTTGGTGTTGGGACAGGCACAGGTCACTCTATTTTCCCATCAGGAAGAAGAATTAACCACAGGCTCAGCCTGCCCCCCGGAACCAGAACAGGGCCTGAAGCCATCCTGCGCTATTGCGGCCAGCTCCCTAAAAAGCGAGTTGTAAAATGGAGGTTCAGGGCACTGCAATTCACAAACCTGCAGAGTTATAAATGATAACTCTCGTCCACAAATATATTGAGGGAAGGCAAAGAAGAGGATTTGAAATCAAGGCAGAATTGCAGGAAACAGATTTCAGGAGGTAGATTTGAATCGCCTTTAAAGCACATGAAAAGCGGCAAAACGTTGACAATGATGCCCTTGGCCAAAAAGGGCGTATGCGTTTTTTCCTGAATATATTCAGGAAAAAACGCATACGCCCTTTTTGGCCAACCAAGCAACCTGGAAAGGCAAATCAGCGCTACAAAGAAGTCTCGCTTCCCATCGGTCAAAAGGGCCATGCTGAAAAAAGTGTCAAAACCAGAAATGCAGGACAGGCCATGGAGAAATGGGAGCCTTGCTACACTGATGGGCGGGATGTAAATTGCCAACAGCCACTCTGGAGAAGAGTACGGTGTGTCCTGAAACATCTAAAAAACACAGCTTAGAGAGCATAGGGCACTTCCACTCATGGGGGTATAAATTGGGAAAATGAAAAATCAGCAAGACACAAGCACCCCAAAGTTTAGGGCTGCTCTGTTGACAAGGACCTCCACTTCATTCCACCTTCAATATCCCAGGAAAGAGAAAAATGGATAAAGAAGTTGTGGTCCTTATGTACAATGGAATATCACTCAGCCATGAAATCAATGTCATAAGGCTAGTAGCAGCATGATGAGTGGATTTAGGTACGACGATTCTAAGTGAAATAAGTCACACAGAAAAGGACACTTCTCATAAGGTATCACTGATAGAGGGAATGTAAAAACCGTTACACTTGAACTGAATTACAAAACAGAACAGAGTCACACATGCAGAAAACACACTATGGCTGCTTAACGGGAAAGGTGAGGTGGGGTGATACATAAAACAAGGGTTTCAAATTAGCTCAGATACCGTTCCATAAACCCAATATGTAATAGACAAGA
Source organism: Balaenoptera borealis (assembly GCF_965194805.1). Lineage (NCBI taxonomy): Eukaryota > Metazoa > Chordata > Mammalia > Artiodactyla > Balaenopteridae > Balaenoptera > Balaenoptera borealis. Next base: position 1,053,647 of record NW_028123990.1, read on the forward strand.
CCTACTCCTTGCTCAGAGAACTGGACTCAACACGCCCTATTCACCGCACAAGAATATATCTGACTAGTAATAATCTTAAAACCTATGTATTGATATCTCTCTGTTAGTGTGTCAAGTGGGTGTAAAGCGGCATAAACACAGCAGTGAAAAGCAGCTAAACCCCATTATAAAAATAAATTACTTTGAAAAACCCATGAAACAAAGACAGTGAAAGAGATAGAAATTCTTACACAATGCGTTCACGGGCTGTGATGCAACCTGGATTGACCATATCTAGACCCACAGCTGGATGAGACATAAGGGTGGACACTCTTGGGGCTGAGAGGTTTGGTGAGGTTGGGTGAGCAAACGCAGACCCTTTAAAGTAATACTGCATGGTACCCATCGCATGGGTCCCATATCTCCAGGTTCAAGGGCATCTTCCTACATCGAAAACATGCATGAGAAACCCAGAAGATGGTACACCGTGTGATGTGGAAAGGTTTCTAAAACGCACCTCATTTCTCATCTCCTTGTGCCCGGATTCGCTATTCCAGCCCTTTACTAGCAATCTCCCTACTTGGAGCATCATCACCTTTAACCTCCTGTTCCATACAGGTTGCAATTTGTCCTGAGGATGAACGGGAAGACGTGGAACCAATGAGAGACTAGCTCTTGGTGTTGGGACAGGCACAGGTCACTCTATTTTCCCATCAGGAAGAAGAATTAACCACAGGCTCAGCCTGCCCCCCGGAACCAGAACAGGGCCTGAAGCCATCCTGCGCTATTGCGGCCAGCTCCCTAAAAAGCGAGTTGTAAAATGGAGGTTCAGGGCACTGCAATTCACAAACCTGCAGAGTTATAAATGATAACTCTCGTCCACAAATATATTGAGGGAAGGCAAAGAAGAGGATTTGAAATCAAGGCAGAATTGCAGGAAACAGATTTCAGGAGGTAGATTTGAATCGCCTTTAAAGCACATGAAAAGCGGCAAAACGTTGACAATGATGCCCTTGGCCAAAAAGGGCGTATGCGTTTTTTCCTGAATATATTCAGGAAAAAACGCATACGCCCTTTTTGGCCAACCAAGCAACCTGGAAAGGCAAATCAGCGCTACAAAGAAGTCTCGCTTCCCATCGGTTAAAAGGGCCATGCTGAAAAAAGTGTCAAAACCAGAAATGCAGGACAGGCCATGGAGAAATGGGAGCCTTGCTACACTGATGGGCGGGATGTAAATTGCCAACAGCCACTCTGGAGAAGCGTACGGTGAGTCCTGAAACATCTAAAAAACACAGCTTAGAGAGCATAGGGCACTTCTACTCATGGGGGTATAAATTGGGAAAATGAAAAATCAGCAAGACACAAGCACCCCAAAGTTTAGGGCTGCTCTGTTGACAAGGACCTCCACTTCATTCCACCTTCAATATCCCAGGAAAGAGAAAAATGGATAAAAGAGTTGTGGTCCTTATGTACAAAGGAATATCACTCAGCCATGAAATCAATGTCATAAGGCTAGTAGCAGCATGATGAGTGGATTTAGGTACGACGACTCTAAGTGAAGTAAGTCACACAGAAAAGGACACTTCTCATAAGGTATCACTGATAGAGGGAATGTAAAAACCGTTACACTTGAACTGAATTACAAAACAGAACAGAGTCACACATGCAGAAAACACACTATGGCTGCTTAACGGGAAAGGTGAGGTGGGGTGATACATAAAACAAGGGTTTCAAATTAGCTCAGATACCGTTCCATAAACCCAATATGTAATAGACAAGACCTACTCCTTGCTCAGAGAACTGGACTCAACACGCCCTATTCACCGCACAAGAATATATCTGACTAGTAATAATCTTAAAACCTATGTATTCATATCTCTCTGTTAGTGTGTCAAGTGGGTGTAAAGCGGCATAAACACAGCAGTGAAAAGCAGCTAAACCCCATTATAAGAATAAATTACTTTTTCAAACCCATGAAACAAAGACAGTGAAAGAGAGCGAAATTCTTACACAATGCGTTCAGGGGCTGTGATGCAAGCTGGATTGACCATATCTAGACCCACAGCTGGATGAGACATAAGGGTGGACACTCTTGAGGCTGAGAGGTTTGGTGAGGTTGGGTGAGCAAACGCAGACCCTTTAAAGTAATACTGCGTGGTACCCATCGCATGGGTCCCAAATCTCCAGGTTCAAGGGCATCTTCCTCCATCGAAAACATGCATGAGAAACCCAGAAGATGGTACACCGTGTGATGGGGAAAGGTTTCTAAAACGCACCTCATTTCTCATCTCCTTGTGCTCGGGTTCGCCATTCCAGCCACTTTACTAGCAATCTCCCTCCTTGGAGCATCAGCACCTTTAACCTCCTGTTCCGTACAGGTTGCAATTTGTCCTGAGGATGAACGGGTAGACGGGGAACCAGTGAGAGACTAGCTCTTGGTGTTGGAACACGCAGAGGTCACTCTATTTTCCCATCCGGAAGAAGAATTAACCACAGGCTCAGCCTGCCCCCCGGAACCAGAACAGGGCCTGAAGCCATCCTGCGCTTTTGCGGCCATCTCCCAAAAACGCGAGTTGTAAAATGGAGGTTCAGGGCACTGCAATTCAAAAACCTGCAGAGTTATAAATGATACCTCTCGTCCACAAATATATTGAGGGAAGGCAAAGAAGAGGATTTGAAATCAAGGCAGAATTGCAGGAAACAGATTTCAGGAGGTAGATTCGAATCGCCTTTAAAGCACATGAAAAGCGGCAAAACGTTGACAATGATGCCCTTGGCCAAAAAGGGCGTATGCGTTTTTTCCTGAATATATTCAGGAAAAAACGCATACGCCCTTTTTGGCCACCCAAGCAACCTGGAAAGGCAAATCAGCGCTACAAAGAAGTCTCGCTTCCCATCGGTCAAAAGGGCCATGCTGAAAAAAGTGTCAAAACCAGAAATGCAGGACAGGCCATGGAGAAATGGGAGCCTTGCTACACTGATGGGCGGGATGTAAATTGCCAACAGCCACTCTGGAGAAGAGTACGGTGTGTCCTGAAACATCTAAAAAACACAGCTTAGAGAGCATAGGGCACTTCCACTCATGGGGGTATAAATTGGGAAAATGAAAAATCAGCAAGACACAAGCACCCCAAAGTTTAGGGCTGCTCTGTTGACAAGGACCTCCACTTCATTCCACCTTCAATATCCCAGGAAAGAGAAAAATGGATAAAGAAGTTGTGGTCCATATGTACAATGGAATATCACTCAGCCATGAAATCAATGTCATAAGGCTAGTAGCAGCATGATGAGTGGATTTAGGTACGACGATTCTAAGTGAAATAAGTCACACAGAAAAGGACACTTCTCATAAGGTATCACTGATAGAGGGAATGTAAAAACCGTTACACTTGAACTGAATTACAAAACAGAACAGAGTCACACATGCAGAAAACACACTATGGCTGCTTAACGGGAAAGGTGAGGTGGGGTGATACATAAAACAAGGGTTTCAAATTAGCTCAGATACCGTTCCATAAACCCAATATGTAATAGACAAGACCTACTCCTTGCTCAGAGAACTGGACTCAACACGCCCTATTCACCGCACAAGAATATATCTGACTAGTAATAATCTTAAAACCTATGTATTGATATCTCTCTGTTAGTGTGTCAAGTGGGTGTAAAGCGGCATAAACACAGCAGTGAAAAGCAGCTAAACCCCATTATAAAAATAAATTACTTTGAAAAACCCATGAAACAAAGACAGTGAAAGAGATAGAAATTCTTACACAATGCGTTCACGGGCAGTGATGCAACCTGGATTGACCATATCTAGACCCACAGCTGGATGAGACATAAGGGTGGACACTCTTGGGGCTGAGAGGTTTGGTGAGGTTGGGTGAGCAAACGCAGACCCTTTAAAGTAATACTGCATGGTACCCATCGCATGGGTCCCATATCTCCAGGTTCAAGGGCATCTTCCTACATCGAAAACATGCATGAGAAACCCAGAAGATGGTACACCGTGTGATGTGGAAAGGTTTCTAAAACGCACCTCATTTCTCATCTCCTTGTGCCCGGATTCGCTATTCCAGCCCTTTACTAGCAATCTCCCTACTTGGAGCATCATCACCTTTAACCTCCTGTTCCGTACAGGTTGCAATTTGTCCAGAGGATGAACGGGAAGACGTGGAACCAATGAGAGACTAGCTCTTGGTGTTGGGACAGGCACAGGTCACTCTATTTTCCCATCAGGAAGAAGAATTAACCACAGGCTCAGCCTGCCCCCCGGAACCAGAACAGGGCCTGAAGCCATCCTGCGCTATTGCGGCCAGCTCCCTAAAAAGCGAGTTGTAAAATGGAGGTTCAGGGCACTGCAATTCACAAACCTGCAGAGTTATAAATGATAACTCTCGTCCACAAATATATTGAGGGAAGGCAAAGAAGAGGATTTGAAATCAAGGCAGAATTGCAGGAAACAGATTTCAGGAGGTAGATTTGAATCGCCTTTAAAGCACATGAAAAGCGGCAAAACGTTGACAATGATGCCCTTGGCCAAAAAGGGCGTATGCGTTTTTTCCTGAATATATTCAGGAAAAAACGCATACGCCCTTTTTGGCCAACCAAGCAACCTGGAAAGGCAAATCAGCGCTACAAAGAAGTCTCGCTTCCCATCGGTCAAAAGGGCCATGCTGAAAAAAGTGTCAAAACCAGAAATGCAGGACAGGCCATGGAGAAATGGGAGCCTTGCTACACTGATGGGCGGGATGTAAATTGCCAACAGCCACTCTGGAGAAGAGTACGGTGTGTCCTGAAACATCTAAAAAACACAGCTTAGAGAGCATAGGGCACTTCCACTCATGGGGGTATAAATTGGGAAAATGAAAAATCAGCAAGACACAAGCACCCCAAAGTTTAGGGCTGCTCTGTTGACAAGGACCTCCACTTCATTCCACCTTCAATATCCCAGGAAAGAGAAAAATGGATAAAGAAGTTGTGGTCCTTATGTACAATGGAATATCACTCAGCCATGAAATCAATGTCATAAGGCTAGTAGCAGCATGATGAGTGGATTTAGGTACGACGATTCTAAGTGAAATAAGTCACACAGAAAAGGACACTTCTCATAAGGTATCACTGATAGAGGGAATGTAAAAACCGTTACACTTGAACTGAATTACAAAACAGAACAGAGTCACACATGCAGAAAACACACTATGGCTGCTTAACGGGAAAGGTGAGGTGGGGTGATACATAAAACAAGGGTTTCAAATTAGCTCAGATACCGTTCCATAAACCCAATATGTAATAGACAAGACCTACTCCTTGCTCAGAGAACTGGACTCAACACGCCCTATTCACCGCACAAGAATATATCTGACTAGTAATAATCTTAAAACCTATGTATTGATATCTCTCTGTTAGTGTGTCAAGTGGGTGTAAAGCGGCATAAACACAGCAGTGAAAAGCAGCTAAACCCCATTATAAAAATAAATTACTTTGAAAAACCCATGAAACAAAGACAGTGAAAGAGATAGAAATTCTTACACAATGCGTTCACGGGCTGTGATGCAACCTGGATTGACCATATCTAGACCCACAGCTGGATGAGACATAAGGGTGGACACTCTTGGGGCTGAGAGGTTTGGTGAGGTTGGGTGAGCAAACGCAGACCCTTTAAAGTAATACTGCATGGTACCCATCGCATGGGTCCCATATCTCCAGGTTCAAGGGCATCTTCCTACATCGAAAACATGCATGAGAAACCCAGAAGATGGTACACCGTGTGATGTGGAAAGGTTTCTAAAACGCACCTCATTTCTCATCTCCTTGTGCCCGGATTCGCTATTCCAGCCCTTTACTAGCAATCTCCCTACTTGGAGCATCATCACCTTTAACCTCCTGTTCCATACAGGTTGCAATTTGTCCTGAGGATGAACGGGAAGACGTGGAACCAATGAGAGACTAGCTCTTGGTGTTGGGACAGGCACAGGTCACTCTATTTTCCCATCAGGAAGAAGAATTAACCACAGGCTCAGCCTGCCCCCCGGAACCAGAACAGGGCCTGAAGCCATCCTGCGCTATTGCGGCCAGCTCCCTAAAAAGCGAGTTGTAAAATGGAGGTTCAGGGCACTGCAATTCACAAACCTGCAGAGTTATAAATGATAACTCTCGTCCACAAATATATTGAGGGAAGGCAAAGAAGAGGATTTGAAATCAAGGCAGAATTGCAGGAAACAGATTTCAGGAGGTAGATTTGAATCGCCTTTAAAGCACATGAAAAGCGGCAAAACGTTGACAATGATGCCCTTGGCCAAAAAGGGCGTATGCGTTTTTTCCTGAATATATTCAGGAAAAAACGCATACGCCCTTTTTGGCCAACCAAGCAACCTGGAAAGGCAAATCAGCGCTACAAAGAAGTCTCGCTTCCCATCGGTTAAAAGGGCCATGCTGAAAAAAGTGTCAAAACCAGAAATGCAGGACAGGCCATGGAGAAATGGGAGCCTTGCTACACTGATGGGCGGGATGTAAATTGCCAACAGCCACTCTGGAGAAGCGTACGGTGAGTCCTGAAACATCTAAAAAACACAGCTTAGAGAGCATAGGGCACTTCTACTCATGGGGGTATAAATTGGGAAAATGAAAAATCAGCAAGACACAAGCACCCCAAAGTTTAGGGCTGCTCTGTTGACAAGGACCTCCACTTCATTCCACCTTCAATATCCCAGGAAAGAGAAAAATGGATAAAAGAGTTGTGGTCCTTATGTACAAAGGAATATCACTCAGCCATGAAATCAATGTCATAAGGCTAGTAGCAGCATGATGAGTGGATTTAGGTACGACGACTCTAAGTGAAGTAAGTCACACAGAAAAGGACACTTCTCATAAGGTATCACTGATAGAGGGAATGTAAAAACCGTTACACTTGAACTGAATTACAAAACAGAACGGAGTCACACATGCAGAAAACACACTATGGCTGCTTAACGGGAAAGGTGAGGTGGGGTGATACATAAAACAAGGGTTTCAAATTAGCTCAGATACCGTTCCATAAACCCAATATGTAATAGACAAGACCTACTCCTTGCTCAGAGAACTGGACTCAACACGCCCTATTCACCGCACAAGAATATATCTGACTAGTAATAATCTTAAAACCTATGTATTCATATCTCTCTGTTAGTGTGTCAAGTGGGTGTAAAGCGGCATAAACACAGCAGTGAAAAGCAGCTAAACCCCATTATAAGAATAAATTACTTTTTCAAACCCATGAAACAAAGACAGTGAAAGAGAGCGAAATTCTTACACAATGCGTTCAGGGGCTGTGATGCAACCTGGATTGACCATATCTAGACCCACAGCTGGATGAGACATAAGGGTGGACACTCTTGAGGCTGAGAGGTTTGGTGAGGTTGGGTGAGCAAACGCAGACCCTTTAAAGTAATACTGCGTGGTACCCATCGCATGGGTCCCAAATCTCCAGGTTCAAGGGCATCTTCCTCCATCGAAAACATGCATGAGAAACCCAGAAGATGGTACACCGTGTGATGGGGAAAGGTTTCTAAAACGCACCTCATTTCTCATCTCCTTGTGCTCGGGTTCGCCATTCCAGCCACTTTACTAGCAATCTCCCTCCTTGGAGCATCAGCACCTTTAACCTCCTGTTCCGTACAGGTTGCAATTTGTCCTGAGGATGAACGGGTAGACGGGGAACCAGTGAGAGACTAGCTCTTGGTGTTGGAACACGCAGAGGTCACTCTATTTTCCCATCAGGAAGAAGAATTAACCACAGGCTCAGCCTGCCCCCCGGAACCAGAACAGGGCCTGAAGCCATCCTGCGCTTTTGCGGCCATCTCCCAAAAACGCGAGTTGTAAAATGGAGGTTCAGGGCACTGCAATTCAAAAACCTGCAGAGTTATAAATGATACCTCTCGTCCACAAATATATTGAGGGAAGGCAAAGAAGAGGATTTGAAATCAAGGCAGAATTGCAGGAAACAGATTTCAGGAGGTAGATTCGAATCGCCTTTAAAGCACATGAAAAGCGGCAAAACGTTGACAATGATGCCCTTGGCCAAAAAGGGCGTATGCGTTTTTTCCTGAATATATTCAGGAAAAAACGCATACGCCCTTTTTGGCCAACCAAGCAACCTGGAAAGGCAAATCAGCGCTACAAAGAAGTCTCGCTTCCCATCGGTCAAAAGGGCCATGCTGAAAAAAGTGTCAAAACCAGAAATGCAGGACAGGCCATGGAGAAATGGGAGCCTTGCTACACTGATGGGCGGGATGTAAATTGCCAACAGCCACTCTGGAGAAGAGTACGGTGTGTCCTGAAACATCTAAAAAACACAGCTTAGAGAGCATAGGGCACTTCCACTCATGGGGGTATAAATTGGGAAAATGAAAAATCAGCAAGACACAAGCACCCCAAAGTTTAGGGCTGCTCTGTTGACAAGGACCTCCACTTCATTCCACCTTCAATATCCCAGGAAAGAGAAAAATGGATAAAGAAGTTGTGGTCCTTATGTACAATGGAATATCACTCAGCCATGAAATCAATGTCATAAGGCTAGTAGCAGCATGATGAGTGGATTTAGGTACGACGATTCTAAGTGAAATAAGTCACACAGAAAAGGACACTTCTCATAAGGTATCACTGATAGAGGGAATGTAAAAACCGTTACACTTGAACTGAATTACAAAACAGAACAGAGTCACACATGCAGAAAACACACTATGGCTGCTTAACGGGAAAGGTGAGGTGGGGTGATACATAAAACAAGGGTTTCAAATTAGCTCAGATACCGTTCCATAAACCCAATATGTAATAGACAAGACCTACTCCTTGCTCAGAGAACTGGACTCAACACGCCCTATTCACCGCACAAGAATATATCTGACTAGTAATAATCTTAAAACCTATGTATTGATATCTCTCTGTTAGTGTGTCAAGTGGGTGTAAAGCGGCATAAACACAGCAGTGAAAAGCAGCTAAACCCCATTATAAAAATAAATTACTTTGAAAAACCCATGAAACAAAGACAGTGAAAGAGATAGAAATTCTTACACAATGCGTTCACGGGCTGTGATGCAACCTGGATTGACCATATCTAGACCCACAGCTGGATGAGACATAAGGGTGGACACTCTTGGGGCTGAGAGGTTTGGTGAGGTTGGGTGAGCAAACGCAGACCCTTTAAAGTAATACTGCATGGTACCCATCGCATGGGTCCCATATCTCCAGGTTCAAGGGCATCTTCCTACATCGAAAACATGCATGAGAAACCCAGAAGATGGTACACCGTGTGATGTGGAAAGGTTTCTAAAACGCACCTCATTTCTCATCTCCTTGTGCCCGGATTCGCTATTCCAGCCCTTTACTAGCAATCTCCCTACTTGGAGCATCATCACCTTTAACCTCCTGTTCCGTACAGGTTGCAATTTGTCCTGAGGATGAACGGGAAGACGTGGAACCAATGAGAGACTAGCTCTTGGTGTTGGGACAGGCACAGGTCACTCTATTTTCCCATCAGGAAGAAGAATTAACCACAGGCTCAGCCTGCCCCCCGGAACCAGAACAGGGCCTGAAGCCATCCTGCGCTATTGCGGCCAGCTCCCTAAAAAGCGAGTTGTAAAATGGAGGTTCAGGGCACTGCAATTCACAAACCTGCAGAGTTATAAATGATAACTCTCGTCCACAAATATATTGAGGGAAGGCAAAGAAGAGGATTTGAAATCAAGGCAGAATTGCAGGAAACAGATTTCAGGAGGTAGATTGGAATCGCCTTTAAAGCACATGAAAAGCGGAAAAACGTTGACAATGATGCCCTTGGCCAAAAGGGGCGTATGCGTTTTTTCCTGAATATATTCAGGAAAAAACGCATACGCCCTTTTTGGCCAACCAAGCAACCTGGAAAGGCAAATCAGCGCTACAAAGATGTCTCGCTGCCCTTCGGTTAAAAAGGCCATGCTGAAAAAAGTGTCAAAACCAGAAATGCAGGACAGGCCATGGAGAAATGGGAGCCTTGCTACACTGATGGGCGGGATGTAAAGTGCCAACAGCCACTCTGGAGAAGAGTACGGTGTGTCCTGAAACATCTAAAAAACACAGCTTAGAGAGCATAGGGCACTTCCACTCATGGGGGTATAAATTGGGAAAATGAAAAATCAGCAAGACACAAGCACCCCAAAGTTTAGGGCTGCTCTGTTGACAAGGACCTCCACTTCATTCCACCTTCAATATCCCAGGAAAGAGAAAAATGGATAAAGAAGTTGTGGTCCTTATGTACAATGGAATATCACTCAGCCATGAAATCAATGTCATAAGGCTAGTAGCAGCATGATGAGTGGATTTAGGTACGACGATTCTAAGTGAAATAAGTCACACAGAAAAGGACACTTCTCATAAGGTATCACTGATAGAGGGAATGTAAAAACCGTTACACTTGAACTGAATTACAAAACAGAACAGAGTCACACATGCAGAAAACACACTATGGCTGCTTAACGGGAAAGGTGAGGTGGGGTGATACATAAAACAAGGGTTTCAAATTAGCTCAGATACCGTTCCATAAACCCAATATGTAATAGACAAGACCTACTCCTTGCTCAGAGAACTGGACTCAACACGCCCTATTCACCGCACAAGAATATATCTGACTAGTAATAATCTTAAAACCTATGTATTGATATCTCTCTGTTAGTGTGTCAAGTGGGTGTAAAGCGGCATAAACACAGCAGTGAAAAGCAGCTAAACCCCATTATAAAAATAAATTACTTTGAAAAACCCATGAAACAAAGACAGTGAAAGAGAGCGAAATTCTTACACAATGCGTTCAGGGGCTGTGATGCAACCTGGATTGACCATATCTAGACCCACAGCTGGATGAGATATAAGGGTGGACACTGCTGCGGCTGAGAGGTTTGGTGAGGTTGGGTGAGCAAACGCAGACCCTTTAAAGTAATACTGCGTGGTACCCATCGCATGGGTCCCAAATCTCCAGGTTGAAGGGCATCTTCCTACATCGTAAACATGCATGAGATACCCAGAAGATGGTACACCGTGTGATGGGGAAAGGTTTCTAAAACGCACCTCATTTCTCATCTGCCTGTGCCCGGGTTTGCCATTCCAGCCACTTTACTAGCAATCTCCCGCCTTGGAGCATCAGCACCTTTAACCTCCTGTTCCGTACAGGTTGCAATTTGTCCTGAGGATGAACGGGAAGACGTGGAACCAATGAGAGACTAGCTCTTGGTGTTGGGACAGGCACAGGTCACTCTATTTTCCCATCAGGAAGAAGAATTAACCACAGGCTCAGCCTGCCTCCCGGATCAAGAACAGGGCCTGAAGCCATCCTGTGCTTTTGCGGCCATCTCCCAAAAACGCGAGTTGTAAAATGGAGGTTCAGGGCACTGCAATTCACAAACCTGCAGAGTTATAAATGATAACTCTCGTCCACAAATATATTGAGGGAAGGCAAAGAAGAGGATTTGAAATCAAGGCAGAATTGCAGGAAACAGATTTCAGGAGGTAGATTCGAATCGCCTTTAAAGCACATGAAAAGCGGCAAAACGTTGACAATGATGCCCTTGGCCAAAAAGGGCGTATGCGTTTTTTCCTGAATATATTCAGGAAAAAACGCATACGCCCTTTTTGGCCAACCAAGCAACCTGGAAAGGCAAATCAGCGCTACAAAGAAGTCTCGCTTCCCATCGGTTAAAAGGGCCATGCTGAAAAAAGTGTCAAAACCAGAAATGCAGGACAGGCCATGGAGAAATGGGAGCCTTGCTACACTGATGGGCGGGATGTAAATTGCCAACAGCCACTCTGGAGAAGAGTACGGTGTGTCCTGAAACATCTAAAAAACACAGCTTAGAGAGCATAGGGCACTTCCACTCATGGGGGTATAAATTGGGAAAATGAAAAATCAGCAAGACACAAGCACCCCAAAGTTTAGGGCTGCTCTGTTGACAAGGACCTCCACTTCATTCCACCTTCAATATCCCAGGAAAGAGAAAAATGGATAAAGAAGTTGTGGTCCTTATGTACAATGGAATATCACTCAGCCGTGAAATCAATGTCATAAGGCTAGTAGCAGCATGATGAGTGGATTTAGGTACGACGATTCTAAGTGAAATAAGTCACACAGAAAAGGACACTTCTCATAAGGTATCACTGATAGAGGGAATGTAAAAACCGTTACACTTGAACTGAATTACAAAACAGAACAGAGTCACACATGCAGAAAACACACTATGGCTGCTTAACGGGAAAGGTGAGGTGGGGTGATACATAAAACAAGGGTTTCAAATTAGCTCAGATTCCGTTCCATAAACCCAATATGTAATAGACAAGACCTACTCCTTGCTCAGAGAACTGGACTCAACACGCCCTATTCACCGCACAAGAATATATCTGACTAGTAATAATCTTAAAACCTATGTATTCATATCTCTCTGTTAGTGTGTCAAGTGGGTGTAAAGCGGCATAAACACAGCAGTGAAAATCAGCTAAACCCCATTATAAAAATAAATTACTTTGAAAAACCCATGAAACAAAGACAGTGAAAGAGAGAGAAATTCTTACACAATGCGTTCAGGGGCTGTGATGCAACCTGGATTGACCATATCTAGACCCACAGCTGGATGAGACATAAGGGTGGACACTGTTGCGGCTGAGAGGTTTGGTGAGGTTGGGTGAGCAAACGCAGACCCTTTAAAGTAATACTGCATGGTACCCATCGCATGGGTCCCAAATCTCCAGGTTCAAGGGCATCTTCCTACATCGAAAACATGCATGAGAAACCCAGAAGATGGTACACCGTGTGATGGGGAAAGGTTTCTAAAACGCACCTCATTTCTCATCTCCTTGTGCCCGGGTTCGCTATTCCAGCCGCTTTACTAGCAATCTCCCTACTTGGAGCATCAGCACCTTTAACCTCCTGTTCCGTACAGGTTGCAATTTGTCCTGAGGATGAACGGGAAGACGTGGAACCAATGAGAGACTAGCTCTTGGTGTTGGGACAGGCACAGGTCACTCTATTTTCCCATCAGGAAGAAGAATTAACCACAGGCTCAGCCTGCCACCCGGAACCAAAACAGGGCCTGAAGCCATCCTGCGCTATTACGGCCAGCTCCCTAAAAATCGAGTGGTAAAATGGAGGTTCAGGGCACTGCAATTCACAAACCTGCAGACTTATAAATGATAACTCTCCTCCACAAATATATTGAGGGAAGGCAAAGAAGAGGATTTGAAATCAAGGCAGAATTGCAGGAAACAGATTTCAGGAGGTAGATTCGAATCGCCTTTAAAGCACATGAAAAGCGGAAAAACGTTGACAATGATGCCCTTGGCCAAAAAGGGCGTATGCGTTTTTTCCTGAATATATTCAGGAAAAAACGCATACGCCCTTTTTGGCCAACCAAGCAACCTGGAAAGGCAAATCAGCGCTACAAAGATGTCTCGCTTCCCTTCGGTTAAAAAGGCCATGCTGAAAAAAGTGTCAAAACCAGAAATGCAGGACAGGCCATGGAGAAATGGGAGCCTTGCTACACTGATGGGCGGGATGTAAATTGCCAACAGCCACTCTGGAGAAGCGTACGGTGAGTCCTGAAACATCTAAAAAACAAAGCTTAGAGAGCATAGGGCACTTCCACTCATGGGGTTATAAATTGGGAAAATTAAAAATCAGCAAGACACAAGCACCCCAAAGTTTAGGGCTGCTCTGTTGACAAGGACCTCCACTTCATTCCACCTTCAATATCCCAGGAAAGAGAAAAATGGATAAAGAAGTTGTGGTCCTTATGTACAATGGAATATCACTCAGCCATGAAATCAATGTCATAAGGCTAGTAGCAGCATGATGAGTGGATTTAGGTACGACGATTCTAAGTGAAATAAGTCACACAGAAAAGGACACTTCTCATAAGGTATCACTGATAGAGGGAATGTAAAAACCGTTACACTTGAACAGAATTACAAAACAGAACAGAGTCACACATGCAGAAAACACACTATGGCTGCTTAACGGGAAAGGTGAGGTGGGGTGATACATAAAACAAGGGTTTCAAATTAGCTCAGATACCGTTCCATAAACCCAATATGTAATAGACAAGACCTACTCCTTGCTCAGAGAACTGGACTCAACACGCCCTATTCACTGCACAAGAATATATCTGACTAGTAATAATCTTAAAACCTATGTATTGATATCTCTCTGTTAGTGTGTCAAGTGGGTAAAAAGCGGCATAAACACAGCAGTGAAAAGCAGCTAAACCGCATTATAAAAATAAATTACTTTGAAAAACCCATGAAACAAAGACAGGGAAAGAGAGAGAAATTCTTACACAATGCGTTCAGGGGCTGTGATGCAACCTGGATTGACCATATCTAGACCCACAGCTGGATGAGACATAAGGGTGGACACTGTTGCGGCTGAGAGGTTTGGTGAGGTTGGGTGAGCAAACGCAGACCCTTTAAAGTAATACTGCGTGGTACCCATCGCATGGGTCCCAAATCTCCAGGTTGAAGGCCATCTTCCTACATCGTAAACATGCATGAGATACCCAGAAGATGGTACACCGTGTGATGGGGAAAGGTTTCTAAAACGCACCTCATTTCTCATCTGCCTGTGCCCGGGTTTGCCATTCCAGCCACTTTACTAGCAATCTACCTCCTTGGAGCATCATCACCTTTAACCTCCTGTTCCGTACAGGTTGCAATTTGTCCTGAGGATGAACGGGAAGACGTGGAACCAATGAGAGACTAGCTCTTGGTGTTGGGACAGGCACAGGTCACTCTATTTTCCCATCAGGAAGAAGAATTAACCACAGGCTCAGCCTGCCCCCCGGACGCAGAACAGGGCCTGAAGCCATCCTGCGCTTTTGCGGCCAGCTCCCAAAAACGCGAGTTGTAAAATGGAGGTTCAGGGCACTGCAATTCACAAACCTGCAGAGTTATAAATGATAACTCTCGTCCACAAATATATTGAGGGAAGGCAAAGAAGAGGATTTGAAATCAAGGCAGAATTGCAGGAAACAGATTTCAGGAGGTAGATTCGAATCGCCTTTAAAGCACATGAAAAGCGGCAAAACGTTGACAATGATGCCCTTGGCCAAAAAGGGCGTATGCGTTTTTTCCTGAATATATTCAGGAAAAAACGCATACGCCCTTTTTGGCCAACCAAGCAACCTGGAAAGGCAAATCAGCGCTACAAAGAAGTCTCGCTTCCCATCGGTTAAAAGGGCCATGCTGAAAAAAGTGTCAAAACCAGAAATGCAGGACAGGCCATGGAGAAATGGGAGCCTTGCTACACTGATGGGCGGGATGTAAATTGCCAACAGCCACTCTGGAGAAGCGTACGGTGAGTCCTGAAACATCTAAAAAACACAGCTTAGAGAGCATAGGGCACTTCTACTCATGGGGGTATAAATTGGGAAAATGAAAAATCAGCAAGACACAAGCACCCCAAAGTTTAGGGCTGCTCTGTTGACAAGGACCTCCACTTCATTCCACCTTCAATATCCCAGGAAAGAGAAAAATGGATAAAAGAGTTGTGGTCCTTATGTACAAAGGAATATCACTCAGCCATGAAATCAATGTCATAAGGCTAGTAGCAGCATGATGAGTGGATTTAGGTACGACGATTCTAAGTGAAGTAAGTCACACAGAAAAGGACACTTCTCATAAGGTATCACTGATAGAGGGAATGTAAAAACCGTTACACTTGAACTGAATTACAAAACAGAACGGAGTCACACATGCAGAAAACACACTATGGCTGCTTAACGGGAAAGGTGAGGTGGGGTGATACATAAAACAAGGGTTTCAAATTAGCTCAGATACCGTTCCATAAACCCAATATGTAATAGACAAGACCTACTCCTTGCTCAGAGAACTGGACTCAACACGCCCTATTCACCGCACAAGAATATATCTGACTAGTAATAATCTTAAAACCTATGTATTCATATCTCTCTGTTAGTGTGTCAAGTGGGTGTAAAGCGGCATAAACACAGCAGTGAAAAGCAGCTAAACCCCATTATAAGAATAAATTACTTTTTCAAACCCATGAAACAAAGACAGTGAAAGAGAGCGAAATTCTTACACAATGCGTTCAGGGGCTGTGATCCAACCTGGATTGACCATATCTAGACCCACAGCTGGATGAGACATAAGGGTGGACACTCTTGAGGCTGAGAGGTTTGGTGAGGTTGGGTGAGCAAACGCAGACCCTTTAAAGTAATACTGCGTGGTACCCATCGCATGGGTCCCAAATCTCCAGGTTCAAGGGCATCTTCCTACATCGAAAACATGCATGAGAAACCCAGAAGATGGTACACCGTGTGATGGGGAAAGGTTTCTAAAACGCACCTCATTTCTCATCTCCTTGTGCTCGGGTTCGCCATTCCAGCCACTTTACTAGCAATCTCCCTCCTTGGAGCATCAGCACCTTTAACCTCCTGTTCCGTACAGGTTGCAATTTGTCCTGAGGATGAACGGGTAGACGGGGAACCAGTGAGAGACTAGCTCTTGGTGTTGGAACACGCAGAGGTCACTCTATTTTCCCATCAGGAAGAAGAATTAACCACAGGCTCAGCCTGCCCCCCGGAACCAGAACAGGGCCTGAAGCCATCCTGCGCTTTTGCGGCCATCTCCCAAAAACGCGAGTTGTAAAATGGAGGTTCAGGGCACTGCAATTCAAAAACCTGCAGAGTTATAAATGATACCTCTCGTCCACAAATATATTGAGGGAAGGCAAAGAAGAGGATTTGAAATCAAGGCAGAATTGCAGGAAACAGATTTCAGGAGGTAGATTCGAATCGCCTTTAAAGCACATGAAAAGCGGCAAAACGTTGACAATGATGCCCTTGGCCAAAAAGGGCGTATGCGTTTTTTCCTGAATATATTCAGGAAAAAACGCATACGCCCTTTTTGGCCAACCAAGCAACCTGGAAAGGCAAATCAGCGCTACAAAGAAGTCTCGCTTCCCATCGGTCAAAAGGGCCATGCTGAAAAAAGTGTCAAAACCAGAAATGCAGGACAGGCCATGGAGAAATGGGAGCCTTGCTACACTGATGGGCGGGATGTAAATTGCCAACAGCCACTCTGGAGAAGAGTACGGTGTGTCCTGAAACATCTAAAAAACACAGCTTAGAGAGCATAGGGCACTTCCACTCATGGGGGTATAAATTGGGAAAATGAAAAATCAGCAAGACACAAGCACCCCAAAGTTTAGGGCTGCTCTGTTGACAAGGACCTCCACTTCATTCCACCTTCAATATCCCAGGAAAGAGAAAAATGGATAAAGAAGTTGTGGTCCTTATGTACAATGGAATATCACTCAGCCATGAAATCAATGTCATAAGGCTAGTAGCAGCATGATGAGTGGATTTAGGTACGACGATTCTAAGTGAAATAAGTCACACAGAAAAGGACACTTCTCATAAGGTATCACTGATAGAGGGAATGTAAAAACCGTTACACTTGAACTGAATTACAAAACAGAACAGAGTCACACATGCAGAAAACACACTATGGCTGCTTAACGGGAAAGGTGAGGTGGGGTGATACATAAAACAAGGGTTTCAAATTAGCTCAGATACCGTTCCATAAACCCAATATGTAATAGACAAGACCTACTCCTTGCTCAGAGAACTGGACTCAACACGCCCTATTCACCGCACAAGAATATATCTGACTAGTAATAATCTTAAAACCTATGTATTGATATCTCTCTGTTAGTGTGTCAAGTGGGTGTAAAGCGGCATAAACACAGCAGTGAAAAGCAGCTAAACCCCATTATAAAAATAAATTACTTTGAAAAACCCATGAAACAAAGACAGTGAAAGAGAGCGAAATTCTTACACAATGCGTTCAGGGGCTGTGATGCAACCTGGATTGACCATATCTAGACCCACAGCTGGATGAGACATAAGGGTGGACACTCTTGGGGCTGAGAGGTTTGGTGAGGTTGGGTGAGCAAACGCAGACCCTTTAAAGTAATACTGCATGGTACCCATCGCATGGGTCCCATATCTCCAGGTTCAAGGGCATCTTCCTACATCGAAAACATGCATGAGAAACCCAGAAGATGGTACACCGTGTGATGAGGAAAGGTTTCTAAAACGCACCTCATTTCTCATCTCCTTGTGCCCGGATTCACTATTCCAGCCCTTTACTAGCAATCTCCCTACTTGGAGCATCATCACCTTTAACCTCCTGTTCCGTACAGGTTGCAATTTGTTCTGAGGATGAACGGGAAGACGTGGAACCAATGAGAGACTAGCTCTTGGTGTTGGGACAGGCACAGGTCACTCTATTTTCCCATCAGGAAGAAGAATTAACCACAGGCTCAGCCTGCCCCCCGGAACCAGAACAGGGCCTGAAGCCATCCTGCGCTATTGCGGCCAGCTCCCTAAAAAGCGAGTTGTAAAATGGAGGTTCAGGGCACTGCAATTCACAAACCTGCAGAGTTATAAATGATAACTCTCGTCCACAAATATATTGAGGGAAGGCAAAGAAGAGGATTTGAAATCAAGGCAGAATTGCAGGAAACAGATTTCAGGAGGTAGATTCGAATCGCCTTTAAAGCACATGAAAAGCGGCAAAACGTTGACAATGATGCCCTTGGCCAAAAAGGGCGTATGCGTTTTTTCCTGAATATATTCAGGAAAAAACGCATACGCCCTTTTTGGCCAACCAAGCAACCTGGAAAGGCAAATCAGCGCTACAAAGATGTCTCGCTTCCCTTCGGTTAAAAAGGCCATGCTGAAAAAAGTGTCAAAACCAGAAATGCAGGACAGGCCATGGAGAAATGGGAGCCTTGCTACACTGATGGGCGGGATGTAAATTGCCAACAGCCACTCTGGAGAAGCGTACGGTGAGTCCTGAAACATCTAAAAAACAAAGCTTAGAGAGCATAGGGCACTTCCACTCATGGGGTTATAAATTGGGAAAATTAAAAATCAGCAAGACACAAGCACCCCAAAGTTTAGGGCTGCTCTGTTGACAAGGACCTCCACTTCATTCCACCTTCAATATCCCAGGAAAGAGAAAAATGGATAAAGAAGTTGTGGTCCTTATGTACAATGGAATATCACTCAGCCATGAAATCAATGTCATAAGGCTAGTAGCAGCATGATGAGTGGATTTAGGTACGACGATTCTAAGTGAAATAAGTCACACAGAAAAGGACACTTCTCATAAGGTATCACTGATAGAGGGAATGTAAAAACCGTTACACTTGAACTGAATTACAAAACAGAACAGAGTCACACATGCAGAAAACACACTATGGCTGCTTAACGGGAAAGGTGAGGTGGGGTGATACATAAAACAAGGGTTTCAAATTAGCTCAGATACCGTTCCATAAACCCAATATGTAATAGACAAGACCTACTCCTTGCTCAGAGAACTGGACTCAACACGCCCTATTCACTGCACAAGAATATATCTGACTAGTAATAATCTTAAAACCTATGTATTGATATCTCTCTGTTAGTGTGTCAAGTGGGTAAAAAGCGGCATAAACACAGCAGTGAAAAGCAGCTAAACCCCATTATAAAAATAAATTACTTTGAAAAACCCATGAAACAAAGACAGTGAAAGAGAGAGAAATTCTTACACAATGCGTTCAGGGGCTGTGATGCAACCTGGATTGACCATATCTAGACCCACAGCTGGATGAGACATAAGGGTGGACACTGTTGCGGCTGAGAGGTTTGGTGAGGTTGGGTGAGCAAACGCAGACCCTTTAAAGTAATACTGCGTGGTACCCATCGCATGGGTCCCAAATCTCCAGGTTGAAGGCCATCTTCCTACATCGTAAACATGCATGAGATACCCAGAAGATGGTACACCGTGTGATGGGGAAAGGTTTCTAAAACGCACCTCATTTCTCATCTGCCTGTGCCCGGGTTTGCCATTCCAGCCACTTTACTAGCAATCTACCTCCTTGGAGCATCATCACCTTTAACCTCCTGTTCCGTACAGGTTGCAATTTGTCCTGAGGATGAACGGGAAGACGTGGAACCAATGAGAGACTAGCTCTTGGTGTTGGGACAGGCACAGGTCACTCTATTTTCCCATCAGGAAGAAGAATTAACCACAGGCTCAGCCTGCCCCCCGGATCAAGAACAGGGCCTGAAGCCATCCTGCGCTTTTGCGGCCAGCTCCCAAAAACGCGAGTTGTAAAATGGAGGTTCAGGGCACTGCAATTCACAAACCTGCAGAGTTATAAATGATAACTCTCGTCCACAAATATATTGAGGGAAGGCAAAGAAGAGGATTTGAAATCAAGGCAGAATTGCAGGAAACAGATTTCAGGAGGTAGATTCGAATCGCCTTTAAAGCACATGAAAAGCGGCAAAACGTTGACAATGATGCCCTTGGCCAAAAAGGGCGTATGCGTTTTTTCCTGAATATATTCAGGAAAAAACGCATACGCCCTTTTTGGCCAACCAAGCAACCTGGAAAGGCAAATCAGCGCTACAAAGAAGTCTCGCTTCCCATCGGTCAAAAGGGCCATGCTGAAAAAAGTGTCAAAACCAGAAATGCAGGACAGGCCATGGAGAAATGGGAGCCTTGCTACACTGATGGGCGGGATGTAAATTGCCAACAGCCACTCTGGAGAAGCGTACGGTGAGTCCTGAAACATCTGAAAAACACAGCTTAGAGAGCATAGGGCACTTCTACTCATGGGGGTATAAATTGGGAAAATGAAAAATCAGCAAGACACAAGCACCCCAAAGTTTAGGGCTGCTCTGTTGACAAGGACCTCCACTTCATTCCACCTTCAATATCCCAGGAAAGAGAAAAATGGATAATAGAGTTGTGGTCCTTATGTACAAAGGAATATCACTCAGCCATGAAATCAATGTCATAAGGCTAGTAGCAGCATGATGAGTGGATTTAGGTACGACGACTCTAAGTGAAGTAAGTCACACAGAAAAGGACACTTCTCATAAGGTATCACTGATAGAGGGAATGTAAAAACCGTTACACTTGAACTGAATTACAAAACAGAACGGAGTCACACATGCAGAAAACACACTATGGCTGCTTAACGGGAAAGGTGAGGTGGGGTGATACATAAAACAAGGGTTTCAAATTAGCTCAGATACCGTTCCATAAACCCAATATGTAATAGACAAGACCTACTCCTTGCTCAGAGAACTGGACTCAACACGCCCTATTCACCGCACAAGAATATATCTGACTAGTAATAATCTTAAAACCTATGTATTCATATCTCTCTGTTAGTGTGTCAAGTGGGTGTAAAGCGGCATAAACACAGCAGTGAAAAGCAGCTAAACCCCATTATAAGAATAAATTACTTTTTCAAACCCATGAAACAAAGACAGTGAAAGAGAGCGAAATTCTTACACAATGCGTTCAGGGGCTGTGATCCAACCTGGATTGACCATATCTAGACCCACAGCTGGATGAGACATAAGGGTGGACACTCTTGAGGCTGAGAGGTTTGGTGAGGTTGGGTGAGCAAACGCAGACCCTTTAAAGTAATACTGCGTGGTACCCATCGCATGGGTCCCAAATCTCCAGGTTCAAGGGCATCTTCCTCCATCGAAAACATGCATGAGAAACCCAGAAGATGGTACACCGTGTGATGGGGAAAGGTTTCTAAAACGCACCTCATTTCTCATCTCCTTGTGCCCGGGTTCGCCATCCCAGCCGCTTTACTAGCAATCTCCCTCCTTGGAGCATCAGCACCTTTAACCTCCTGTTCCGTACAGGTTGCAATTTGTCCTGAGGATGAACGGGTAGACGGGGAACCAGTGAGAGACTAGCTCTTGGTGTTGGAACACGCAGAGGTCACTCTATTTTCCCATCAGGAAGAAGAATTAACCACAGGCTCAGCCTGCCCCCCGGAACCAGAACAGGGCCTGAAGCCATCCTGCGCTTTTGCGGCCATCTCCCAAAAACGCGAGTTGTAAAATGGAGGTTCAGGGCACTGCAATTCAAAAACCTGCAGAGTTATAAATGATACCTCTCGTCCACAAATATATTGAGGGAAGGCAAAGAAGAGGATTTGAAATCAAGGCAGAATTGCAGGAAACAGATTTCAGGAGGTAGATTCGAATCGCCTTTAAAGCACATGAAAAGCGGCAAAACGTTGACAATGATGCCCTTGGCCAAAAAGGGCGTATGCGTTTTTTCCTGAATATATTCAAGAAAAAACGCATACGCCCTTTTTGGCCAACCAAGAAACCTGGAAAGGCAAATCAGCGCTACAAAGAAGTCTCGCTTCCCATCGGTTAAAAGGGCCATGCTGAAAAAAGTGTCAAAACCAGAAATGCAGGACAGGCCATGGAGAAATGGGAGCCTTGCTACACTGATGGGCGGGATGTAAATTGCCAACAGCCACTCTGGAGAAGAGTACGGTGTGTCCTGAAACATCTAAAAAACACAGCTTAGAGAGCATAGGGCACTTCCACTCATGGGGGTATAAATTGGGAAAATGAAAAATCAGCAAGACACAAGCACCCCAAAGTTTAGGGCTGCTCTGTTGACAAGGACCTCCACTTCATTCCACCTTCAATATCCCAGGAAAGAGAAAAATGGATAAAGAAGTTGTGGTCCTTATGTACAATGGAATATCACTCAGCCATGAAATCAATGTCATAAGGCTAGTAGCAGCATGATGAGTGGATTTAGGTACGACGATTCTAAGTGAAATAAGTCACACAGAAAAGGACACTTCTCATAAGGTATCACTGATAGAGGGAATGTAAAAACCGTTACACTTGAACTGAATTACAAAACAGAACAGAGTCACACATGCAGAAAACACACTATGGCTGCTTAACGGGAAAGGTGAGGTGGGGTGATACATAAAACAAGGGTTTCAAATTAGCTCAGATACCGTTCCATAAACCCAATATGTAATAGACAAGACCTACTCCTTGCTCAGAGAACTGGACTCAACACGCCCTATTCACCGCACAAGAATATATCTGACTAGTAATAATCTTAAAACCTATGTATTGATATCTCTCTGTTAGTGTGTCAAGTGGGTGTAAAGCGGCATAAACACAGCAGTGAAAAGCAGCTAAACCCCATTATAAAAATAAATTACTTTGAAAAACCCATGAAACAAAGACAGTGAAAGAGATAGAAATTCTTACACAATGCGTTCAGGGGCTGTGATGCAACCTGGATTGACCATATCTAGACCCACAGCTGGATGAGACATAAGGGTGGACACTCTTGGGGCTGAGAGGTTTGGTGAGGTTGGGTGAGCAAACGCAGACCCTTTAAAGTAATACTGCATGGTACCCATCGCATGGGTCCCATATCTCCAGGTTCAAGGGCATCTTCCTACATCGAAAACATGCATGAGAAACCCAGAAGATGGTACACCGTGTGATGGGGAAAGGTTTCTAAAACGCACCTCATTTCTCATCTGCCTGTGCCCGGGTTTGCCATTCCAGCCACTTTACTAGCAATCTCCCTCCTTGGAGCATCATCACCTTTAACCTCCTGTTCCGTACAGGTTGCAATTTGTCCTGAGGATGAACGGGAAGACGTGGAACCAATGAGAGACTAGCTCTTGGTTTTGGGACAGGCACAGGTCACTCTATTTTCCCATCAGGAAGAAGAATTAACCACAGGCTCAGCCTGCCCCCCGGATCAAGAACAGGGCCTGAAGCCATCCTGTGCTTTTGCGGCCATCTCCCAAAAACGCGAGTTGTAAAATGGAGGTTCAGGGCACTGCAATTCACAAACCTGCAGAGTTATAAATGATAACTCTCGTCCACAAATATATTGAGGGAAGGCAAAGAAGAGGATTTGAAATCAAGGCAGAATTGCAGGAAACAGATTTCAGGAGGTAGATTCGAATCGCCTTTAAAGCACATGAAAAGCGGCAAAACGTTGACAATGATGCCCTTGGCCAAAAAGGGCGTATGCGTTTTTTCCGGAATATATTCAGGAAAAAACGCATACGCCCTTTTTGGCCAACCAAGCAACCTGGAAAGGCAAATCAGCGCTACAAAGAAGTCTCGCTTCCCATCGGTTAAAAGGGCCATGCTGAAAAAAGTGTCAAAACCAGAAATGCAGGACAGGCCATGGAGAAATGGGAGCCTTGCTACACTGATGGGCGGGATGTAAATTGCCAAGAGCCACTCTGGAGAAGTGTCCGGTGAGTCCAGAAACATCTGAATAACACAGCTTAGAGAGCATAGGGCACTTCCACTCATGGGGGTATAAATTGGGAAAATGAAAAATCAGCAAGACACAAGCACCCCAAAGTTTAGGGCTGCTCTGTTGACAAGGACCTCCACTTCATTCCACCTTCAATATCCCAGGAAAGAGAAAAATGGATAAAGAAGTTGTGGTCCTTATGTACAATGGAATATCACTCAGCCATGAAATCAATGTCATAAGGCTAGTAGCAGCATGATGAGTGGATTTAGGTACGACGATTCTAAGTGAAATAAGTCACACAGAAAAGGACACTTCTCATAAGGTATCACTGATAGAGGGAATGTAAAAACCGTTACACTTGAACTGAATTACAAAACAGAACAGAGTCACACATGCAGAAAACACACTATGGCTGCTTAACGGGAAAGGTGAGGTGGGGTGATACATAAAACAAGGGTTTCAAATTAGCTCAGATACCGTTCCATAAACCCAATATGTAATAGACAAGACCTACTCCTTGCTCAGAGAACTGGACTCAACACGCCCTATTCACCGCACAAGAATATATCTGACTAGTAATAATCTTAAAACCTATGTATTGATATCTCTCTGTTAGTGTGTCAAGTGGGTGTAAAGCGGCATAAACACAGCAGTGAAAAGCAGCTAAACCCCATTATAAAAATAAGTTACTTTGAAAAACCCATGAAACAAAGACAGTGAAAGAGAGCGAAATTCTTACACAATGCGTTCAGGGGCTGTGATGCAACCTGGATTGACCATATCTAGACCCACAGCTGGATGAGACATAAGGGTGGACACTCTTGGGGCTGAGAGGTTTGGTGAGGTTGGGTGAGCAAACGCAGACCCTTTAGAGTAATACTGCGTGTTACCCATCGCATGGGTCCCAAATCTCCAGGTTCAAGGGCATCTTCCTACATCGAAAACATGCATGAGAAACCCAGAAGATGGTACACCGTGTGATGGGGAAAGGTTTCTAAAACGCACCTCATTTCTCATCTCCTTGTGCCCGGGTTCGGTATTCCAGCCGCTTTACTAGCAATCTCCCTACTTGGAGCATCAGCACCTTTAACCTCTTGTTTCGTACAGGTTGCAATTTGTCCTGAGGATGAACGGGAAGATGGGGAACGAATGAGAGACTAGCTCTTGGTGTTGGGACAGGCAGAGGTCACTCTATTTTCCCATCAGGAAGAAGAATTAACCACATGATCAGCCTGCCCCCTGGAACCAGAACAGGGCCTGAAGCCATCCTGCGCTTTTGCGGCCAGCTCCCAAAAAAGCGAGTTGTAAAATGGAGGTTCACGGCACTGCAATTCACAAACCTGCAGAGTTATAAATGATAACTCTCGTCCACAAATATATTGAGGGAAGGCAAAGAAGAGGATTTGAAATCAAGGCAGAATTGCAGGAAACAGATTTCAGGAGGTAGATTCGAATCGCCTTAAAGCACATGAAAAGCGGCAAAACGTTGACAATGATGCCCTTGGCCAAAAAGGGCGTATGCGTTTTTTCCTGAATATATTCAGGAAAAAACGCATACGCCCTTTTTGGCCAACCAAGCAACCTGGAAAGGCAAATCAGCGCTACAAAGAAGTCTCGCTTCCCATCGGTTAAAAGGGCCATGCTGAAAAAAGTGTCAAAACCAGAAATGCAGGACAGGCCATGGAGAAATGGGAGCCTTGCTACACTGATGGGCGGGATGTAAATTGCCAAGAGCCACTCTGGAGAAGAGTACGGTGTGTCCTGAAACATCTGAAAAACACAGCTTAGAGAGCATAGGGTACTTCCACTCATGGGGGTATAAATTGGGAAAATGAAAAATCAGCAAGACACAAGCACCCCAAAGTTTAGGGTTGCTCTGTTGACAAGGACCTCCACTTCATTCCACCTTAAATATGCCAGGAAAGAGAAAAATGGATAAAAGAGTTGTGGTCCTTATGTACAAAGGAATATCACTCAGCCATGAAATCAATGTCATAAGGCTAGTAGCAGCATGATGAGTGGATTTAGGTACGACGATTCTAAGTGAAATAAGTCACACAGAAAAGGACACTTCTCATAAGGTATCACTGATAGAGGGAATGTAAAAACCGTTACACTTGAACTGAATTACAAAACAGAACGGAGTCACACATGCAGAAAACACACTATGGCTGCTTAACGGGAAAGGTGAGGTGGGGTGATACATAAAACAAGGGTTTCAAATTAGCTCAGATACCGTTCCATAAACCCAATATGTAATAGACAAGACCTACTCCTTGCTCAGAGAACTGGACTCAACACGCCCTATTCACCGCACAAGAATATATCTGACTAGTAATAATCTTAAAACCTATGTATTCATATCTCTCTTTTTGTGTGTCAAGTGGGTGTAAAGCGGCATAAACACAGCAGTGAAAAGCAGCTAAACCCCATTATAAAAATAAATTACTTTGAAAAACCCATGAAACAAAGACAGTGAAAGAGAGCGAAATTCTTACACAATGCGTTCAGGGGCTGTGATCCAACCTGGATTGACCATATCTAGACCCACAGCTGGATGAGACATAAGGGTGGACACTCTTGAGGCTGAGAGGTTTGGTGAGGTTGGGTGAGCAAACGCAGACCCTTTAAAGTAATACTGCGTGGTACCCATCGCATGGGTCCCAAATCTCCAGGTTCAAGGGCATCTTCCTCCATCGAAAACATGCATGAGAAACCCAGAAGATGGTACACCGTGTGATGGGGAAAGGTTTCTAAAACGCACCTCATTTCTCATCTCCTTGTGCTCGGGTTCGCCATTCCAGCCACTTTACTAGCAATCTCCCTCCTTGGAGCATCAGCACCTTTAACCTCCTGTTCCGTACAGGTTGCAATTTGTCCTGAGGATGAACGGGAAGACGTGGAACCAATGAGAGACTAGCTCTTGGTGTTGGGACACGCAGAGGTCACTCTATTTTCCCATCAGGAAGAAGAATTAACCACAGGCTCAGCCTGCCACCCGGAACCAGAACAGGGCCTGAAGCCATCCTGAGCTTTTGCGGCCATCTCCCAAAAACGCGAGTTGTAAAATGGAGGTTCAGGGCACTGCAATTCACAAACCTGCAGAGTTATAAATGATACCTCTCGTCCACAAATATATTGAGGGAAGGCAAAGAAGAGGATTTGAAATCAAGGCAGAATTGCAGGAAACAGATTTCAGGAGGTAGATTCGAATCGCCTTTAAAGCACATGAAAAGCGGCAAAACGTTGACAATGATGCCCTTGGCCAAAAAGGGCGTATGCGTTTTTTCCTGAATATATTCAGGAAAAAACGCATACGCCCTTTTTGGCCAACCAAGCAACCTGGAAAGGCAAATCAGCGCTACAAAGATGTCTCGCTTCCCATCGGTCAAAAGGGCCATGCTGAAAAAAGTGTCAAAACCAGAAATGCAGGACAGGCCATGGAGAAATGGGAGCCTTGCTACACTGATGGGCGGGATGTAAATTGTCAACAGCCACTCTGGAGAACTGTACAGTGAGTCCTGAAACGTCTAAAAAGCAAAGCTTAGAGAGCATAGGGCACTTCCACTCATGGGGATATAAATTGGGAAAATGAAAAATCAGCAAGACACAAGCACCCCAAAGTTTAGGGCTGCTCTGTTGACAAGGACCTCCACTTCATTCCACCTTCAATATCCCAGGAAAGAGAAAAATGGATAAAGAAGTTGTGGTCCTTATGTACAATGGAATATCACTCAGCCATGAAATCAATGTCATAAGGCTAGTAGCAGCATGATGAGTGGATTTAGGTACGACGATTCTAAGTGAAATAAGTCACACAGAAAAGGACACTTCTCATAAGGTATCACTTATAGAGGGAATGTAAAAACCGTTACACTTGAACTGAATTACAAAACAGAACAGAGTCACACATGCAGAAAACACACTATGGCTGCTTAACGGGAAAGGTGAGGTGGGGTGATACATAAAACAAGGGTTTCAAATTAGCTCAGATACCGTTCCATAAACCCAATATGTAATAGACAAGACCTACTCCTTGCTCAGAGAACTGGACTCAACACGCCCTATTCACCGCACAAGAATATATCTGAGTAGTAATAATCTTAAAACCTATGTATTGATATCTCTGTTAGTGTGTCAAGTGGGTGTAAAGCGGCATAAACACAGCAGTGAAAAGCAGCTAAACCCCATTATAAAAATAAATTACTTTGAAAAACCCATGAAACAAAGACAGTGAAAGAGAGAGAAATTCTTACACAATGCGTTCAGGGGCTGTGATGCAACCTGGATTGACCATATCTAGACCCACAGCTGGATGAGACATAAGGGTGGACACTCTTGGGGCTGAGAGGTTTGGTGAGGTTGGGTGAGCAAACGCAGACCCTTTAAAGTAATACTGCGTGGTACCCATCGCATGGGTCCCAAATCTCCAGGTTCAAGGGCATCTTCCTACATCGAAAACATGCATGAGAAACCCAGAAGATGGTACACCGTGTGATGGGGAAAGGTTTCTAAAACGCACCTCATTTCTCATCTCCTTGTGCCCGGGTTCGGTATTCCAGCCGCTTTACTAGCAATCTCCCTCCTTGGAGCATCAGCACCTTTAACCTCCTGTTCCGTACAGGTTGCAATTTGTCCTGAGGGTGAACGGGAAGACGTGGAACCAATGAGAGACTAGCTCTTGGTGTTGGCACAGGCACAGGTCACTCTATTTTCCCATCAGGAAGAAGAATTAACCACAGGCTCAGCCTGCCACCCGGAACCAGAACAGGGCCTGAAGCCATCCTGCGCTATTGCGGCCAGCTCCCTAAAAAGCGAGTTGTAAAATGGAGGTTCAGGGCACTGCAATTCACAAACCTGCAGACTTATAAATGATAACTCTCGTCCACAAATATATTGAGGGAAGGCAAAGAAGAGGATTTGAAATCAAGGCAGAATTGCAGGAAACAGATTTCAGGAGGTAGATTCGAATCGCCTTTAAAGCACATGAAAAGCGGAAAAACTTTGACAATGATGCCCTTGGCCAAAAAGGGCGTATGCGTTTTTTCCTGAATATATTCAGGAAAAAACGCATACGCCCTTTTTGGCCAACCAAGCAACCTGGAAAAGCAAATCAGCGCTACAAAGAAGTCTCGCTTCCCATCGGTTAAAAGGGCCATGCTGAAAAAAGTGTCAAAACCAGAAATGCAGGACAGGCCATGGAGAAATGGGAGCCTTGCTACACTGATGGGCGGGATGTAAATTGCCAAGAGCCACTCTGGAGAAGAGTACGGTGTGTCCTGAAACATCTAAAAAACACAGCTTAGAGAGCATAGGGCACTTCCACTCATGGGGGTATAAATTGGGAAAATGAAAAATCAGCAAGACACAAGCACCCCAAAGTTTAGGGTTGCTCTGTTGACAAGGACCTCCACTTCATTCCACCTTAAATATGCCAGGAAAGAGAAAAATGGATGAAGGAGTTGTGGTCCTTATGTACAATGGAATATCACTCAGCCATGAAATCAATGTCATAAGGCTAGTAGCAGCATGATGAGTGGATTTAGGTACGACAATTCTAAGTGAAATAAATCACACAGAAAAGGACACTTCTCATAAGGTATCACTGATAGAGGGAATGCAAAAACCGTTACACTTGAACTGAATTACAAAACAGAACGAGTCACACATGCAGAAAACACACTATGGCTGCTTAACGGGAAAGGGGAGGTGGGGTGATACATAAAACAAGGGTTTCAAATTAGCTCAGATACCGTTCCATAAACCCAATGTGTAATAGACAAGACCTACTCCTTGCTCAGAGAACTGGACTCAACACGCCGTATTCACCGCACAAGAATATATCTGACTAGTAATAATCTTAAAACCTATGTATTGATATCTCTCTGTTAGTGTGTCAAGTGGGTGTAAAGCAGCATAAACACAGCAGTGAAAAGCAGCTAAACCCCATTATAAAAATAAATTACTTTGAAAAACCCATGAAACAAAGACAGTGAAAGAGAGAGAAATTCTTACACAATTCGTTCAGGGGCTGTGATGCAACCTGGATTGACCATATCTAGACCCACAGCTGGATGAGACATAAGGGTGGACACTCTTGGGGCTGAGAGGTTTGGTGAGGTTGGGTGAGCAAACGCAGACCCTTTAGAGTAATACTGCGTGGTACCCATCGCATGGGTCCCAAATCTCCAGGTTCAAGGGCATCTTCCTACATCGAAAACATGCATGAGAAACCCAGAAGATGGTACACCGTGTGATGGGGAAAGGTTTCTAAAACGCACCTCATTTCTCAACTCCTTGTGCCCGGGTTCGCCATTCCAACCGCTTTACTAGAAATCTCCCTACTTGGAGCATCAGCACCTTTAACCTCTTGTTTCGTACAGGTTGCAATTTGTCCTGAGGATGAACGGGAAGATGGGGAACGAATGAGAGACTAGCTCTTGGTGTTGGTACAGGCAGAGGTCACTCTATTTTCCCATCAGGAAGAAGAATTAACCACATGATCAGCCTGCCCCCTGGAACCAGAACAGGGCCTGAAGCCATCCTGCGCTTTTGCGGCCAGCTCCCAAAAAAGCGAGTTGTAAAATGGAGGTTCACGGCACTGCAATTCACAAACCTGCAGAGTTATAAATGATAACTCTCGTCCACAAATATATTGAGGGAAGGCAAAGAAGAGGATTTGAAATCAAAGCAGAATTGCAGGAAACAGATTTCAGGAGGTAGATTCGAATCGCCTTAAAGCACATGAAAATCGGCAAAACGTTGACAATGATGCCCTTGGCCAAAAAGGGCGTATGCGTTTTTTCCTGAATATATTCAGGAAAAAACGCATACGCCCTTTTTGGCCAACCAAGCAACCTGGAAAGGCAAATCAGCGATACAAAGAAGACTCGCTTCCCATCGGTCAAAAGGGCCATGCTGAAAAAAGTGTCAAAACCAGAAATGCAGGACATGCCATGGAGAAATGGGAGCCTTGCTACACTGATGGGCGGGATGTAAATTGCCAACAGCCACTCTGGAGAAGTGTACGGTGTGTCCTGAAACATCTAAAAAACACAGCTTAGAGAGCATAGGGCACTTCCACTCATGGGGGTATAAATTGGGAAAATTAAAAATCAGCAAGACACAAGCACCCCAAAGTTTAGGGCTGCTCTGTTGACAAGGACCTCCACTTCATTCCACCTTCAATATCCCAGGAAAGAGAAAAATGGATAAAGAAGTTGTGGTCCTTATGTACAATGGAATATCACTCAGCCATGAAATCAATGTCATAAGGTTAGTAGCAGCATGATGAGTGGATTTAGGTACGACGATTCCAAGTGAAATAAGTCACACAGAAAAGGACATTTCTCATAAGGTATCACTTATAGAGGGAATGTAAAAACCATTACACTTGAAGTGAATTACAAAACAGAACAGAGTCACACATTTAGAAAACACACTATGGCTGCTTAACGGGAAAGGTGAAGTGGGGTGATGCATAAAACAAGGGTTTCATATTAGCTCAAATACCGATCCATATACCCAATATGTAATAGACAAGACCTATTCCTTGCTCAGTGAAGTGGATGCAACACCCCCTATTCAACGAACAAGAATATATCTGACTAGTAAAAATCTTAAATCCTATGTATTGATGTCTCTCTGTTAGTGTGTCAATTGGGTGTAAAGGGGCATAAACACAGCAGTGAAAATCAGGTAAACCCCATTATAAAAATAAATTACTTTGAAAAACCCATGAAACAAAGACAGTGAAAGAGAGAGAAATTCTTACACAATTCTTTCAGGGGCTGTGATGCAACCTGGTGTGACCATATCTAGATCCACAGCCTGATGAGAAATAAAGCTGGACACTCTTGGGGCTGAAGGTCTCTTTCCCTATTTACCAGATTAGGAACGTAGAAAGGATGCCACCCTCTGGCCGTTACCTGCAAACGCAGCTTTAAAACATGTGCTAATGGTCACTTCATATGAACAAGTACTTCAGGGCTGTAAATGAAACGTGCCCTCAAAATGTCTTGAGGGAGGTAATGGCCAAAAATTTTCAAAATGTGACACTTACTTTAAGAAAACACTTTGAAGAACTGAGCTGTAATCACAGTTTGATAAATAAAAAGGGCATGCTTTAAAGCTCAATTTCAACAGATTATGGGACACATGCAAATTCAACCACAGATAGGCATCAGCTCGCACCGGTTAGAATAACCATCAGCAAGAAAACTACAAACAATAAATATTGAAGGTGTTTTGGAGAAATGCATACCCTCAATTTTAAGTGGGACGTAACCTGGAAAGAGCCACTAATGAGAACTGAATGGTGGTGCCTTTAAAACATACACACTGAGCTACCATATGATACAGCAAGCCCACTCCTTGGCCTATAACATAAGAAGATATAACTGGATAGACACAGGCAAACAAATGTGCATTGCAGCAGTATTACAATAGCCAAGACATGGAGGCAACCAGAAAGTCCATCAAGAGGTGCGTGGCCAAAGAAGAACTGGTACACGTACAGATGGAATATTAGCCAGGGAAAAAAATGAAACAATGCCATTTGCAGCACCATGTATGATTCTTGAGGTAATCAGGCAAATTGTACTAAGTCAGAAAGCAAAAGACACATATCCTATAATATCACTTATAGGTCTTAGCTAAAAATTGATACCAATGAAAATATTTCCACAGAGAAATGCAATCACAGATTCATTAAACAAACATATGGTTCACCAAATGGAAAGGTGTGAGGATTGGATACATTAGGATATTGGGGTTAAGATAGATATAGAAACACATGTGAAATATGTAATCACCAAAGACCTACGTAATACCAAGACAAGACTACTCAACATTGTGTCATAACCTACATGGGAAAATGATCCAAAGAAGAATAGATATATGTATATGTTTAAAAGAACCACATCTTTCACACCTAGAAGAAACAAAACATTTTAATTAAATTTGCTCTGACAAAAAATAAAAATTAAATTAAAAAAAGAACAAGAAGTAATGAGACATAAACTTAAGGGGCTATTTGCTGGCACATTGCATTCTAATTTACAACCAGAACATGACTTCCATTAAGGCTCTGTCATCACTAATAAAGCAGCTTTATAAGCAATGTTGAAGGTAGCTTAAAAGAAGTCTCACTAATTATTGATAGTAACAAGGAAACAAAGAAAAGTAAAAATCTCACTGCAAAAAGTATACATAGGGTAAGGATAGTAGATCAAACACTTATTAAACTTCTGTAAAGAATAAAAGACAACAGTAGTATGTTTTTTTAAAAAGAGAGGGCCCAAATAAATCTGAAATGAAAGAGATGATGTTACAACAGACACCACAGAAATACAAAGTATCCTAAGATACACACAGGGTAACTCAGGGCTCAGACTGGACAGAGCCCACTCTCCAGTCCCCTGTACATGACTTACAGGAGCCTCAGGAACTGAGGAGGGGGTCCCTGAGGAGAGGCTCAAGATAGAATATGGTAGGCATTAACATGACTGCATTCATCTTAAACATGCCTGAACTACATTCACACGAGATGATTTTGTCCTGTATGTACATCGGCACCTCTAGTTGGAACTGCAAATCTTTGGCTTCAACACCTCTACTGACAACATTAGCGTCACCTGCTGTGGACCGTCTCCTATAGGATTTCTAGAATCACAAAACATCGAAGCTTCACAGGACCCAGAGTCTGTGCAACTCCACACAGAGTCTCAGAGTCTCAACTCCACTCAGATACTCCACTCTTGGAGGGCACACACAAAGTAGTGTGCACATCAGGACCCAGGGGAAGGAGCAGTGACCCTGTAGGAGAATGACCAGAACTACCTGCTACTTTTAGAGGGTCTCCTGCAGAGGCAGGTGGTGGCTGTGGCTGTGGCTCACCGTGAGGACAACGACACTGGCAGCAGAAGTTCTGGGAAATACTCCTTGGTGTGAGCCCTCCCAGAGTCCGCCATTAGCCCCACCAAGAGCAAGGTAGGCTCCAGGGCTGGGTCGCCTCAGGCCAAACAACCAACAGGGAGGGAACCCAGCCCCATGCATCAGCAGACAAGCGGATTAAACTTTTTATTAAAGTTTTATTTAATCCGTAGACAAGCGGATTAAAGCTCTGCCCACCAAAGCAACACCCAGCTCTACCCACCACCAGTCCCTCCCATCAGGAAGCTTGCACAAGCCTCTAAGATAGACTCATCCACCGGAGAGCAGACAGCAGAAGCAAGAAGAACTACAATTCTGCAGCCTGTGGAAGGAAAACCACATTCACAGAAAGATAGACAAAATGAAAAGGCAGAGGACTTTATACCAGATCAAGGAACAAGATAAAACCCCAGAAAAAAAATGAAATGAGGTGGAGATAGGGAACCTTCCAGAAAAAGAATTCAGAATAATGATAGTGAAGTTGAGCCAAGACCTTGGAAAAAGAAAGGAGGCAAAGATCGAGAAGATGCAAGAAATGTTTAACAAAGACCTAGAAGAATTAAGGAACAAACACCTAGAAGAATTAAAGAACAAACAAACAGAGGTGAACAATGGAATAACTGAAATGAAAAATACACTAGAAGGAATCAGTAGCAGAATAACTGTGGCAGAAGAACGGATAAGTGACCTGGAAGACAGAAAGGTGGAAATCACTGCCATGGAACAGAATAAAGAAAAAGAATGAAAATAAACGAAGATACCCCAAGAGTCCTCTGGGACAACTTTAAACGCAACAACATTCGCATTATAGGGGTCCCAGAAGGAGAAGAGAGAGAGAAAGGACCCGAGAATATATTTGAAGAGATTATGGTCAAAAACTTCCCTAGCATGGGAAAAGAAATAGCCACCCAAGTCCAGAAGCACAGAGTGTCCCAGGCAGGATAAACCAAAGGAGAAAAATGACAAGACACATAGTAATCAAATTGACAAAAATTAACGACAAAGAAAAATGATTGAAAGCAGCAAGGGAAAAATGACAAATAACATACAAGGGAACTCCCATAAGGATAACAACTGATTTCTCAGCAGAAAATCTACAAGCCAGAAGGAAGTGGCATGATAAATTTAAAGTGATGAAAGGGAAGAACCTACAACCAAGAGTACTCCACCCTGCAAAGAGCTCATTCAGATTTGATGGAGAAATCAAAAGCCTTACAGACAAGCAAAAGCTAAGAGAATTCAGCACCATGAAACCAGCTCTACACCAAATGCTAAAGGAACTTCTCTAAGTGGGAAACACAAGAGAAGAAAAGGACCCACCAAGACAAACCCATAACAATTAAGAAAATAGTAGTAGGAACATACATATCGATAATTACCTTAAACGTGAATGCACTACATGTTCCAACCAAAAGACACAGGCTCGCTGAATGGATACAAAAACAAGACCCATATATATGCTGTCTACAAGAGATCCATTTCAGACCTAGGGACACATACAGACTCAAAGTGAGGCGATGGAAAAATATATTCTATGCAAATGAAAATCAAAAGAAAGCTGGAGTAGCAATACTCATATCAGATAAAATAGACTTTAAAATAAAGAATGTTACAAGAGACGAGGAAAGGCACTACATAATGGTCAGGGGATCAATCCAAGAAGAAGATATAACAATTATAAATATATATGTACCCAAAATAGGAGCAGCTCAATGTATAAGGCAACTGCTAACAGCTATAAAAGAGGAAATCGACAGTAACACAATAATAGCGGGGGACTTTAACAGCTCACTTACACCAGTGGAGATCAGCCAGACAGACAATTAATAAGGAAACACAAGCTTTAAATGACACAATAGACCAGATAGAGTTAATTGATATTTATAGGACATTCCATCCAAAAACAGCAGATTACACGTTCTTCTCAACTGCACACGGAACATTCTCCAGGATAGATCACATCTTGGGTCACAGATAAAGCCTCAGTAAATTTAAGAAAACTGAAATCATATCAAGCAGCTGTTCCGACCACAATGCTATGAGATTAGAAATCAATTACACGGAAAAAACCGTAAAAAACACAAACACATGGAAGCTAAACAATACGTTACTAAATAACCAAGAGATCACTGAAGAAATCAAAGAGGAAATCAAAAACTACCTAGAGACAAATGACAACAAAAACACGATGATCCAAAACCTATGGGATGCAGCAAAAGGAGTTCTAAGAGGGAAGTTTATAGCAATACAAGCCTACCTCAAGAAACAAGAAAAATCTCAAATAAACAATCTAACCTTACACCTAGAGGAACTAGAGAAAGAAGAACAAAACCCAAAGTTAGTAGAAGGAAAGAAATCATAAAGATCAGAGCAGAAATAAATGAAATAGAAACAAAGAAAACGAAAGCAAAGATCAATAAAACTAAAAGCTGGTTCTTTGAGAAGATAAGCAAAAATGATCAACCTTTAGCCAGACTCCAGAAAAAGAGGGAGAGGACGCAAATCAACAAAATTAGAAGTGAAAAAGCAGAAGTTACAACAGACACCACAGGAATACAAAGCATCCTAAGAGACTACTACAAGCAACTCTAGGCCAATAAAATGGACAATCTGGAAGAAATGGACAAATTCTTAGAAAGGGATAACCTTCTAAGACTGAACCAGGAAGAAATAGAAAATATGAACAAACCTATCACAAGCAATGAAATTGAAACTGTGATTAAAAATCTTCCAACAAACAAAAGTCCAGAACCAGATGGCATCACAGGTGAATTCTATCAAACATTTAGAGAAGAGCTAACACCCAACCTTCTCAAATTCTTCAAAACAATTGCAGGGGAAGGAACACTCCCAAACTCATTCTATGAGACCACCATCACCCTGATACCAAAATCAGACAGAGATACTACAAGGAAAGAAAATTATAGACCAATATCACTGATGAATATAGATGTAAAAATCCTCAACAAAATACTAGCAAACAGAATCGAACAACACATGAAAAGGATCATACACCATGATCAAGTGGGGTTTATCCCAGGGATGCGAGGATTCTTCAATATACACAAATCAATGTGATACACCATATTAACAAACTGTAGAATAAAACCATATGATCATCTCAATAGCTGAAGGAAAAGATTTTGAGAAAATTCAACACTCATTTACGATAAAAACTCTGCAGAGTGTGGGCATAGAGGGAAACTACCTCAACATAATAAAGGCCATATATGACAAACCCACAGCAAACAGCATTCTCAATGGTGAAAAACTGAAAGCGTTTCCTCTAAGATCAGGAACAAGACGAGGATGTCCACTCTCACCACTGCTATTCAACATAGTTTTGGAAGTCCTAGCCATGGCAATCAGAGAAGAAAAAGAAATAAAAGGAATACAAAAAGGAAAAGAAGAAGTAAAATTGTCACTGTTTGCAGATGACATGATATCATAGATAGAGAATCCTAAAGATGCCACCAGAAAACCACTGGAGCTAATCAATGAATTTGGTAAAGTTGCAGGATACAAAATTAATGCACAGAAATTGCTTGCATTCCTATACACTAACAATGAAAGATCAGAAAGAGAAATTAAGGAAACAATCCCATTACCACTGCAACAAAAAGAATAAAATACCTAGGAATAAACCTACCTAAGGAAGTAAAAGACCTGTACTCAGAAAACTATAAGACACTGATGAAAGAAATCAAAGATGATATAAACAGATGGAGACATATACCATGTTCTCGGATTAGAAGAATCAATATTGTGAAAATGACTATACTACCCAAAGCAATCTACAGATTCAATGCAATCCCGATCAAAATACCTTTGGCATTTTCTACAGAACAAGAAAAAAAAATCTTAAAATTTGTAGGGAGACACAAAAGACCCTGGATAGCCAAAGCAGTCTTGAGGGGGGAAAAAAAAGAGCTGGAGGAATCAGACTTCCAGACTTCAGACTATATTGCAAAGCTACAGTAATCAAGATAATATGGTACTGACACAAGAACAGAAATATAGGTCAATAGAACAGGATAGAAAGCACAGAGATAAACCCACGTACCTATGGTTCACTAATCTATGACAAAGGAGGCAAGGGTATACAATGGAGAAAAGACAGTGTCTTCAGCAAGTGGTGCTGGGAAAACTGGACAGTTACATGTAAAAGAATGAAATTAGTACACTCCCTAACACCATACACAAAAATAAACTCAAAATGGATTAGAGACCTAAATATAAGACCAGCCACTATAAAACTCTTAGAGGAAAACATAAGCAGAACAGTCTATGACATAAATCACAGCAAGATCCTTTTTGACCCACCTCCTAGAGAAATGGAAATTAAAAACAAAAATAAAAAAATGGGACCGAATGAAACATAAATTCTTTTGCACAGCAAAGGAAAACATAAGCAAGATGAAAAGACAACCATCAGAATGGGAGAAAATATTTTCAAATGAAGCAAATGGCAAAGGATTAATCTCCAAAAAGCAGCTCATGTAGCTCAATATCACAAAACCAAACAACCCAATCCAAAAATGGGCAGAAGACCTAAATAGACATTTCTCCAAAGAAGATATACAGGTTGCCAACAAACACATGAAAGGATGCTGAACATCACTAATCATTAGAGAAATGCAAATCAAAACTACAGTGAGGTATCACCTCACACCAGTCAGAATGGCCATCATCAAAAAATCTACCAACAATAAATGCTGGAGAGGCATTTATTGGAGCAAAGGGAACCCTCTTGCACTGTTGGTGGGAATGTAAATTGATATAGCCACTAGGGAGAACGGTATGGGGGTTCCTTAAAAACTAAAAATAGAACTACCATACAACCCAGCAAACCCACTCCTGGACATTTACCCTGAGAAAACCATAATTCAAAAAGAGTCATGTACCACAACGTTCACTGTAGCTCTATTTACAATAGCCAGGACATGGAAGCAACCTAAGTGTCCATCAACAGATAAATGGATAAAGAAGATGTGGCACATATATACAATGGAACATTATTCAGCCATAAAAAGAAACGAAATTGAGTTACTTTTAGTGAGGTGGATGGATCTAGAGTCTGTCCTACAGAGTGAAGTAAGTCAGAAAGAGAAAAACAAATACCGTATGCTAACACATATATATGGAATCTTAAAAAAAAAGTTTATGAAGAACCTAGGGGCAGGAAAGGATTAAGGACACAGACGTAGAGAAAGGACTTGAGGACATGGGGAGAGGGAAGGGTAAGCTGGGACAAAGTGAGAGAGTGGTATGGACATATATACACTACCAAATGTAAAATTGATAGCTACTGGGAAGCAGCCACATAGCACAGGGAGATCAGCTCTGTGCTTTGTGACCACCTAAAAGGGTGGGATAAGGGAGTGAGAGGGAGGTGCAAGAGGGAGGGGATATGGTGTTATATGTATACGCACAGCTGATTCACTTTTTTATACAGCAGAAACTAACACACAAGTGTAAAGCAATTATACTCCAATAAAGATGTAAAAGAAAAAAAAAAGCCCAGAGATAAACCTACACACCTATGGCCCACTAATCTATGACAAAGGAGGCAAGGGTATACAAAGGAGAAAAGACAGTCTCTTCAATAAGTGGTGCTGGGAAAAATGGACAGCTACATGTAAAAGAATGAAATTAGAACACTCCCTAACACCATACACAAAAAATAAACTCAAAATGGATTAGAGACCGAAATGTAAGACCGGACACTATAAAACTCTTAGAGGAAAACACAGGAAGAATACTCTTTGACATAAATCACAGCAAGATCTTTTTTGATCCACCTCCTAGAGTAATGGAATAAAAAAAATAAACATATGGGAGCAAATGAAACCTAAAAGCTTTTGCAAAGCAAAGGAAACTACAAACAAGACGAAAAGACAACCCTCACAATGGGAGAAAATATTTGCAAACGAATCAATGGACAAAGGATTAATCTCCAATGTATATAAACAGCTCATGCAGCTCAACAGTAAAAAAACAAACAACCCAATCCAAAAATGGGCAGATGACGTAAATAGACATTTGTCCCAAGAAGACATACAGATGACCAAGAAGCACATGAAAAGCTGCTCAACATCACTAATTATTAGAGAAATATAAACCAAAACTACAATGAGGTATCGCCTCACACGAGTTAGAATGGGCATCATCAGAAAATCTACAAGCAACAAATGCTGGAGAGGGTGTGGAGAAAAGGGAACCCTCTTACACTATTTGTGGGAATGTAAATTGATACAGTCACGATGGAGAACAGTATGGAGGTTCCTTAAAAGACTAAAAATAGAATTACCATATGACCCAGCAATCCCACTACTGGCCATATACCCAGAGAAAACCATAATTCAAAAAGACATATTCACCACAATATTCATTGCAGCACTGTTTACAATAGCCAGGTCATGGAAGCAACCTAAATGCCCATAGACAGACGAACAGAAAAGATGTGCTACATATATAAAATGGAATATTACTCAGCCATAAAAAGGAATGAAATTGGGTCATTTGTAGAGACGTGGATAGATCTAGAGACTGTCATACAGAGTGAAGTAAGTCAGAAAGAGAAAAACAAATATCATATATTAACGCATACATGTGGAACCTAGAAAAATGGTAAAGATGAACTGGTTTGCAAGGCAGAAATAGAGACACAGATGTAGAGAACAAATGTATGGACACCAAGGGGGGAAAGTGGCAGGGTGGTGGTGGTGGGATGAATTGCGAGCCTGGGATTGACATATATACACTTATATGTATAAAATAGGTTACCAATAAGAGCCTGCTGTATAAAAAAATGAATAAAATAAATTCAAAAATTAAAAAATAAATAATACTTAAAAAAATAAAACAGAAAAAAAGTTCTGTCCTTCCCATAGACGTATTTATATGAATGAATTATTTCCATGCTTATATCCATAAATACAAAAAGAGGAATAAAACTTACCTTGAACCAAAAAAGAAAAAAAAAAAAAAAACAGAACCCACTGGTCATACAGAGGAAAACCCTATCAGGGCACTTGCTCCAGGGGTAAACAATTCTGAAGTTGGTCACAGGTGGGGAATCATCTCCCATGCAGCCAGCAGCCCCCACACGAGGAGCGTCCTCATTGCAAAGCTGGGGGACCGTGAGGAGGCGTCTCTGAGTAAACGTGAGCT
Source organism: Balaenoptera borealis (assembly GCF_965194805.1). NCBI lineage: Eukaryota > Metazoa > Chordata > Mammalia > Artiodactyla > Balaenopteridae > Balaenoptera > Balaenoptera borealis. The sequence continues at coordinate 1,094,879 of NW_028123990.1, forward strand.
GAGCCCCAGGCCAGCTGCTGCTGAACTTTCCCCACCCTTCCCAGGTAAAACACCTGAATGTGTGCAAAGACTTTAAAAACTAGAGGAAGGGGCTTGGAGTCACACCAGCGACAGCACGCAGGCCGACTTGGTGCCTGCAGGCCAGCCAGGATGGTCCTGGCCCCGGGCGCTCGTCTGGAAGCTTTCCATTTCCCTGCCTGAGGTACCCCTCCTGTCCCGGCCCCCACTGCTTTTTTCCTTCCTCACCTCTGCCCGGGGAGAAATTCCAGCAGCAAGTATGGGTGACACATCCTCTTCTTTAGCAGGTGGCAGCCCGGCAACTCCTGCAGAAAGTCCAGCAGAGCCCCAGTCACACTGGGCCACTCATAGAGCCGTGGGCCCTACTCCCTCCCACCAGCCCAACCCCGAGACTGCTGACGGGGCAGAGAATATGGCGTCAGGCACAGCTGCAGAGGCTTTTGCTGCCTGGAGGGGTGTTTATATTGACCTCAACCCAGGCACACCTGGGAAGGGCTGGCCGGCCGGGTCAGGCTGCCCAGGTCAGCCAATCCTCGCCCCTCAGGGGCTCAGAGTTGCAGGAAATGGGCCTTGCTGCACTGGCCAGATCCAAGGAACAGGTGTAGGGTCCCGAGAGTCAGGATAGATAAGGGGCGGCAGCCCTGGCTTGTTTTCGAATCATTTTATCTGGTCCATGAGTGGGAGACAACTTCAAGAAGACCCTCTGCTAATGAGAGGAACCCAGGAGTCAGGGAGAGGAGGGGTGGTGGGTGGAGACAGAGGCCTGGTGCCCCGGCTGCAGTGGAAGCCCCTGGAAGACCAGGCAGAGGGAGGCCGCACAGAGTGAAGCCTAGGGTCACAGACCTGTTGGAGCTGCTGTTTGTTAGTTCAAGCTCTGCTCTGAGGTGCTCTGTGTCAGCTCTGAGTGACAGGGGTGCTGGGGGTGCTCTGCAATGAGGGCTATGTGCACGGTTCCTGTGTGCCCAGCCCTGCCGGGGTACCTGTCCACGGGAGCTCCATATCCAGGGAGGGGCCTGCCCACGAGAGCCCCGTGGGCTGCTGCGTACCTGCCCAGGTGAGCTCCATATCCTGGGAGGGGCCTGACCACAAGAGCCCCGTGGGCTGCTGGGGACCTGGTAGAGGACGCCAGGACAGTCAGTGAAGCCACAGAGGATATACATCTAGTAGTTCCTAATTCCTACACCCTGCTGGTCATTCTACCATCCACCAGGACATGGCATTCTGTATTAGACTTCAATGATGCCTTCTTCTGTATTCCATTAGTCCCAGAGTCACAAGAAATTTTGGCTGTGAGTGGCAGGACTCAACCTACAACAAAAACAATACTGCTGGGCCGTCCTGCCCCAGGGGTTCAAAAATTCCCACACCATCTTTGGGGAAACGTTAGCTAAAGACCTAAAAGATCTACCTCTGGAGAAGGGAACCCTCCTTCAATATGCAGATGACATTCTGATCACCAGCCCGACTAAGGAGGCCTCTGAACTACCTAGCCAATAAAAGATAGAAGGTGTCCAAGGAAAAGGCTCAAATATCACAAACTAAGGTGGCCTTCCTGGGCTTCATTCGCACAGAAGGTCGGAGAAGCCCACCCCAGGAAAGGGAAGAAGCCATTTGCAGCCTCACCTTTCCTGAAACTAGAAGACAGCTTAGGGGTTCCTGGGGAGACCGGGGTTTGCTGCATCTGGATCCCTAACTACAGTCTAATAGCTGGGCCTCTATATGAAACACTGAAAGGAAAAGATGATGATCCTTTTGAATAGAATCCAGAAGCGGCCTTTCAAGAATGGAAAGAGCAGTCAATTCAGACCCTGGCCCTGGACCTCCCTAAGTTAGCTAAACCCTTTGACCTTTACATTCCTGGTCCAAGGCGAATCGCCCTTGGAGTATTAGTGCAAAAACTGGGACCACTTGAAATGGAACAATGCAAGAATGCCCTCCAGGCATTGGCCAGCCACCCCATCCGACCAGGATACTGGGGGTATCTAAAAACCTGGAAATCAGCAGCCCACAAGGCCAGCTCCCTCCTAAGGGAAAAGGACGCCACTTGGTGATCCTAACCACCCACCATGCCCTGAAGTTGCAGGGATTGCTCCGTGGGCACAATGACCTCGAGTGAGGAGGCCCTCCAACACCAACCTCCAGAGAGACAACCTGGGTCAATGGGCCCCCATGACGACTCGTGTGACCATCACTTGACCTGGAGCTTCTCTCAGAAAACAACAAGAGTGTGCCCCAAAAGAGCAGACTATTGCTTACAGGACTTACTTCACCCAGAGTGGAGCTAATAAACTTGGCAGGGGAACCGTAAATAACGCTGCCACCATAGAAAAGCCTACAGACACCGCAGTGACGGCAGCCAATGAGACCGGCTGTACTCCTGGCTACTTCAAAAGGCCGTTGACTGAGTGGCCGTCATGGTCCTGGATCACCACCGGCCCTGGACTGTCTGGGAGTTGAGCAAGCAGGGCTCTGACACCTGGTGCTGTTTGTACGTTAATTCAGTGGCCTAACTGAAGAAAGCACAGACTACTGGTCAGAGCATCTAGGCTGGCAGAAACCATCAGCCTAAGGGGGCCGAACCAATGTGGAGCAGGGTAAAACCGCCCACCCCCCCAGCGTCTCTGCACATCTCTTTCCTGGACCCTTAAAGGTCATTAGAATCTATAAAACTTCCAATGCTGGTGCTCAGGCAGACGAGCAGTGAGGGAGGAGGCCTGCGGACAATCAACCTCACCTGGAGGCTGCTGGGGAGAAGTCCTGCCCCTCCCCCCGGGTATGAGGACACCCAACTCAGCATGAAGCATTTACAGAAGACGTGTCTGCACCCTCAGCACCCCAAGAATGAGGAATGGGACAAAAGGCAGAGGAGGGCTTTGTCACTGGCAAAGCCCATTAAAAATTCCTGGGAGATAAAAATAGAATCTGGGCAATAAAATAAAGTCTAACCATTTTTTCCTTTGTGCTTTGTCTAATTTCACTTGCTCCTAGGTTTCCACATGCAGAGGTCCCACACCCGACACTTCAGACCCGATTTCCTCGTGCAAAATGGCTGGGCCGACACCTCAGCTCGTGGGGCCCCGTGCAGACTCTGCGACATAGAGCCTGAGCTCCAGCCAACCTGGCCCTCGAGAGCTCCGCCCCCTCCCTCCCGCTGATGCTGACAGGATCCCTACACAGCAGCCCGGCCCACAACCCGCAGGGGAGCACACACTCTCACCTCTCCATTCTCTGATCAAAATATAAAGTTTTCCTTTGCTTCTGAACCAAAGTCAGTCTCGATCTGTTGGCTCCAATGACACTGGGCAGGGAGACCCTTGTTGGGGCCCACTCTGCAGGATCAGTAACAGAATTTGAGAACATTGTAACTTCAATGAACAGATGTGTGAGCCAAACTGTAATTAACATAGAGCAGTGTATAAGGCTCGTGTAAAATAAGATGTTTCTAACACTTCCATTTGATATTTCCATCACTTTATTATAAGCAAGTTCAGTGGAGGGGTTTGTCTTATTTGTCAGGTCAAGAGTAGAGAAATGCAGTGATTTCTTTCCAAGGATGTACATCTAATAATCTTGGTTGAAGTTTCAACCTTGTTTGGAATGATTTTCCATTGAAAATGATACCTCTCTTTCAGCTCCTAGATTTCTGAGAAGTATAAAATCTTATATTTTTTATTACCAAAGGGGAAAGGTGGGAGGAGGGATAAATTAACAGTTTCAGATTAACATATACACACTGCTATGTATAAAATATATCATCAACAAGGAACTACTGTATAGCACAGGGAACTATACTCAATATTTTGTAATGACCCCTGAGGGGAAATAACCTGAAAAACAATAGATATCTATATCGACATCATCTATCAACTACAGATAAAATGGAAACTAAAGGAGGCCGATGGTGAGCGTTTCTGAACCTGAAGACTTCAATCATCTAAAGTTCGGACTCTGCCTACGGCCCAAGTCCCTTAATGAACACACATGTACCAGTAGCTTAAAAATTCCCCAGATTGGAGTTCGGGGAGACACTGATTTGGAAAAATCCCTTGTGTTCTCCTTACATACACGGGACCTTTCCTACAGCTAAAACATGCCTGTGACACCCAGAAGATGGAACACGGTTGGATCAGGAAGATTTTGGAAAAGGCACCAAAACGCCTAATTTCCTGGTTGTTGGGTTCACCCCTCCAGCCTTTTTCCTTAAAATCTCCCCACTAGAGGATGTCAGCACCTTCAACATCCAGTTGCACAGAAATCGGAATTTGTCCAAAGGAAGAAGGGGAAGGAGGAGAAACAAGGAGAGCCAAGCCCTAGATGTTCGGAGAGGCACATGTCACTCTACTTTCCAGTCAGGAAGAAGAATTAAGCAAAGGCTTAGCCTGCCACCGGGAACCAGAGTAGGGCCAGAAGCAAACGAGCGGTTCTGCGGAAAGCTCCCAAAAAAGCGAGTTGACAAATGGAGCTCAGGGGCACTGCAATTCACAAACCTGCAGAATTATAAATGATAACTCTCGTCCACAAATATATTGAGGGAAGGCAACGAAGAGGATTTGAAATCAAAGCAGAATTGCAGGAAACAGATTTCAGGAGAAAGACTCGAATCACCCCTAAAGCACATGAAAAGCGGCAAAACGTCGACAATGATGCACTTGGCCAAAAAGAGCATATGCGTTTTTTTCTGAATGAATTCAGGAAAAAACCCATAGGCCCTTTTTGGCCAACCAAGCAAGCCGGAAATGCAATTCAGCGCTACAAAGAAGTCTGACTTCCCATCGGTCAAAATGGCCTTCCTAAAAAAGTGTAAAACAAGAAAAGCAGGAGAGGCCAGGGAGGAAAGGGAGCCTTGCTACACTGATGGGCGGGATGTAAATTGCCAACAGCCACTCTGGAGAAGTGTACGGTGTGTCCTGAAACATCTAAAAAACACAGCTTAGAGAGAATAGGGCACTTCCACTCATGGGGGTATAAATTGGGAAAATGAAAAATCAGCAAGACACAAGCACAACAAAGTTGAGGGCTGCTCTGTTGACAAGGACCTCCACTTCATTCCACCTTAAATATCCAAGGAAAGAGAAAAATGGATAAAGAAGTTGTGGTCCTTATGTACAATGGAATATCACTCAGCCATGAAATCAATGTCATAAGGCTAGTAGCAGCATGATGAGTGGATTTAGGTACGACGATTCTAAGTGAAATAAGTCACACAGAAAAGGACACTTCTCATAAGGTCTCACTGATAGAGGGAATGTAAAAACCGTTACACTTGAACTGAATTACAAAACAGAACAGAGTCACACATGCAGAAAACACACTATGGCTGCTTAACGGGAAAGGTGAGGTGGGGTGATACATAAAACAAGGGTTTCAAATTAGCTCAGATACCGTTGCATAAACCCAATATGTAATAGACAATACCTACTCCTTGCTCAGAGAACTGGACTCAACACGCCCTGTTCACCGCACAACATTATATCTGACTAGTAATAATCTTAAAACCTATATATTGATATCTCTCTGTTAGTGTGTCAAGTGGATGTAAAGCGGCATAAACACAACAGTGAAAAGCAGCTAAAACCCATTATAAAAATAAATAACTTTGAAAAACCCATGAAACAAAGACAGTGAAAGAGAGCGAAATTCTTACACAATGCGTTCAGGGGCTGTGATGAAACTTGGATTGACCATATCTAGACCCACAGCTGGATGAGACATAAGGGTGGACACTCTTGCGGCTGAGAGGTTTGGTGAGGTTGGGTGAGCAAATGCAGACCCTTTAAAGTACTACTGCGTGGTACCCATCCCATGGGTCCCAAATCTCCAGGTTCAAGGGCATCTTCCTACATCGAAAACATGCATGAGAAACCCAGAAGATGGTACACCGTGTGATGGGGAAAGGTTTCTAAAACGCACCTCATTTCTCATCTCCTTGTGCCCAGGTTCGCCATTCCAGCCGCTTTTCTAGCAAGCTCCCTACTTGGAGCATCAGCACCTTTAACCTTCTGTTCCATACAGGTTGCAATTTGTCCTGAGGATGAACGGGTAGATGGGGAACCAATGAGAGACTAGTTCTTGGTGTTGGGACAGGCAAAGGTCACTCTATTGTCCCATCAGGAAGAAGAATTTACCACAGACTCAGCCTGCCCCCCGGAACCAGAACAGGGCCTGAAGCCATCCTGCGCTTTTGCGGCCATCTCCAAAAAAGCGGGTTGTAAAATGGAGCTACAGGGCACTGCAATTCACAAACCTGCAGAATTATAAATGATAACTCTCGTCCACAAATATATTGAGGGAAGGCAAAGAAGAGGATTTGAAATCAAGGCAGAATTGCAGGAAACAGATTTCACGAGGTAGATTCGAATCGCCTTTAAAGCACATGAAAAGCGGCAAAACGTTGACAATGATGCCCTTGGCCAAAAAGGGCGTATGCGTTTTTTCCTGAATATATTCAGGAAAAAACGCATACGCCCTTTTTGGCCAACCAAGCAACCTGGAAAGGCAAATCAGCGCTACAAAGAAGACTCGCTACCCATCGCTCAAAAGGGCCATGCTGAAAAAAGTGTCAAAACCAGAAATGCAGGACAGGCCATGGAGAAATGGGTGCCTTGCTACACTGATGGGTGGGATGTAAATTGCCAACAGCCACTCTGGAGAAGTGTACGGTGTGTCCTGAAACATCTAAAAAACACAGCTTAGAGAGCATAGGGCACTTCCACGCATGGGGGTATAAATTGGGAAAATGAAAAATCAGCAAGACACAAGCACCCCAAAGTTTAGGGCTGCTCTGTTGACAAGGACCTCCACTTCATTCCACCTTCAATATCCCAGGAAAGAGAAAAATGGATAAAGAAGTTGTGGTCCTTATGTACAATGGAATATCACTCAGCCGTGAAATCAATGTCATAAGGCTAGTAGCAGCATGATGAGTGGATTTAGGTACGACGACTCTAAGTGAAATAAGTCACACAGAAAAGGACACTTCTCATAAGGTATCACTTATAGAGGGAATGTAAAAACCGTTACACTTGAACTGAATTACAAAACAGAACAGAGTCACACATGCAGAAAACACACTATAGTTGCTTAACGGGAAAGGTGAGGTGGGGTGATACATAAAACAAGGGTTTCAAATTAGCTCAGATACCGTTCCATAAACCCAATATGTAATAGACAAGACCTACTCCTTGCTCAGAGAACTGGACTCAACACGCCCTATTCACCGCACAAGAATATATCTGACTAGTAATAATCTTAAAACCTATGTATTGATATCTCTCTGTTAGTGTGTCAAGTGGGTGTAAAGCGGCATAAACACAGCGGTGAAAAGCAGCTAAACCCCATTATGAAAATAAATTACTTTGAAAAACCCATGAAACAAAGACAGTGAAAGAGAGAGAAATTCTTACACAATGCGTTCAGGGGCTGTGATGCAACCTGGATTGACCATATCTAGACCCATAGCTGGATGAGATCTAAGGGTGGACACTCTTGGGGCTGAGAGGTTTGGTGAGGTTGGGTGAGCAAACGCAGACCCTTTAAAGTAATACTGCGTGGTACCCATCGCATGGGTCCCAAATCACCAGGTTCAAGGGCATCTTCCTACATCGAAAACATGCATGAGAAACCCAGAAGATGGTACACCGTGTGATGGGGAAAGGTTTCTAAAACGCACCTCATTTCTAATCTCCTTGTGCCCGGGTTCGCCATTCCAGCCGCTTTACTAGCAATCTCCCTACTTGGAGCATCAGCACCTTTAACCTCCTGCTCCGTACAGGTTGCAATTTGTCCTGAGTGTGAACGGGAAGACGTTGGACCAATGAGAGACTGGCTCTTGGTGTTGGGACAGGCACAGGTCACTCTATTTTCCCATCAAGAAGAAGAATTAACCACAGGCTCAGCCTGCCCCCGGAACCAGAACAGGGCCTGAAGGCATCCTGCGCTTTTGCGGCCAGCTCCCTAAAAAGCGAGTTGTAAAATGGAGGTTCAGGGCACTGCAATTCACAAACCTGCAGAGTTATAAATGATAACTCTCGTCCACAAATATATTGAGGGAAGGCAAAGAAGAGGATTTGAAATCAAGGCAGAATTGCAGGAAACAGATTTCAGGAGGTAGATTCGAATCGCCTTTAAAGCACATGAAAAGCGGCAAAACGTTGACAATGATGCCCTTGGCCAAAAAGGGCGTATGCGTTTTTTCCTGAATATATTCAGGAAAAAACGCATACGCCCTTTTTGGCCAACCAAGCAACCTGGAAAGGCAAATCAGCGCTACAAAGATGTCTCGCTTCCCATCGGTTAAAAAGGCCATGCTGAAAAAAGTGTCAAAACCAGAAATGCAGGACAGGCCATGGAGAAATGGGAGCCTTGCTACACTGATGGGCGGGATGTAAATTGCCAACAGCCACTCTGGAGAAGCGTACGGTGAGTCCTGAAACATCTAAAAAACAAAGCTTAGAGAGCATAGGGCACTTCCACTCATGGGGTTATAAATTGGGAAAATTAAAAATCAGCAAGACACAAGCACCCCAAAGTTTAGGGCTGCTCTGTTGACAAGGACCTCCACTTCATTCCACCTTCAATATCCCAGGAAAGACAAAAATGGATAAAGAAGTTGTGGTCCTTATGTACAATGGAATATCACTCAGCCATGAAAGCAATGTCATAAGGCTAGTAGCAGCATGATGAGTGGATTTAGGTACGACGATTCTAAGTGAAATAAGTCACACAGAAAAGGACACTTCTCATAAGGTATCACTTATAGAGGGAATGTAAAAACCGTTACACTTGAACTGAATTACAAAACAGAACAGAGTCACACATGCAGAAAACACACTATGGCTGCTTAACGGGAAAGGTGAGGTGGGGTGATACATAAAACAAGGTTTTCAAATTAGCTCAGATACCATTCCATAAACCCAATATGTAATAGACAAGACCTACTCCTTGCTCAGAGAACTGGACTCAACACGCCCTATTCACCGCACAAGAATATATTTGACTAGTAATAATCTTCAAACCTATGTATTGATATCTCTCTGTTAGTGTGTCAAGTGGGTGTAAAGCGGCATAAACACAGCAGTGAAAAGCAGCTAAACCCCATTATAAAAATAAATTACTTTGAAAAACCCATGAAACAAAGACAGTGAAAGAGAGCGAAATTCTTACACAATGCGTTCAGGGGCTGTGATGCAACCTGGATTGACCATATCTAGACCCACAGCTGGATGAGACATAAGGGTGGACACTCTTGGGGCTGAGAGGTTTGGTGAGGTTGGGTGAGCAAACGCAGACCCTTTAAAGTAATACTGCGTGGTACCCATCGCATGGGTCCCAAATCTCCAGGTTCAAGGGCACCTTCCTACATCGAAAACATGCATGAGATACCCAGAAGATGGTACACCGTGTGATGGGGAAAGGTTTCTAAAACGCACCTCATTTCTCATCTCCTTGTGCTCGGGTTCGCCATTCCAGCCACTTTACTAGCAATCTCCTTCCTTGGAGCATCATCACCTTTAACCTCCTGTTCCGTACAGGTTGCAATTTGTCCTGAGGATGAACGGGAAGACGTGGAACCAATGAGAGACTAGCTCTTGGTGTTGGGACAGGCACAGGTCACTCTATTTTCCTATCAGGAAGAAGAATTAACCACAGGCTCAGCCTGCCACCCGGAACCAGAACAGGGCCTGAAGGCATCCTGCGCTATTGCGGCCAGCTCCCTAAAAAGCGAGTTGTAAAATGGAGGTTCAGGGCACTGCAATTCACAAAACTGCAGACTTATAAATGATAACTCTCGTCCACAAATATATTGAGGGAAGGCAAAGAAGAGGATTTGAAATCAAGGCAGAATTGCAGGAAACAGATTTCAGGAGGTAGATTCGAATCGCCTTTAAAGCACATGAAAAGCGGCAAAACGTTGACAATGATGCCCTTGGCCAAAAAGGGCGTATGCGTTTTTTCCTGAATATATTCAGGAAAAAACGCATACGCCATTTTTGGCCAAGCAAGCAACCTGGAAAGGCAAATCAGTGCTACAAAGAAGTCTCGCTTCCCATCGGTCAAAAGGCCCATGCTGAAAAAACTGTCAAAACCAGAAATGCAGGACATGCCATGGAGAAATGGGAGCCTTGCTACACTGATGGGCGGGATGTAAATTGTCAACAGCCACTCTGGAGAAGTGTACGGTGAGTCCTGAAACGTCTAAAAAGCAAAGCTTAGAGAGCATAGGGCACTTCCACTCATGGGGGTATAAATTGGGAAAATTAAAAATCAGCAAGACACAAGCACCCCAAAGTTTAGGGCTGCTCTGTTGACAAGGACCTCCACTTCATTCCACCTTCAATATCCCAGGAAAGAGAAAAATGGATAAAGAATTTGTGGTCCTTATGTACAATGGAATATCACTCAACCGTGAAATCAATGTCATAAGGCTAGTAGCAGCATGATGAGTGGATTTAGGTACGACGACTCTAAGTGAAATAAGTCACACAGAAAAGGACACTTCTCATAAGGTATCACTTATAGAGGGAATGTAAAAACCGTTACACTTGAACTGAATTACAAAACAGAACAGAGTCACACATGCAGAAAACACACTATGGCTGCTTAACGGGAAAGGTGAGGTGGGGTGATACATAAAACAAGGGTTTCAAATTAGCTCAGATACCGTTCCATAAACCCAATATGTAATAGACAAGACCTACTCCTTGCTCAGAGAACTGGACTCAACACGCCCTATTAACCGCACAAGAATATATCTGACTAGTAATAATCTTAAAAGCTATGTATTGATATCTCTCTGTTAGTGTGTCAAGTGGGTGTAAAGCGGCATAAACACAGCAGTGAAAAGCAGCTAAACACCATTATAAAAATAAATTACTTTGAAAAACCCATGAAACAAAGACAGTGAAAGAGAGCGAAATTCTTACACAATGCGTTCAGGGGCTGTGATGCAACCTGGATTGACCATATCTAGACCCACAGCTGGATGAGACATAAGGGTGGACACTGTTGCGGCTGAGAGGTTTGGTGAGGTTGGGTGAGCAAACGCAGACCCTTTAAAGTAATACTGCGTGGTACCCATCGCATGGGTCCCAAATCTCCAGGTTCAAGGGCATCTTCCTACATCGAAAACATGCATGAGAAACCCAGAAGATGGTACACCGTGTGATGGGGAAAGGTTTCTAAAACGCACCTCATTTCTCATCTCCTTGTGCTCGGGTTCGCCATTCCAGCCACTTTACTAGCAATCTCCCTCCTTGGAGCATCATCACCTTTAACCTCCTGTTCCGTACAGGTTGCAATTTGTCCTGAGGATGAACGGGAAGACGTGAAACCAATGAGAGACTATTTCTTGGTGTTGGGACAGGCACAGGTCACTCTATTTTCCCATCAGGAAGAAGAATTAACCACAGGCTCAGCCTGCCCCCCGGAACAAGAACAGGGCCTGAAGCCATCCTGCGCTTTTGCGGCCATCTCCCAAAAACGCGAGTTGTAAAATGGAGGTTCAGGGCACTGCAATTCACAAACCTGCAGAGTTATAAATGATAACTCTCGTCCACAAATATATTGAGGGAAGGCAAAGAAGAGGATTTGAAATCAAGGCAGAATTGCAGGAAACAGATTTCAGGAGGTAGATTCGAATCGCCTTTAAAGCACATGAAAAGCGGCAAAACGTTGACAATGATGCCCTTGGCCAAAAAGGGCGTATGCGTTTTTTCCTGAATATATTCAGGAAAAAACGCATACGCCCTTTTTGGCCAACCAAGCAACCTGGAAAGGCAAATCAGCGCTACAAAGATGTCTCGCTTCCCATCGGTCAAAAGGGCCATGCTGAAAAAAGTGTCAAAACCAGAAATGCAGGACAGGCCATGGAGAAATGGGAGCCTTGCTACACTGATGGGCGGGATGTAAATTGTCAACAGCCACTCTGGAGAAGCGTACGGTGAGTCCTGAAACGTCTAAAAAGCAAAGCTTAGAGAGCATAGGGCACTTCCACTCATGGGGGTATAAATTGGGAAAATTAAAAATCAGCAAGACACAAGCACCCCAAAGTTTAGGGCTGCTCTGTTGACAAGGACCTCCACTTCATTCCACCTTCAATATCCCAGGAAAGAGAAAAATGGATAAAGAAGTTGTGGTCCTTATGTACAATGGAATATCACTCAGCCATGAAATCAATGTCATAAGGCTAGTAGCAGCATGATGAGTGGATTTAGGTACGACGATTCTAAGTGAAATAAGTCACACAGAAAAGGACACTTCTCATAAGGTATCACTGATAGAGGGAATGTAAAAACCGTTACACTTGAACTGAATTACAAAACAGAACAGAGTCACACATGCAGAAAACACACTATGGCTGCTTAACGGGAAAGGTGAGGTGGGGTGATACATAAAACAAGGGTTTCAAATTAGCTCAGATACCATTCCATAAAACCAATATGTAATAGACAAGACCTACTCCTTGCTCAGAGAACTGGACTCAACACGCCCTATTCACCGCACAAGAATATATCTGACTAGTAATAATCTTAAAACCTATGTATAGATATCTCTCTGTTAGTGTGTCAAGTGGGTGTAAAGCGGCATAAACACAGAAGTGAAAAGCAGCTAAACCCCATTATAAAAATAAATTACTTTGAATAACCCATGAAACAAAGACAGTGAAAGAGAGCGAAATTCTTACACAATTCGTTCAGGGGCTGTGATGCAACCTGGATTGACCATATCTAGACCCACAGCTGGATGAGACATAAGGGTGGACACTCTTGGGGCTGAGAGGTTTGGTGAGGTTGGGTGAGCAAACGCAGACCCTTTACAGTAATACTGCATGGTACCCATCGCATGGGTCACAAATCTCCAGGTTCAAGGGCATCTTCCTACATCGAAAACATGCATGAGAAACCCAGAAGATGGTACACCGTGTGATGTGGAAAGGTTTCTAAAACGCACATCATTTCTCATCTCCTTGTGGCCGGGTTCGCTATTCCAGCCGCTTTACTAGCAATCTCCCTACTTGGAGCATCAGCACCTTTAACCTCCTGTTCCGTACAGTTTCCAATTTGTCCTGAGGATGAACTGGAAGACGTGGAACCAATGAGAGACTAGCTCTTGGTGTTGGGACAGGCACAGGTCACTCTATTTTCCCATCAGGAAGAAGAATTAACCACAGGCTCAGCCTGCCCCCGGAACCAGAACCGGGCCTGAAGGCATCCTGCGCTTTTGCGGCCAGCTCCCTAAAAAGCGAGTTGTAAAATGGAGGTTCAGGGCACTGCAATTCACAAACCTGCAGAGTTATAAATGATAACTCTCGTCCACAAATATATTGAGGGAAGGCAAAGAAGAGGATTTGAAATCAAGGCAGAATTGCAGGAAACAGATTTCAGGAGGTAGATTCGAATCGCCTTTAAAGCACATGAAAAGCGGCAAAACGTTGACAATGATGCCCTTGGCCAAAAAGGGCGTATGCGTTTTTTTCCTAAATATATTCAGGAAAAAACGCATACGCCCTTTTTGGCCAACCAAGCAACCTGGAAAGGCAAATCAGCGCTACAAAGATGTCTCGCTTCCCATCGGTCAAAAGGGCCATGCTGAAAAAAGTCTCAAAACCAAAAATGCAGGACAGGCCATGGAGAAATGGGAGCCTTGCTACACTGATGGGCGGGATGTAAATTGTCAACAGCCACTCTGGAGAAGTGTACGGTGAGTCCTGAAACGTCTAAAAAGCAAAGCTTAGAGAGCATAGGGCACTTCCACTCATGGGGGTATAAATTGGGAAAATGAAAAATCAGCAAGACACAAGCACCCCAAAGTTTAGGGCTGCTCTGTTGACAAGGACCTCCACTTCATTCCACCTTCAATATCCCAGGAAAGAGAAAAATGGATAAAGAAGTTGTGGTCCTTATGTACAATGGAATATCACTCAGCCGTGAAATCAATGTCATAAGGCTAGTAGCAGCATGATGAGTGGATTTAGGTACGACGACTCTAAGTGAAATAAGTCACACAGAAAAGGACACTTCCCATAAGGTATCACTTATAGAGGGAATGTAAAAACCGTTACACTTGAACTGAATTACAAAACAGAACAGAGTCACACATGCAGAAAACACACTATGGCTGCTTAACGGGAAAGGTGAGGTGGGGTGATACATAAAACAAGGGTTTCAAATTAGCTCAGATACCGTTCCATAAACCCAATATGTAATAGACAAGACCTACTCCTTGCTCAGAGAACTGGACTCAACACGCCCTATTCACCGCACAAGAATATATCTGACTAGTAATAATCTTAAAACCTATGTATTGATATCTCTCTGTTAGTGTGTCAAGTGGGTGTAAAGCGGCATAAACACAGCAGTGAAAAGCAGCTAAACCCCATTATAAAAATAAATTACTTTGAAAAACCCATGAAACAAAGACAGTGAAAGAGATAGAAATTCTTACACAATGCGTTCACGGGCTGTGATGCAACCTGGATTGACCATATCTAGACCCACAGCTGGATGAGACATAAGGGTGGACACTCTTGGGGCTGAGAGGTTTGGTGAGGTTGGGTGAGCAAACACAGACCCTTTCAAGTAATACTGCGTGGTACCCATCGCATGGGTCCCAAATCTCCAGGTTCAAGGGCATCTTCCTACATCGAAAACATGCATGAGAAACCCAGAAGATGGTACACCGTGTGATGTGGAAAGGTTTCTAAAACGCACCTCATTTCTCATCTCCTTGTGCCCGGGTTCGCTATTCCAGCCGCTTTACTAGCAATCTCCCTACTTGGAGCATCAGCACCTTTAACCTCCTGCTCCGTACAGGTTGCAATTTGTCCTGAGGGTGAACGGGAAGACGTGGAACCAATGAGAGACTAGCTCTTGGTGTTGGGACAGGCACAGGTCACTCTATTTTCCCATCAGGAAGAAGAATTAACCACAGGCTCAGCCTGCCCCCGGAACCAGAACAGGGCCTGAAGGCATCCTGCGCTTTTGCGGCCAGCTCCCTAAAAAGCGAGTTGTAAAATGGAGGTTCAGGGCACTGCAATTCACAAACCTGCAGAGTTATAAATGATAACTCTCGTCCACAAATATATTGAGGGAAGGCAAAGAAGAGGATTTGAAATCAAGGCAGAATTGCAGGAAACAGATTTCAGGAGGTAGATTCGAATCGCCTTTAAAGCACATGAAAAGCGGCAAAACGTTGACAATGATGCCCTTGGCCAAAAAGGGCGTATGCGTTTTTTCCTGAATATATTCAGGAAAAAACGCATACGCCCTTTTTGGCCAACCAAGCAACCTGGAAAGGCAAATCAGCGCTACAAAGATGTCTCGCTTCCCATCGGTCAAAAGGGCCATGCTGAAAAAAGTCTCAAAACCAAAAATGCAGGACAGGCCATGGAGAAATGGGAGCCTTGCTACACTGATGGGCGGGATGTAAATTGTCAACAGCCACTCTGGAGAAGTGTACGGTGAGTCCTGAAACGTCTAAAAAGCAAAGCTTAGAGAGCATAGGGCACTTCCACTCATGGGGGTATAAATTGGGAAAATTAAAAATCAGCAAGACACAAGCACCCCAAAGTTTAGGGCTGCTCTGTTGACAAGGACCTCCACTTCATTCCACCTTCAATATCCCAGGAAAGAGAAAAATGGATAAAGAAGTTGTGGTCCTTATGTACAATGGAATATCACTCAGCCGTGAAATCAATGTCATAAGGCTAGTAGCAGCATGATGAGTGGATTTAGGTACGACGACTCTAAGTGAAATAAGTCACACAGAAAAGGACACTTCTCATAAGGTATCACTTATAGAGGGAATGTAAAAACCGTTACACTTGAACTGAATTACAAAACAGAACAGAGTCACACATGCAGAAAACACACTATGGCTGCTTAACGGGAAAGGTGAGGTGGGGTGATACATAAAACAAGGGTTTCAAATTAGCTCAGATACCGTTCCATAAACCCAATATGTAATAGACAAGACCTACTCCTTGCTCAGAGAACTGGACTCAACACGCCCTATTCACCGCACAAGAATATATCTGACTAGTAATAATCTTAAAACCTATGTATTGATATCTCTCTGTTAGTGTGTCAAGTGGGTGTAAAGCGGCATAAACACAGCAGTGAAAAGCAGCTAAACCCCATTATAAAAATAAATTACTTTGAAAAACCCATGAAACAAAGACAGTGAAAGAGAGCGAAATTCTTACACAATGCGTTCAGGGGCTGTGATGCAACCTGGATTGACCATATCTAGACCCACAGCTGGATGAGACATAAGGGTGGACACTGTTGCGGCTGAGAGGTTTGGTGAGGTTGGGTGAGCAAACGCAGCCCCTTTAAAGTAATACTGCGTGGTACCCATCGCATGGGTCCCAAATCTCCAGGTTCAAGGGCATCTTCCTACATCGAAAACATGCATGAGAAACCCAGAAGATGGTACACCGTGTGATGGGGAAAGGTTTCTAAAACGCACCTCATTTCTCATCTCCTTGTGCTCGGGTTCGCCATTCCAGCCACTTTACTAGCAATCTCCCTCCTTGGAGCATCATCACCTTTAACCTCCTGTTCCGTACAGGTTGCAATTTGTCCTGAGGATGAACGGGAAGACGTGAAACCAATGAGAGACTATCTCTTGGTGTTGGGACAGGCACAGGTCACTATATTTTCCCATCAGGAAGAAGAATTAACCACAGGCTCAGCCTGCCCCCCGGAACAAGAACAGGGCCTGAAGCCATCCTGCGCTTTTGCGGCCAGCTCCCAAAAACGCGAGTTGTAAAATGGAGGTTCAGGGCACTGCAATTCACAAACCTGCAGAGTTATAAATGATAACTCTCGTCCACAAATATATTGAGGGAAGGCAAAGAAGAGGATTTGAAATCAAGGCAGAATTGCAGGAAACAGATTTCAGGAGGTAGATTCGAATCGCCTTTAAAGCACATGAAAAGCGGCAAAACGTTGACAATGATGCCCTTGGCCAAAAAGGGCGTATGCGTTTTTTCCTGAATATATTCAGGAAAAAACGCATACGCCCTTTTTGGCCAACCAAGCAACCTGGAAAGGCAAATCAGCGCTACAAAGATGTCTCGCTTCCCATCGGTCAAAAGGGCCATGCTGAAAAAAGTCTCAAAACCAGAAATGCAGGACAGGCCATGGAGAAATGGGAGCCTTGCTACACTGATGGGCGGGATGTAAATTGTCAACAGCCACTCTGGAGAAGTGTACGGTGAGTCCTGAAACGTCTAAAAAGCAAAGCTTAGAGAGCATAGGGCACTTCCACTCATGGGGGTATAAATTGGGAAAATTAAAAATCAGCAAGACACAAGCACCCCAAAGTTTAGGGCTGCTCTGTTGACAAGGACCTCCACTTCATTCCACCTTCAATATCCCAGGAAAGAGAAAAATGGATAAAGAAGTTGTGGTCCTTATGTACAATGGAATATCACTCAGCCGTGAAATCAATGTCATAAGGCTAGTAGCAGCATGATGAGTGGATTTAGGTACGACGACTCTAAGTGAAATAAGTCACACAGAAAAGGACACTTCTCATAAGGTATCACTTATAGAGGGAATGTAAAAACCGTTACACTTGAACTGAATTACAAAACAGAACAGAGTCACACATGCAGAAAACACACTATGGCTGCTTAACGGGAAAGGTGAGGTGGGGTGATACATAAAACAAGGGTTTCAAATTAGCTCAGATACCGTTCCATAAACCCAATATGTAATAGACAAGACCTACTCCTTGCTCAGAGAACTGGACTCAACACGCCCTATTCACCGCACAAGAATATATCTGACTAGTAATAATCTTAAAACCTATGTATTGATATCTCTCTGTTAGTGTGTCAAGTGGGTGTAAAGCGGCATAAACACAGCAGTGAAAAGCAGCTAAACCCCATTATAAAAATAAATTACTTTGAAAAACCCATGAAACAAAGACAGTGAAAGAGAGCGAAATTCTTACACAATGCGTTCAGGGGCTGTGATGCAACCTGGATTGACCATATCTAGACCCACAGCTGGATGAGACATAAGGGTGGACACTGTTGCGGCTGAGAGGTTTGGTGAGGTTGGGTGAGCAAACGCAGCCCCTTTAAAGTAATACTGCGTGGTACCCATCGCATGGGTCCCAAATCTCCAGGTTCAAGGGCATCTTCCTACATCGAAAACATGCATGAGAAACCCAGAAGATGGTACACCGTGTGATGGGGAAAGGTTTCTAAAACGCACCTCATTTCTCATCTCCTTGTGCTCGGGTTCGCCATTCCAGCCACTTTACTAGCAATCTCCCTCCTTGGAGCATCATCACCTTTAACCTCCTGTTCCGTACAGGTTGCAATTTGTCCTGAGGATGAACGGGAAGACGTGAAACCAATGAGAGACTATCTCTTGGTGTTGGGACAGGCACAGGTCACTATATTTTCCCATCAGGAAGAAGAATTAACCACAGGCTCAGCCTGCCCCCCGGAACAAGAACAGGGCCTGAAGCCATCCTGCGCTTTTGCGGCCAGCTCCCAAAAACGCGAGTTGTAAAATGGAGGTTCAGGGCACTGCAATTCACAAACCTGCAGAGTTATAAATGATAACTCTCGTCCACAAATATATTGAGGGAAGTCAAAGAAGAGGATTTGAAATCAAGGCAGAATTGCAGGAAACAGATTTCAGGAGGTAGATTCGAATCGCCTTTAAAGCACATGAAAAGCGGCAAAACGTTGACAATGATGCCCTTGGCCAAAAAGGGCGTATGCGTTTTTTCCTGAATATATTCAGGAAAAAACGCATACGCCCTTTTTGGCCAACCAAGCAACCTGGAAAGGCAAATCAGCGCTAAAAAGATGTCTCGCTTCCCATCGGTCAAAAGGGCCATGCTGAAAAAAGTGTCAAAACCAGAAATGCAGGACAGGCCATGGAGAAATGGGAGCCTTGCTACACTGATGGGCGGGATGTAAATTGTCAACAGCCACTCTGGAGAAGCGTACGGTGAGTCCTGAAACGTCTAAAAAACAAAGCTTAGAGAGCATAGGGCACTTCCACTCATGGGGGTATAAATTGGGAAAATTAAAAATCAGCAAGACACAAGCACCCCAAAGTTTAGGGCTGCTCTGTTGACAAGGACCTCCACTTCATTCCACCTTCAATATCCCAGGAAAGAGAAAAATGGATAAAGAAGTTGTGGTCCTTATGTACAATGGAATATCACTCAGCCGTGAAATCAATGTCATAAGGCTAGTAGCAGCATGATGAGTGGATTTAGGTACGACGACTCTAAGTGAAATAAGTCACACAGAAAAGGACACTTCTCATAAGGTATCACTTATAGAGGGAATGTAAAAACCGTTACACTTGAACTGAATTACAAAACAGAACAGAGTCACACATGCAGAAAACACACTATGGCTGCTTAACGGGAAAGGTGAGGTGGGGTGATACATAAAACAAGGGTTTCAAATTAGCTCAGATACCGTTCCATAAACCCAATATGTAATAGACAAGACCTACTCCTTGCTCAGAGAACTGGACTCAACACGCCCTATTCACCGCACAAGAATATATCTGACTAGTAATAATCTTAAAACCTATGTATTGATATCTCTCTGTTAGTGTGTCAAGTGGGTAAAAAGCGGCATAAACACAGCAGTGAAAAGCAGCTAAACCCCATTATAAAAATAAATTACTTTGAAAAACCCATGAAACAAAGACAGTGAAAGAGAGAGAAATTCTTACACAATGCGTTCAGGGGCTGTGATGCAACCTGGATTGACCATATCTAGACCCACAGCTGGATGAGACATAAGGGTGGACACTGTTGCGGCTGAGAGGTTTGGTGAGGTTGGGTGAGCAAACGCAGACCCTTTAAAGTAATACTGCGTGGTACCCATCGCATGGGTCCCAAATCTCCAGGTTCAAGGGCATCTTCCTACATCGAAAACATGCATGAGATACCCAGAAGATGGTACACCGTGTGATGGGGAAAGGTTTCTAAAACGCACCTCATTTCTCATCTGCTTGTGCCCGGGTTCGCCATTCCAGCCACTTTACTAGCAATCTCCCTCCTTGGAGCATCAGCACCTTTAACCTCCTGTTCCGTACAGGTTGCAATTTGTACTGAGGATGAACGGGAAGACGTGGAACCAATGAAAGACTAGCTCTTGGTGTTGGGACAGGCACAGGTCACTCTATTTTCCCATCAGGAAGAAGAATTAACCACAGGCTCAGCCTGCCCCCCGGAACCAGAACAGGGCCTGAAGGCATCCTGCGCTTTTGCGGCCAGCTCCCTAAAAAGCGAGTTGTAAAATGGAGGTTCAGGGCACTGCAATTCACAAACCTGCAGACTTATAAATGATAACTCTCATCCACAAATATATTGAGGGAAGGCAAAGAAGAGGATTTGAAATCAAGGCAGAATTGCAGGAAACAGATTTCAGGAGGTAGATTCGAATTGCCTTTAACGCACATGAAAAGCGGCAAAACGTTGACAATGATGCCCTTGGCCAAAAAGGGCGTATGCGTTTTTTCCTGAATATATTCAGGAAAAAACGCATACGCCCTTTTTGGCCAACCAAGCAACCTGGAAAGGCAAATCAGCGCTACAAAGATGTCTCGCTTCCCATCGGTCAAAAGGGCCATGCTGAAAAAAGTGTCAAAACCAGAAATGCAGGACAGGCCATGGAGAAATGGGAGCCTTGCTACACTGATGGGCGGGATGTAAATTGTCAACAGCCACTCTGGAGAAGTGTACGGTGAGTCCTGAAACGTCTAAAAAGCAAAGCTTAGAGAGCATAGGGCACTTCCACTCATGGGGGTATAAATTGGGAAAATTAAAAATCAGCAAGACACAAGCACCCCAAAGTTTAGGGCTGCTCTGTTGACAAGGACCTCCACTTCATTCCACCTTCAATATCCCAGGAAAGAGAAAAATGGATAAAGAAGTTGTGGTCCTTATGTACAATGGAATATCACTCAGCCGTGAAATCAATGTCATAAGGCTAGTAGCAGCATGATGAGTGGATTTAGGTACGACGACTCTAAGTGAAATAAGTCACACAGAAAAGGACACTTCTCATAAGGTATCACTTATAGAGGGAATGTAAAAACCGTTACACTTGAACTGAATTACAAAACAGAACAGAGTCACACATGCAGAAAACACACTATGGCTGCTTAACGGGAAAGGTGAGGTGGGGTGATACATAAAACAAGGGTTTCAAATTAGCTCAGATACCGTTCCATAAACCCAATATGTAATAGACAAGACCTACTCCTTGCTCAGAGAACTGGACTCAACACGCCCTATTCACCGCACAAGAATATATCTGACTAGTAATAATCTTAAAACCTATGTATTGATATCTCTCTGTTAGTGTGTCAAGTGGGTAAAAAGCGGCATAAACACAGCAGTGAAAAGCAGCTAAACCCCATTATAAAAATAAATTACTTTGAAAAACCCATGAAACAAAGACAGTGAAAGAGAGAGAAATTCTTACACAATGCGTTCAGGGGCTGTGATGCAACCTGGATTGACCATATCTAGACCCACAGCTGGATGAGACATAAGGGTGGACACTGTTGCGGCTGAGAGGTTTGGTGAGGTTGGGTGAGCAAACGCAGCCCCTTTAAAGTAATACTGCGTGGTACCCATCGCATGGGTCCCAAATCTCCAGGTTCAAGGGCATCTTCCTACATCGAAAACATGCATGAGATACCCAGAAGATGGTACACCGTGTGATGGGGAAAGGTTTCTAAAACGCACCTCATTTCTCATCTGCTTGTGCCCGGGTTCGCCATTCCAGCCACTTTACTAGCAATCTCCCTCCTTGGAGCATCAGCACCTTTAACCTCCTGTTCCGTACAGGTTGCAATTTGTACTGAGGATGAACGGGAAGACGTGGAACCAATGAAAGACTAGCTCTTGGTGTTGGGACAGGCACAGGTCACTCTATTTTCCCATCAGGAAGAAGAATTAACCACAGGCTCAGCCTGCCCCCCGGAACCAGAACAGGGCCTGAAGCCATCCTGCGCTTTTGCGGCCAGCTCCCTAAAAAGCGAGTTGTAAAATGGAGGTTCAGGGCACTGCAATTCACAAACCTGCAGACTTATAAATGATAACTCTCATCCACAAATATATTGAGGGAAGGCAAAGAAGAGGATTTGAAATCAAGGCAGAATTGCAGGAAACAGATTTCAGGAGGTAGATTCGAATCGCCTTTAAAGCACATGAAAAGCGGCAAAACGTTGACAATGATGCCCTTGGCCAAAAAGGGCGTATGCGTTTTTTCCTGAATATATTCAGGAAAAAACGCATACGCCCTTTTTGGCCAACCAAGCAACATGGAAAGGCAAATCAGCGCTACAAAGATGTCTCGCTTCCCATCGGTCAAAAGGGCCATGCTGAAAAAAGTGTCAAAACCAGAAATGCAGGACAGGCCATGGAGAAATGGGAGCCTTGCTACACTGATGGGCGGGATGTAAATTGTCAACAGCCACTCTGGAGAAGTGTACGGTGAGTCCTGAAACGTCTAAAAAGCAAAGCTTAGAGAGCATAGGGCACTTCCACTCATGGGGGTATAAATTGGGAAAATTAAAAATCAGCAAGACACAAGCACCCCAAAGTTTAGGGCTGCTCTGTTGACAAGGACCTCCACTTCATTCCACCTTCAATATCCCAGGAAAGAGAAAAATGGATAAAGAAGTTGTGGTCCTTATGTACAATGGAATATCACTCAGCCGTGAAATCAATGTCATAAGGCTAGTAGCAGCATGATGAGTGGATTTAGGTACGACGACTCTAAGTGAAATAAGTCACACAGAAAAGGACACTTCTCATAAGGTATCACTTATAGAGGGAATGTAAAAACCGTTACACTTGAACTGAATTACAAAACAGAACAGAGTCACACATGCAGAAAACACACTATGGCTGCTTAACGGGAAAGGTGAGGTGGGGTGATACATAAAACAAGGGTTTCAAATTAGCTCAGATACCGTTCCATAAAACCAATATGTAATAGACAAGAACTACTCCTTGCTCAGAGAACTGGACTCAACACGCCCTATTCACCGCATAAGAATATATCTGACTAATAATAATCTTAAAACCTATGTATTGATATCTCTCTGTTAGTGTGTCAAGTGGGTGTAAAGCGGCATAAACACAGCAGTGAAAAGCAGCTAAACCCCATTATAAAAATAAATTACTTTGAAAAACCCATGAAACAAAGACAGTGAAAGAGAGAGAAATTCTTACACAATGCGTTCAGGGGCTGTGATGCAACCTGGATTGACCATATCTAGACCCACAGCTGGATGAGACATAAGGGTGGACACTGTTGCGGCTGAGAGGTTTGGTGAGGTTGGGTGAGCAAACGCAGCCCCTTTAAAGTAATACTGCGTGGTACCCATCGCATGGGTCCCAAATCTCCAGGTTCAAGGGCATCTTCCTACATCGAAAACATGCATGAGAAACCCAGAAGATGGTACACCGTGTGATGTGGAAAGATTTCTAAAACGCACCTCATTTCTCATCTCCTTGTGCCCGGGTTCGCTATTCCAGCCGCTTTACTAGCAATCTCCCTACTTGGAGCATCAGCACCTTTAACCTCCTGTCCCGTACAGGTTGCAATTTGTCCTGCGGATGAACGGGAAGACATGGAACCAATGAGAGACTAGCTCTTGGTGTTGGGACAGGCACAGGTCACTCTATTTTCCCATCAGGAAGAAGAATTAACCACAGGCTCAGCCTGCCACCCGGAACCAGAACAGGGCCTGAAGCCATCCTGCGCAATTGCGGCCAGCTCCCTAAAAAGCGAGTTGTAAAATGGAGGTTCAGGGCACTGCAATTCACAAACCTGCAGACTTATAAATGATAACTCTCGTCCACAAATATATTGAGGGAAGGCAAAGAAGAGGATTTGAAATCAAGGCAGAATTGCAGGAAACAGATTTCAGGAGGTAGATTCGAATCGCCTTTAAAGCACATGAAAAGCGGCAAAACGTTGACAGTGATGCCCTTGGCCAAAAAGGGCGTATGCGTTTTTTCCTGAATATATTCAGGAAAAAACGCATACGCCCTTTTTGGCCAACCAAGCAACCTGGAAAGGCAAATCAGCGCTACAAAGATGTCTCGCTTCCCATCGGTTAAAAAGGCCATGCTGAAAAAAGTGTCAAAATCAGAAATGCAGGACAGGCCATGGAGAAATGGGAGCCTTGCTACGCTGATGGGCGGGATGTAAATTGCCAACAGCCACTCTGGAGAAACGTACGGTGAGTCCTGAAACATCTAAAAAACAAAGCTTAGAGAGCATAGGGCACTTCCACTCATGGGGTTATAAATTGGGAAAATTAAAAATCAGCAAGACACAAGCACCCCAAAGTTTAGGGCTGCTCTGTTGACAAGGACCTCCACTTCATTCCACCTTCAATATCCCAGGAAAGGGAAAAATGGATAAAGAAGTTGTGGTCCATATGTACAATGGAATATCACTCAGCCATGAAATCAATGTCATAAGGCTAGTAGCAGCATGATGAGTGGATTTAGGTACGACGATTCTAAGTGAAATAAGTCACACAGAAAAGGACACTTTTCATAAGGTATCACTTATAGAGGGAATGTAAAAACCGTTACACTTGAACTGAATTAGAAAACAGAACAGAGTCACACATGCAGAAAACACACTATGGCTGCTTAACGGGAAAGGTGAGGTGGGGTGATACATAAAACAAGGGTTTCAAATTAGCTCAGATACCGTTCCATAAACCCAATATGTAATAGACAAGACCTACACCTTGCTCAGAGAACTGGACTCAACACGCCCTATTCACCGCACAAGAATATATCTGACTAGTAATAATCTTAAAGCCTATGTATTGATATCTCTCTGTTAGTGTGTCTAGTGGGTAAAAAGCGGCATAAACACAGCAGTGAAAAGCAGCTAAACCCCATTATAAAAATAAATTACTTTGAAAAACCCATGAAACAAAGACAGTGAAAAAGAGAGAAATTCTTACACAATGCGTTCAGGGGCTGTGATGCAACCTGGATTGACCATATCTAGACCCACAGCTGGATGAGACATAAGGGTGGACACTGTTGCGGCTGAGAGGTTTGGTGAGGTTGGGTGAGCAAACGCAGCCCCTTTAAAGTAATACTGCGTGGCACCCATCGCATGGGTCCCAAATCTCCAGGTTCAAGGGCATCTTCCTACATCGTAAACATGCATGAGATACCCAGAAGATGGTACACCGTGTGATGGGGAAAGGTTTCTAAAACGCACCTCATTTCTCATCTGCCTGTGCCCGGGTTTGCCATTCCAGCCACTTTACTAGCAATCTCCCTCCTTGGAGCATCAGCACCTTTAACCTCCTGTTCCGTACAGGTTGCAATTTGTACTGAGGATGAACGGGAAGACGTGGAACCAATGAAAGACTAGCTCTTGGTGTTGGGACAGGCACAGGTCACTCTATTTTCCCATCAGGAAGAAGAATTAACCACAGGATCAGCCTGCCCCCCGGAACCAGAACAGGACCTGAAGCCATCCTGCGCTTTTGCGGCCAGCTCCCTAAAAAGCGAGTTGTAAAATGGAGGTTCAGAGCACTGCAATTCACAAACCTGCAGACTTATAAATGATAACTCTCATCCACAAATATATTGAGGGAAGGCAAAGAAGAGGATTTGAAATCAAGGCAGAATTGCAGGAAACAGATTTCAGGAGGTAGATTCGAATCGCCTTTAAAGCACATGAAAAGCGGCAAAACGTTGACAATGATGCCCTTGGCCAAAAAGGGCGTATGCGTTTTTTCCTGAATATATTCAGGAAAAAACGCATACGCCCTTTTGGGCCAACCAAGCAACCTGGAAAGGCAAATCAGCGCTACAAAGATGTCTCGCTTCCCATCGGTCAAAAGGGCCATGCTGAAAAAAGTGTCAAAACCAGAAATGCAGGACAGGCCATGGAGAAATGGGAGCCTTGCTACACTGATGGGCGGGATGTAAATTGTCAACAGCCACTCTGGAGAACTGTACAGTGAGTCCTGAAACGTCTAAAAAGCAAAGCTTAGAGAGCATAGGGCACTTCCACTCATGGGGATATAAATTGGGAAAATGAAAAATCAGCAAGACACAAGCACCCCAAAGTTTAGGGCTGCTCTGTTGACAAGGACCTCTACTTCATTCCACCTTCAATATCCCAGGAAAGAGAAAAATGGATAAAGAAGTTGTGGTCCTTATGTACAATGGAATATCTCTCAGCCATGAAATCAATGTCATAAGGCTAGTAGCAGCATGATGAGTGGATTTAGGTACGACGATTCTAAGTGAAATAAGTCACACAGAAAAGGACACTTCTCATAAGGTATCACTTATAGAGGGAATGTAAAAACCGTTACACTTGAACTGAATTACAAAACAGAACAGAGTCACACATGCAGAAAACACACTATGGCTGCTTAACGGGAAAGGTGAGGTGGGGTGATACATAAAACAAGGGTTTCAAATTAGCTCAGATACCATTCCATAAACCCAATATGTAATAGACAAGACCTACTCCTTGCTCAGAGAACTGGACTCAACACGCCCTATTCACCGCACAAGAATATATCTGACTAGTAATAATCTTAAAAGCTATGTATTGATATCTCTGTTAGTGTGTCAAGTGGGTGTAAAGCGGCATAAACACAGCAGTGAAAAGCAGCTAAACCCCATTATAAAAATAAATTACTTTGAAAAACCCATGAAACAAAGACAGTGAAAGAGATAGAAATTCTTACACAATGCGTTCACGGGCTGTGATGCAACCTGGATTGACCATATCTAGACCCACAGCTGGATGAGACATAAGGGTGGACACTCTTGGGGCTGAGAGGTTTGGTGAGGTTGGGTGAGCAAACGCAGACCCTTTAAAGTAATACTGCGTGGTACCCATCGCATGGGTCCCAAATCTCCAGGTTCAAGGGCATCTTCCTACATCAAAAACATGCATGAGAAACCCAGAAGATGGTACACCGTGTGATGTGGAAAGGTTTCTAAAACGCACCTCATTTCTCATCTCCTTGTGGCCGGGTTCGCTATTCCAGCCGCTTTACTAGCAATCTCCCTACTTGGAGCATCAGCACCTTTAACCTCCTGTTCCGTACAGGTTGCAATTTGTCCTGAGGATGAACTGGAAGACGTGGAACCAATGAGAGACTAGCTCTTGGTGTTGGGACAGGCACAGGTCACTCTATTTTCCCATCAGGAAGAAGAATTAACCACAGGCTCAGCCTGCCCCCCGGAACCAGAACAGGGCCTGAAGCCATCCTGCGCTTTTGCGGCCAGCTCCCTAAAAAGCGAGTTGTAAAATGGAGGTTCAGGGCACTGCAATTCACAAACCTGCAGACTTATAAATGATAACTCTCATCCACAAATATATTGAGGGAAGGCAAAGAAGAGGATTTGAAATCAAGGCAGAATTGCAGGAAACAGATTTCAGGAGGTAGATTCGAATCGCCTTTAAAGCACATGAAAAGCGGCAAAACGTTGACAATGATGCCCTTGGCCAAAAAGGGCGTATGCGTTTTTTCCTGAATATATTCAGGAAAAAACGCATACGCTCTTTTTGGCCAACCAAGCAACCTGGAAAGGCAAATCAGCGCTACAAAGATGTCTCGCTTCCCATCGGTCAAAAGGGCCATGCTGAAAAAAGTGTCAAAACCAGAAATGCAGGACAGGCCATGGAGAAATGGGAGCCTTGCTACACTGATGGGCGGGATGTAAATTGTCAACAGCCACTCTGGAGAACTGTACGGTGAGTCCTGAAACGTCTGAAAAGCAAAGCTTAGAGAGCATAGGGCACTTCCACTCATGGGGGTATAAATTGGGAAAATTAAAATTCAGCAAGACACAAGCACCCCAAAGTTTAGGACTGCTCTGTTGACAAGGACCTCCACTTCATTCCACCTTCAATATCCCAGGAAAGAGAAAAATGGATAAAGAAGTTGTGGTCCTTATGTACAATGGAATATCACTCAGCCATGAAATCAATGTCATAAGGCTAGTAGCAGCATGATGAGTGGATTTAGGTACGACGATTCTAAGTGAAATAAGTCACACAGAAAAGGACACTTCTCATAAGGTATCACTTATAGAGGGAATGTAAAAACCGTTACACTTGAACTGAATTAGAAAACAGAACAGAGTCACACATGCAGAAAACACACTATGGCTGCTTAACGGGAAAGGTGAGGTGGGGTGATACATAAAACAAGGGTTTCAAATTAGCTCAGATACCGTTCCATAAACCCAATATGTAATAGACAAGACCTACTCCTTGCTCAGAGAACTGGACTCAACACGCCCTATTCACCGCACAAGAATATATCTGACTAGTAATAATCTTAAAAGCTATGTTTTGATATCTCTCTGTTAGTGTGTCAAGTGGGTGTAAAGCGGCATAAACACAGCAGTGAGAAGCAGCTAAACCCCATTATAAAAAAAATTACTTTGAAAAACCCATGAAACAAAGACAGTGAAAGAGAGAGAAATTCTTACACAATGCGTTCAGGGGCTGTGATGCAACCTGGATTGACCATATCTAGACCCACAGCTGGATGAGACATAAGGGTGGACACTGTTGCGGCTGAGAGGTTTGGTGAGGTTGGGTGAGCAAACGCAGCCCCTTTAAAGTAATACTGCGTGGTACCCATCGCATGGGTCCCAAATCTCCAGGTTCAACTGCATCTTCCTACATCAAAAACATGCATGAGAAACCCAGAAGATGGTACACCGTGTGATGGGGAAAGGTTTCTAAAACGCACCTCATTTCTCATCTCCTTGTGCTCGGGTTCGCCATTCCAGCCACTTTACTAGCAATCTCCCTCCTTGGAGCATCATCACCTTTAACCTCCTGTTCCGTACAGGTTGCAATTTGTCCTGAGGATGAACGGGAAGACGTGGAACCAATGAGAGACTAGCTCTTGGTGTTGGGACAGGCACAGGTCACTCTATTTTCCCATCAGGAAGAAGAATTAACCACAGGCTCAGCCTGCCCCCTGGAACAAGAACAGGGCCTGAAGCCATCCTGCGCTTTTGCGGCCATCTCCCAAAACGCGAGTCGTAAAATGGAGGTTCAGGGCACTGCAATTCACAAACCTGCAGAGTTATAAATGATAACTCTCGTCCACAAATATATTGAGGGAAGGCAAAGAAGAGGATTTGAAATCAAGGCAGAATTGCAGGAAACAGATTTCAGGAGGTAGATTCGAATCGCCTTTAAAGCACATGAAAAGCGGCAAAACGTTGACAATGATGCCCTTGGCCAAAAAGGGCGTATGCGTTTTTTCCTGAATATATTCAGGAAAAAACACATACGCCCTTTTTGGCCAACCAAGCAACCTGGAAAGGCAAATCAGCGCTACAAAGATGTCTCGCTTCCCATCGGTTAAAAAGGCCATGCTGAAAAAAGTGTCAAAATCAGAAATGCAGGACAGGCCATGGAGAAATGGGAGCCTTGCTACGCTGATGGGCGGGATGTAAATTGCCAACAGCCACTCTGGAGAAACGTACGGTGAGTCCTGAAACATCTAAAAAACAAAGCTTAGAGAGCATAGGGCACTTCCACTCATGGGGTTATAAATTGGGAAAATTAAAAATCAGCAAGACACAAGCACCCCAAAGTTTAGGGCTGCTCTGTTGACAAGGACCTCCACTTCATTCCACCTTCAATATACCAGGAAAGAGAAAAATGGATAAAGAAGTTGTGGTCCATATGTACAATGGAATATCACTCAGCCATGAAATCAATGTCATAAGGCTAGTAGCAGCATGATGAGTGGATTTAGGTACGACGATTCTAAGTGAAATAAGTCACACAGAAAAGGACACTTCTCATAAGGTATCACTGATAGAGGGAATGTAAAAACCGTTACACTTGAACTGAATTACAAAACAGAACAGAGTCACACATGCAGAAAACACACTATGGCTGCTTAACGGGAAAGGTGAGGTGGGGTGATACATAAAACAAGGGTTTCAAATTAGCTCAGATACCGTTCCATAAACCCAATATGTAATAGACAAGACCTACTCCTTGCTCAGAGAACTGGACTCAACACGCCCTATTCACCGCACAAGAATATATCTGACTAGTAATAATCTTAAAAGCTATGTATTGATATCTCTGTTAGTGTGTCAAGTGGGTGTAAAGCGGCATAAACACAGCAGTGAAAAGCAGCTAAACCCCATTATAAAAATAAATTACTTTGAAAAACCCATGAAACAAAGACAGTGAAAGAGATAGAAATTCTTACACAATGCGTTCACGGGCTGTGATGCAACCTGGATTGACCATATCTAGACCCACAGCTGGATGAGACATAAGGGTGGACACTCTTGGGGCTGAGAGGTTTGGTGAGGTTGGGTGAGCAAACGCAGACCCTTTAAAGTAATACTGCGTGGTACCCATCGCATGGGTCCCAAATCTCCAGGTTCAAGGGCATCTTCCTACATCGAAAACATGCATGAGAAACCCAGAAGATGGTACACCGTGTGATGTGGAAAGGTTTCTAAAACGCACCTCATTTCTCATCTCCTTGTGGCCGGGTTCGCTATTCCAGCCGCTTTACTAGCAATCTCCCTACTTGGAGCATCAGCACCTTTAACCTCCTGTTCCGTACAGGTTGCAATTTGTCCTGAGGATGAACTGGAAGACGTGGAACCAATGAGAGACTAGCTCTTGGTGTTGGGACAGGCACAGGTCACTCTATTTTCCCATCAGGAAGAAGAATTAACCACAGGCTCAGCCTGCCCCCCGGAACCAGAACAGGGCCTGAAGCCATCCTGCGCTTTTGCGGCCAGCTCCCTAAAAAGCGAGTTGTAAAATGGAGGTTCAGGGCACTGCAATTCACAAACCTGCAGACTTATAAATGATAACTCTCATCCACAAATATATTGAGGGAAGGCAAAGAAGAGGATTTGAAATCAAGGCAGAATTGCAGGAAACAGATTTCAGGAGGTAGATTCGAATCGCCTTTAAAGCACATGAAAAGCGGCAAAACGTTGACAATGATGCCCTTGGCCAAAAAGGGCGTATGCGTTTTTTCCTGAATATATTCAGGAAAAAACGCATACGCCCTTTTTGGCCAACCAAGCAACCTGGAAAGGCAAATCAGCGCTACAAAGATGTCTCACTTCCCATCGGTCAAAAGGGCCATGCTGAAAAAAGTGTCAAATCCAGAAATGCAGGACAGGCCATGGAGAAATGGGAGCCTTGCTACACTGATGGGCGGGATGTAAATTGTCAACAGCCACTCTGGAGAAGTGTACGGTGAGTCCTGAAACGTCTAAAAAGCAAAGCTTAGAGAGCATAGGGCACTTCCACTCATGGGGGTATAAATTGGGAAAATTAAAAATCAGCAAGACACAAGCACCCCAAAGTTTAGGGCTGCTCTGTTGACAAGGACCTCCACTTCATTCCACCTTCAATATCCCAGGAAAGAGAAAAATGGATAAAGAAGTTGTGGTCCTTATGTACAATGGAATATCACTCAGCCGTGAAATCAATGTCATAAGGCTAGTAGCAGCATGATGAGTGGATTTAGGTACGACGACTCTAAGTGAAATAAGTCACACAGAAAAGGACACTTCTCATAAGGTATCACTTATAGAGGGAATGTAAAAACCGTTACACTTGAACTGAATTACAAAACAGAACAGAGTCACACATGCAGAAAACACACTATGGCTGCTTAACGGGAAAGGTGAGGTGGGGTGATACATAAAACAAGGGTTTCAAATTAGCTCAGATAGCGTTCCATAAACCCAATATGTAATAGACAAGACCTACTCCTTGCTCAGAGAACTGGACTCAACACGCCCTATTCACCGCACAAGAATATATCTGACTAGTAATAATCTTAAAAGCTATGTTTTGATATCTCTCTGTTAGTGTGTCAAGTGGGTGTAAAGCGGCATAAACACAGCAGTGAAAAGCAGCTAAACCCCATTATAAAAAAAATTACTTTGAAAAACCCATGAAACAAAGACAGTGAAAGAGAGAGAAATTCTTACACAATGCGTTCAGGGGCTGTGATGCAACCTGGATTGACCATATCTAGACCCACAGCTGGATGAGACATAAGGGTGGACACTGTTGCGGCTGAGAGGTTTGGTGAGGTTGGGTGAGCAAACGCAGACCCTTTAAAGTAATACTGCGTGGTACCCATCGCATGGGTCCCAAATCTCCAGGTTCAACGGCATCTTCCTACATCAAAAACATGCATGAGAAACCCAGAAGATGGTACACCGTGTGATGGGGAAAGGTTTCTAAAACGCACCTCATTTCTCATCTCCTTGTGCTCGGGTTCGCCATTCCAGCCACTTTACTAGCAATCTCCCTCCTTGGAGCATCATCACCTTTAACCTCCTGTTCCGTACAGGTTGCAATTTGTCCTGAGGATGAACGGGAAGACGTGGAACCAATGAGAGACTAGCTCTTGGTGTTGGGACAGGCACAGGTCACTCTATTTTCCCATCAGGAAGAAGAATTAACCACAGGATCAGCCTGCCCCCTGGAACAAGAACAGGGCCTGAAGCCATCCTGCGCTTTTGCGGCCATCTCCCAAAAACGCGAGTCGTAAAATGGAGGTTCAGGGCACTGCAATTCACAAACCTGCAGAGTTATAAATGATAACTCTCGTCCACAAATATATTGAGGGAAGGCAAAGAAGAGGATTTGAAATCAAGGCAGAATTGCAGGAAACAGATTTCAGGAGGTAGATTCGAATCGCCTTTAAAGCACATGAAAAGCGGCAAAACGTTGACAATGATGCCCTTGGCCAAAAAGGGCGTATGCGTTTTTTCCTGAATATATTCAGGAAAAAACGCATACGCCCTTTTTGGCCAACCAAGCAAACTGGAAAGGCAAATCAGCGCTACAAAGATGTCTCGCTTCCCATCGGTTAAAAAGGCCATGCTGAAAAAAGTGTCAAAACCAGAAATGCAGGACAGGCCATGGAGAAATGGGAGCCTTGCTACACTGATGGGCGGGATGTAAATTGTCAACAGCCACTCTGGAGAAGTGTACGGTGAGTCCTGAAACGTCTAAAAAGCAAAGCTTAGAGAGCATAGGGCACTTCCACTCATGGGGGTATAAATTGGGAAAATTAAAAATCAGCAAGACACAACCACCCCAAAGTTTAGGGCTGCTCTGTTGACAAGGACCTCCACTTCATTCCACCTTCAATATCCCAGGAAAGAGAAAAATGGATAAAGAAGTTGTGGTCCATATGTACAATGGAATATCACTCAGCCATGAAATCAATGTCATAAGGCTAGTAGCAGCATGATGAGTGGATTTAGGTACGACGATTCTAAGTGAAATAAGTCACACAGAAAAGGACACTTCTCATAAGGTATCACTGATAGAGGGAATGTAAAAACCGTTACACTTGAACTGAATTACAAAACAGAACAGAGTCACACATGCAGAAAACACACTATGGCTGCTTAACGGGAAAGGTGAGGTGGGGTGATACATAAAACAAGGGTTTCAAATTAGCTCAGATACCGTTCCATAAACCCAATATGTAATAGACAAGACCTACTCCTTGCTCAGAGAACTGGACTCAACACGCCCTATTCACCGCACAAGAATATATCTGACTAGTAATAATCTTAAAACCTATGTATTGATATCTCTCTGTTAGTGTGTCAAGTGGGTAAAAAGCGGCATAAACACAGCAGTGAAAAGCAGCTAAACCCCATTATAAAAATAAATTACTTTGAAAAACCCATGAAACAAAGACAGTGAAAGAGAGAGAAATTCTTACACAATGCGTTCAGGGGCTGTGATGCAACCTGGATTGACCATATCTAGACCCACAGCTGGATGAGACATAAGGGTGGACACTGTTGCGGCTGAGAGCTTTGGTGAGGTTCGGTGAGCAAACGCAGACCCTTTAAAGTAATACTGCGTGGTACCCATCGCATGGGTCCCAAATCTCCAGGTTCAAGGTCATCTTCCTACATCGTAAACATGCATGAGATACCCAGAAGATGGTACACCGTGTGATGGGGAAAGGTTTCTAAAACGCACCTCATTTCTCATCTGCCTGTGCCCGGGTTCGCCATTCCTGCCACTTTACTAGCAATCTCCCTCCTTGGAGGATCAGCACCTTTAACCTCCTGTTCCGTACAGGTTGCAATTTGTACTGAGGATGAACGGGAAGACGTGGAACAAATGAAAGACTAGCTCTTGGTGTTGGGACAGGCACAGGTCACTCTATTTTCCCATCAGGAAGAAGAATTAACCACAGGATCAGCCTGCCCCCCGGAACCAGAACAGGACCTGAAGCCATCCTGCGCTTTTGCGGCCAGCTCCCTAAAAAGCGAGTTGTAAAATGGAGGTTCAGAGCACTGCAATTCACAAACCTGCAGACTTATAAATGATAACTCTCATCCACAAATATATTGAGGGAAGGCAAAGAAGAGGATTTGAAATCAAGGCAGAATTGCAGGAAACAGATTTCAGGAGGTAGATTCGAATCGCCTTTAAAGCACATGAAAAGCGGCAAAACGTTGACAATGATGCCCTTGGCCAAAAAGGGCGTATGCGTTTTTTCCTGAATATATTCAGGAAAAAACGCATACGCCCTTTTTGGCCAACCAAGCAACCTGGAAAGGCAAATCAGCGCTACAAAGATGTCTCGCTTCCCATCGGTCAAAAGGGCCATGCTGAAAAAAGTGTCAAAACCAGAAATGCAGGACAGGCCATGGAGAAATGGGAGCCTTGCTACACTGATGGGCGGGATGTAAATTGTCAACAGCCACTCTGGAGAACTGTACAGTGAGTCCTGAAACGTCTAAAAAGCAAAGCTTAGAGAGCATAGGGCACTTCCACTCATGGGGATATAAATTGGGAAAATGAAAAATCAGCAAGACACAAGCACCCCAAAGTTTAGGGCTGCTCTGTTGACAAGGACCTCCACTTCATTCCACCTTCAATATCCCAGGAAAGAGAAAAATGGATAAAGAAGTTGTGGTCCTTATGTACAATGGAATATCACTCAGCCATGAAATCAATGTCATAAGGCTAGTAGCAGCATGATGAGTGGATTTAGGTACGACGATTCTAAGTGAAATAAGTCACACAGAAAAGGACACTTCTCATAAGGTATCACTTATAGAGGGAATGTAAAAACCGTTACACTTGAACTGAATTACAAAACAGAACAGAGTCACACATGCAGAAAACACACTATGGCTGCTTAACGGGAAAGGTGAGGTGGGGTGATACATAAAACAAGGGTTTCAAATTAGCTCAGATACCGTTCCATAAACCCAATATGTAATAGACAAGACCTACTCCTTGCTCAGAGAACTGGACTCAACACGCCCTATTCACCGCACAAGAATATATCTGACTAGTAATAATCTTAAAACCTATGTATTGATATCTCTCTGTTAGTGTGTCAAGTGGGTGTAAAGCGGCATAAACACAGCAGTGAAAAGCAGCTAAACCCCATTATAAAAATAAATTACTTTGAAAAACCCATGAAACAAAGACAGTGAAAGAGAGAGAAATTCTTACACAATGCGTTCAGGGGCTGTGATGCAACCTGGATTGACCATATCTAGACCCACAGCTGGATGAGACATAAAGGTGGACACTGTTGCGGCTGAGAGGTTTGGTGAGGTTGGGTGAGCAAACGCAGACCCTTTAAAGTAATACTGCGTGGTACCCATCGCATGGGTCCCAAATCTCCAGGTTCAAGGGCATCTTCCTACATCGAAAACATGCATGAGATACCCAGAAGATGGTACACCGTGTGATGGGGAAAGGTTTCTAAAACGCACCTCATTTCTCATCTGCTTGTGCCCGGGTTCGCCATTCCAGCCACTTTACTAGCAATCTCCCTCCTTGGAGCATCAGCACCTTTAACCTCCTGTTCCGTACAGGTTGCAATTTGTACTGAGGATGAACGGGAAGACGTGGAACCAATGAAAGACTAGCTCTTGGTGTTGGGACAGGCACAGGTCACTCTATTTTCCCATCAGGAAGAAGAATTAACCACAGGCTCAGCCTGCCCCCCGGAACCAGAACAGGGCCTGAAGCCATCCTGCGCTTTTGCGGCCAGCTCCCTAAAAAGCGAGGTGTAAAATGGAGGTTCAGGGCACTGCAATTCACAAACCTGCAGACTTATAAATGATAACTCTCGTCCACAAATATATTGAGGGAAGGCAAAGAAGAGGATTTGAAATCAAGGCAGAATTGCAGGAAACAGATTTCAGGAGGTAGATTCGAATCGCCTTTAAAGCACATGAAAAGCGGCAAAACGTTGACAATGATGCCCTTGGCCAAAAAGGGCGTATGCGTTTTTTCCTGAATATATTCAGGAAAAAACGCATACGCCCTTTTTGGCCAACCAAGCAACCTGGAAAGGCAAATCAGCGCTACAAAGATGTCTCACTTCCCATCGGTCAAAAGGGCCATGCTGAAAAAAGTGTCAAATCCAGAAATGCAGGACAGGCCATGGAGAAATGGGAGCCTTGCTACACTGATGGGCGGGATGTAAATTGTCAACAGCCACTCTGGAGAAGTGTACGGTGAGTCCTGAAACGTCTAAAAAGCAAAGCTTAGAGAGCATAGGGCACTTCCACTCATGGGGGTATAAATTGGGAAAATTAAAAATCAGCAAGACACAAGCACCCCAAAGTTTAGGGCTGCTCTGTTGACAAGGACCTCCACTTCATTCCACCTTCAATATCCCAGGAAAGAGAAAAATGGATAAAGAAGTTGTGGTCCTTATGTACAATGGAATATCACTCAGCCGTGAAATCAATGTCATAAGGCTAGTAGCAGCATGATGAGTGGATTTAGGTACGACGACTCTAAGTGAAATAAGTCACACAGAAAAGGACACTTCTCATAAGGTATCACTTATAGAGGGAATGTAAAAACCGTTACACTTGAACTGAATTACAAAACAGAACAGAGTCACACATGCAGAAAACACACTATGGCTGCTTAACGGGAAAGGTGAGGTGGGGTGATACATAAAACAAGGGTTTCAAATTAGCTCAGATAGCGTTCCATAAACCCAATATGTAATAGACAAGACCTACTCCTTGCTCAGAGAACTGGACTCAACACGCCCTATTCACCGCACAAGAATATATCTGACTAGTAATAATCTTAAAAGCTATGTTTTGATATCTCTCTGTTAGTGTGTCAAGTGGGTGTAAAGCGGCATAAACACAGCAGTGAAAAGCAGCTAAACCCCATTATAAAAAAAATTACTTTGAAAAACCCATGAAACAAAGACAGTGAAAGAGAGAGAAATTCTTACACAATGCGTTCAGGGGCTGTGATGCAACCTGGATTGACCATATCTAGACCCACAGCTGGATGAGACATAAGGGTGGACACTGTTGCGGCTGAGAGCTTTGGTGAGGTTGGGTGAGCAAACGCAGACCCTTTAAAGTAATACTGCGTGGTACCCATCGCATGGGTCCCAAATCTCCAGGTTCAAGGTCATCTTCCTACATCGTAAACATGCATGAGATACCCAGAAGATGGTACACCGTGTGATGGGGAAAGGTTTCTAAAACGCACCTCATTTCTCATCTGCCTGTGCCCGGGTTCGCCATTCCAGCCACTTTACTAGCAATCTCCCTCCTTGGAGGATCAGCACCTTTAACCTCCTGTTCCGTACAGGTTGCAATTTGTACTGAGGAAGAACGGGAAGACGTGGAACCAATGAAAGACTAGCTCTTGGTGTTGGGACAGGCACAGGTCACTCTATTTTCCCATCAGGAAGAAGAATTAACCACAGGATCAGCCTGCCCCCCGGAACCAGAACAGGACCTGAAGCCATCCTGCGCTTTTGCGGCCAGCTCCCTAAAAAGCGAGTTGTAAAATGGAGGTTCAGAGCACTGCAATTCACAAACCTGCAGACTTATAAATGATAACTCTCATCCACAAATATATTGAGGGAAGGCAAAGAAGAGGATTTGAAATCAAGGCAGAATTGCAGGAAACAGATTTCAGGAGGTAGATTCGAATCGCCTTTAAAGCACATGAAAAGCGGCAAAACGTTGACAATGATGCCCTTGGCCAAAAAGGGCGTATGCGTTTTTTCCTGAATATATTCAGGAAAAAACGCATACGCCCTTTTTGGCCAACCAAGCAACCTGGAAAGGCAAATCAGCGCTACAAAGATGTCTCGCTTCCCATCCGTCAAAAGGGCCATGCTGAAAAAAGTGTCAAAACCAGAAATGCAGGACAGGCCATGGAGAAATGGGAGCCTTGCTACACTGATGGGCGGGATGTAAATTGTCAACAGCCACTCTGGAGAACTGTACAGTGAGTCCTGAAACGTCTAAAAAGCAAAGTTTAGAGAGCATAGGGCACTTCCACTCATGGGGGTATAAATTGGGAAAATTAAAATTCAGCAAGACACAAGCACCCCAAAGTTTAGGACTGCTCTGTTGACAAGGACCTCCACTTCATTCCACCTTCAATATCCCAGGAAAGAGAAAAATGGATAAAGAAGTTGTGGTCCTTATGTACAATGGAATATCACTCAGCCATGAAATCAATGTCATAAGGCTAGTAGCAGCATGATGAGTGGATTTAGGTACGACGATTCTAAGTGAAATAAGTCACACAGAAAAGGACACTTCTCATAAGGTATCACTTATAGAGGGAATGTAAAAACCGTTACACTTGAACTGAATTAGAAAACAGAACAGAGTCACACATGCAGAAAACACACTATGGCTGCTTAACGGGAAAGGTGAGGTGGGGTGATACATAAAACAAGGGTTTCAAATTAGCTCAGATACCGTTCCATAAACCCAATATGTAATAGACAAGACCTACTCCTTGCTCAGAGAACTGGACTCAACACGCCCTATTCACCGCACAAGAATATATCTGACTAGTAATAATCTTAAAAGCTATGTTTTGATATCTCTCTGTTAGTGTGTCAAGTGGGTGTAAAGCGGCATAAACACAGCAGTGAAAAGCAGCTAAACCCCATTATAAAAAAAATTACTTTGAAAAACCCATGAAACAAAGACAGTGAAAGAGAGAGAAATTCTTACACAATGCGTTCAGGGGCTGTGATGCAACCTGGATTGACCATATCTAGACCCACAGCTGGATGAGACATAAGGGTGGACACTGTTGCGGCTGAGAGGTTTGGTGAGGTTGGGTGAGCAAACGCAGCCCCTTTAAAGTAATACTGCGTGGTACCCATCGCATGGGTCCCAAATCTCCAGGTTCAACTGCATCTTCCTACATCAAAAACATGCATGAGAAACCCAGAAGATGGTACACCGTGTGATGGGGAAAGGTTTCTAAAACGCACCTCATTTCTCATCTCCTTGTGCTCGGGTTCGCCATTCCAGCCACTTTACTAGCAATCTCCCTCCTTGGAGCATCATCACCTTTAACCTCCTGTTCCGTACAGGTTGCAATTTGTCCTGAGGATGAACGGGAAGACGTGGAACCAATGAGAGACTAGCTCTTGGTGTTGGGACAGGCACAGGTCACTCTATTTTCCCATCAGGAAGAAGAATTAACCACAGGCTCAGCCTGCCCCCTGGAACAAGAACAGGGCCTGAAGCCATCCTGCGCTTTTGCGGCCATCTCCCAAAACGCGAGTCGTAAAATGGAGGTTCAGGGCACTGCAATTCACAAACCTGCAGAGTTATAAATGATAACTCTCGTCCACAAATATATTGAGGGAAGGCAAAGAAGAGGATTTGAAATCAAGGCAGAATTGCAGGAAACAGATTTCAGGAGGTAGATTCGAATCGCCTTTAAAGCACATGAAAAGCGGCAAAACGTTGACAATGATGCCCTTGGCCAAAAAGGGCGTATGCGTTTTTTCCTGAATATATTCAGGAAAAAACACATACGCCCTTTTTGGCCAACCAAGCAACCTGGAAAGGCAAATCAGCGCTACAAAGATGTCTCGCTTCCCATCGGTCAAAAGG
This sequence comes from Balaenoptera borealis, assembly GCF_965194805.1. Lineage (NCBI taxonomy): Eukaryota > Metazoa > Chordata > Mammalia > Artiodactyla > Balaenopteridae > Balaenoptera > Balaenoptera borealis. The sequence continues at coordinate 1,134,866 of NW_028123990.1, forward strand.
GCCATGCTGAAAAAAGTGTCAAAATCAGAAATGCAGGACAGGCCATGGAGAAATGGGAGCCTTGCTACGCTGATGGGCGGGATGTAAATTGCCAACAGCCACTCTGGAGAAACGTACGGTGAGTCCTGAAACATCTAAAAAACAAAGCTTAGAGAGCATAGGGCACTTCCACTCATGGGGTTATAAATTGGGAAAATTAAAAATCAGCAAGACACAAGCACCCCAAAGTTTAGGGCTGCTCTGTTGACAAGGACCTCCACTTCATTCCACCTTCAATATACCAGGAAAGAGAAAAATGGATAAAGAAGTTGTGGTCCATATGTACAATGGAATATCACTCAGCCATGAAATCAATGTCATAAGGCTAGTAGCAGCATGATGAGTGGATTTAGGTACGACGATTCTAAGTGAAATAAGTCACACAGAAAAGGACACTTCTCATAAGGTATCACTGATAGAGGGAATGTAAAAACCGTTACACTTGAACTGAATTACAAAACAGAACAGAGTCACACATGCAGAAAACACACTATGGCTGCTTAACGGGAAAGGTGAGGTGGGGTGATACATAAAACAAGGGTTTCAAATTAGCTCAGATACCGTTCCATAAACCCAATATGTAATAGACAAGACCTACTCCTTGCTCAGAGAACTGGACTCAACACGCCCTATTCACCGCACAAGAATATATCTGACTAGTAATAATCTTAAAAGCTATGTATTGATATCTCTGTTAGTGTGTCAAGTGGGTGTAAAGCGGCATAAACACAACAGTGAAAAGCAGCTAAACCCCATTATAAAAATAAATTACTTTGAAAAACCCATGAAACAAAGACAGTGAAAGAGATAGAAATTCTTACACAATGCGTTCACGGGCTGTGATGCAACCTGGATTGACCATATCTAGACCCACAGCTGGATGAGACATAAGGGTGGACACTCTTGGGGCTGAGAGGTTTGGTGAGGTTGGGTGAGCAAACGCAGACCCTTTAAAGTAATACTGCGTGGTACCCATCGCATGGGTCCCAAATCTCCAGGTTCAAGGGCATCTTCCTACATCGAAAACATGCATGAGAAACCCAGAAGATGGTACACCGTGTGATGTGGAAAGGTTTCTAAAACGCACCTCATTTCTCATCTCCTTGTGGCCGGGTTCGCTATTCCAGCCGCTTTACTAGCAATCTCCCTACTTGGAGCATCAGCACCTTTAACCTCCTGTTCCGTACAGGTTGCAATTTGTCCTGAGGATGAACTGGAAGACGTGGAACCAATGAGAGACTAGCTCTTGGTGTTGGGACAGGCACAGGTCACTCTATTTTCCCATCAGGAAGAAGAATTAACCACAGGCTCAGCCTGCCCCCCGGAACCAGAACAGGGCCTGAAGCCATCCTGCGCTTTTGCGGCCAGCTCCCTAAAAAGCGAGTTGTAAAATGGAGGTTCAGGGCACTGCAATTCACAAACCTGCAGACTTATAAATGATAACTCTCATCCACAAATATATTGAGGGAAGGCAAAGAAGAGGATTTGAAATCAAGGCAGAATTGCAGGAAACAGATTTCAGGAGGTAGATTCGAATCGCCTTTAAAGCACATGAAAAGCGGCAAAACGTTGACAATGATGCCCTTGGCCAAAAAGGGCGTATGCGTTTTTTCCTGAATATATTCAGGAAAAAACGCATACGCCCTTTTTGGCCAACCAAGCAACCTGGAAAGGCAAATCAGCGCTACAAAGATGTCTCACTTCCCATCGGTCAAAAGGGCCATGCTGAAAAAAGTGTCAAATCCAGAAATGCAGGACAGGCCATGGAGAAATGGGAGCCTTGCTACACTGATGGGCGGGATGTAAATTGTCAACAGCCACTCTGGAGAAGTGTACGGTGAGTCCTGAAACGTCTAAAAAGCAAAGCTTAGAGAGCATAGGGCACTTCCACTCATGGGGGTATAAATTGGGAAAATTAAAAATCAGCAAGACACAAGCACCCCAAAGTTTAGGGCTGCTCTGTTGACAAGGACCTCCACTTCATTCCACCTTCAATATCCCAGGAAAGAGAAAAATGGATAAAGAAGTTGTGGTCCTTATGTACAATGGAATATCACTCAGCCGTGAAATCAATGTCATAAGGCTAGTAGCAGCATGATGAGTGGATTTAGGTACGACGACTCTAAGTGAAATAAGTCACACAGAAAAGGACACTTCTCATAAGGTATCACTTATAGAGGGAATGTAAAAACCGTTACACTTGAACTGAATTACAAAACAGAACAGAGTCACACATGCAGAAAACACACTATGGCTGCTTAACGGGAAAGGTGAGGTGGGGTGATACATAAAACAAGGGTTTCAAATTAGCTCAGATAGCGTTCCATAAACCCAATATGTAATAGACAAGACCTACTCCTTGCTCAGAGAACTGGACTCAACACGCCCTATTCACCGCACAAGAATATATCTGACTAGTAATAATCTTAAAAGCTATGTTTTGATATCTCTCTGTTAGTGTGTCAAGTGGGTGTAAAGCGGCATAAACACAGCAGTGAAAAGCAGCTAAACCCCATTATAAAAAAAATTACTTTGAAAAACCCATGAAACAAAGACAGTGAAAGAGAGAGAAATTCTTACACAATGCGTTCAGGGGCTGTGATGCAACCTGGATTGACCATATCTAGACCCACAGCTGGATGAGACATAAGGGTGGACACTGTTGCGGCTGAGAGGTTTGGTGAGGTTGGGTGAGCAAACGCAGACCCTTTAAAGTAATACTGCGTGGTACCCATCGCATGGGTCCCAAATCTCCAGGTTCAAGGGCATCTTCCTACATCAAAAACATGCATGAGAAACCCAGAAGATGGTACACCGTGTGATGGGGAAAGGTTTCTAAAACGCACCTCATTTCTCATCTCCTTGTGCTCGGGTTCGCCATTCCAGCCACTTTACTAGCAATCTCCCTCCTTGGAGCATCATCACCTTTAACCTCCTGTTCCGTACAGGTTGCAATTTGTCCTGAGGATGAACGGGAAGACGTGGAACCAATGAGAGACTAGCTCTTGGTGTTGGGACAGGCACAGGTCACTCTATTTTCCCATCAGGAAGAAGAATTAACCACAGGATCAGCCTGCCCCCTGGAACAAGAACAGGGCCTGAAGCCATCCTGCGCTTTTGCGGCCATCTCCCAAAAACGCGAGTCGTAAAATGGAGGTTCAGGGCACTGCAATTCACAAACCTGCAGAGTTATAAATGATAACTCTCGTCCACAAATATATTGAGGGAAGGCAAAGAAGAGGATTTGAAATCAAGGCAGAATTGCAGGAAACAGATTTCAGGAGGTAGATTCGAATCGCCTTTAAAGCACATGAAAAGCGGCAAAACGTTGACAATGATGCCCTTGGCCAAAAAGGGCGTATGCGTTTTTTCCTGAATATATTCAGGAAAAAACGCATACGCCCTTTTTGGCCAACCAAGCAAACTGGAAAGGCAAATCAGCGCTACAAAGATGTCTCGCTTCCCATCGGTTAAAAAGGCCATGCTGAAAAAAGTGTCAAAACCAGAAATGCAGGACAGGCCATGGAGAAATGGGAGCCTTGCTACACTGATGGGCGGGATGTAAATTGTCAACAGCCACTCTGGAGAAGTGTACGGTGAGTCCTGAAACGTCTAAAAAGCAAAGCTTAGAGAGCATAGGGCACTTCCACTCATGGGGGTATAAATTGGGAAAATTAAAAATCAGCAAGACACAACCACCCCAAAGTTTAGGGCTGCTCTGTTGACAAGGACCTCCACTTCATTCCACCTTCAATATCCCAGGAAAGAGAAAAATGGATAAAGAAGTTGTGGTCCATATGTACAATGGAATATCACTCAGCCATGAAATCAATGTCATAAGGCTAGTAGCAGCATGATGAGTGGATTTAGGTACGACGATTCTAAGTGAAATAAGTCACACAGAAAAGGACACTTCTCATAAGGTATCACTTATAGAGGGAATGTAAAAACCGTTACACTTGAACTGAATTAGAAAACAGAACAGAGTCACACATGCAGAAAACACACTATGGCTGCTTAACGGGAAAGGTGAGGTGGGGTGATACATAAAACAAGGGTTTCAAATTAGCTCAGATACCGTTCCATAAACCCAATATGTAATAGACAAGACCTACTCCTTGCTCAGAGAACTGGACTCAACACGCCCTATTCACCGCACAAGAATATATCTGACTAGTAATAATCTTAAAACCTATGTATTGATATCTCTCTGTTAGTGTGTCAAGTGGGTAAAAAGCGGCATAAACACAGCAGTGAAAAGCAGCTAAACCCCATTATAAAAATAAATTACTTTGAAAAACCCATGAAACAAAGACAGTGAAAGAGAGAGAAATTCTTACACAATGCGTTCAGGGGCTGTGATGCAACCTGGATTGACCATATCTAGACCCACAGCTGGATGAGACATAAGGGTGGACACTGTTGCGGCTGAGAGCTTTGGTGAGGTTGGGTGAGCAAACGCAGACCCTTTAAAGTAATACTGCGTGGTACCCATCGCATGGGTCCCAAATCTCCAGGTTCAAGGTCATCTTCCTACATCGTAAACATGCATGAGATACCCAGAAGATGGTACACCGTGTGATGGGGAAAGGTTTCTAAAACGCACCTCATTTCTCATCTGCCTGTGCCCGGGTTCGCCATTCCTGCCACTTTACTAGCAATCTCCCTCCTTGGAGGATCAGCACCTTTAACCTCCTGTTCCGTACAGGTTGCAATTTGTCCTGAGGATGAACGGGAAGACGTGGAACAAATGAAAGACTAGCTCTTGGTGTTGGGACAGGCACAGGTCACTCTATTTTCCCATCAGGAAGAAGAATTAACCACAGGATCAGCCTGCCCCCCGGAACCAGAACAGGACCTGAAGCCATCCTGCGCTTTTGCGGCCAGCTCCCTAAAAAGCGAGTTGTAAAATGGAGGTTCAGAGCACTGCAATTCACAAACCTGCAGACTTATAAATGATAACTCTCATCCACAAATATATTGAGGGAAGGCAAAGAAGAGGATTTGAAATCAAGGCAGAATTGCAGGAAACAGATTTCAGGAGGTAGATTCGAATCGCCTTTAAAGCACATGAAAAGCGGCAAAACGTTGACAATGATGCCCTTGGCCAAAAAGGGCGTATGCGTTTTTTCCTGAATATATTCAGGAAAAAACGCATACGCCCTTTTTGGCCAACCAAGCAACCTGGAAAGGCAAATCAGCGCTACAAAGATGTCTCGCTTCCCATCGGTCAAAAGGGCCATGCTGAAAAAAGTGTCAAAACCAGAAATGCAGGACAGGCCATGGAGAAATGGGAGCCTTGCTACACTGATGGGCGGGATGTAAATTGTCAACAGCCACTCTGGAGAACTGTACAGTGAGTCCTGAAACGTCTAAAAAGCAAAGCTTAGAGAGCATAGGGCACTTCCACTCATGGGGATATAAATTGGGAAAATGAAAAATCAGCAAGACACAAGCACCCCAAAGTTTAGGGCTGCTCTGTTGACAAGGACCTCCACTTCATTCCACCTTCAATATCCCAGGAAAGAGAAAAATGGATAAAGAAGTTGTGGTCCTTATGTACAATGGAATATCACTCAGCCATGAAATCAATGTCATAAGGCTAGTAGCAGCATGATGAGTGGATTTAGGTACGACGATTCTAAGTGAAATAAGTCACACAGAAAAGGACACTTCTCATAAGGTATCACTTATAGAGGGAATGTAAAAACCGTTACACTTGAACTGAATTACAAAACAGAACAGAGTCACACATGCAGAAAACACACTATGGCTGCTTAACGGGAAAGGTGAGGTGGGGTGATACATAAAACAAGGGTTTCAAATTAGCTCAGATACCGTTCCATAAACCCAATATGTAATAGACAAGACCTACTCCTTGCTCAGAGAACTGGACTCAACACGCCCTATTCACCGCACAAGAATATATCTGACTAGTAATAATCTTAAAACCTATGTATTGATATCTCTCTGTTAGTGTGTCAAGTGGGTGTAAAGCGGCATAAACACAGCAGTGAAAAGCAGCTAAACCCCATTATAAAAATAAATTACTTTGAAAAACCCATGAAACAAAGACAGTGAAAGAGAGAGAAATTCTTACACAATGCGTTCAGGGGCTGTGATGCAACCTGGATTGACCATATCTAGACCCACAGCTGGATGAGACATAAAGGTGGACACTGTTGCGGCTGAGAGGTTTGGTGAGGTTGGGTGAGCAAACGCAGACCCTTTAAAGTAATACTGCGTGGTACCCATCGCATGGGTCCCAAATCTCCAGGTTCAAGGGCATCTTCCTACATCGAAAACATGCATGAGATACCCAGAAGATGGTACACCGTGTGATGGGGAAAGGTTTCTAAAACGCACCTCATTTCTCATCTGCTTGTGCCCGGGTTCGCCATTCCAGCCACTTTACTAGCAATCTCCCTCCTTGGAGCATCAGCACCTTTAACCTCCTGTTCCGTACAGGTTGCAATTTGTACTGAGGATGAACGGGAAGACGTGGAACCAATGAAAGACTAGCTCTTGGTGTTGGGACAGGCACAGGTCACTCTATTTTCCCATCAGGAAGAAGAATTAACCACAGGCTCAGCCTGCCCCCCGGAACCAGAACAGGGCCTGAAGCCATCCTGCGCTTTTGCGGCCAGCTCCCTAAAAAGCGAGGTGTAAAATGGAGGTTCAGGGCACTGCAATTCACAAACCTGCAGACTTATAAATGATAACTCTCATCCACAAATATATTGAGGGAAGGCAAAGAAGAGGATTTGAAATCAAGGCAGAATTGCAGGAAACAGATTTCAGGAGGTAGATTCGAATCGCCTTTAAAGCACATGAAAAGCGGCAAAACGTTGACAATGATGCCCTTGGCCAAAAAGGGCGTATGCGTTTTTTCCTGAATATATTCAGGAAAAAACGCATACGCCCTTTTTGGCCAACCAAGCAACCTGGAAAGGCAAATCAGCGCTACAAAGATGTCTCACTTCCCATCGGTCAAAAGGGCCATGCTGAAAAAAGTGTCAAATCCAGAAATGCAGGACAGGCCATGGAGAAATGGGAGCCTTGCTACACTGATGGGCGGGATGTAAATTGTCAACAGCCACTCTGGAGAAGTGTACGGTGAGTCCTGAAACGTCTAAAAAGCAAAGCTTAGAGAGCATAGGGCACTTCCACTCATGGGGGTATAAATTGGGAAAATTAAAAATCAGCAAGACACAAGCACCCCAAAGTTTAGGGCTGCTCTGTTGACAAGGACCTCCACTTCATTCCACCTTCAATATCCCAGGAAAGAGAAAAATGGATAAAGAAGTTGTGGTCCTTATGTACAATGGAATATCACTCAGCCGTGAAATCAATGTCATAAGGCTAGTAGCAGCATGATGAGTGGATTTAGGTACGACGACTCTAAGTGAAATAAGTCACACAGAAAAGGACACTTCTCATAAGGTATCACTTATAGAGGGAATGTAAAAACCGTTACACTTGAACTGAATTACAAAACAGAACAGAGTCACACATGCAGAAAACACACTATGGCTGCTTAACGGGAAAGGTGAGGTGGGGTGATACATAAAACAAGGGTTTCAAATTAGCTCAGATAGCGTTCCATAAACCCAATATGTAATAGACAAGACCTACTCCTTGCTCAGAGAACTGGACTCAACACGCCCTATTCACCGCACAAGAATATATCTGACTAGTAATAATCTTAAAAGCTATGTTTTGATATCTCTCTGTTAGTGTGTCAAGTGGGTGTAAAGCGGCATAAACACAGCAGTGAAAAGCAGCTAAACCCCATTATAAAAAAAATTACTTTGAAAAACCCATGAAACAAAGACAGTGAAAGAGAGAGAAATTCTTACACAATGCGTTCAGGGGCTGTGATGCAACCTGGATTGACCATATCTAGACCCACAGCTGGATGAGACATAAGGGTGGACACTGTTGCGGCTGAGAGCTTTGGTGAGGTTGGGTGAGCAAACGCAGACCCTTTAAAGTAATACTGCGTGGTACCCATCGCATGGGTCCCAAATCTCCAGGTTCAAGGTCATCTTCCTACATCGTAAACATGCATGAGATACCCAGAAGATGGTACACCGTGTGATGGGGAAAGGTTTCTAAAACGCACCTCATTTCTCATCTGCCTGTGCCCGGGTTCGCCATTCCAGCCACTTTACTAGCAATCTCCCTCCTTGGAGGATCAGCACCTTTAACCTCCTGTTCCGTACAGGTTGCAATTTGTACTGAGGAAGAACGGGAAGACGTGGAACCAATGAAAGACTAGCTCTTGGTGTTGGGACAGGCACAGGTCACTCTATTTTCCCATCAGGAAGAAGAATTAACCACAGGATCAGCCTGCCCCCCGGAACCAGAACAGGACCTGAAGCCATCCTGCGCTTTTGCGGCCAGCTCCCTAAAAAGCGAGTTGTAAAATGGAGGTTCAGAGCACTGCAATTCACAAACCTGCAGACTTATAAATGATAACTCTCATCCACAAATATATTGAGGGAAGGCAAAGAAGAGGATTTGAAATCAAGGCAGAATTGCAGGAAACAGATTTCAGGAGGTAGATTCGAATCGCCTTTAAAGCACATGAAAAGCGGCAAAACGTTGACAATGATGCCCTTGGCCAAAAAGGGCGTATGCGTTTTTTCCTGAATATATTCAGGAAAAAACGCATACGCCCTTTTTGGCCAACCAAGCAACCTGGAAAGGCAAATCAGCGCTACAAAGATGTCTCGCTTCCCATCGGTCAAAAGGGCCATGCTGAAAAAAGTGTCAAAACCAGAAATGCAGGACAGGCCATGGAGAAATGGGAGCCTTGCTACACTGATGGGCGGGATGTAAATTGTCAACAGCCACTCTGGAGAACTGTACAGTGAGTCCTGAAACGTCTAAAAAGCAAAGCTTAGAGAGCATAGGGCACTTCCACTCATGGGGATATAAATTGGGAAAATGAAAAATCAGCAAGACACAAGCACCCCAAAGTTTAGGGCTGCTCTGTTGACAAGGACCTCCACTTCATTCCACCTTCAATATCCCAGGAAAGAGAAAAATGGATAAAGAAGTTGTGGTCCTTATGTACAATGGAATATCACTCAGCCATGAAATCAATGTCATAAGGCTAGTAGCAGCATGATGAGTGGATTTAGGTACGACGATTCTAAGTGAAATAAGTCACACAGAAAAGGACACTTCTCATAAGGTATCACTTATAGAGGGAATGTAAAAACCGTTACACTTGAACTGAATTACAAAACAGAACAGAGTCACACATGCAGAAAACACACTATGGCTGCTTAACGGGAAAGGTGAGGTGGGGTGATACATAAAACAAGGGTTTCAAATTAGCTCAGATACCGTTCCATAAACCCAATATGTAATAGAAAAGACCTACTCCTTGCTCAGAGAACTGGACTCAACACGCCCTATTCACCGCACAAGAATATATCTGACTAGTAATAATCTTAAAAGCTATGTATTGATATCTCTGTTAGTGTGTCAAGTGGGTGTAAAGCGGCATAAACACAGCAGTGAAAAGCAGCTAAACCCCATTATAAAAATAAATTACTTTGAAAAACCCATGAAACAAAGACAGTGAAAGAGATAGAAATTCTTACACAATGCGTTCACGGGCTGTGATGCAACCTGGATTGACCATATCTAGACCCACAGCTGGATGAGACATAAGGGTGGACACTCTTGGGGCTGAGAGGTTTGGTGAGGTTGGGTGAGCAAACGCAGACCCTTTAAAGTAATACTGCGTGGTACCCATCGCATGGGTCCCAAATCTCCAGGTTCAAGGGCATCTTCCTACATCGAAAACATGCATGAGAAACCCAGAAGATGGTACACCGTGTGATGTGGAAAGGTTTCTAAAACGCACCTCATTTCTCATCTCCTTGTGGCCGGGTTCGCTATTCCAGCCGCTTTACTAGCAATCTCCCTACTTGGAGCATCAGCACCTTTAACCTCCTGTTCCGTACAGGTTGCAATTTGTCCTGAGGATGAACTGGAAGACGTGGAACCAATGAGAGACTAGCTCTTGGTGTTGGGACAGGCACAGGTCACTCTATTTTCCCATCAGGAAGAAGAATTAACCAAAGGCTCAGCCTGCCCCCCGGAACCAGAACAGGGCCTGAAGCCATCCTGCGCTTTTGCGGCCAGCTCCCTAAAAAGCGAGTTGTAAAATGGAGGTTCAGGGCACTGCAATTCACAAACCTGCAGACTTATAAATGATAACTCTCATCCACAAATATATTGAGGGAAGGCAAAGAAGAGGATTTGAAATCAAGGCAGAATTGCAGGAAACAGATTTCAGGAGGTAGATTCGAATCGCCTTTAAAGCACATGAAAAGCGGCAAAACGTTGACAATGATGCCCTTGGCCAAAAAGGGCGTATGCGTTTTTTCCTGAATATATTCAGGAAAAAACGCATACGCTCTTTTTGGCCAACCAAGCAACCTGGAAAGGCAAATCAGCGCTTCAAAGATGTCTCGCTTCCCATCGGTCAAAAGGGCCATGCTGAAAAAAGTGTCAAAACCAGAAATGTAGGACAGGCCATGGAGAAATGGGAGCCTTGCTACACTGATGGGCGGGATGTAAATTGTCAACAGCCACTCTGGAGAACTGTACGGTGAGTCCTGAAACGTCTGAAAAGCAAAGCTTAGAGAGCATAGGGCACTTCCACTCATGGGGGTATAAATTGGGAAAATTAAAATTCAGCAAGACACAAGCACCCCAAAGTTTAGGGCTGCTCTGTTGACAAGGACCTCCACTTCATTCCACCTTCAATATCCCAGGAAAGAGAAAAATGGATAAAGAAGTTGTGGTCCTTATGTACAATGGAATATCACTCAGCCATGAAATCAATGTCATAAGGCTAGTAGCAGCATGATGAGTGGATTTAGGTACGACGATTCTAAGTGAAATAAGTCACACAGAAAAGGACACTTCTCATAAGGTATCACTTATAGAGGGAATGTAAAAACCGTTACACTTGAACTGAATTACAAAACAGAACAGAGTCACACATGCAGAAAACACACTATGGCTGCTTAACGGGAAAGGTGAGGTGGGGTGATACATAAACAAGGGTTTCAAATTAGCTCAGATACCGTTCCATAAACCCAATATGTAATAGACAAGACCTACTCCTTGCTCAGAGAACTGGACTCAACACGCCCTATTCACCGCACAAGAATATATCTGACTAGTAATAATCTTAAAAGCTATGTTTTGATATCTCTCTGTTAGTGTGTCAAGTGGGTGTAAAGCGGCATAAACACAGCAGTGAAAAGCAGCTAAACCCCATTATAAAAAAAATTACTTTGAAAAACCCATGAAACAAAGACAGTGAAAGAGAGAGAAATTCTTACACAATGCGTTCAGGGGCTGTGATGCAACCTGGATTGACCATATCTAGACCCACAGCTGGATGAGACATAAGGGTGGACACTGTTGCGGCTGAGAGGTTTGGTGAAGTTGGGTGAGCAAACGCAGCCCCTTTAAAGTAATACTGCGTGGTACCCATCGCATGGGTCCCAAATCTCCAGGTTCAACGGCATCTTCCTACATCAAAAACATGCATGAGAAACCCAGAAGATGGTACACCGTGTGATGGGGAAAGGTTTCTAAAACGCACCTCATTTCTCATCTCCTTGTGCTCGGGTTCGCCATTCCAGCCACTTTACTAGCAATCTCCCTCCTTGGAGCATCATCACCTTTAACCTCCTGTTCCGTACAGGTTGCAATTTGTCCTGAGGATGAACGGGAAGACGTGGAACCAATGGGAGACTAGCTCTTGGTGTTGGGACAGGCACAGGTCACTCTATTTTCCCATCAGGAAGAAGAATTAACCACAGGCTCAGCCTGCCCCCTGGAACAAGAACAGGGCCTGAAGCCATCCTGCGCTTTTGCGGCCATCTCCCAAAACGCGAGTCGTAAAATGGAGGTTCAGGGCACTGCAATTCACAAACCTGCAGAGTTATAAATGATAACTCTCGTCCACAAATATATTGAGGGAAGGCAAAGAAGAGGATTTGAAATCAAGGCAGAATTGCAGGAAACAGATTTCAGGAGGTAGATTCGAATCGCCTTTAAAGCACATGAAAAGCGGCAAAACGTTGACAATGATGCCCTTGGCCAAAAAGGGCGTATGCGTTTTTTCCTGAATATATTCAGGAAAAAACGCATACGCCCTTTTTGGCCAACCAAGCAACCTGGAAAGGCAAATCAGCGCTACAAAGATGTCTCGCTTCCCATCGGTCAAAAGGGCCATGCTGAAAAAAGTGTCAAAACCAGAAATGCAGGACAGGCCATGGAGAAATGGGAGCCTTGCTACACTGATGGGCGGGATGTAAATTGTCAACAGCCACTCTGGAGAACTGTACAGTGAGTCCAGAAACGTCTAAAAAGCAAAGCTTAGAGAGCATAGGGCACTTCCACTCATGGGGATATAAATTGGGAAAATGAAAAATCAGCAAGACACAAGCACCCCAAAGTTTAGGGCTGCTCTGTTGACAAGGACCTCCACTTCATTCCACCTTCAATATCCCAGGAAAGAGAAAAATGGATAAAGAAGTTGTGGTCCTTATGTACAATGGAATATCACTCAGCCATGAAATCAATGTCATAAGGCTAGTAGCAGCATGATGAGTGGATTTAGGTACGACGATTCTAAGTGAAATAAGTCACACAGAAAAGGACACTTCTCATAAGGTATCACTTATAGAGGGAATGTAAAAACCGTTACACTTGAACTGAATTACAAAACAGAACAGAGTCACACATGCAGAAAACACACTATGGCTGCTTAACGGGAAAGGTGAGGTGGGGTGATACATAAAACAAGGGTTTCAAATTAGCTCAGATACCGTTCCATAAACCCAATATGTAATAGACAAGACCTACTCCTTGCTCAGAGAACTGGACTCAACACGCCCTATTCACCGCACAAGAATATATCTGACTAGTAATAATCTTAAAAGCTATGTATTGATATCTCTGTTAGTGTGTCAAGTGGGTGTAAAGCGGCATAAACACAGCAGTGAAAAGCAGCTAAACCCCATTATAAAAATAAATTACTTTGAAAAACCCATGAAACAAAGACAGTGAAAGAGATAGAAATTCTTACACAATGCGTTCACGGGCTGTGATGCAACCTGGATTGACCATATCTAGACCCACAGCTGGATGAGACATAAGGGTGGACACTCTTGGGGCTGAGAGGTTTGGTGAGGTTGGGTGAGCAAACGCAGACCCTTTAAAGTAATACTGCGTGGTACCCATCGCATGGGTCCCAAATCTCCAGGTTCAAGGGCATCTTCCTACATCGAAAACATGCATGAGAAACCCAGAAGATGGTACACCGTGTGATGTGGAAAGGTTTCTAAAACGCACCTCATTTCTCATCTCCTTGTGGCCGGGTTCGCTATTCCAGCCGCTTTACTAGCAATCTCCCTACTTGGAGCATCAGCACCTTTAACCTCCTGTTCCGTACAGGTTGCAATTTGTCCTGAGGATGAACTGGAAGACGTGGAACCAATGAGAGACTAGCTCTTGGTGTTGGGACAGGCACAGGTCACTCTATTTTCCCATCAGGAAGAAGAATTAACCAAAGGCTCAGCCTGCCCCCCGGAACCAGAACAGGGCCTGAAGCCATCCTGCGCTTTTGCGGCCAGCTCCCTAAAAAGCGAGTTGTAAAATGGAGGTTCAGGGCACTGCAATTCACAAACCTGCAGACTTATAAATGATAACTCTCATCCACAAATATATTGAGGGAAGGCAAAGAAGAGGATTTGAAATCAAGGCAGAATTGCAGGAAACAGATTTCAGGAGGTAGATTCGAATCGCCTTTAAAGCACATGAAAAGCGGCAAAACGTTGACAATGATGCCCTTGGCCAAAAAGGGCGTATGCGTTTTTTCCTGAATATATTCAGGAAAAAACGCATACGCCCTTTTTGGCCAACCAAGCAACCTGGAAAGGCAAATCAGCGCTACAAAGATGTCTCGCTTCCCATCGGTCAAAAGGGCCATGCTGAAAAAAGTGTCAAAACCAGAAATGCAGGACAGGCCATGGAGAAATGGGAGCCTTGCTACACTGATGGGCGGGATGTAAATTGTCAACAGCCACTCTGGAGAACTGTACGGTGAGTCCTGAAACGTCTGAAAAGCAAAGCTTAGAGAGCATAGGGCACTTCCACTCATGGGGGTATAAATTGGGAAAATTAAAATTCAGCAAGACACAAGCACCCCAAAGTTTAGGGCTGCTCTGTTGACAAGGACCTCCACTTCATTCCACCTTCAATATCCCAGGAAAGAGAAAAATGGATAAAGAAGTTGTGGTCCTTATGTACAATGGAATATCACTCAGCCATGAAATCAATGTCATAAGGCTAGTAGCAGCATGATGAGTGGATTTAGGTACGACGATTCTAAGTGAAATAAGTCACACAGAAAAGGACACTTCTCATAAGGTATCACTTATAGAGGGAATGTAAAAACCGTTACACTTGAACTGAATTACAAAACAGAACAGAGTCACACATGCAGAAAACACACTATGGCTGCTTAACGGGAAAGGTGAGGTGGGGTGATACATAAAACAAGGGTTTCAAATTAGCTCAGATACCGTTCCATAAACCCAATATGTAATAGACAAGACCTACTCCTTGCTCAGAGAACTGGACTCAACACGCCCTATTCACCGCACAAGAATATATCTGACTAGTAATAATCTTAAAAGCTATGTTTTGATATCTCTCTGTTAGTGTGTCAAGTGGGTGTAAAGCGGCATAAACACAGCAGTGAAAAGCAGCTAAACCCCATTATAAAAAAAATTACTTTGAAAAACCCATGAAACAAAGACAGTGAAAGAGAGAGAAATTCTTACACAATGCGTTCAGGGGCTGTGATGCAACCTGGATTGACCATATCTAGACCCACAGCTGGATGAGACATAAGGGTGGACACTGTTGCGGCTGAGAGGTTTGGTGAAGTTGGGTGAGCAAACGCAGCCCCTTTAAAGTAATACTGCGTGGTACCCATCGCATGGGTCCCAAATCTCCAGGTTCAACGGCATCTTCCTACATCAAAAACATGCATGAGAAACCCAGAAGATGGTACACCGTGTGATGGGGAAAGGTTTCTAAAACGCACCTCATTTCTCATCTCCTTGTGCTCGGGTTCGCCATTCCAGCCACTTTACTAGCAATCTCCCTCCTTGGAGCATCATCACCTTTAACCTCCTGTTCCGTACAGGTTGCAATTTGTCCTGAGGATGAACGGGAAGACGTGGAACCAATGAGAGACTAGCTCTTGGTGTTGGGACAGGCACAGGTCACTCTATTTTCCCATCAGGAAGAAGAATTAACCACAGGCTCAGCCTGCCCCCTGGAACAAGAACAGGGCCTGAAGCCATCCTGCGCTTTTGCGGCCATCTCCCAAAACGCGAGTCGTAAAATGGAGGTTCAGGGCACTGCAATTCACAAACCTGCAGAGTTATAAATGATAACTCTCGTCCACAAATATATTGAGGGAAGGCAAAGAAGAGGATTTGAAATCAAGGCAGAATTGCAGGAAACAGATTTCAGGAGGTAGATTCGAATCGCCTTTAAAGCACATGAAAAGCGGCAAAACGTTGACAATGATGCCCTTGGCCAAAAAGGGCGTATGCGTTTTTTCCTGAATATATTCAGGAAAAAACGCATACGCCCTTTTTGGCCAACCAAGCAACCTGGAAAGGCAAATCAGCGCTACAAAGATGTCTCGCTTCCCATCGGTCAAAAGGGCCATGCTGAAAAAAGTGTCAAAACCAGAAATGCAGGACAGGCCATGGAGAAATGGGAGCCTTGCTACACTGATGGGCGGGATGTAAATTGTCAACAGCCACTCTGGAGAACTGTACAGTGAGTCCTGAAACGTCTAAAAAGCAAAGCTTAGAGAGCATAGGGCACTTCCACTCATGGGGATATAAATTGGGAAAATGAAAAATCAGCAAGACACAAGCACCCCAAAGTTTAGGGCTGCTCTGTTGACAAGGACCTCCACTTCATTCCACCTTCAATATCCCAGGAAAGAGAAAAATGGATAAAGAAGTTGTGGTCCTTATGTACAATGGAATATCACTCAGCCATGAAATCAATGTCATAAGGCTAGTAGCAGCATGATGAGTGGATTTAGGTACGACGATTCTAAGTGAAATAAGTCACACAGAAAAGGACACTTCTCATAAGGTATCACTTATAGAGGGAATGTAAAAACCGTTACACTTGAACTGAATTACAAAACAGAACAGAGTCACACATGCAGAAAACACACTATGGCTGCTTAACGGGAAAGGTGAGGTGGGGTGATACATAAAACAAGGGTTTCAAATTAGCTCAGATACCGTTCCATAAACCCAATATGTAATAGACAAGACCTACTCCTTGCTCAGAGAACTGGACTCAACACGCCCTATTCACCGCACAAGAATATATCTGACTAGTAATAATCTTAAAAGCTATGTATTGATATCTCTGTTAGTGTGTCAAGTGGGTGTAAAGCGGCATAAACACAGCAGTGAAAAGCAGCTAAACCCCATTATAAAAATAAATTACTTTGAAAAACCCATGAAACAAAGACAGTGAAAGAGATAGAAATTCTTACACAATGCGTTCACGGGCTGTGATGCAACCTGGATTGACCATATCTAGACCCACAGCTGGATGAGACATAAGGGTGGACACTCTTGGGGCTGAGAGGTTTGGTGAGGTTGGGTGAGCAAACGCAGACCCTTTAAAGTAATACTGCGTGGTACCCATCGCATGGGTCCCAAATCTCCAGGTTCAAGGGCATCTTCCTACATCGAAAACATGCATGAGAAACCCAGAAGATGGTACACCGTGTGATGGGGAAAGGTTTCTAAAACGCACCTCATTTCTCATCTCCTTGTGGCCGGGTTCGCTATTCCAGCCGCTTTACTAGCAATCTCCTTACTTGGAGCATCAGCACCTTTAACCTCCTGTTCCGTACAGGTTGCAATTTGTCCTGAGGATGAACTGGAAGACGTGGAACCAATGAGAGACTAGCTCTTGGTGTTGGGACAGGCACAGGTCACTCTATTTTCCCATCAGGAAGAAGAATTAACCACAGGCTCAGCCTGCCCCCCGGAACCAGAACAGGGCCTGAAGGCATCCTGCGCTTTTGCGGCCAGCTCCCTAAAAAGCGAGTTGTAAAATGGAGGTTCAGGGCACTGCAATTCACAAACCTGCAGACTTATAAATGATAACTCTCATCCACAAATATATTGAGGGAAGGCAAAGAAGAGGATTTGAAATCAGGGCAGAATTGCAGGAAACAGATTTCAGGAGGTAGATTCGAATCGCCTTTAAAGCACATGAAAAGCGGCAAAACGTTGACAATGATGCCCTTGGCCAAAAAGGGCGTATGCGTTTTTTCCTGAATATATTCAGGAAAAAACGCATACGCTCTTTTTGGCCAACCAAGCAACCTGGAAAGGCAAATCAGCGCTACAAAGATGTCTCGCTTCCCATCGGTCAAAAGGGCCATGCTGAAAAAAGTGCCAAAACCAGAAATGCAGGACAGGCCATGGAGAAATGGGAGCCTTGCTACACTGATGGGCGGGATGTAAATTGTCAACAGCCACTCTGGAGAAGTGTACGGTGAGTCCTGAAACGTCTAAAAAGCAAAGCTTAGAGAGCATAGGGCACTTCCACTCATGGGGGTATAAATTGGGAAAATTAAAAATCAGCAAGACACAAGCACCCCAAAGTTGAGGGCTGCTCTGTTGACAAGGACCTCCACTTCATTCCACCTTCAATATCCCAGGAAAGAGAAAAATGGATAAAGAAGTTGTGGTCCTTATGTACAATGGAATATCACTCAGCCGTGAAATCAATGTCATAAGGCTAGTAGCAGCATGATGAGTGGATTTAGGTACGACGACTCTAAGTGAAATAAGTCACACAGAAAAGGACACTTCTCATAAGGTATCACTTATAGAGGGAATGTAAAAACCGTTACACTTGAACTGAATTACAAAACAGAACAGAGTCACACATGCAGAAAACACACTATGGCTGCTTAACGGGAAAGGTGAGGTGGGGTGATACATAAAACAAGGGTTTCAAATTAGCTCAGATACCGTTCCATAAACCCAATATGTAATAGACAAGACCTACTCCTTGCTCAGAGAACTGGACTCAACACGCCCTATTCACCGCACAAGAATATATCTGACTAGTAATAATCTTAAAACCTATGTATTGATATCTCTCTGTTAGTGTGTCAAGTGGGTGTAAAGCGGCATAAACACAACAGTGAAAAGCAGCTAAACCCCATTATAAAAATAAATTACTTTGAAAAACCCATGAAACAAAGACAGTGAAAGAGATAGAAATTCTTACACAATGCGCTCAGGGGCTGTGATGCAACCTGTATTGACCATATCTAGACCCACAGCTGGATGAGACATAAAGGTGGACACTGTTGCGGCTGAGAGGTTTGGTGAGGTTGGGTGAGCAAACGCAGACCCTTTAAAGTAATACTGCGTGGTACCCATCGCATGGGTCCCAAATCTCCAGGTTCAAGGGCATCTTCCTACATCGAAAACATGCATGAGATACCCAGAAGATGGTACACCGTGTGATGGGGAAAGGTTTCTAAAACGCACCTCATTTCTCATCTGCTTGTGCCCGGGTTCGCCATTCCAGCCACTTTACTAGCAATCTCCCTCCTTGGAGCATCAGCACCTTTAACCTCCTGTTCCGTACAGGTTGCAATTTGTACTGAGGATGAACGGGAAGACGTGGAACCAATGAAAGACTAGCTCTTGGTGTTGGGACAGGCACAGGTCACTCTATTTTCCCATCAGGAAGAAGAATTAACCACAGGCTCAGCCTGCCCCCCGGAACCAGAACAGGGCCTGAAGCCATCCTGCGCTTTTGCGGCCAGCTCCCTAAAAAGCGAGTTGTAAAATGGAGGTTCAGGGCACTGCAATTCACAAACCTGCAGACTTATAAATGATAACTCTCATCCACAAATATATTGAGGGAAGGCAAAGAAGAGGATTTGAAATCAAGGCAGAATTGCAGGAAACAGATTTCAGGAGGTAGATTCGAATCGCCTTTAAAGCACATGAAAAGCGGCAAAACGTTGACAATGATGCCCTTGGCCAAAAAGGGCGTATGCGTTTTTTCCTGAATATATTCAGGAAAAAACGCATACGCCCTTTTTGGCCAACCAAGCAACCTGGAAAGGCAAATCAGCGCTACAAAGATGTCTCACTTCCCATCGGTCAAAAGGGCCATGCTGAAAAAAGTGTCAAATCCAGAAATGCAGGACAGGCCATGGAGAAATGGGAGCCTTGCTACACTGATGGGCGGGATGTAAATTGTCAACAGCCACTCTGGAGAAGTGTACGGTGAGTCCTGAAACGTCTAAAAAGCAAAGCTTAGAGAGCATAGGGCACTTCCACTCATGGGGGTATAAATTGGGAAAATTAAAAATCAGCAAGACACAAGCACCCCAAAGTTTAGGGCTGCTCTGTTGACAAGGACCTCCACTTCATTCCACCTTCAATATCCCAGGAAAGAGAAAAATGGATAAAGAAGTTGTGGTCCTTATGTACAATGGAATATCACTCAGCCGTGAAATCAATGTCATAAGGCTAGTAGCAGCATGATGAGTGGATTTAGGTACGACGACTCTAAGTGAAATAAGTCACACAGAAAAGGACACTTCTCATAAGGTATCACTTATAGAGGGAATGTAAAAACCGTTACACTTGAACTGAATTACAAAACAGAACAGAGTCACACATGCAGAAAACACACTATGGCTGCTTAACGGGAAAGGTGAGGTGGGGTGATACATAAAACAAGGGTTTCAAATTAGCTCAGATAGCGTTCCATAAACCCAATATGTAATAGACAAGACCTACTCCTTGCTCAGAGAACTGGACTCAACACGCCCTATTCACCGCACAAGAATATATCTGACTAGTAATAATCTTAAAAGCTATGTTTTGATATCTCTCTGTTAGTGTGTCAAGTGGGTGTAAAGCGGCATAAACACAGCAGTGAAAAGCAGCTAAACCCCATTATAAAAAAAATTACTTTGAAAAACCCATGAAACAAAGACAGTGAAAGAGAGAGAAATTCTTACACAATGCGTTCAGGGGCTGTGATGCAACCTGGATTGACCATATCTAGACCCACAGCTGGATGAGACATAAGGGTGGACACTGTTGCGGCTGAGAGGTTTGGTGAGGTTGGGTGAGCAAACGCAGACCCTTTAAAGTAATACTGCGTGGTACCCATCGCATGGGTCCCAAATCTCCAGGTTCAACGGCATCTTCCTACATCAAAAACATGCATGAGAAACCCAGAAGATGGTACACCGTGTGATGGGGAAAGGTTTCTAAAACGCACCTCATTTCTCATCTCCTTGTGCTCGGGTTCGCCATTCCAGCCACTTTACTAGCAATCTCCCTCCTTGGAGCATCATCACCTTTAACCTCCTGTTCCGTACAGGTTGCAATTTGTCCTGAGGATGAACGGGAAGACGTGGAACCAATGAGAGACTAGCTCTTGGTGTTGGGACAGGCACAGGTCACTCTATTTTCCCATCAGGAAGAAGAATTAACCAGAGGCTCAGCCTGCCCCCTGGAACAAGAACAGGGCCTGAAGCCATCCTGCGCTTTTGCGGCCATCTCCCAAAAACGCGAGTCGTAAAATGGAGGTTCAGGGCACTGCAATTCACAAACCTGCAGAGTTATAAATGATAACTCTCGTCCACAAATATATTGAGGGAAGGCAAAGAAGAGGATTTGAAATCAAGGCAGAATTGCAGGAAACAGATTTCAGGAGGTAGATTCGAATCGCCTTTAAAGCACATGAAAAGCGGCAAAACGTTGACAATGATGCCCTTGGCCAAAAAGGGCGTATGCGTTTTTTCCTGAATATATTCAGGAAAAAACGCATACGCCCTTTTTGGCCAACCAAGCAAACTGGAAAGGCAAATCAGCGCTACAAAGATGTCTCGCTTCCCATCGGTTAAAAAGGCCATGCTGAAAAAAGTGTCAAAACCAGAAATGCAGGACAGGCCATGGAGAAATGGGAGCCTTGCTACACTGATGGGCGGGATGTAAATTGTCAACAGCCACTCTGGAGAAGTGTACGGTGAGTCCTGAAACGTCTAAAAAGCAAAGCTTAGAGAGCATAGGGCACTTCCACTCATGGGGGTATAAATTGGGAAAATTAAAAATCAGCAAGACACAACCACCCCAAAGTTTAGGGCTGCTCTGTTGACAAGGACCTCCACTTCATTCCACCTTCAATATCCCAGGAAAGAGAAAAATGGATAAAGAAGTTGTGGTCCATATGTACAATGGAATATCACTCAGCCATGAAATCAATGTCATAAGGCTAGTAGCAGCATGATGAGTGGATTTAGGTACGACGATTCTAAGTGAAATAAGTCACACAGAAAAGGACACTTCTCATAAGGTATCACTTATAGAGGGAATGTAAAAACCGTTACACTTGAACTGAATTAGAAAACAGAACAGAGTCACACATGCAGAAAACACACTATGGCTGCTTAACGGGAAAGGTGAGGTGGGGTGATACATAAAACAAGGGTTTCAAATTAGCTCAGATACCGTTCCATAAACCCAATATGTAATAGACAAGACCTACTCCTTGCTCAGAGAACTGGACTCAACACGCCCTATTCACCGCACAAGAATATATCTGACTAGTAATAATCTTAAAACCTATGTATTGATATCTCTCTGTTAGTGTGTCAAGTGGGTAAAAAGCGGCATAAACACAGCAGTGAAAAGCAGCTAAACCCCATTATAAAAATAAATTACTTTGAAAAACCCATGAAACAAAGACAGTGAAAGAGAGAGAAATTCTTACACAATGCGTTCAGGGGCTGTGATGCAACCTGGATTGACCATATCTAGACCCACAGCTGGATGAGACATAAGGGTGGACACTGTTGCGGCTGAGAGCTTTGGTGAGGTTCGGTGAGCAAACGCAGACCCTTTAAAGTAATACTGCGTGGTACCCATCGCATGGGTCCCAAATCTCCAGGTTCAAGGTCATCTTCCTACATCGTAAACATGCATGAGATACCCAGAAGATGGTACACCGTGTGATGGGGAAAGGTTTCTAAAACGCACCTCATTTCTCATCTGCCTGTGCCCGGGTTCGCCATTCCTGCCACTTTACTAGCAATCTCCCTCCTTGGAGGATCAGCACCTTTAACCTCCTGTTCCGTACAGGTTGCAATTTGTACTGAGGATGAACGGGAAGACGTGGAACAAATGAAAGACTAGCTCTTGGTGTTGGGACAGGCACAGGTCACTCTATTTTCCCATCAGGAAGAAGAATTAACCACAGGATCAGCCTGCCCCCCGGAACCAGAACAGGACCTGAAGCCATCCTGCGCTTTTGCGGCCAGCTCCCTAAAAAGCGAGTTGTAAAATGGAGGTTCAGAGCACTGCAATTCACAAACCTGCAGACTTATAAATGATAACTCTCATCCACAAATATATTGAGGGAAGGCAAAGAAGAGGATTTGAAATCAAGGCAGAATTGCAGGAAACAGATTTCAGGAGGTAGATTCGAATCGCCTTTAAAGCACATGAAAAGCGGCAAAACGTTGACAATGATGCCCTTGGCCAAAAAGGGCGTATGCGTTTTTTCCTGAATATATTCAGGAAAAAACGCATACGCCCTTTTTGGCCAACCAAGCAACCTGGAAAGGCAAATCAGCGCTACAAAGATGTCTCGCTTCCCATCGGTCAAAAGGGCCATGCTGAAAAAAGTGTCAAAACCAGAAATGCAGGACAGGCCATGGAGAAATGGGAGCCTTGCTACACTGATGGGCGGGATGTAAATTGTCAACAGCCACTCTGGAGAACTGTACAGTGAGTCCTGAAACGTCTAAAAAGCAAAGCTTAGAGAGCATAGGGCACTTCCACTCATGGGGATATAAATTGGGAAAATGAAAAATCAGCAAGACACAAGCACCCCAAAGTTTAGGGCTGCTCTGTTGACAAGGACCTCCACTTCATTCCACCTTCAATATCCCAGGAAAGAGAAAAATGGATAAAGAAGTTGTGGTCCTTATGTACAATGGAATATCACTCAGCCATGAAATCAATGTCATAAGGCTAGTAGCAGCATGATGAGTGGATTTAGGTACGACGATTCTAAGTGAAATAAGTCACACAGAAAAGGACACTTCTCATAAGGTATCACTTATAGAGGGAATGTAAAAACCGTTACACTTGAACTGAATTACAAAACAGAACAGAGTCACACATGCAGAAAACACACTATGGCTGCTTAACGGGAAAGGTGAGGTGGGGTGATACATAAAACAAGGGTTTCAAATTAGCTCAGATACCGTTCCATAAACCCAATATGTAATAGACAAGACCTACTCCTTGCTCAGAGAACTGGACTCAACACGCCCTATTCACCGCACAAGAATATATCTGACTAGTAATAATCTTAAAACCTATGTATTGATATCTCTCTGTTAGTGTGTCAAGTGGGTGTAAAGCGGCATAAACACAGCAGTGAAAAGCAGCTAAACCCCATTATAAAAATAAATTACTTTGAAAAACCCATGAAACAAAGACAGTGAAAGAGAGAGAAATTCTTACACAATGCGTTCAGGGGCTGTGATGCAACCTGGATTGACCATATCTAGACCCACAGCTGGATGAGACATAAAGGTGGACACTGTTGCGGCTGAGAGGTTTGGTGAGGTTGGGTGAGCAAACGCAGACCCTTTAAAGTAATACTGCGTGGTACCCATCGCATGGGTCCCAAATCTCCAGGTTCAAGGGCATCTTCCTACATCGAAAACATGCATGAGATACCCAGAAGATGGTACACCGTGTGATGGGGAAAGGTTTCTAAAACGCACCTCATTTCTCATCTGCTTGTGCCCGGGTTCGCCATTCCAGCCACTTTACTAGCAATCTCCCTCCTTGGAGCATCAGCACCTTTAACCTCCTGTTCCGTACAGGTTGCAATTTGTACTGAGGATGAACGGGAAGACGTGGAACCAATGAAAGACTAGCTCTTGGTGTTGGGACAGGCACAGGTCACTCTATTTTCCCATCAGGAAGAAGAATTAACCACAGGCTCAGCCTGCCCCCCGGAACCAGAACAGGGCCTGAAGCCATCCTGCGCTTTTGCGGCCAGCTCCCTAAAAAGCGAGTTGTAAAATGGAGGTTCAGGGCACTGCAATTCACAAACCTGCAGACTTATAAATGATAACTCTCATCCACAAATATATTGAGGGAAGGCAAAGAAGAGGATTTGAAATCAAGGCAGAATTGCAGGAAACAGATTTCAGGAGGTAGATTCGAATCGCCTTTAAAGCACATGAAAAGCGGCAAAACGTTGACAATGATGCCCTTGGCCAAAAAGGGCGTATGCGTTTTTTCCTGAATATATTCAGGAAAAAACGCATACGCCCTTTTTGGCCAACCAAGCAACCTGGAAAGGCAAATCAGCGCTACAAAGATGTCTCACTTCCCATCGGTCAAAAGGGCCATGCTGAAAAAAGTGTCAAATCCAGAAATGCAGGACAGGCCATGGAGAAATGGGAGCCTTGCTACACTGATGGGCGGGATGTAAATTGTCAACAGCCACTCTGGAGAAGTGTACGGTGAGTCCTGAAACGTCTAAAAAGCAAAGCTTAGAGAGCATAGGGCACTTCCACTCATGGGGGTATAAATTGGGAAAATTAAAAATCAGCAAGACACAAGCACCCCAAAGTTTAGGGCTGCTCTGTTGACAAGGACCTCCACTTCATTCCACCTTCAATATCCCAGGAAAGAGAAAAATGGATAAAGAAGTTGTGGTCCTTATGTACAATGGAATATCACTCAGCCGTGAAATCAATGTCATAAGGCTAGTAGCAGCATGATGAGTGGATTTAGGTACGACGACTCTAAGTGAAATAAGTCACACAGAAAAGGACACTTCTCATAAGGTATCACTTATAGAGGGAATGTAAAAACCGTTACACTTGAACTGAATTACAAAACAGAACAGAGTCACACATGCAGAAAACACACTATGGCTGCTTAACGGGAAAGGTGAGGTGGGGTGATACATAAAACAAGGGTTTCAAATTAGCTCAGATAGCGTTCCATAAACCCAATATGTAATAGACAAGACCTACTCCTTGCTCAGAGAACTGGACTCAACACGCCCTATTCACCGCACAAGAATATATCTGACTAGTAATAATCTTAAAAGCTATGTTTTGATATCTCTCTGTTAGTGTGTCAAGTGGGTGTAAAGCGGCATAAACACAGCAGTGAAAAGCAGCTAAACCCCATTATAAAAAAAATTACTTTGAAAAACCCATGAAACAAAGACAGTGAAAGAGAGAGAAATTCTTACACAATGCGTTCAGGGGCTGTGATGCAACCTGGATTGACCATATCTAGACCCACAGCTGGATGAGACATAAGGGTGGACACTGTTGCGGCTGAGAGCTTTGGTGAGGTTGGGTGAGCAAACGCAGACCCTTTAAAGTAATACTGCGTGGTACCCATCGCATGGGTCCCAAATCTCCAGGTTCAAGGTCATCTTCCTACATCGTAAACATGCATGAGATACCCAGAAGATGGTACACCGTGTGATGGGGAAAGGTTTCTAAAACGCACCTCATTTCTCATCTGCCTGTGCCCGGGTTCGCCATTCCAGCCACTTTACTAGCAATCTCCCTCCTTGGAGGATCAGCACCTTTAACCTCCTGTTCCGTACAGGTTGCAATTTGTACTGAGGATGAACGGGAAGACGTGGAACCAATGAAAGACTAGCTCTTGGTGTTGGGACAGGCACAGGTCACTCTATTTTCCCATCAGGAAGAAGAATTAACCACAGGATCAGCCTGCCCCCCGGAACCAGAACAGGACCTGAAGCCATCCTGCGCTTTTGCGGCCAGCTCCCTAAAAAGCGAGTTGTAAAATGGAGGTTCAGAGCACTGCAATTCACAAACCTGCAGACTTATAAATGATAACTCTCATCCACAAATATATTGAGGGAAGGCAAAGAAGAGGATTTGAAATCAAGGCAGAATTGCAGGAAACAGATTTCAGGAGGTAGATTCGAATCGCCTTTAAAGCACATGAAAAGCGGCAAAACGTTGACAATGATGCCCTTGGCCAAAAAGGGCGTATGCGTTTTTTCCTGAATATATTCAGGAAAAAACGCATACGCCCTTTTTGGCCAACCAAGCAACCTGGAAAGGCAAATCAGCGCTACAAAGATGTCTCGCTTCCCATCGGTCAAAAGGGCCATGCTGAAAAATGTGTCAAAACCAGAAATGCAGGACAGGCCATGGAGAAATGGGAGCCTTGCTATGCTGATGGGCGGGATGTAAATTGTCAACAGCCACTCTGGAGAACTGTACGGTGAGTCCTGAAACGTCTGAAAAGCAAAGCTTAGAGAGCATAGGGCACTTCCACTCATGGGGGTATAAATTGGGAAAATTAAAATTCAGCAAGACACAAGCACCCCAAAGTTTAGGACTGCTCTGTTGACAAGGACCTCCACTTCATTCCACCTTCAATATCCCAGGAAAGAGAAAAATGGATAAAGAAGTTGTGGTCCTTATGTACAATGGAATATCACTCAGCCATGAAATCAATGTCATAAGGCTAGTAGCAGCATGATGAGTGGATTTAGGTACGACGATTCTAAGTGAAATAAGTCACACAGAAAAGGACACTTCTCATAAGGTATCACTTATAGAGGGAATGTAAAAACCGTTACACTTGAACTGAATTACAAAACAGAACAGAGTCACACATGCAGAAAACACACTATGGCTGCTTAACGGGAAAGGTGAGGTGGGGTGATACATAAAACAAGGGTTTCAAATTAGCTCAGATACCGTTCCATAAACCCAATATGTAATAGACAAGACCTACTCCTTGCTCAGAGAACTGGACTCAACACGCCCTATTCACCGCACAAGAATATATCTGACTAGTAATAATCTTAAAAGCTATGTATTGATATCTCTCTGTTAGTGTGTCAAGTGGGTGTAAAGCGGCATAAACACAGCAGTGAAAAGCAGCTAAACCCCATTATAAAAATAAATTACTTTGAAAAACCCATGAAACAAAGACAGTGAAAGAGAGAGAAATTCTTACACAATGCGTTCAGGGGCTGTGATGCAACCTGGATTGACCATATCTAGACCCACAGCTGGATGAGACATAAGGGTGGACACTGTTGCGGCTGAGAGGTTTGGTGAGGTTGGGTGAGCAAACGCAGACCCTTTAAAGTAATACTGCGTGGTACCCATCGCATGGGTCCCAAATCTCCAGGTTCAAGGGCATCTTCCTACATCAAAAACATGCATGAGAAACCCAGAAGATGGTACACCGTGTGATGGGGAAAGGTTTCTAAAACGCACCTCATTTCTCATCTCCTTGTGCTCGGGTTCGCCATTCCAGCCACTTTACTAGCAATCTCCCTCCTTGGAGCATCATCACCTTTAACCTCCTGTTCCGTACAGGTTGCAATTTGTCCTGAGGATGAACGGGAAGATGTGGAACCAATGAGAGACTAGCTCTTGGTGTTGGGACAGGCACAGGTCACTCTATTTTCCCATCAGGAAGAAGAATTAACCACAGGCTCAGCCTGCCCCCCGGAACAAGAATAGGGCCTGAAGCCATCCTGCGCTTTTGCGGCCATCTCCCAAAAACGCGAGTCGTAAAATGGAGGTTCAGGGCACTGCAATTCACAAACCTGCAGAGTTATAAATGATAACTCTCGTCCACAAATATATTGAGGGAAGGCAAAGAAGAGGATTTGAAATCAAGGCAGAATTGCAGGAAACAGATTTCAGGAGGTAGATTCGAATCGCCTTTAAAGCACATGAAAAGCGGCAAAACGTTGACAATGATGCCCTTGGCCAAAAAGGGCGTATGCGTTTTTTCCTGAATATATTCAGGAAAAAACGCATACGCCCTTTTTAGCCAACCAAGCAACCTGGAAAGGCAAATCAGCGCTACAAAGATGTCTCGCTTCCCATCGGTTAAAAAGGCCATGCTGAAAAAAGTGTCAAAACCAGAAATGCAGGACAGGCCATGGAGAAATGGGAGCCTTGCTACACTGATGGGCGGGATGTAAATTGTCAACAGCCACTCTGGAGAAGTGTACGGTGAGTCCTGAAACGTCTAAAAAGCAAAGCTTAGAGAGCATAGGGCACTTCCACTCATGGGGGTATAAATTGGGAAAATTAAAAATCAGCAAGACACAAGCACCCCAAAGTTTAGGGCTGCTCTGTTGACAAGGACCTCCACTTCATTCCACCTTCAATATACCAGGAAAGAGAAAAATGGATAAAGAAGTTGTGGTCCATATGTACAATGGAATATCACTCAGCCATGAAATCAATGTCATAAGGCTAGTAGCAGCATGATGAGTGGATTTAGGTACGACGATTCTAAGTGAAATAAGTCACACAGAAAAGGACACTTCTCATAAGGTATCACTTATAGAGGGAATGTAAAAACCGTTACACTTGAACTGAATTACAAAACAGAACAGAGTCACACATGCAGAAAACACACTATGGCTGCTTAACGGGAAAGGTGAGGTGGGGTGATACATAAAACAAGGGTTTCAAATTAGCTCAGATACCGTTCCATAAAACCAATATGTAATAGACAAGACCTACTCCTTGCTCAGAGAACTGGACTCAACACGCCCTATTCACCGCACAAGAATATATCTGACTAGTAATAATCTTAAAACCTATGCATTGATATCTCTCTGTTAGCGTGTCAAGTGGGTGTAAAGCGGCATAAACACAGCAGTGAAAAGCAGCTAAACCCCATTATAAAAATAAATTACTTTGAAAAACCCATGAAACAAAGACAGTGAAAGAGATAGAAATTCTTACACAATGCGTTCACGGGCTGTGATGCAACCTGGATTGACCATATCTAGACCCACAGCTGGATGAGACATAAGGGTGGACACTCTTGGGGCTGAGAGGTTTGGTGAGGTTGGGTGAGCAAACGCAGACCCTTTAAAGTAATACTGCATGGTACCCATCTCATGGGTCCCAAATCTCCAGGTTCAAGGGCATCTTCCTACATCGAAAACATGCATGAGAAACCCAGAAGATGGTACACCGTGTGATGTGGAAAGGTTTCTAAAACGCACCTCATTTCTCCTCTCCTTGTGGCCGGGTTCGCTATTCCAGCACTTTACTAGCAATCTCCCTACTTGGAGCATCAGCACCTTTAACCTCCTGTCCCGTACAGGTTGCAGTTTGTCCTGAGGATGAACGGGAAGACGTGGAACCAATGAGAGACTAGCTCTTGGTGTTGGGACAGGCACAGGTCACTCTATTTTCCCATCAGGAAGAAGAATTAACCACAGGCTCAGCCTGCCACCCGGAACCAGAACAGGGCCTGAAGCCATCCTGCGCAATTGCGGCCAGCTCCCTAAAAAGCGAGTTGTAAAATGGAGGTTCAGGGCACTGCAATTCACAAACCTGCAGACTTATAAATGATAACTCTCGTCCACAAATATATTGAGGGAAGGCAAAGAAGAGGATTTGAAATCAAGGCAGAATTGCAGGAAACAGATTTCAGGAGGTAGATTCGAATCGCCTTTAAAGTACATGAAAAGTGGCAAAACGTTGACAATGATGCCCTTGGCCAAAAAGGGCATATGCGTTTTTTCCTGAATATATTCAGGAAAAAACGCATACGCCCTTTTTGGCCAACCAAGCAACCTGGAAAGGCAAATCAGCGCTACAAAGATGTCTCGCTTCCCATCGGTCAAAAGGGCCATGCTGAAAAAAGTGTCAAAATCAGAAATGCAGGACAGGCCATGGAGAAATGGGAGCCTTGCTACGCTGATGGGCGGGATGTAAATTGCCAACAGCCACTCTGGAGAAGCGTACGGTGAGTCCTGAAACATCTAAAAAACAAAGCTTAGAGAGCATAGGGCACTTCCACTCATGGGGGTATAAATTGGGAAAATTAAAAATCAGCAAGACACAAGCACCCCAAAGTTTAGGGCTGCTCTGTTGACAAGGACCTCCACTTCATTCCACCTTCAATATACCAGGAAAGAGAAAAATGGATAAAGAAGTTGTGGTCCATATGTACAATGGAATATCACTCAGCCATGAAATCAATGTCATAAGGCTAGTAGCAGCATGATGAGTGGATTTAGGTACGACGATTCTAAGTGAAATAAGTCACACAGAAAAGGACACTTCTCATAAGGTATCACTTATAGAGGGAATGTAAAAACCGTTACACTTGAACTGAATTACAAAACAGAACAGAGTCACACATGCAGAAAACACACTATGGCTGCTTAACGGGAAAGGTGAGGTGGGGTGATACATAAAACAAGGGTTTCAAATTAGCTCAGATACCGTTCCATAAAACCAATATGTAATAGACAAGACCTACTCCTTGCTCAGAGAACTGGACTCAACACGCCCTATTCACCGCACAAGAATATATCTGACTAGTAATAATCTTAAAACCTATGTATTGATATCTCTCTGTTAGCGTGTCAAGTGGGTGTAAAGCGGCATAAACACAGCAGTGAAAAGCAGCTAAACCCCATTATAAAAATAAATTACTTTGAAAAACCCATGAAACAAAGACAGTGAAAGAGATAGAAATTCTTACACAATGCGTTCACGGGCTGTGATGCAACCTGGATTGACCATATCTAGACCCACAGCTGGATGAGACATAAGGGTGGACACTCTTGGGGCTGAGAGGTTTGGTGAGGTTGGGTGAGCAAACGCAGACCCTTTAAAGTAATACTGCATGGTACCCATCGCATGGGTCCCAAATCTCCAGGTTCAAGGGCATCTTCCTACATCGAAAACATGCATGAGAAACCCAGAAGATGGTACACCGTGTGATGTGGAAAGGTTTCTAAAACGCACCTCATTTCTCCTCTCCTTGTGGCCGGGTTCGCTATTCCAGCACTTTACTAGCAATCTCCCTACTTGGAGCATCAGCACCTTTAACCTCCTGTCCCGTACAGGTTGCAGTTTGTCCTGAGGATGAACGGGAAGACGTGGAACCAATGAGAGACTAGCTCTTGGTGTTGGGACAGGCACAGGTCACTCTATTTTCCCATCAGGAAGAAGAATTAACCACAGGCTCAGCCTGCCACCCGGAACCAGAACAGGGCCTGAAGCCATCCTGCGCAATTGCGGCCAGCTCCCTAAAAAGCGAGTTGTAAAATGGAGGTTCAGGGCACTGCAATTCACAAACCTGCAGACTTATAAATGATAACTCTCGTCCACAAATATATTGAGGGAAGGCAAAGAAGAGGATTTGAAATCAAGGCAGAATTGCAGGAAACAGATTTCAGGAGGTAGATTCGAATCGCCTTTAAAGCACATGAAAAGCGGCAAAACGTTGACAATGATGCCCTTGGCCAAAAAGGGCGTATGCGTTTTTTCCTGAATATATTCAGGAAAAAACGCATACGCCCTTTTTGGCCAACCAAGCAACCTGGAAAGGCAAATCAGCGCTACAAAGATGTCTCGCTTCCCATCGGTCAAAAGGGCCATGCTGAAAAAAGTGTCAAAACCAGAAATGCAGGACAGGCCATGGAGAAATGGGAGCCTTGCTACACTGATGGGCGGGATGTAAATTGTCAACAGCCACTCTGGAGAAGTGTACAGTGAGTCCTGAAACGTCTAAAAAGCAAAGCTTAGAGAGCATAGGGCACTTCCACTCATGGGGATATAAATTGGGAAAATTAAAAATCAGCAAGACACAAGCACCCCAAAGTTTAGGGCTGCTCTGTTGACAAGGACCTCCACTTCATTCCACCTTCAATATCCCAGGAAAGGGAAAAATGGATAAAGAAGTTGTGGTCCTTATGTACAATGGAATATCACTCAGCCATGAAATCAATGTCATAAGGCTAGTAGCAGCATGATGAGTGGATTTAGGTACGACGATTCTAAGTGAAATAAGTCACACAGAAAAGGACACTTCTCATAAGGTATCACTGATAGAGGGAATGTAAAAACCGTTACACTTGAACTGAATTACAAAACAGAACAGAGTCACACATGCAGAAAACACACTATGGCTGCTTAACGGGAAAGGTGAGGTGGGGTGATACATAAAACAAGGGTTTCAAATTAGCTCAGATACCGTTCCATAAAACCAATATGTAATAGACAAGACCTACTCCTTGCTCAGAGAACTGGACTCAACACGCCCTATTCACCGCACAAGAATATATCTGACTAGTAATAATCTTAAAAGCTATGTATTGATATCTCTCTGTTAGCGTGTCAAGTGGGTGTAAAGCGGCATAAACACAGCAGTGAAAAGCAGCTAAACCCCATTATAAAAATAAATTACTTTGAAAAACCCATGAAACAAAGACAGTGAAAGAGAGAGAAATTCTTACACAATGCGTTCAGGGGCTGTGATGCAACCTGGATTGACCATATCTAGACCCACAGCTGGATGAGACATAAGTGTGGACACTGTTGAGGCTGAGAGGTTTGGTGAGGTTGGGTGAGCAAACGCAGACCCTTTAAAGTAATACTGCGTGGTACCCATCGCATGGGTCCCAAATCTCCAGGTTCAAGGGCATCTTCCTACATCAAAAACATGCATGAGAAACCCAGAAGATGGTACACCGTGTGATGGGGAAAGGTTTCTAAAACGCACCTCATTTCTCATCTCCTTGTGCTCGGGTTCGCCATTCCAGCCACTTTACTAGCAATCTCCCTCCTTGGAGCATCATCACCTTTAACCTCCTGTTCCGTACAGGTTGCAATTTGTCCTGAGGATGAACGGGAAGATGTGGAACCAATGAGAGACTAGCTCTTGGTGTTGGGACAGGCACAGGTCACTCTATTTTCCCATCAGGAAGAAGAATTAACCACAGGCTCAGCCTGCCCCCCGGAACAAGAATAGGGCCTGAAGCCATCCTGCGCTTTTGCGGCCATCTCCCAAAAACGCGAGTCGTAAAATGGAGGTTCAGGGCACTGCAATTCACAAACCTGCAGAGTTATAAATGATAACTCTCGTCCACAAATATATTGAGGGAAGGCAAAGAAGAGGATTTGAAATCAAGGCAGAATTGCAGGAAACAGATTTCAGGAGGTAGATTCGAATCGCCTTTAAAGCACATGAAAAGCGGCAAAACGTTGACAATGATGCCCTTGGCCAAAAAGGGCGTATGCGTTTTTTCCTGAATATATTCAGGAAAAAACGCATACGCCCTTTTTAGCCAACCAAGCAACCTGGAAAGGCAAATCAGCGCTACAAAGATGTCTCGCTTCCCATCGGTTAAAAAGGCCATGCTGAAAAAAGTGTCAAAACCAGAAATGCAGGACAGGCCATGGAGAAATGGGAGCCTTGCTACACTGATGGGCGGGATGTAAATTGTCAACAGCCACTCTGGAGAAGTGTACGGTGAGTCCTGAAACGTCTAAAAAGCAAAGCTTAGAGAGCATAGGGCACTTCCACTCATGGGGGTATAAATTGGGAAAATTAAAAATCAGCAAGACACAAGCACCCCAAAGTTTAGGGCTGCTCTGTTGACAAGGACCTCCACTTCATTCCACCTTCAATATCCCAGGAAAGAGAAAAATGGATAAAGAAGTTGTGGTCCTTATGTACAATGGAATATCACTCAGCCATGAAATCAATGTCATAAGGCTAGTAGCAGCATGATGAGTGGATTTAGGTACGACGATTCTAAGTGAAATAAGTCACACAGAAAAGGACACTTCTCATAAGGTATCACTTATAGAGGGAATGTAAAAACCGTTACACTTGAACTGAATTACAAAACAGAACAGAGTCACACATGCAGAAAACACACTATGGCTGCTTAACGGGAAAGGTGAGGTGGGGTGATACATAAAACAAGGTTTTCAAATTAGCTCAGATACCATTCCATAAACCCAATATGTAATAGACAAGACCTACTCCTTGCTCAGAGAACTGGACTCAACACGCCCTATTCACCGCACAAGAATCTATCTGACTAGTAATAATCTTAAAACCTATGTATTGATATCTCTGTTAGTGTGTCAAGTGGGTGTAAAGCGGCATAAACACAGCAGTGAAAAGCAGCTAAAACCCATTATAAAAATAAATTACTTTGAAAAACCCATGAAACAAAGACAGTGAAAGAGATAGAAATTCTTACACAATGCGTTCACGGGCTGTGATGCAACCTGGATTGACCATATCTAGACCCACAGCTGGATGAGACATAAGGGTGGACACTCTTGGGGCTGAGAGGTTTGGTGAGGTTGGGTGAGCAAACGCAGACCCTTTAAAGTAATACTGCGTGGTACCCATCTCATGGGTCCCAAATCTCCAGGTTCAAGGGCATCTTCCTACATCGAAAACATGCATGAGAAACCCAGAAGATGGTACACCGTGTGATGTGGAAAGGTTTGTAAAACGCACCTCATTTCTCATCTCCTTGTGGCCGGGTTCGCTATTCCAGCCGCTTTACTAGCAATCTCCCTCCTTGGAGCATCAGCACCTTTAACCTCCTGTTCCGTACAGGTTGCAATTTGTCCTGAGGATGAACGGGAAGACGTGGAACCAATGAGAGACTAGCTCTTGGTGTTGGGACAGGCACAGGTCACTCTATTTTCCCATCAGGAAGAAGAATTAACCACAGGCTCAGCCTGCCACCCGGAACCAGAACAGGGCCTGAAGCCATCCTGCGCTTTGCGGCCAGCTCCCTAAAAAGCGAGTTGTAAAATGGAGGTTCAGGGCACTGCAATTCACAAACCTGCAGACTTATAAATGATAACTCTCATCCACAAATATATTGAGGGAAGGCAAAGAAGAGGATTTGAAATCAAGGCAGAATTGCAGGAAACAGATTTCAGGAGGTAGATTCGAATCGCCTTTAAAGCACATGAAAAGCGGCAAAACGTTGACAATGATGCCCTTGGCCAAAAAGGGCGTATGCGTTTTTTCCTGAATATATTCAGGAAAAAACGCATACGCCCTTTTTGGCCAACCAAGCAACCTGGAAAGGCAAATCAGCGCTACAAAGATGTCTCGCTTCCCATCGGTCAAAAGGGCCATGCTGAAAAATGTGTCAAAACCAGAAATGCAGGACAGGCCATGGAGAAATGGGAGCCTTGCTACACTGATGGGCGGGATGTAAATTGTCAACAGCCACTCTGGAGAACTGTACGGTGAGTCCTGAAACGTCTGAAAAGCAAAGCTTAGAGAGCATAGGGCACTTCCACTCATGGGGGTATAAATTGGGAAAATTAAAATTCAGCAAGACACAAGCACCCCAAAGTTTAGGACTGCTCTGTTGACAAGGACCTCCACTTCATTCCACCTTCAATATCCCAGGAAAGAGAAAAATGGATAAAGAAGTTGTGGTCCTTATGTACAATGGAATATCACTCAGCCATGAAATCAATGTCATAAGGCTAGTAGCAGCATGATGAGTGGATTTAGGTACGACGATTCTAAGTGAAATAAGTCACACAGAAAAGGACACTTCTCATAAGGTATCACTTATAGAGGGAATGTAAAAACCGTTACACTTGAACTGAATTACAAAACAGAACAGAGTCACACATGCAGAAAACACACTATGGCTGCTTAACGGGAAAGGTGAGGTGGGGTGATACATAAAACAAGGGTTTCAAATTAGCTCAGATACCGTTCCATAAACCCAATATGTAATAGACAAGACCTACTCCTTGCTCAGAGAACTGGACTCAACACGCCCTATTCACCGCACAAGAATCTATCTGACTAGTAATAATCTTAAAAGCTATGTATTGATATCTCTCTGTTAGTGTGTCAAGTGGGTGTAAAGCGGCATAAACACAGCAGTGAAAAGCAGCTAAACCCCATTATAAAAATAAATTACTTTGAAAAACCCATGAAACAAAGACAGTGAAAGAGAGAGAAATTCTTACACAATGCGTTCAGGGGCTGTGATGCAACCTGGATTGACCATATCTAGACCCACAGCTGGATGAGACATAAGGGTGGACACTCTTGGGGCTGAGAGGTTTGGTGAGGTTGGGTGAGCAAACGCAGACCCTTTAAAGTAATACTGCGTGGTACCCATCTCATGGGTCCCAAATCTCCAGGTTCAAGGGCATCTTCCTACATCGAAAACATGCATGAGAAACCCAGAAGATGGTACACCGTGTGATGTGGAAAGGTTTGTAAAACGCACCTCATTTCTCATCTCCTTGTGGCCGGGTTCGCTATTCCAGCCGCTTTACTAGCAATCTCCCTACTTGGAGCATCAGCACCTTTAACCTCCTGTTCCGTACAGGTTGCAATTTGTCCTGAGGATGAACGGGAAGACGTGGAACCAATGAGAGACTAGCTCTTGGTGTTGGGACAGGCACAGGTCACTCTATTTTCCCATCAGGAAGAAGAATTAACCACAGGCTCAGCCTGCCACCCGGAACCAGAACAGGGCCTGAAGCCATCCTGCGCTTTGCGGCCAGCTCCCTAAAAAGCGAGTTGTAAAATGGAGGTTCAGGGCACTGCAATTCACAAACCTGCAGACTTATAAATGATAACTCTCATCCACAAATATATTGAGGGAAGGCAAAGAAGAGGATTTGAAATCAAGGCAGAATTGCAGGAAACAGATTTCAGGAGGTAGATTCGAATCGCCTTTAAAGCACATGAAAAGCGGCAAAACGTTGACAATGATGCCCTTGGCCAAAAAGGGCGTATGCGTTTTTTCCTGAATATATTCAGGAAAAAACGCATACGCCCTTTTTGGCCAACCAAGCAACCTGGAAAGGCAAATCAGCGCTACAAAGATGTCTCGCTTCCCATCGGTCAAAAGGGCCATGCTGAAAAATGTGTCAAAACCAGAAATGCAGGACAGGCCATGGAGAAATGGGAGCCTTGCTACACTGATGGGCGGGATGTAAATTGTCAACAGCCACTCTGGAGAACTGTACGGTGAGTCCTGAAACGTCTGAAAAGCAAAGCTTAGAGAGCATAGGGCACTTCCACTCATGGGGGTATAAATTGGGAAAATTAAAATTCAGCAAGACACAAGCACCCCAAAGTTTAGGGCTGCTCTGTTGACAAGGACCTCCACTTCATTCCACCTTCAATATACCAGGAAAGAGAAAAATGGATAAAGAAGTTGTGGTCCATATGTACAATGGAATATCACTCAGCCATGAAATCAATGTCATAAGGCTAGTAGCAGCATGATGAGTGGATTTAGGTACGACGATTCTAAGTGAAATAAGTCACACAGAAAAGGACACTTCTCATAAGGTATCACTTATAGAGGGAATGTAAAAACCGTTACACTTGAACTGAATTACAAAACAGAACAGAGTCACACATGCAGAAAACACACTATGGCTGCTTAACGGGAAAGGTGAGGTGGGGTGATACATAAAACAAGGGTTTCAAATTAGCTCAGATACCGTTCCATAAAACCAATATGTAATAGACAAGACCTACTCCTTGCTCAGAGAACTGGACTCAACACGCCCTATTCACCGCACAAGAATATATCTGACTAGTAATAATCTTAAAAGCTATGTATTGATATCTCTCTGTTAGCGTGTCAAGTGGGTGTAAAGCGGCATAAACACAGCAGTGAAAAGCAGCTAAACCCCATTATAAAAATAAATTACTTTGAAAAACCCATGAAACAAAGACAGTGAAAGAGAGAGAAATTCTTACACAATGCGTTCACGGGCTGTGATGCAACCTGTATTGACCATATCTAGACCCACAGCTGGATGAGACATAAGGGTGGACACTCTTGGGGCTGAGAGGTTTGGTGAGGTTGGGTGAGCAAACGCAGACCCTTTAAAGTAATACTGCATGGTACCCATCGCATGGGTCCCAAATCTCCAGGTTCAAGGGCATCTTCCTACATCGAAAACATGCATGAGAAACCCAGAAGATGGTACACCGTGTGATGTGGAAAGGTTTCTAAAACGCACCTCATTTCTCCTCTCCTTGTGGCCGGCTTCGCTATTCCAGCACTTTACTAGCAATCTCCCTACTTGGAGCATCAGCACCTTTAACCTCCTGTCCCGTACAGGTTGCAGTTTGTCCTGAGGATGAACGGGAAGACGTGGAACCAATGAGAGACTAGCTCTTGGTGTTGGGAGAGGCACAGGTCACTCTATTTTCCCATCAGGAAGAAGAATTAACCACAGGCTCAGCCTGCCACCCGGAACCAGAACAGGGCCTGAAGCCATCCTGCGCAATTGCGGCCAGCTCCCTAAAAAGCGAGTTGTAAAATGGAGGTTCAGGGCACTGCAATTCACAAACCTGCAGACTTATAAATGATAACTCTCGTCCACAAATATATTGAGGGAAGGCAAAGAAGAGGATTTGAAATCAAGGCAGAATTGCAGGAAACAGATTTCAGGAGGTAGATTCGAATCGCCTTTAAAGTACATGAAAAGTGGCAAAACGTTGACAATGATGCCCTTGGCCAAAAAGGGCGTATGCGTTTTTTCCTGAATATATTCAGGAAAAAACGCATACGCCCTTTTTGGCCAACCAAGCAACCTGGAAAGGCAAATCAGCGCTACAAAGATGTCTCGCTTCCCATCGGTCAAAAGGGCCATGCTGAAAAAAGTGTCAAAATCAGAAATGCAGGACAGGCCATGGAGAAATGGGAGCCTTGCTACGCTGATGGGCGGGATGTAAATTGCCAACAGCCACTCTGGAGAAGCGTACGGTGAGTCCTGAAACATCTAAAAAACAAAGCTTAGAGAGCATAGGGCACTTCCACTCATGGGGGTATAAATTTGGAAAATTAAAAATCAGCAAGACACAAGCACCCCAAAGTTTAGGGCTGCTCTGTTGACAAGGACCTCCACTTCATTCCACCTTCAATATACCAGGAAAGAGAAAAATGGATAAAGAAGTTGTGGTCCATATGTACAATGGAATATCACTCAGCCATGAAATCAATGTCATAAGGCTAGTAGCAGCATGATGAGTGGATTTAGGTACGACGATTCTAAGTGAAATAAGTCACACAGAAAAGGACACTTCTCATAAGGTATCACTTATAGAGGGAATGTAAAAACCGTTACACTTGAACTGAATTACAAAACAGAACAGAGTCACACATGCAGAAAACACACTATGGCTGCTTAACGGGAAAGGTGAGGTGGGGTGATACATAAAACAAGGGTTTCAAATTAGCTCAGATACCGTTCCATAAAACCAATATGTAATAGACAACACCTACTCCTTGCTCAGAGAACTGGACTCAACACGCCCTATTCACCGCACAAGAATATATCTGACTAGTAATAATCTTAAAACCTATGTATTGATATCTCTCTGTTAGCGTGTCAAGTGGGTGTAAAGCAGCATAAACACAGCAGTGAAAAGCAGCTAAACCCCATTATAAAAATAAATTACTTTGAAAAACCCATGAAACAAAGACAGTGAAAGAGAGAGAAATTCTTACACAATGCGTTCAGGGGCTGTGATGCAACCTGGATTGACCATATCTAGACCCACAGCTGGATGAGACATAAGGGTGGACACTGTTGCGGCTGAGAGGTTTGGTGAGGTTGGGTGAGCAAACGCAGACCCTTTAAAGTAATACTGTGTGGTACCCATCGCATGGGTCCCAAATCTCCAGGTTCAAGGTCATCTTCCTACATCGTAAACATGCATGAGATACCCAGAAGATGGTACACCGTGTGATGGGGAAAGGTTTCTAAAACGCACCTCATTTCTCATCTCCTTGTGCTCGGGTTCGCCATTCCAGCCACTTTACTAGCAATCTCCCTCCTTGGAGCATCATCACCTTTAACCTCCTGTTCCGTACAGGTTGCAATTTGTCCTGAGGATGAACGGGAAGATGTGGAACCAATGAGAGACTAGCTCTTGGTGTTGGGACAGGCACAGGTCACTCTATTTTCCCATCAGGAAGAAGAATTAACCACAGGCTCAGCCTGCCCCCCGGAACAAGAATAGGGCCTGAAGCCATCCTGCGCTTTTGCGGCCATCTCCCAAAAACACGAGTCGTAAAATGGAGGTTCAGGGCACCGCAATTCACAAACCTGCAGAGTTATAAATGATAACTCTCGTCCACAAATATATTGAGGGAAGGCAAAGAAGAGGATTTGAAATCAAGGCAGAATTGCAGGAAACAGATTTCAGGAGGTAGATTCGAATCGCCTTTAAAGCACATGAAAAGCGGCAAAACGTTGACAATGATGCCCTTGGCCAAAAAGGGCGTATGCGTTTTTTCCTGAATATATTCAGGAAAAAACGCATACGCCCTTTTTAGCCAACCAAGCAACCTGGAAAGGCAAATCAGCGCTACAAAGATGTCTCGCTTCCCATCGGTTAAAAAGGCCATGCTGAAAAAAGTGTCAAAACCAGAAATGCAGGACAGGCCATGGAGAAATGGGAGCCTTGCTACACTGATGGGCGGGATGTAAATTGTCAACAGCCACTCTGGAGAAGTGTACGGTGAGTCCTGAAACATCTAAAAAGCAAAGCTTAGAGAGCATAGGGCACTTCCACTCATGGGGGTATAAATTGGGAAAATTAA
Organism: Balaenoptera borealis; assembly: GCF_965194805.1. Lineage (NCBI taxonomy): Eukaryota > Metazoa > Chordata > Mammalia > Artiodactyla > Balaenopteridae > Balaenoptera > Balaenoptera borealis. The sequence continues at coordinate 1,175,522 of NW_028123990.1, forward strand.
AAATCAGCAAGACACAAGCACCCCAAAGTTTAGGGCTGCTCTGTTGACAAGGACCTCCACTTCATTCCACCTTCAATATACCAGGAAAGAGAAAAATGGATAAAGAAGTTGTGGTCCATATGTACAATGGAATATCACTCAGCCATGAAATCAATGTCATAAGGCTAGTAGCAGCATGATGAGTGGATTTAGGTACGACGATTCTAAGTGAAATAAGTCACACAGAAAAGGACACTTCTCATAAGGTATCACTTATAGAGGGAATGTAAAAACCGTTACACTTGAACTGAATTACAAAACAGAACAGAGTCACACATGCAGAAAACACACTATGGCTGCTTAACGGGAAAGGTGAGGTGGGGGGATACATAAAACAAGGGTTTCAAATTAGCTCAGATACCGTTCCATAAAACCAATATGTAATAGACAAGACCTACTCCTTGCTCAGAGAACTGGACTCAACACGCCCTATTCACCGCACAAGAATATATCTGACTAGTAATAATCTTAAAACCTATGTATTGATATCTCTCTGTTAGCGTGTCAAGTGGGTGTAAAGCAGCATAAACACAGCAGTGAAAAGCAGCTAAACCCCATTATAAAAATAAATTACTTTGAAAAACCCATGAAACAAAGACAGTGAAAGAGAGAGAAATTCTTACACAATGCGTTCACGGGCTGTGATGCAACCTGGATTGACCATATCTAGACCCACAGCTGGATGAGACATAAGGGTGGACACTCTTGGGGCTGAGAGGTTTGGTGAGGTTGGGTGAGCAAACGCAGACCCTTTAAAGTAATACTGCATGGTACCCATCGCATGGGTCCCAAATCTCCAGGTTCAAGGGCATCTTCCTACATCGAAAACATGCATGAGAAACCCAGAAGATGGTACACCATGTGATGTGGAAAGGTTTCTAAAACGCACCTCATTTCTCCTCTCCTTGTGGCCGGGTTCGCTATTCCAGCACTTTACTAGCAATCTCCCTACTTGGAGCATCAGCACCTTTAACCTCCTGTCCCGTACAGGTTGCAGTTTGTCCTGAGGATGAACGGGAAGACGTGGAACCAATGAGAGACTAGCTCTTGGTGTTGGGACAGGCACAGGTCACTCTATTTTCCCATCAGGAAGAAGAATTAACCACAGGCTCAGCCTGCCACCCGGAACCAGAACAGGGCCTGAAGCCATCCTGCGCAATTGCGGCCAGCTCCCTAAAAAGCGAGTTGTAAAATGGAGGTTCAGGGCACTGCAATTCACAAACCTGCAGACTTATAAATGATAACTCTCGTCCACAAATATATTGAGGGAAGGCAAAGAAGAGGATTTGAAATCAAGGCAGAATTGCAGGAAACAGATTTCAGGAGGTAGATTCGAATCGCCTTTAAAGTACATGAAAAGTGGCAAAACGTTGACAATGATGCCCTTGGCCAAAAAGGGCGTATGCGTTTTTTCCTGAATATATTCAGGAAAAAACGCATACGCCCTTTTTGGCCAACCAAGCAACCTGGAAAGGCAAATCAGCGCTACAAAGATGTCTCGCTTCCCATCGGTCAAAAGGGCCATGCTGAAAAAAGTGTCAAAATCAGAAATGCAGGACAGGCCATGGAGAAATGGGAGCCTTGCTACGCTGATGGGCGGGATGTAAATTGCCAACAGCCACTCTGGAGAAGCGTACGGTGAGTCCTGAAACATCTAAAAAACAAAGCTTAGAGAGCATAGGGCACTTCCACTCATGGGGGTATAAATTGGGAAAATTAAAAATCAGCAAGACACAAGCACCCCAAAGTTTAGGGCTGCTCTGTTGACAAGGACCTCCACTTCATTCCACCTTCAATATACCAGGAAAGAGAAAAATGGATAAAGAAGTTGTGGTCCATATGTACAATGGAATATCACTCAGCCATGAAATCAATGTCATAAGGCTAGTAGCAGCATGATGAGTGGATTTAGGTACGACGATTCTAAGTGAAATAAGTCACACAGAAAAGGACACTTCTCATAAGGTATCACTTATAGAGGGAATGTAAAAACCGTTACACTTGAACTGAATTACAAAACAGAACAGAGTCACACATGCAGAAAACACACTATGGCTGCTTAACGGGAAAGGTGAGGTGGGGTGATACATAAAACAAGGGTTTCAAATTAGCTCAGATACCGTTCCATAAAACCAATATGTAATAGACAACACCTACTCCTTGCTCAGAGAACTGGACTCAACACGCCCTATTCACCACACAAGAATATATCTGACTAGTAATAATCTTAAAACCTATGTATTGATATCTCTCTGTTAGCGTGTCAAGTGGGTGTAAAGCGGCATAAACACAGCAGTGAAAAGCAGCTAAACCCCATTATAAAAATAAATTACTTTGAAAAACCCATGAAACAAAGACAGTGAAAGAGAGAGAAATTCTTACACAATGCGTTCAGGGGCTGTGATGCAACCTGGATTGACCATATCTAGACCCACAGCTGGATGAGACATAAGGGTGGACACTGTTGCGGCTGAGAGGTTTGGTGAGGTTGGGTGAGCAAACGCAGACCCTTTAAAGTAATACTGTGTGGTACCCATCGCATGGGTCCCAAATCTCCAGGTTCAAGGTCATCTTCCTACATCGTAAACATGCATGAGATACCCAGAAGATGGTACACCGTGTGATGGGGAAAGGTTTCTAAAACGCACCTCATTTCTCATCTCCTTGTGCTCGGGTTCGCCATTCCAGCCACTTTACTAGCAATCTCCCTCCTTGGAGCATCATCACCTTTAACCTCCTGTTCCGTACAGGTTGCAATTTGTCCTGAGGATGAACGGGAAGATGTGGAACCAATGAGAGACTAGCTCTTGGTGTTGGGACAGGCACAGGTCACTCTATTTTCCCATCAGGAAGAAGAATTAACCACAGGCTCAGCCTGCCCCCCGGAACAAGAATAGGGCCTGAAGCCATCCTGCGCTTTTGCGGCCATCTCCCAAAAACACGAGTCGTAAAATGGAGGTTCAGGGCACCGCAATTCACAAACCTGCAGAGTTATAAATGATAACTCTCGTCCACAAATATATTGAGGGAAGGCAAAGAAGAGGATTTGAAATCAAGGCAGAATTGCAGGAAACAGATTTCAGGAGGTAGATTCGAATCGCCTTTAAAGCACATGAAAAGCGGCAAAACGTTGACAATGATGCCCTTGGCCAAAAAGGGCGTATGCGTTTTTTCCTGAATATATTCAGGAAAAAACGCATACGCCCTTTTTAGCCAACCAAGCAACCTGGAAAGGCAAATCAGCGCTACAAAGATGTCTCGCTTCCCATCGGTTAAAAAGGCCATGCTGAAAAAAGTGTCAAAACCAGAAATGCAGGACAGGCCATGGAGAAATGGGAGCCTTGCTACACTGATGGGCGGGATGTAAATTGTTAACAGCCACTCTGGAGAAGTGTACGGTGAGTCCTGAAACGTCTAAAAAGCAAAGCTTAGAGAGCATAGGGCACTTCCACTCATGGGGGTATAAATTGGGAAAATTAAAAATCAGCAAGACACAAGCACCCCAAAGTTTAGGGCTGCTCTGTTGACAAGGACCTCCACTTCATTCCACCTTCAATATACCAGGAAAGAGAAAAATGGATAAAGAAGTTGTGGTCCATATGTACAATGGAATATCACTCAGCCATGAAATCAATGTCATAAGGCTAGTAGCAGCATGATGAGTGGATTTAGGTACGACGATTCTAAGTGAAATAAGTCACACAGAAAAGGACACTTCTCATAAGGTATCACTTATAGAGGGAATGTAAAAACCGTTACACTTGAACTGAATTACAAAACAGAACAGAGTCACACATGCAGAAAACACACTATGGCTGCTTAACGGGAAAGGTGAGGTGGGGTGATACATAAAACAAGGGTTTCAAATTAGCTCAGATACCGTTCCATAAAACCAATATGTAATAGACAAGACCTACTCCTTGCTCAGAGAACTGGACTCAACACGCCCTATTCACCGCACAAGAATATATCTGACTAGTAATAATCTTAAAACCTATGTATTGATATCTCTCTGTTAGCGTGTCAAGTGGGTGTAAAGCAGCATAAACACAGCAGTGAAAAGCAGCTAAACCCCATTATAAAAATAAATTACTTTGAAAAACCCATGAAACAAAGACAGTGAAAGAGAGAGAAATTCTTACACAATGCGTTCACGGGCTGTGATGCAACCTGGATTGACCATATCTAGACCCACAGCTGGATGAGACATAAGGGTGGACACTCTTGGGGCTGAGAGGTTTGGTGAGGTTGGGTGAGCAAACGCAGACCCTTTAAAGTAATACTGCATGGTACCCATCGCATGGGTCCCAAATCTCCAGGTTCAAGGGCATCTTCCTACATCGAAAACATGCATGAGAAACCCAGAAGATGGTACACCGTGTGATGGGGAAAGGTTTCTAAAACGCACCTCATTTCTCCTCTCCTTGTGGCCGGGTTCGCTATTCCAGCACTTTACTAGCAATCTCCCTACTTGGAGCATCAGCACCTTTAACCTCCTGTCCCGTACAGGTTGCAGTTTGTCCTGAGGATGAACGGGAAGACGTGGAACCAATGAGAGACTAGCTCTTGGTGTTGGGACAGGCACAGGTCACTCTATTTTCCCATCAGGAAGAAGAATTAACCACAGGCTCAGCCTGCCACCCGGAACCAGAACAGGGCCTGAAGCCATCCTGCGCAATTGCGGCCAGCTCCCTAAAAAGCGAGTTGTAAAATGGAGGTTCAGGGCACTGCAATTCACAAACCTGCAGACTTATAAATGATAACTCTCGTCCACAAATATATTGAGGGAAGGCAAAGAAGAGGATTTGAAATCAAGGCAGAATTGCAGGAAACAGATTTCAGGAGGTAGATTCGAATCGCCTTTAAAGTACATGAAAAGTGGCAAAACGTTGACAATGATGCCCTTGGCCAAAAAGGGCGTATGCGTTTTTTCCTGAATATATTCAGGAAAAAACGCATACGCCCTTTTTGGCCAACCAAGCAACCTGGAAAGGCAAATCAGCGCTACAAAGATGTCTCGCTTCCCATCGGTCAAAAGGGCCATGCTGAAAAAAGTGTCAAAATCAGAAATGCAGGACAGGCCATGGAGAAATGGGAGCCTTGCTACGCTGATGGGCGGGATGTAAATTGCCAACAGCCACTCTGGAGAAGCGTACGGTGAGTCCTGAAACATCTAAAAAACAAAGCTTAGAGAGCATAGGGCACTTCCACTCATGGGGGTATAAATTGGGAAAATTAAAAATCAGCAAGACACAAGCACCCCAAAGTTTAGGGCTGCTCTGTTGACAAGGACCTCCACTTCATTCCACCTTCAATATACCAGGAAAGAGAAAAATGGATAAAGAAGTTGTGGTCCATATGTACAATGGAATATCACTCAGCCATGAAATCAATGTCATAAGGCTAGTAGCAGCATGATGAGTGGATTTAGGTACGACGATTCTAAGTGAAATAAGTCACACAGAAAAGGACACTTCTCATAAGGTATCACTTATAGAGGGAATGTAAAAACCGTTACACTTGAACTGAATTACAAAACAGAACAGAGTCACACATGCAGAAAACACACTATGGCTGCTTAACGGGAAAGGTGAGGTGGGGTGATACATAAAACAAGGGTTTCAAATTAGCTCAGATACCGTTCCATAAAACCAATATGTAATAGACAAGACCTACTCCTTGCTCAGAGAACTGGACTCAACACGCCCTATTCACCGCACAAGAATATATCTGACTAGTAATAATCTTAAAACCTATGTATTGATATCTCTCTGTTAGCGTGTCAAGTGGGTGTAAAGCGGCATAAACACAGCAGTGAAAAGCAGCTAAACCCCATTATAAAAATAAATTACTTTGAAAAACCCATGAAACAAAGACAGTGAAAGAGATAGAAATTCTTACACAATGCGTTCACGGGCTGTGATGCAACCTGGATTGACCATATCTAGACCCACAGCTGGATGAGACATAAGGGTGGACACTCTTGGGGCTGAGAGGTTTGGTGAGGTTGGGTGAGCAAACGCAGACCCTTTAAAGTAATACTGCATGGTACCCATCGCATGGGTCCCAAATCTCCAGGTTCAAGGGCATCTTCCTACATCGAAAAGATGCATGAGAAACCCAGAAGATGGTACACCGTGTGATGTGGAAAGGTTTCTAAAACGCCCCTCATTTCTCCTCTCCTTGTGGCCGGGTTCGCTATTCCAGCACTTTACTAGCAATCTCCCTACTTGGAGCATCAGCACCTTTAACCTCCTGTCCCGTACAGGTTGCAGTTTGTCCTGAGGATGAACGGGAAGACGTGGAACCAATGAGAGACTAGCTCTTGGTGTTGGGACAGGCACAGGTCACTCTATTTTCCCATCAGGAAGAAGAATTAACCACAGGCTCAGCCTGCCACCCGGAACCAGAACAGGGCCTGAAGCCATCCTGCGCAATTGCGGACAGCTCCCTAAAAAGCGAGTTGTAAAATGGAGGTTCAGGGCACTGCAATTCACAAACCTGCAGACTTATAAATGATAACTCTCGTCCACAAATATATTGAGGGAAGGCAAAGAAGAGGATTTGAAATCAAGGCAGAATTGCAGGAAACAGATTTCAGGAGGTAGATTCGAATCGCCTTTAAAGCACATGAAAAGCGGCAAAACGTTGACAATGATGCCCTTGGCCAAAAAGGGCGTATGCGTTTTTTCCTGAATATATTCAGGAAAAAACGCATACGCCCTTTTTGGCCAACCAAGCAACCTGGAAAGGCAAATCAGCGCTACAAAGATGTCTCGCTTCCCATCGGTCAAAAGGGCCATGCTGAAAAAAGTGTCAAAATCAGAAATGCAGGACAGGCCATGGAGAAATGGGAGCCTTGCTACGCTGATGGGCGGGATGTAAATTGCCAACAGCCACTCTGGAGAAGCGTACGGTGAGTCCTGAAACATCTAAAAAACAAAGCTTAGAGAGCATAGGGCACTTCCACTCATGGGGGTATAAATTGGGAAAATTAAAAATCAGCAAGACACAAGCACCCCAAAGTTTAGGGCTGCTCTGTTGAAAAGGACCTCCACTTCATTCCACCTTCAATATACCAGGAAAGAGAAAAATGGATAAAGAAGTTGTGGTCCATATGTACAATGGAATATCACTCAGCCATGAAATCAATGTCATAAGGCTAGTAGCAGCATGATGAGTGGATTTAGGTACGACGATTCTAAGTGAAATAAGTCACACAGAAAAGGACACTTCTCATAAGGTATCACTTATAGAGGGAATGTAAAAACCGTTACACTTGAACTGAATTACAAAACAGAACAGAGTCACACATGCAGAAAACACACTATGGCTGCTTAACGGGAAAGGTGAGGTGGGGTGATACATAAAACAAGGGTTTCAAATTAGCTCAGATACCGTTCCATAAACCCAATATGTAATAGACAAGACCTACTCCTTGCTCAGAGAACTGGACTCAACACGCCCTATTCACCGCACAAGAATATATCTGACTAGTAATAATCTTAAAAGCTATGTATTGATATCTCTCTGTTAGTGTGTCAAGTGGGTAAAAAGCGGCATAAACACAGCAGTGAAAAGCAGCTAAACCCCATTATAAAAATAAATTACTTTGAAAAACCCATGAAACAAAGACAGTGAAAGAGAGAGAAATTCTTACACAATGCGTTCAGGGGCTGTGATGCAACCTGGATTGACCATATCTAGACCCACAGCTGGATGAGACATAAGGGTGGACACTGTTGCGGCTGAGAGGTTTGGTGAGGTTGGGTGAGCAAACGCAGACCCTTTAAAGTAATACTGTGTGGTACCCATCGCATGGGTCCCAAATCTCCAGGTTCAAGGTCATCTTCCTACATCGTATACATGCATGAGATACCCAGAAGATGGTACACCGTGTGATGGGAAAGGTTTCTAAAACGCACCTCATTTCTCATCTGCCTGTGCCCGGGTTCGCCATTCCAGCCACTTTACTAGCAATCTCCCTCCTTGGAGCATCAGCACCTTTAACCTCCTGTTCCGTACAGGTTGCAATTTGTACTGAGGATGAACGGGAAGACGTGGAACCAATGAAAGACTAGCTCTTGGTGTTGGGACAGGCACAGGTCACTCTATTTTCCCATCAGGAAGAAGAATTAACCACAGGATCAGCCTGCCCCCCGGAACCAGAACAGGGCCTGAAGCCATCCTGCGCTTTTGCGGCCAGCTCCCTAAAAAGCGAGTTGTAAAATGGAGGTTCAGGGCACTGCAATTCACAAACCTGCAGACTTATAAATGATAACTCTCATCCACAAATATATTGAGGGAAGGCAAAGAAGAGGATTTGAAATCAAGGCAGAATTGCAGGAAACAGATTTCAGGAGGTAGATTCGAATCGCCTTTAAAGCACATGAAAAGCGGCAAAACGTTGACAATGATGCCCTTGGCCAAAAAGGGCGTATGCGTTTTTTCCTGAATATATTCAGGAAAAAACGCATACGCCCTTTTTGGCCAACCAAGCAACCTGGAAAGGCAAATCAGCGCTACAAAGATGTCTCGCTTCCCATCGGTCAAAAGGGCCATGCTGAAAAAAGTGTCAAAACCAGAAATGCAGGACAGGCCATGGAGAAATGGGAGCCTTGCTACACTGATGGGCGGGATGTAAATTGTCAACAGCCACTCTGGAGAAGTGTACAGTGAGTCCTGAAACGTCTAAAAAGCAAAGCTTAGAGAGCATAGGGCACTTCCACTCATGGGGATATAAATTGGGAAAATGAAAAATCAGCAAGACACAAGCACTCCAAAGTTTAGGGCTGCTCTGTTGACAAGGACCTCCACTTCATTCCACCTTCAATATCCCAGGAAAGAGAAAAATGGATAAAGAAGTTGTGGTCCATATGTACAATGGAATATCACTCAGCCATGAAATCAATGTCATAAGGCTAGTAGCAGCATGATGAGTGGATTTAGGTACGACGATTCTAAGTGAAATAAGTCACACAGAAAAGGACACTTCTCATAAGGTATCACTGATAGAGGGAATGTAAAAACCGTTACACTTGAACAGAATTACAAAACAGAACAGAGTCACACATGCAGAAAACACACTATGGCTGCTTAACGGGAAAGGTGAGGTGGGGTGATACATAAAACAAGGGTTTCAAATTAGCTCAGATACCGTTCCATAAACCCAATATGTAATAGACAAGACCTACTCCTTGCTCAGAGAACTGGACTCAACACGCCCTATTCACCGCACAAGAATATATCTGACTAGTAATAATCTTAAAACCTATGTATTGATATCTCTCTGTTAGTGTGTCAAGTGGGTAAAAAGCGGCATAAACACAGCAGTGAAAAGCAGCTAAACCCCATTATAAAAATAAATTACTTTGAAAAACCCATGAAACAAAGACAGTGAAAGAGATAGAAATTCTTACACAATGCGTTCACGGGCTGTGATGCAACCTGGATTGACCATATCTAGACCCACAGCTGGATGAGACATAAGGGTGGACACTCTTGGGGCTGAGAGGTTTGGTGAGGTTGGGTGAGCAAACGCAGACCCTTTAAAGTAATACTGCATGGTACCCATCGCATGGGTCCCAAATCTCCAGCTTCAAGGGCATCTTCCTACATCGAAAACATGCATGAGAAACCCAGAAGATGGTACACCGTGTGATGTGGAAAGGTTTCTAAAACGCACCTCATTTCTCATCTCCTTGTGGCCGGGTTCGCTATTCCAGCGCTTTACTAGCAATCTCCCTACTTGGAGCATCAGCACCTTTAACCTCCTGTCCCGTACAGGTTGCAATTTGTCCTGAGGATGAACGGGAAGACGTGGAACCAATGAGAGACTAGCTCTTGGTGTTGGGACAGGCACAGGTCACTCTATTTTCCCATCAGGAAGAAGAATTAACCACAGGATCAGCCTGCCACCCGGAACCAGAACAGGGCCTGAAGCCATCCGGCGCAATTGCGGCCAGCTCCCTAAAAAGCGAGTTGTAAAATGGAGGTTCAGGGCACTGCAATTCACAAACCTGCAGACTTATAAATGATAACTCTCGTCCACAAATATATTGAGGGAAGGCAAAGAAGAGGATTTGAAATCAAGGCAGAATTGCAGGAAACAGATTTCAGGAGGTAGATTCGAATCGCCTTTAAAGCACATGAAAAGCGGCAAAACGTTGACAATGATGCCCTTGGCCAAAAAGGGCGTATGCGTTTTTTCCTGAATATATTCAGGAAAAAACGCATACGCCCTTTTTGGCCAACCAAGCAACCTGGAAAGGCAAATCAGCGCTACAAAGATGTCTCGCTTCCCATCGGTCAAAAGGGCCATGCTGAAAAAAGTGTCAAAACCAGAAATGCAGGACAGGCCATGGAGAAATGGGAGCCTTGCTACGCTGATGGGCGGGATGTAAATTGCCAACAGCCACTCTGGAGAAGCGTACGGTGAGTCCTGAAACATCTAAAAAACAAAGCTTAGAGAGCATAGGGCACTTCCACTCATGGGGGTATAAATTGGGAAAATTAAAAATCAGCAAGACACAAGCACCCCAAAGTTTAGGGCTGCTCTGTTGACAAGGACCTCCACTTCATTCCACCTTCAATATACCAGGAAAGAGAAAAATGGATAAAGAAGTTGTGGTCCTTATGTACAATGGAATATCACTCAGCCATGAAATCAATGTCATAAGGCTAGTAGCAGCATGATGAGTGGATTTAGGTACGACGATTCTAAGTGAAATAAGTCACACAGAAAAGGACACTTCTCATAAGGTATCACTTATAGAGGGAATGTAAAAACCGTTACACTTGAACTGAATTACAAAACAGAACAGAGTCACACATGCAGAAAACACACTATGGCTGCTTAACGGGAAAGGTGAGGTGGGGTGATACATAAAACAAGGTTTTCAAATTAGCTCAGATACCATTCCATAAACCCAATATGTAATAGACAAGACCTACTCCTTGCTCAGAGAACTGGACTCAACACGCCCTATTCACCGCACAAGAATCTATCTGACTAGTAATAATCTTAAAACCTATGTATTGATATCTCTGTTAGTGTGTCAAGTGGGTGTAAAGCGGCATAAACACAGCAGTGAAAAGCAGCTAAACCCCATTATAAAAATAAATTACTTTGAAAAACCCATGAAACAAAGACAGTGAAAGAGAGAGAAATTCTTACACAATGCGTTCACGGGCTGTGATGCAACCTGGATTGACCATATCTAGACCCACAGCTGGATGAGACATAAGGGTGGACACTCTTGGGGCTGAGAGGTTTGGTGAGGTTGGGTGAGCAAACGCAGACCCTTTAAAGTAATACTGCATGGTACCCATCGCATGGGTCCCAAATCTCCAGGTTCAAGGGCATCTTCCTACATCGAAAACATGCATGAGAAACCCAGAAGATGGTACACCGTGTGATGTGGAAAGGTTTCTAAAACGCACCTCATTTCTCCTCTCCTTGTGGCCGGGTTCGCTATTCCAGCACTTTACTAGCAATCTCCCTACTTGGAGCATCAGCACCTTTAACCTCCTGTCCCGTACAGGTTGCAGTTTGTCCTGAGGATGAACGGGAAGACGTGGAACCAATGAGAGACTAGCTCTTGGTGTTGGGACAGGCACAGGTCACTCTATTTTCCCATCAGGAAGAAGAATTAACCACAGGCTCAGCCTGCCACCCGGAACCAGAACAGGGCCTGAAGCCATCCTGCGCAATTGCGGACAGCTCCCTAAAAAGCGAGTTGTAAAATGGAGGTTCAGGGCACTGCAATTCACAAACCTGCAGACTTATAAATGATAACTCTCGTCCACAAATATATTGAGGGAAGGCAAAGAAGAGGATTTGAAATCAAGGCAGAATTGCAGGAAACAGATTTCAGGAGGTAGATTCGAATCGCCTTTAAAGCACATGAAAAGCGGCAAAACGTTGACAATGATGCCCTTGGCCAAAAAGGGCGTATGCGTTTTTTCCTGAATATATTCAGGAAAAAACGCATACGCCCTTTTTGGCCAACCAAGCAACCTGGAAAGGCAAATCAGCGCTACAAAGAAGTCTCGCTTCCCATCGGTCAAAAGGGCCATGCTGAAAAAAGTGTCAAAACCAGAAATGCAGGACAGGCCATGGAGAAATGGGAGCCTTGCTACACTGATGGGCGGGATGTAAATTGCCAAGAGCCACTCTGGAGAAGTGTCCGGTGAGTCCTGAAACATCTGAAAAACACAGCTCAGAGAGCATAGGGCACTTCCACTCATGGGGGTATAAATTGGGAAAATTAAAAATCAGCAAGACACAAGCACCCCAAAGTTTAGGGCTGCTCTGTTGAAAAGGACCTCCACTTCATTCCACCTTCAATATACCAGGAAAGAGAAAAATGGATAAAGAAGTTGTGGTCCATATGTACAATGGAATATCACTCAGCCATGAAATCAATGTCATAAGGCTAGTAGCAGCATGATGAGTGGATTTAGGTACGACGATTCTAAGTGAAATAAGTCACACAGAAAAGGACACTTCTCATAAGGTATCACTTATAGAGGGAATGTAAAAACCGTTACACTTGAACTGAATTACAAAACAGAACAGAGTCACACATGCAGAAAACACACTATGGCTGCTTAACGGGAAAGGTGAGGTGGGGTGATACATAAAACAAGGGTTTCAAATTAGCTCAGATACCGTTCCATAAACCCAATATGTAATAGACAAGACCTACTCCTTGCTCAGAGAACTGGACTCAACACGCCCTATTCACCGCACAAGAATATATCTGACTAGTAATAATCTTAAAAGCTATGTATTGATATCTCTCTGTTAGTGTGTCAAGTGGGTAAAAAGCGGCATAAACACAGCAGTGAAAAGCAGCTAAACCCCATTATAAAAATAAATTACTTTGAAAAACCCATGAAACAAAGACAGTGAAAGAGAGAGAAATTCTTACACAATGCGTTCAGGGGCTGTGATGCAACCTGGATTGACCATATCTAGACCCACAGCTGGATGAGACATAAGGGTGGACACTGTTGCGGCTGAGAGGTTTGGTGAGGTTGGGTGAGCAAACGCAGACCCTTTAAAGTAATACTGTGTGGTACCCATCGCATGGGTCCCAAATCTCCAGGTTCAAGGTCATCTTCCTACATCGTATACATGCATGAGATACCCAGAAGATGGTACACCGTGTGATGGGAAAGGTTTCTAAAACGCACCTCATTTCTCATCTGCCTGTGCCCGGGTTCGCCATTCCAGCCACTTTACTAGCAATCTCCCTCCTTGGAGCATCAGCACCTTTAACCTCCTGTTCCGTACAGGTTGCAATTTGTACTGAGGATGAACGGGAAGACGTGGAACCAATGAAAGACTAGCTCTTGGTGTTGGGACAGGCACAGGTCACTCTATTTTCCCATCAGGAAGAAGAATTAACCACAGGATCAGCCTGCCCCCCGGAACCAGAACAGGGCCTGAAGCCATCCTGCGCTTTTGCGGCCAGCTCCCTAAAAAGCGAGTTGTAAAATGGAGGTTCAGGGCACTGCAATTCACAAACCTGCAGACTTATAAATGATAACTCTCATCCACAAATATATTGAGGGAAGGCAAAGAAGAGGATTTGAAATCAAGGCAGAATTGCAGGAAACAGATTTCAGGAGGTAGATTCGAATCGCCTTTAAAGCACATGAAAAGCGGCAAAACGTTGACAATGATGCCCTTGGCCAAAAAGGGCGTATGCGTTTTTTCCTGAATATATTCAGGAAAAAACGCATACGCCCTTTTTGGCCAACCAAGCAACCTGGAAAGGCAAATCAGCGCTACAAAGATGTCTCGCTTCCCATCGGTCAAAAGGGCCATGCTGAAAAAAGTGTCAAAACCAGAAATGCAGGACAGGCCATGGAGAAATGGGAGCCTTGCTACACTGATGGGCGGGATGTAAATTGTCAACAGCCACTCTGGAGAAGTGTACAGTGAGTCCTGAAACGTCTAAAAAGCAAAGCTTAGAGAGCATAGGGCACTTCCACTCATGGGGATATAAATTGGGAAAATGAAAAATCAGCAAGACACAAGCACTCCAAAGTTTAGGGCTGCTCTGTTGACAAGGACCTCCACTTCATTCCACCTTCAATATCCCAGGAAAGAGAAAAATGGATAAAGAAGTTGTGGTCCATATGTACAATGGAATATCACTCAGCCATGAAATCAATGTCATAAGGCTAGTAGCAGCATGATGAGTGGATTTAGGTACGACGATTCTAAGTGAAATAAGTCACACAGAAAAGGACACTTCTCATAAGGTATCACTGATAGAGGGAATGTAAAAACCGTTACACTTGAACAGAATTACAAAACAGAACAGAGTCACACATGCAGAAAACACACTATGGCTGCTTAACGGGAAAGGTGAGGTGGGGTGATACATAAAACAAGGGTTTCAAATTAGCTCAGATACCGTTCCATAAACCCAATATGTAATAGACAAGACCTACTCCTTGCTCAGAGAACTGGACTCAACACGCCCTATTCACCGCACAAGAATATATCTGACTAGTAATAATCTTAAAACCTATGTATTGATATCTCTCTGTTAGTGTGTCAAGTGGGTAAAAAGCGGCATAAACACAGCAGTGAAAAGCAGCTAAACCCCATTATAAAAATAAATTACTTTGAAAAACCCATGAAACAAAGACAGTGAAAGAGATAGAAATTCTTACACAATGCGTTCACGGGCTGTGATGCAACCTGGATTGACCATATCTAGACCCACAGCTGGATGAGACATAAGGGTGGACACTCTTGGGGCTGAGAGGTTTGGTGAGGTTGGGTGAGCAAACGCAGACCCTTTAAAGTAATACTGCATGGTACCCATCGCATGGGTCCCAAATCTCCAGCTTCAAGGGCATCTTCCTACATCGAAAACATGCATGAGAAACCCAGAAGATGGTACACCGTGTGATGTGGAAAGGTTTCTAAAACGCACCTCATTTCTCATCTCCTTGTGGCCGGGTTCGCTATTCCAGCGCTTTACTAGCAATCTCCCTACTTGGAGCATCAGCACCTTTAACCTCCTGTCCCGTACAGGTTGCAATTTGTCCTGAGGATGAACGGGAAGACGTGGAACCAATGAGAGACTAGCTCTTGGTGTTGGGACAGGCACAGGTCACTCTATTTTCCCATCAGGAAGAAGAATTAACCACAGGATCAGCCTGCCACCCGGAACCAGAACAGGGCCTGAAGCCATCCGGCGCAATTGCGGCCAGCTCCCTAAAAAGCGAGTTGTAAAATGGAGGTTCAGGGCACTGCAATTCACAAACCTGCAGACTTATAAATGATAACTCTCGTCCACAAATATATTGAGGGAAGGCAAAGAAGAGGATTTGAAATCAAGGCAGAATTGCAGGAAACAGATTTCAGGAGGTAGATTCGAATCGCCTTTAAAGCACATGAAAAGCGGCAAAACGTTGACAATGATGCCCTTGGCCAAAAAGGGCGTATGCGTTTTTTCCTGAATATATTCAGGAAAAAACGCATACGCCCTTTTTGGCCAACCAAGCAACCTGGAAAGGCAAATCAGCGCTACAAAGATGTCTCGCTTCCCATCGGTCAAAAGGGCCATGCTGAAAAAAGTGTCAAAACCAGAAATGCAGGACAGGCCATGGAGAAATGGGAGCCTTGCTACGCTGATGGGCGGGATGTAAATTGCCAACAGCCACTCTGGAGAAGCGTACGGTGAGTCCTGAAACATCTAAAAAACAAAGCTTAGAGAGCATAGGGCACTTCCACTCATGGGGGTATAAATTGGGAAAATTAAAAATCAGCAAGACACAAGCACCCCAAAGTTTAGGGCTGCTCTGTTGACAAGGACCTCCACTTCATTCCACCTTCAATATACCAGGAAAGAGAAAAATGGATAAAGAAGTTGTGGTCCTTATGTACAATGGAATATCACTCAGCCATGAAATCAATGTCATAAGGCTAGTAGCAGCATGATGAGTGGATTTAGGTACGACGATTCTAAGTGAAATAAGTCACACAGAAAAGGACACTTCTCATAAGGTATCACTTATAGAGGGAATGTAAAAACCGTTACACTTGAACTGAATTACAAAACAGAACAGAGTCACACATGCAGAAAACACACTATGGCTGCTTAACGGGAAAGGTGAGGTGGGGTGATACATAAAACAAGGTTTTCAAATTAGCTCAGATACCATTCCATAAACCCAATATGTAATAGACAAGACCTACTCCTTGCTCAGAGAACTGGACTCAACACGCCCTATTCACCGCACAAGAATCTATCTGACTAGTAATAATCTTAAAACCTATGTATTGATATCTCTGTTAGTGTGTCAAGTGGGTGTAAAGCGGCATAAACACAGCAGTGAAAAGCAGCTAAACCCCATTATAAAAATAAATTACTTTGAAAAACCCATGAAACAAAGACAGTGAAAGAGAGAGAAATTCTTACACAATGCGTTCACGGGCTGTGATGCAACCTGGATTGACCATATCTAGACCCACAGCTGGATGAGACATAAGGGTGGACACTCTTGGGGCTGAGAGGTTTGGTGAGGTTGGGTGAGCAAACGCAGACCCTTTAAAGTAATACTGCATGGTACCCATCGCATGGGTCCCAAATCTCCAGGTTCAAGGGCATCTTCCTACATCGAAAACATGCATGAGAAACCCAGAAGATGGTACACCGTGTGATGTGGAAAGGTTTCTAAAACGCACCTCATTTCTCCTCTCCTTGTGGCCGGGTTCGCTATTCCAGCACTTTACTAGCAATCTCCCTACTTGGAGCATCAGCACCTTTAACCTCCTGTCCCGTACAGGTTGCAGTTTGTCCTGAGGATGAACGGGAAGACGTGGAACCAATGAGAGACTAGCTCTTGGTGTTGGGACAGGCACAGGTCACTCTATTTTCCCATCAGGAAGAAGAATTAACCACAGGCTCAGCCTGCCACCCGGAACCAGAACAGGGCCTGAAGCCATCCTGCGCAATTGCGGACAGCTCCCTAAAAAGCGAGTTGTAAAATGGAGGTTCAGGGCACTGCAATTCACAAACCTGCAGACTTATAAATGATAACTCTCGTCCACAAATATATTGAGGGAAGGCAAAGAAGAGGATTTGAAATCAAGGCAGAATTGCAGGAAACAGATTTCAGGAGGTAGATTCGAATCGCCTTTAAAGCACATGAAAAGCGGCAAAACGTTGACAATGATGCCCTTGGCCAAAAAGGGCGTATGCGTTTTTTCCTGAATATATTCAGGAAAAAACGCATACGCCCTTTTTGGCCAACCAAGCAACCTGGAAAGGCAAATCAGCGCTACAAAGATGTCTCGCTTCCCATCGGTCAAAAGGGCCATGCTGAAAAAAGTGTCAAAATCAGAAATGCAGGACAGGCCATGGAGAAATGGGAGCCTTGCTACGCTGATGGGCGGGATGTAAATTGCCAACAGCCACTCTGGAGAAGCGTACGGTGAGTCCTGAAACATCTAAAAAACAAAGCTTAGAGAGCATAGGGCACTTCCACTCATGGGGGTATAAATTGGGAAAATTAAAAATCAGCAAGACACAAGCACCCCAAAGTTTAGGGCTGCTCTGTTGAAAAGGACCTCCACTTCATTCCACCTTCAATATACCAGGAAAGAGAAAAATGGATAAAGAAGTTGTGGTCCATATGTACAATGGAATATCACTCAGCCATGAAATCAATGTCATAAGGCTAGTAGCAGCATGATGAGTGGATTTAGGTACGACGATTCTAAGTGAAATAAGTCACACAGAAAAGGACACTTCTCATAAGGTATCACTTATAGAGGGAATGTAAAAACCGTTACACTTGAACTGAATTACAAAACAGAACAGAGTCACACATGCAGAAAACACACTATGGCTGCTTAACGGGAAAGGTGAGGTGGGGTGATACATAAAACAAGGGTTTCAAATTAGCTCAGATACCGTTCCATAAACCCAATATGTAATAGACAAGACCTACTCCTTGCTCAGAGAACTGGACTCAACACGCCCTATTCACCGCACAAGAATATATCTGACTAGTAATAATCTTAAAACCTATGTATTGATATCTCTCTGTTAGTGTGTCAAGTGGGTAAAAAGCGGCATAAACACAGCAGTGAAAAGCAGCTAAACCCCATTATAAAAATAAATTACTTTGAAAAACCCATGAAACAAAGACAGTGAAAGAGAGAGAAATTCTTACACAATGCGTTCAGGGGCTGTGATGCAACCTGGATTGACCATATCTAGACCCACAGCTGGATGAGACATAAGGGTGGACACTGTTGCGGCTGAGAGGTTTGGTGAGGTTGGGTGAGCAAACGCAGACCCTTTAAAGTAATACTGTGTGGTACCCATCGCATGGGTCCCAAATCTCCAGGTTCAAGGTCATCTTCCTACATCGTAAACATGCATGAGATACCCAGAAGATGGTACACCGTGTGATGGGAAAGGTTTCTAAAACGCACCTCATTTCTCATCTGCCTGTGCCCGGGTTCGCCATTCCAGCCACTTTACTAGCAATCTCCCTCCTTGGAGCATCAGCACCTTTAACCTCCTGTTCCGTACAGGTTGCAATTTGTACTGAGGATGAACGGGAAGACGTGGAACCAATGAAAGACTAGCTCTTGGTGTTGGGACAGGCACAGGTCACTCTATTTTCCCATCAGGAAGAAGAATTAACCACAGGATCAGCCTGCCCCCCGGAACCAGAACAGGGCCTGAAGCCATCCTGCGCTTTTGCGGCCAGCTCCCTAAAAAGCGAGTTGTAAAATGGAGGTTCAGGGCACTGCAATTCACAAACCTGCAGACTTATAAATGATAACTCTCATCCACAAATATATTGAGGGAAGGCAAAGAAGAGGATTTGAAATCAAGGCAGAATTGCAGGAAACAGATTTCAGGAGGTAGATTCGAATCGCCTTTAAAGCACATGAAAAGCGGCAAAACGTTGACAATGATGCCCTTGGCCAAAAAGGGCGTATGCGTTTTTTCCTGAATATATTCAGGAAAAAACGCATACGCCCTTTTTGGCCAACCAAGCAACCTGGAAAGGCAAATCAGCGCTACAAAGATGTCTCGCTTCCCATCGGTCAAAAGGGCCATGCTGAAAAAAGTGTCAAAACCAGAAATGCAGGACAGGCCATGGAGAAATGGGAGCCTTGCTACACTGATGGGCGGGATGTAAATTGTCAACAGCCACTCTGGAGAAGTGTACAGTGAGTCCTGAAACGTCTAAAAAGCAAAGCTTAGAGAGCATAGGGCACTTCCACTCATGGGGATATAAATTGGGAAAATGAAAAATCAGCAAGACACAAGCACTCCAAAGTTTAGGGCTGCTCTGTTGACAAGGACCTCCACTTCATTCCACCTTCAATATCCCAGGAAAGAGAAAAATGGATAAAGAAGTTGTGGTCCTTATGTACAATGGAATATCACTCAGCCATGAAATCAATGTCATAAGGCTAGTAGCAGCATGATGAGTGGATTTAGGTACGACGATTCTAAGTGAAATAAGTCACACAGAAAAGGACACTTCTCATAAGGTATCACTTATAGAGGGAATGTAAAAACCGTTACACTTGAACAGAATTACAAAACAGAACAGAGTCACACATGCAGAAAACACACTATGGCTGCTTAACGGGAAAGGTGAGGTGGGGTGATACATAAAACAAGGGTTTCAAATTAGCTCAGATACCGTTCCATAAAACCAATATGTAATAGACAAGACCTACTCCTTGCTCAGAGAACTGGACTCAACACGCCCTATTCACCGCACAAGAATATATCTGACTAGTAATAATCTTAAAACCTATGTATTGATATCTCTCTGTTAGTGTGTCAAGTGGGTAAAAAGCAGCATAAACACAGCAGTGAAAAGCAGCTAAACCCCATTATAAAAATAAATTACTTTGAAAAACCCATGAAACAAAGACAGTGAAAGAGATAGAAATTCTTACACAATGCGTTCACGGGCTGTGATGCAACCTGGATTGACCATATCTAGACCCACAGCTGGATGAGACATAAGGGTGGACACTCTTGGGGCTGAGAGGTTTGGTGAGGTTGGGTGAGCAAACGCAGACCCTTTAAAGTAATACTGCATGGTACCCATCGCATGGGTCCCAAATCTCCAGCTTCAAGGGCATCTTCCTACATCGAAAACATGCATGAGAAACCCAGAAGATGGTACACCGTGTGATGTGGAAAGGTTTCTAAAACGCACCTCATTTCTCATCTCCTTGTGGCCGGGTTCGCTATTCCAGCGCTTTACTAGCAATCTCCCTACTTGGAGCATCAGCACCTTTAACCTCCTGTCCCGTACAGGTTGCAATTTGTCCTGAGGATGAACGGGAAGACGTGGAACCAATGAGAGACTAGCTCTTGGTGTTGGGACAGGCACAGGTCACTCTATTTTCCCATCAGGAAGAAGAATTAACCACAGGCTCAGCCTGCCACCCGGAACCAGAACAGGGCCTGAAGCCATCCGGCGCAATTGCGGCCAGCTCCCTAAAAAGCGAGTTGTAAAATGGAGGTTCAGGGCACTGCAATTCACAAACCTGCAGACTTATAAATGATAACTCTCGTCCACAAATATATTGAGGGAAGGCAAAGAAGAGGATTTGAAATCAAGGCAGAATTGCAGGAAACAGATTTCAGGAGGTAGATTCGAATCGCCTTTAAAGCACATGAAAAGCGGCAAAACGTTGACAATGATGCCCTTGGCCAAAAAGGGCGTATGCGTTTTTTCCTGAATATATTCAGGAAAAAACGCATACGCCCTTTTTGGCCAACCAAGCAACCTGGAAAGGCAAATCAGCGCTACAAAGATGTCTCGCTTCCCATCGGTCAAAAGGGCCATGCTGAAAAAAGTGTCAAAATCAGAAATGCAGGACAGGCCATGGAGAAATGGGAGCCTTGCTACGCTGATGGGCGGGATGTAAATTGCCAACAGCCACTCTGGAGAAGCGTACGGTGAGTCCTGAAACATCTAAAAAACAAAGCTTAGAGAGCATAGGGCACTTCCACTCATGGGGGTATAAATTGGGAAAATTAAAAATCAGCAAGACACAAGCACCCCAAAGTTTAGGGCTGCTCTGTTGACAAGGACCTCCACTTCATTCCACCTTCAATATACCAGGAAAGAGAAAAATGGATAAAGAAGTTGTGGTCCTTATGTACAATGGAATATCACTCAGCCATGAAATCAATGTCATAAGGCTAGTAGCAGCATGATGAGTGGATTTAGGTACGACGATTCTAAGTGAAATAAGTCACACAGAAAAGGACACTTCTCATAAGGTATCACTTATAGAGGGAATGTAAAAACCGTTACACTTGAACTGAATTACAAAACAGAACAGAGTCACACATGCAGAAAACACACTATGGCTGCTTAACGGGAAAGGTGAGGTGGGGTGATACATAAAACAAGGTTTTCAAATTAGCTCAGATACCACTCCATAAACCCAATATGTAATAGACAAGACCTACTCCTTGCTCAGAGAACTGGACTCAACACGCCCTATTCACCGCACAAGAATCTATCTGACTAGTAATAATCTTAAAACCTATGTATTGATATCTCTGTTAGTGTGTCAAGTGGGTGTAAAGCGGCATAAACACAGCAGTGAAAAGCAGCTAAACCCCATTATAAAAATAAATTACTTTGAAAAACCCATGAAACAAAGACAGTGAAAGAGATAGAAATTCTTACACAATGCGTTCACGGGCTGTGATGCAACCTGGATTGACCATATCTAGACCCACAGCTGGATGAGACATAAGGGTGGACACTCTTGGGGCTGAGAGGTTTGGTGAGGTTGGGTGAGCAAACGCAGACCCTTTAAAGTAATACTGCGTGGTACCCATCTCATGGGTCCCAAATCTCCAGGTTCAAGGGCATCTTCCTACATCGAAAACATGCATGAGAAACCCAGAAGATGGTACACCGTGTGATGTGGAAAGGTTTCTAAAACGCACCTCATTTCTCATCTCCTTGTGGCCGGGTTCGCTATTCCAGCCGCTTTACTAGCAATCTCCCTACTTGGAGCATCAGCACCTTTAACCTCCTGTTCCGTACAGGTTGCAATTTGTCCTGAGGATGAACGGGAAGACGTGGAACCAATGAGAGACAAGCTCTTGGTGTTGGGACAGGCACAGGTCATTCTATTTTCCCATCAGGAAGAAGAATTAACCACAGGCTCAGCCTGCCACCCGGAACCAGAACAGGGCCTGAAGCCATCCTGCGCTTTGCGGCCAGCTCCCTAAAAAGCGAGTTGTAAAATGGAGGTTCAGGGCACTGCAATTCACAAACCTGCAGACTTATAAATGATAACTCTCATCCACAAATATATTGAGGGAAGGCAAAGAAGAGGATTTGAAATCAAGGCAGAATTGCAGGAAACAGATTTCAGGAGGTAGATTCGAATCGCCTTTAAAGCACATGAAAAGCGGCAAAACGTTGACAATGATGCCCTTGGCCAAAAAGGGCGTATGCGTTTTTTCCTGAATATATTCAGGAAAAAACGCATACGCCCTTTTTGGCCAACCAAGCAACCTGGAAAGGCAAATCAGCGCTACAAAGATGTCTCGCTTCCCATCGGTCAAAAGGGCCATGCTGAAAAATGTGTCAAAACCAGAAATGCAGGACAGGCCATGGAGAAATGGAAGCCTTGCTACACTGATGGGCGGGATGTAAATTGTCAACAGCCACTCTGGAGAACTGTACGGTGAGTCCTGAAACGTCTGAAAAGCAAAGCTTAGAGAGCATAGGGCACTTCCACTCATGGGGGTATAAATTGGGAAAATTAAAATTCAGCAAGACACAAGCACCCCAAAGTTTAGGACTGCTCTGTTGACAAGGACCTCCACTTCATTCCACCTTCAATATCCCAGGAAAGAGAAAAATGGATATGTGGTCCTTATGTACAATGGAATATCACTCAGCCATGAAATCAATGTCATAAGGCTAGTAGCAGCATGATGAGTGGATTTAGGTACGACGATTCTAAGTGAAATAAGTCACACAGAAAAGGACACTTCTCATAAGGTATCACTTATAGAGGGAATGTAAAAACCGTTACACTTGAACTGAATTACAAAACAGAACAGAGTCACACATGCAGAAAACACACTATGGCTGCTTAACGGGAAAGGTGAGGTGGGGTGATACATAAAACAAGGGTTTCAAATTAGCTCAGATACCGTTCCATAAACCCAATATGTAATAGACAAGACCTACTCCTTGCTCAGAGAACTGGACTCAACACGCCCTATTCACCGCACAAGAATATATCTGACTAGTAATAATCTTAAAAGCTATGTATTGATATCTCTCTGTTAGTGTGTCAAGTGGGTGTAAAGCGGCATAAACACAGCAGTGAAAAGCAGCTAAACCCCATTATAAAAATAAATTACTTTGAAAAACCCATGAAACAAAGACAGTGAAAGAGAGAGAAATTCTTACACAATGCGTTCAGGGGCTGTGATGCAACCTGGATTGACCATATCTAGACCCACAGCTGGATGAGACATAAGGGTGGACACTGTTGCGGCTGAGAGGTTTGGTGAGGTTGGGTGAGCAAACGCAGACCCTTTAAAGTAATACTGCGTGGTACCCATCGCATGGGTCCCAAATCTCCAGGTTCAAGGGCATCTTCCTACATCAAAAACATGCATGAGAAACCCAGAAGATGGTACACCTTGTGATGGGGAAAGGTTTCTAAAACGCACCTCATTTCTCATCTCCTTGTGCTCGGGTTGGCCATTCCAGCCACTTTACTAGCAATCTCCCTCCTTGGAGCATCATCACCTTTAACCTCCTGTTCCGTACAGGTTGCAATTTGTCCTGAGGATGAACGGGAAGATGTGGAACCAATGAGAGACTAGCTCTTGGTGTTGGGACAGGCACAGGTCACTCTATTTTCCCATCAGGAAGAAGAATTAACCACAGGCTCAGCCTGCCCCCCGGAACAAGAACAGGGCCTGAAGCCATCCTGCGCTTTTGCGGCCATCTCCCAAAAACGCGAGTTGTAAAATGGAGGTTCAGGGCACTGCAATTCACAAACCTGCAGACTTATAAATGATAACTCTCGTCCACAAATATATTGAGGGAAGGCAAAGAAGAGGATTTGAAATCAAGGCAGAATTGCAGGAAACAGATTTCAGGAGGTAGATTCGAATCGCCTTTAAAGCACATGAAAAGCGGCAAAACGTTGACAATGATGCCCTTGGCCAAAAAGGGCGTATGCGTTTTTTCCTGAATATATTCAGGAAAAAACGCATACGCCCTTTTTAGCCAACCAAGCAACCTGGAAAGGCAAATCAGCGCTACAAAGATGTCTCGCTTCCCATCGGTCAAAAGGGCCATGCTGAAAAAAGTGTCAAAATCAGAAATGCAGGACAGGCCATGGAGAAATGGGAGCCTTGCTACGCTGATGGGCGGGATGTAAATTGTCAACAGCCACTCTGGAGAAGCGTACGGTGAGTCCTGAAACATCTAAAAAGCAAAGCTTAGAGAGCATAGGGCACTTCCACTCATGGGGGTATAAATTGGGAAAATTAAAAATCAGCAAGACACAAGCACCCCAAAGTTTAGGACTGCTCTGTTGACAAGGACCTCCACTTCATTCCACCTTCAATATCCCAGGAAAGAGAAAAATGGATAAAGAAGTTGTGGTCCTTATGTACAATGGAATATCACTCAGCCATGAAATCAGTGTCATAAGGCTAGTAGCAGCATGATGAGTGGACTAAGGTACGACGATTCTAAGCGAAATAAGTCACACAGAAAAGGACACTTCTCATAAGGTATCACTGATAGAGGGAATGTAAAAACCGTTACACTTGAACAGAATTACAAAACAGAACAGAGTCACACATGCAGAAAACACACTATGGCTGCTTAACGGGAAAGGTGAGGTGGGGTGATACATAAAACAAGGGTTTCAAATTAGCTCAGATACCGTTCCATAAACCCAATATGTAATAGACAAGACCTACTCCTTGCTCAGAGAACTGGACTCAACACGCCCTATTCACCGCACAAGAATATATCTGACTAGTAATAATCTTAAAACCTATGTATTGATATCTCTCTGTTAGTGTGTCAAGTGGGTGTAAAGCGGCATAAACACAGCAGTGAAAAGCAGCTAAACCCCATTATAAAAATAAATTACTTTGAAAAACCCATGAAACAAAGACAGTGAAAGAGATAGAAATTCTTACACAATGCGTTCAGGGGCTGTGATGCAACCTGGATTGACCATATCTAGACCCACAGCTGGATGAGACATAAGGGTGGACACTGTTGCGGCTGAGAGGTTTGGTGAGGTTGGGTGAGCAAACGCAGACCCTTTAAAGTAATACTGCATGGTACCCATCGCATGGGTCCCAAATCTCCAGGTTCAAGGGCATCTTCCTACATCGAAAACATGCATGAGAAACCCAGAAGATGGTACACCGTGTGATGTGGAAAGGTTTCTAAAACGCACCTCATTTCTCCTCTCCTTGTGGCCGGGTTCGCTATTCCAGCACTTTACTAGCAATCTCCCTACTTGGAGCATCAGCACCTTTAACCTCCTGTCCCGTACAGGTTGCAATTTGTCCTGAGGATGAACGGGAAGATGTGGAACCAATGAGAGACTAGCTCTTGGTGTTGGGACAGGCACAGGTCACTCTATTTTCCCATCAGGAAGAAGAATTAACCACAGGCTCAGCCTGCCACCCGGAACCAGAACAGGGCCTGAAGCCATCCGGCGCAATTGCGGCCAGCTCCCTAAAAAGCGAGTTGTAAAATGGAGGTTCAGGGCACTGCAATTCACAAACCTGCAGACTTATAAATGATAACTCTCGTCCACAAATATATTGAGGGAAGGCAAAGAAGAGGATTTGAAATCAAGGCAGAATTGCAGGAAACAGATTTCAGGAGGTAGATTCGAATCGCCTTTAAAGCACGTGAAAAGCGGCAAAACGTTGACAATGATGCCCTTGGCCAAAAAGGGCGTATGCGTTTTTTCCTGAATATATTCAGGAAAAAACGCATACGCCCTTTTTGGCCAACCAAGCAACCTGGAAAGGCAAATCAGCGCTACAAAGATGTCTCGCTTCCCATCGGTCAAAAGGGCCATGCTGAAAAAAGTGTCAAAATCAGAAATGCAGGACAGGCCATGGAGAAATGGGAGCCTTGCTACGCTGATGGGCGGGATGTAAATTGCCAACAGCCACTCTGGAGAAGCGTACGGTGAGTCCTGAAACATCTAAAAAACAAAGCTTAGAGAGCATAGGGCACTTCCACTCATGGGGTTATAAATTGGGAAAATGAAAAATCAGCAAGACACAAGCACCCCAAAGTTTAGGGCTGCTCTGTTGACAAGGACCTCCACTTCATTCCACCTTCAATATCCCAGGAAAGAGAAAAATGGATAAAGAAGTTGTGGTCCATATGTACAATGGAATATCACTCAGCCATGAAATCAATGTCATAAGGCTAGTAGCAGCATGATGAGTGGATTTAGGTACGACGATTCTAAGTGAAATAAGTCACACAGAAAAGGACACTTCTCATAAGGTATCACTTATAGAGGGAATGTAAAAACCGTTACACTTGAACTGAATTACAAAACAGAACAGAGTCACACATGCAGAAAACACACTATGGCTGCTTAACGGGAAAGGTGAGGTGGGGTGATACATAAAAAAAGGGTTTCAAATTAGCTCAGATACCGTTCCATAAACCCAATATGTAATAGACAAGACCTACTCCTTGCTCAGAGAACTGGACTCAACACGCCCTATTCACCGCACAAGAATATATCTGACTAGTAATAATCTTAAAACCTATGTATTGATATCTCTCTGTTAGTGTGTCAAGTGGGTAAAAAGCGGCATAAACACAGCAGTGAAAAGCAGCTAAACCCCATTATAAAAATAAATTACTTTGAAAAACCCATGAAACAAAGACAGTGAAAGAGAGAGAAATTCTTACACAATGCGTTCAGGGGCTGTGATGCAACCTGGATTGACCATATCTAGACCCACAGCTGGATGAGACATAAGGGTGGACACTGTTGCGGCTGAGAGGTTTGGTGAGGTTGGGTGAGCAAACGCAGACCCTTTAAAGTAATACTGCGTGGTACCCATCGCATGGGTCCCAAATCTCCAGGTTCAAGGGCATCTTCCTACATCAAAAACATGCATGAGATACCCAGAAGATGGTACACCGTGTGATGGGGAAAGGTTTCTAAAACGCACCTCATTTCTCATCTGCCTGTGCCCGGGTTCGCCATTCCAGCCACTTTACTAGCAATCTCCCTCCTTGGAGCATCAGCACCTTTAACCTCCTGTTCCGTACAGGTTGCAATTTGTCCTGAGGATGAACGGGAAGATGTGGAACCAATGAGAGACTAGCTCTTGGTGTTGGGACAGGCACAGGTCACTCTATTTTCCCATCAGGAAGAAGAATTAACCACAGGCTCAGCCTGCCCCCCGGAACCAGAACAGGGCCTGAAGCCATCCTGCGCTTTTGCGGCCAGCTCCCTAAAAAGCGAGTTGTAAAATGGAGGTTCAGAGCACTGCAATTCACAAACCTGCAGACTTATAAATGATAACTCTCATCCACAAATATATTGAGGGAAGGCAAAGAAGAGGATTTGAAATCAAGGCAGAATTGTAGGAAACAGATTTCAGGAGGTAGATTCGAATCGCCTTTAAAGCACATGAAAAGCGGCAAAACGTTGACAATGATGCCCTTGGCCAAAAAGGGCGTATGCGTTTTTTCCTGAATATATTCAGGAAAAAACGCATACGCCCTTTTTGGCCAACCAAGCAACCTGGAAAGGCAAATCAGCGCTACAAAGATGTCTCGCTTCCCATCGGTCAAAAGGGCCATGCTGAAAAAAGTGTCAAAACCAGAAATGCAGGACAGGCCATGGAGAAATGGGAGCCTTGCTACACTGATGGGCGGGATGTAAATTGTCAACAGCCACTCTGGAGAAGTGTACGGTGAGTCCTGAAACGTCTAAAAAGCAAAGCTTAGAGAGCATAGGGCACTTCCACTCATGGGGATATAAATTGGGAAAATGAAAAATCAGCAAGACACAAGCACCCCAAAGTTTAGGGCTGCTCTGTTGACAAGGACCTCCACTTCATTCCACCTTCAATATCCCAGGCAAGAGAAAAATGGATAAAGAAGTTGTGGTCCTTATGTACAATGGAATATCACTCAGACATGAAATCAATGTCATAAGGCTAGTAGCAGCATGATGAGTGGATTTAGGTACGACGATTCTAAGTGAAATAAGTCACACAGAAAAGGACACTTCTCATAAGGTATCACTTATAGAGGGAATGTAAAAACCGTTACACTTGAACTGAATTACAAAACAGAACAGAGTCACACATGCAGAAAACACACTATGGCTGCTTAACGGGAAAGGTGAGGTGGGGTGATACATAAAACAAGGGTTTCAAATTAGCTCAGATACCGTTCCATAAACCCAATATGTAATAGACAAGACCTACTCCTTGCTCAGAGAACTGGACTCAACACGCCCTATTCACCGCACAAGAATCTATCTGACTAGTAATAATCTTAAAACCTATGTATTGATATCTCTCTGTTAGCGTGTCAAGTGGGTGTAAAGCGGCATAAACACAGCAGTGAAAAGCAGCTAAACCCCATTATAAAAATAAATTACTTTGAAAAACCCATGAAACAAAGACAGTGAAAGAGATAGAAATTCTTACACAATGCGTTCACGGGCTGTGATGCAACCTGGATTGACCATATCTAGACCCACAGCTGGATGAGACATAAGGGTGGACACTCTTGGAGCTGAGAGGTTTGGTGAGGTTGGGTGAGCAAACGCAGACCCTTTAAAGTAATACTGCATGGTACCCATCGCATGGGTCCCAAATCTCCAGGTTCAAGGGCATCTTCCTACATCGAAAACATGCATGAGAAACCCAGAAGATGGTACACCGTGTGATGTGGAAAGGTTTCTAAAACGCACCTCATTTCTCCTCTCCTTGTGGCCGGGTTCGCTATTCCAGCACTTTACTAGCAATCTCCCTACTTGGAGCATCAGCACCTTTAACCTCCTGTCCCGTACAGGTTGCAGTTTGTCCTGAGGATGAACGGGAAGACGTGGAACCAATGAGAGACTAGCTCTTGGTGTCGGGACAGGCACAGGTCACTCTATTTTCCCATGAGGAAGAAGAATTAACCACAGGCTCAGCCTGCCACCCGGAACCAGAACAGGGCCTGAAGCCATCCTGCGCAATTGCGGCCAGCTCCCTAAAAAGCGAGTTGTAAAATGGAGGTTCAGGGCACTGCAATTCACAAACCTGCAGACTTATAAATGATAACTCTCGTCCACAAATATATTGAGGGAAGGCAAAGAAGAGGATTTGAAATCAAGGCAGAATTGCAGGAAACAGATTTCAGGAGGTAGATTCGAATCGCCTTTAAAGCACATGAAAAGCGGCAAAACGTTGACAATGATGCCCTTGGCCAAAAAGGGCGTATGCGTTTTTTCCTGAATATATTCAGGAAAAAACGCATACGCCCTTTTTGGCCAACCAAGCAACCTGGAAAGGCAAATCAGCGCTACAAAGATGTCTCGCTTCCCATCGGTCAAAAGGGCCATGCTGAAAAAAGTGTCAAAATCAGAAATGCAGGACAGGCCATGGAGAAATGGGAGCCTTGCTACGCTGATGGGCGGGATGTAAATTGCCAACAGCCACTCTGGAGAAGCGTACGGTGAGTCCTGAAACATCTAAAAAACAAAGCTTAGAGAGCATAGGGCACTTCCACTCATGGGGGTATAAATTGGGAAAATTAAAAATCAGCAAGACACAAGCACCCCAAAGTTTAGGGCTGCTCTGTTGACAAGGACCTCCACTTCATTCCACCTTCAATATACCAGGAAAGAGAAAAATGGATAAAGAAGTTGTGGTCCTTATGTACAATGGAATATCACTCAGCCATGAAATCAATGTCATAAGGCTAGTAGCAGCATGATGAGTGGATTTAGGTACGACGATTCTAAGTGAAATAAGTCACACAGAAAAGGACACTTCTCATAAGGTATCACTTATAGAGGGAATGTAAAAACCGTTACACTTGAACTGAATTACAAAACAGAACAGAGTCACACATGCAGAAAACACACTATGGCTGCTTAACGGGAAAGGTGAGGTGGGGTGATACATAAAACAAGGGTTTCAAATTAGCTCAGATACCGTTCCATAAACCCAATATGTAATAGACAAGACCTACTCCTTGCTCAGAGAACTGGACTCAACACGCCCTATTCACCGCACAAGAATATATCTGACTAGTAATAATCTTAAAAGCTATGTATTGATATCTCTCTGTTAGTGTGTCAAGTGGGTGTAAAGCGGCATAAACACAGCAGTGAAAAGCAGCTAAACCCCATTATAAAAATAAATTACTTTGAAAAACCCATGAAACAAAGACAGTGAAAGAGAGAGAAATTCTTACACAATGCGTTCAGGGGCTGTGATGCAACCTGGATTGACCATATCTAGACCCACAGCTGGATGAGACATAAGGGTGGACACTGTTGCGGCTGAGAGGTTTGGTGAGGTTGGGTGAGCAAACGCAGACCCTTTAAAGTAATACTGCGTGGTACCCATCGCATGGGTCCCAAATCTCCAGGTTCAAGGGCATCTTCCTACATCAAAAACATTCATGAGAAACCCAGAAGATGGTACACCGTGTGATGGGGAAAGGTTTCTAAAACGCACCTCATTTCTCATCTCCTTGTGCTCGGGTTCGCCATTCCAGCCACTTTACTAGCAATCTCCCTCCTTGGAGCATCATCACCTTTAACCTCCTGTTCCGTACAGGTTGCAATTTGTCCTGAGGATGAACGGGAAGATGTGGAACCAATGAGAGACTAGCTCTTGGTGTTGGGACAGGCACAGGTCACTCTATTTTCCCATCAGGAAGAAGAATTAACCACAGGCTCAGCCTGCCCCCCGGAACAAGAACAGGGCCTGAAGCCATCCTGCGCTTTTGCGGCCATCTCCCAAAAACGCGAGTCGTAAAATGGAGGTTCAGGGCACTGCAATTCACAAACCTGCAGACTTATAAATGATAACTCTCGTCCACAAATATATTGAGGGAAGGCAAAGAAGAGGATTTGAAATCAAGGCAGAATTGCAGGAAACAGATTTCAGGAGGTAGATTCGAATCGCCTTTAAAGCACATGAAAAGCGGCAAAACGTTGACAATGATGCCCTTGGCCAAAAAGGGCGTATGCGTTTTTTCCTGAATATATTCAGGAAAAAACGCATACGCCCTTTTTAGCCAACCAAGCAACCTGGAAAGGCAAATCAGCGCTACAAAGATGTCTCGCTTCCCATCGGTCAAAAGGGCCATGCTGAAAAAAGTGTCAAAATCAGAAATGCAGGACAGGCCATGGAGAAATGGGAGCCTTGCTACGCTGATGGGCGGGATGTAAATTGTCAACAGCCACTCTGGAGAAGCGTACGGTGAGTCCTGAAACATCTAAAAAGCAAAGCTTAGAGAGCATAGGGCACTTCCACTCATGGGGGTATAAATTGGGAAAATTAAAAATCAGCAAGACACAAGCACCCCAAAGTTTAGGGCTGCTCTGTTGACAAGGACCTCCACTTCATTCCACCTTCAATATCCCAGGAAAGAGAAAAATGGATAAAGAAGTTGTGGTCCTTATGTACAATGGAATATCACTCAGCCATGAAATCAGTGTCATAAGGCTAGTAGCAGCATGATGAGTGGACTAAGGTACGACGATTCTAAGTGAAATAAGTCACACAGAAAAGGACACTTCTCATAAGGTATCACTGATAGAGGGAATGTAAAAACCGTTACACTTGAACAGAATTACAAAACAGAACAGAGTCACACATGCAGAAAACACACTATGGCTGCTTAACGGGAAAGGTGAGGTGGGGTGATACATAAAACAAGGGTTTCAAATTAGCTCAGATACCGTTCCATAAACCCAATATGTAATAGACAAGACCTACTCCTTGCTCAGAGAACTGGACTCAACACGCCCTATTCACCGCACAAGAATATATCTGACTAGTAATAATCTTAAAACCTATGTATTGATATCTCTCTGTTAGTGTGTCAAGTGGGTGTAAAGCGGCATGAACACAGCAGTGAAAAGCAGCTAAACCCCATTATAAAAATAAATTACTTTGAAAAACCCATGAAACAAAGACAGTGAAAGAGATAGAAATTCTTACACAATGCGTTCACGGGCTGTGATGCAACCTGGATTGACCATATCTAGACCCACAGCTGGATGAGACATAAGGGTGGACACTGTTGCGGCTGAGAGGTTTGGTGAGGTTGGGTGAGCAAACGCAGACCCTTTAAAGTAATACTGCATGGTACCCATCGCATGGGTCCCAAATCTCCAGGTTCAAGGGCATCTTCCTACATCGAAAACATGCATGAGAAACCCAGAAGATGGTACACCGTGTGATGTGGAAAGGTTTCTAAAACGCACCTCATTTCTCCTCTCCTTGTGGCCGGGTTCGCTATTCCAGCACTTTACTAGCAATCTCCCTACTTGGAGCATCAGCACCTTTAACCTCCTGTCCCGTACAGGTTGCAATTTGTCCTGAGGATGAACGGGAAGATGTGGAACCAATGAGAGACTAGCTCTTGGTGTTGGGACAGGCACAGGTCACTCTATTTTCCCATCAGGAAGAAGAATTAACCACAGGCTCAGCCTGCCACCCGGAACCAGAACAGGGCCTGAAGCCATCCGGCGCAATTGCGGCCAGCTCCCTAAAAAGCGAGTTGTAAAATGGAGGTTCAGGGCACTGCAATTCACAAACCTGCAGACTTATAAATGATAACTCTCGTCCACAAATATATTGAGGGAAGGCAAAGAAGAGGATTTGAAATCAAGGCAGAATTGCAGGAAACAGATTTGAGGAGGTAGATTCGAATCGCCTTTAAAGCACATGAAAAGCGGCAAAACGTTGACAATGATGCCCTTGGCCAAAAAGGGCGTATGCGTTTTTTCCTGAATATATTCAGGAAAAAACGCATACGCCCTTTTTGGCCAACCAAGCAACCTGGAAAGGCAAATCAGCGCTACAAAGATGTCTCGCTTCCCATCGGTCAAAAGGGCCATGCTGAAAAAAGTGTCAAAATCAGAAATGCAGGACAGGCCATGGAGAAATGGGAGCCTTGCTACGCTGATGGGCGGGATGTAAATTGCCAACAGCCACTCTGGAGAAGCGTACGGTGAGTCCTGAAACATCTAAAAAACAAAGCTTAGAGAGCATAGGGCACTTCCACTCATGGGGTTATAAATTGGGAAAATGAAAAATCAGCAAGACACAAGCACCCCAAAGTTTAGGGCTGCTCTGTTGACAAGGACCTCCACTTCATTCCACCTTCAATATCCCAGGAAAGAGAAAAATGGATAAAGAAGTTGTGGTCCATATGTACAATGGAATATCACTCAGCCATGAAATCAATGTCATAAGGCTAGTAGCAGCATGATGAGTGGATTTAGGTACGACGATTCTAAGTGAAATAAGTCACACAGAAAAGGACACTTCTCATAAGGTATCACTTATAGAGGGAATGTAAAAACCGTTACACTTGAACTGAATTACAAAACAGAACAGAGTCACACATGCAGAAAACACACTATGGCTGCTTAACGGGAAAGGTGAGGTGGGGTGATACATAAAACAAGGGTTTCAAATTAGCTCAGATACCATTCCATAAACCCAATATGTAATAGACAAGACCTACTCCTTGCTCAGAGAACTGGACTCAACACGCCCTATTCACCGCACAAGAATATATCTGACTAGTAATAATCTTAAAACCTATGTATTGATATCTCTCTGTTAGTGTGTCAAGTGGGTAAAAAGCGGCATAAACACAGCAGTGAAAAGCAGCTAAACCCCATTATAAAAATAAATTACTTTGAAAAAACCATGAAACAAAGACAGTGAAAGAGAGAGAAATTCTTACACAATGCGTTCAGGGGCTGTGATGCAACCTGGATTGACCATATCTAGACCCACAGCTGGATGAGACATAAGGGTGGACACTGTTGCGGCTGAGAGGTTTGGTGAGGTTGGGTGAGCAAACGCAGACCCTTTAAAGTAATACTGCGTGGTACCCATCGCATGGGTCCCAAATCTCCAGGTTCAAGGGCATCTTCCTACATCAAAAACATGCATGAGATACCCAGAAGATGGTACACCGTGTGATGGGGAAAGGTTTCTAAAACGCACCTCATTTCTCATCTGCCTGTGCCCGGGTTCGCCATTCCAGCCACTTTACTAGCAATCTCCCTCCTTGGAGCATCAGCACCTTTAACCTCCTGTTCCGTACAGGTTGCAATTTGTCCTGAGGATGAACGGGAAGATGTGGAACCAATGAGAGACTAGCTCTTGGTGTTGGGACAGGCACAGGTCACTCTATTTTCCCATCAGGAAGAAGAATTAACCACAGGCTCAGCCTGCCCCCCGGAACCAGAACAGGGCCTGAAGCCATCCTGCGCTTTTGCGGCCAGCTCCCTAAAAAGCGAGTTGTAAAATGGAGGTTCAGAGCACTGCAATTCACAAACCTGCAGACTTATAAATGATAACTCTCATCCACAAATATATTGAGGGAAGGCAAAGAAGAGGATTTGAAATCAAGGCAGAATTGTAGGAAACAGATTTCAGGAGGTAGATTCGAATCGCCTTTAAAGCACATGAAAAGCGGCAAAACGTTGACAATGATGCCCTTGGCCAAAAAGGGCGTATGCGTTTTTTCCTGAATATATTCAGGAAAAAACGCATACGCCCTTTTTGGCCAACCAAGCAACCTGGAAAGGCAAATCAGCGCTACAAAGATGTCTCGCTTCCCATCGGTCAAAAGGGCCATGCTGAAAAAAGTGTCAAAACCAGAAATGCAGGACAGGCCATGGAGAAATGGGAGCCTTGCTACACTGATGGGCGGGATGTAAATTGTCAACAGCCACTCTGGAGAAGTGTACGGTGAGTCCTGAAACGTCTAAAAAGCAAAGCTTAGAGAGCATAGGGCACTTCCACTCATGGGGATATAAATTGGGAAAATGAAAAATCAGCAAGACACAAGCACCCCAAAGTTTAGGGCTGCTCTGTTGACAAGGACCTCCACTTCATTCCACCTTCAATATCCCAGGAAAGAGAAAAATGGATAAAGAAGTTGTGGTCCTTATGTACAATGGAATATCACTCAGACATGAAATCAATGTCATAAGGCTAGTAGCAGCATGATGAGTGGATTTAGGTACGACGATTCTAAGTGAAATAAGTCACACAGAAAAGGACACTTCTCATAAGGTATCACTTATAGAGGGAATGTAAAAACCGTTACACTTGAACTGAATTACAAAACAGAACAGAGTCACACATGCAGAAAACACACTATGGCTGCTTAACGGGAAAGGTGAGGTGGGGTGATACATAAAACAAGGGTTTCAAATTAGCTCAGATACCGTTCCATAAACCCAATATGTAATAGACAAGACCTACTCCTTGCTCAGAGAACTGGACTCAACACGCCCTATTCACCGCACAAGAATCTATCTGACTAGTAATAATCTTAAAACCTATGTATTGATATCTCTCTGTTAGCGTGTCAAGTGGGTGTAAAGCGGCATAAACACAGCAGTGAAAAGCAGCTAAACCCCATTATAAAAATAAATTACTTTGAAAAACCCATGAAACAAAGACAGTGAAAGAGATAGAAATTCTTACACAATGCGTTCACGGGCTGTGATGCAACCTGGATTGACCATATCTAGACCCACAGCTGGATGAGACATAAGGGTGGACACTCTTGGGGCTGAGAGGTTTGGTGAGGTTGGGTGAGCAAACGCAGACCCTTTAAAGTAATACTGCATGGTACCCATCGCATGGGTCCCAAATCTCCAGGTTCAAGGGCATCTTCCTACATCGAAAACATGCATGAGAAACCCAGAAGATGGTACACCGTGTGATGTGGAAAGGTTTCTAAAACGCACCTCATTTCTCCTCTCCTTGTGGCCGGGTTCGCTATTCCAGCACTTTACTAGCAATCTCCCTACTTGGAGCATCAGCACCTTTAACCTCCTGTCCCGTACAGGTTGCAGTTTGTCCTGAGGATGAACGGGAAGACGTGGAACCAATGAGAGACTAGCTCTTGGTGTCGGGACAGGCACAGGTCACTCTATTTTCCCATGAGGAAGAAGAATTAACCACAGGCTCAGCCTGCCACCCGGAACCAGAACAGGGCCTGAAGCCATCCTGCGCAATTGCGGCCAGCTCCCTAAAAAGCGAGTTGTAAAATGGAGGTTCAGGGCACTGCAATTCACAAACCTGCAGACTTATAAATGATAACTCTCGTCCACAAATATATTGAGGGAAGGCAAAGAAGAGGATTTGAAATCAAGGCAGAATTGCAGGAAACAGATTTCAGGAGGTAGATTCGAATCGCCTTTAAAGCACATGAAAAGCGGCAAAACGTTGACAATGATGCCCTTGGCCAAAAAGGGCGTATGCGTTTTTTCCTGAATATATTCAGGAAAAAACGCATACGCCCTTTTTGGCCAACCAAGCAACCTGGAAAGGCAAATCAGCGCTACAAAGATGTCTCGCTTCCCATCGGTCAAAAGGGCCATGCTGAAAAAAGTGTCAAAATCAGAAATGCAGGACAGGCCATGGAGAAATGGGAGCCTTGCTACGCTGATGGGCGGGATGTAAATTGTCAACAGCCACTCTGGAGAAGCGTACGGTGAGTCCTGAAACATCTAAAAAACAAAGCTTAGAGAGCATAGGGCACTTCCACTCATGGGGGTATAAATTGGGAAAATTAAAAATCAGCAAGACACAAGCACCCCAAAGTTTAGGGCTGCTCTGTTGACAAGGACCTCCACTTCATTCCACCTTCAATATACCAGGAAAGAGAAAAATGGATAAAGAAGTTGTGGTCCTTATGTACAATGGAATATCACTCAGCCATGAAATCAATGTCATAAGGCTAGTAGCAGCATGATGAGTGGATTTAGGTACGACGATTCTAAGTGAAATAAGTCACACAGAAAAGGACACTTCTCATAAGGTATCACTTATAGAGGGAATGTAAAAACCGTTACACTTGAACTGAATTACAAAACAGAACAGAGTCACACATGCAGAAAACACACTATGGCTGCTTAACGGGAAAGGTGAGGTGGGGTGATACATAAAACAAGGGTTTCAAATTAGCTCAGATACCGTTCCATAAACCCAATATGTAATAGACAAGACCTACTCCTTGCTCAGAGAACTGGACTCAACACGCCCTATTCACCGCACAAGAATATATCTGACTAGTAATAATCTTAAAAGCTATGTATTGATATCTCTCTGTTAGTGTGTCAAGTGGGTGTAAAGCGGCATAAACACAGCAGTGAAAAGCAGCTAAACCCCATTATAAAAATAAATTACTTTGAAAAACCCATGAAACAAAGACAGTGAAAGAGAGAGAAATTCTTACACAATGCGTTCAGGGGCTGTGATGCAACCTGGATTGACCATATCTAGACCCACAGCTGGATGAGACATAAGGGTGGACACTGTTGCGGCTGAGAGGTTTGGTGAGGTTGGGTGAGCAAACGCAGACCCTTTAAAGTAATACTGCGTGGTACCCATCGCATGGGACCCAAATCTCCAGGTTCAAGGGCATCTTCCTACATCAAAAACATTCATGAGAAACCCAGAAGATGGTACACCGTGTGATGGGGAAAGGTTTCTAAAACGCACCTCATTTCTCATCTCCTTGTGCTCGGGTTCGCCATTCCAGCCACTTTACTAGCAATCTCCCTCCTTGGAGCATCATCACCTTTAACCTCCTGTTCCGTACAGGTTGCAATTTGTCCTGAGGATGAACGGGAAGATGTGGAACCAATGAGAGACTAGCTCTTGGTGTTGGGACAGGCACAGGTCACTCTATTTTCCCATCAGGAAGAAGAATTAACCACAGGCTCAGCCTGCCCCCCGGAACAAGAACAGGGCCTGAAGCCATCCTGCGCTTTTGCGGCCATCTCCCAAAAACGCGAGTCGTAAAATGGAGGTTCAGGGCACTGCAATTCACAAACCTGCAGACTTATAAATGATAACTCTCGTCCACAAATATATTGAGGGAAGGCAAAGAAGAGGATTTGAAATCAAGGCAGAATTGCAGGAAACAGATTTCAGGAGGTAGATTCGAATCGCCTTTAAAGCACATGAAAAGCGGCAAAACGTTGACAATGATGCCCTTGGCCAAAAAGGGCGTATGCGTTTTTTCCTGAATATATTCAGGAAAAAACGCATACGCCCTTTTTAGCCAACCAAGCAACCTGGAAAGGCAAATCAGCGCTACAAAGATGTCTCGCTTCCCATCGGTCAAAAGGGCCATGCTGAAAAAAGTGTCAAAATCAGAAATGCAGGACAGGCCATGGAGAAATGGGAGCCTTGCTACGCTGATGGGCGGGATGTAAATTGTCAACAGCCACTCTGGAGAAGCGTACGGTGAGTCCTGAAACATCTAAAAAGCAAAGCTTAGAGAGCATAGGGCACTTCCACTCATGGGGGTATAAATTGGGAAAATTAAAAATCAGCAAGACACAAGCACCCCAAAGTTTAGGGCTGCTCTGTTGACAAGGACCTCCACTTCATTCCACCTTCAATATCCCAGGAAAGAGAAAAATGGATAAAGAAGTTGTGGTCCTTATGTACAATGGAATATCACTCAGCCATGAAATCAGTGTCATAAGGCTAGTAGCAGCATGATGAGTGGACTAAGGTACGACGATTCTAAGTGAAATAAGTCACACAGAAAAGGACACTTCTCATAAGGTATCACTGATAGAGGGAATGTAAAAACCGTTACACTTGAACAGAATTACAAAACAGAACAGAGTCACACATGCAGAAAACACACTATGGCTGCTTAACGGGAAAGGTGAGGTGGGGTGATACATAAAACAAGGGTTTCAAATTAGCTCAGATACCGTTCCATAAACCCAATATGTAATAGACAAGACCTACTCCTTGCTCAGAGAACTGGACTCAACACGCCCTATTCACCGCACAAGAATATATCTGACTAGTAATAATCTTAAAACCTATGTATTGATATCTCTCTGTTAGTGTGTCAAGTGGGTGTAAAGCGGCATAAACACAGCAGTGAAAAGCAGCTAAACCCCATTATAAAAATAAATTACTTTGAAAAACCCATGAAACAAAGACAGTGAAAGAGATAGAAATTCTTACACAATGCGTTCAGGGGCTGTGATGCAACCTGGATTGACCATATCTAGACCCACAGCTGGATGAGACATAAGGGTGGACACTCTTGGGGCTGAGAGGTTTGGTGAGGTTGGGTGAGCAAACGCAGACCCTTTAAAGTAATACTGCATGGTACCCATCGCATGGGTCCCAAATCTCCAGGTTCAAGGGCATCTTCCTACATCGAAAACATGCATGAGAAACCCAGAAGATGGTACACCGTGTGATGTGGAAAGGTTTCTAAAACGCCCCTCATTTCTCCTCTCCTTGTGGCCGGGTTCGCTATTCCAGCACTTTACTAGCAATCTCCCTACTTGGAGCATCAGCACCTTTAACCTCCTGTCCCGTACAGGTTGCAGTTTGTCCTGAGGATGAACGGGAAGACGTGGAACCAATGAGAGACTAGCTCTTGGTGTCGGGACAGGCACAGGTCACTCTATTTTCCCATGAGGAAGAAGAATTAACCACAGGCTCAGCCTGCCACCCGGAACCAGAACAGGGCCTGAAGCCATCCTGCGCAATTGCGGCCAGCTCCCTAAAAAGCGAGTTGTAAAATGGAGGTTCAGGGCACTGCAATTCACAAACCTGCAGACTTATAAATGATAACTCTCGTCCACAAATATATTGAGGGAAGGCAAAGAAGAGGATTTGAAATCAAGGCAGAATTGCAGGAAACAGATTTCAGGAGGTAGATTCGAATCGCCTTTAAAGCACATGAAAAGCGGCAAAACGTTGACAATGATGCCCTTGGCCAAAAAGGGCGTATGCGTTTTTTCCTGAATATATTCAGGAAAAAACGCATACGCCCTTTTTGGCCAACCAAGCAACCTGGAAAGGCAAATCAGCGCTACAAAGATGTCTCGCTTCCCATCGGTCAAAAGGGCCATGCTGAAAAAAGTGTCAAAATCAGAAATGCAGGACAGGCCATGGAGAAATGGGAGCCTTGCTACGCTGATGGGCGGGAT
Source organism: Balaenoptera borealis (assembly GCF_965194805.1). Taxonomy (NCBI): domain Eukaryota; kingdom Metazoa; phylum Chordata; class Mammalia; order Artiodactyla; family Balaenopteridae; genus Balaenoptera; species Balaenoptera borealis. The sequence goes on from NW_028123990.1 coordinate 1,215,855, forward strand.
GTAAATTGCCAACAGCCACTCTGGAGAAGCGTACGGTGAGTCCTGAAACATCTAAAAAACAAAGCTTAGAGAGCATAGGGCACTTCCACTCATGGGGGTATAAATTGGGAAAATTAAAAATCAGCAAGACACAAGCACCCCAAAGTTTAGGGCTGCTCTGTTGACAAGGACCTCCACTTCATTCCACCTTCAATATACCAGGAAAGAGAAAAATGGATAAAGAAGTTGTGGTCCTTATGTACAATGGAATATCACTCAGCCATGAAATCAATGTCATAAGGCTAGTAGCAGCATGATGAGTGGATTTAGGTACGACGATTCTAAGTGAAATAAGTCACACAGAAAAGGACACTTCTCATAAGGTATCACTTATAGAGGGAATGTAAAAACCGTTACACTTGAACTGAATTACAAAACAGAACAGAGTCACACATGCAGAAAACACACTATGGCTGCTTAACGGGAAAGGTGAGGTGGGGTGATACATAAAACAAGGGTTTCAAATTAGCTCAGATACCGTTCCATAAACCCAATATGTAATAGACAAGACCTACTCCTTGCTCAGAGAACTGGACTCAACACGCCCTATTCACCGCACAAGAATATATCTGACTAGTAATAATCTTAAAAGCTATGTATTGATATCTCTCTGTTAGTGTGTCAAGTGGGTGTAAAGCGGCATAAACACAGCAGTGAAAAGCAGCTAAACCCCATTATAAAAATAAATTACTTTGAAAAACCCATGAAACAAAGACAGTGAAAGAGAGAGAAATTCTTACACAATGCGTTCAGGGGCTGTGATGCAACCTGGATTGACCATATCTAGACCCACAGCTGGATGAGACATAAGGGTGGACACTGTTGCGGCTGAGAGGTTTGGTGAGGTTGGGTGAGCAAACGCAGACCCTTTAAAGTAATACTGCGTGGTACCCATCGCATGGGTCCCAAATCTCCAGGTTCAAGGGCATCTTCCTACATCAAAAACATTCATGAGAAACCCAGAAGATGGTACACCGTGTGATGGGGAAAGGTTTCTAAAACGCACCTCATTTCTCATCTCCTTGTGCTCGGGTTCGCCATTCCAGCCACTTTACTAGCAATCTCCCTCCTTGGAGCATCATCACCTTTAACCTCCTGTTCCGTACAGGTTGCAATTTGTCCTGAGGATGAACGGGAAGATGTGGAACCAATGAGAGACTAGCTCTTGGTGTTGGGACAGGCACAGGTCACTCTATTTTCCCATCAGGAAGAAGAATTAACCACAGGCTCAGCCTGCCCCCCGGAACAAGAACAGGGCCTGAAGCCATCCTGCGCTTTTGCGGCCATCTCCCAAAAACGCGAGTCGTAAAATGGAGGTTCAGGGCACTGCAATTCACAAACCTGCAGACTTATAAATGATAACTCTCGTCCACAAATATATTGAGGGAAGGCAAAGAAGAGGATTTGAAATCAAGGCAGAATTGCAGGAAACAGATTTCAGGAGGTAGATTCGAATCGCCTTTAAAGCACATGAAAAGCGGCAAAACGTTGACAATGATGCCCTTGGCCAAAAAGGGCGTATGCGTTTTTTCCTGAATATATTCAGGAAAAAACGCATACGCCCTTTTTAGCCAACCAAGCAACCTGGAAAGGCAAATCAGCGCTACAAAGATGTCTCGCTTCCCATCGGTCAAAAGGGCCATGCTGAAAAAAGTGTCAAAATCAGAAATGCAGGACAGGCCATGGAGAAATGGGAGCCTTGCTCCGCTGATGGGCGGGATGTAAATTGTCAACAGCCACTCTGGAGAAGCGTACGGTGAGTCCTGAAACATCTAAAAAGCAAAGCTTAGAGAGCATAGGGCACTTCCACTCATGGGGGTATAAATTGGGAAAATTAAAAATCAGCAAGACACAAGCACCCCAAAGTTTAGGGCTGCTCTGTTGACAAGGACCTCCACTTCATTCCACCTTCAATATCCCAGGAAAGAGAAAAATGGATAAAGAAGTTGTGGTCCTTATGTACAATGGAATATCACTCAGCCATGAAATCAGTGTCATAAGGCTAGTAGCAGCATGATGAGTGGACTAAGGTACGACGATTCTAAGTGAAATAAGTCACACAGAAAAGGACACTTCTCATAAGGTATCACTGATAGAGGGAATGTAAAAACCGTTACACTTGAACAGAATTACAAAACAGAACAGAGTCACACATGCAGAAAACACACTATGGCTGCTTAACGGGAAAGGTGAGGTGGGGTGATACATAAAACAAGGGTTTCAAATTAGCTCAGATACCGTTCCATAAACCCAATATGTAATAGACAAGACCTACTCCTTGCTCAGAGAACTGGACTCAACACGCCCTATTCACCGCACAAGAATATATCTGACTAGTAATAATCTTAAAACCTATGTATTGATATCTCTCTGTTAGTGTGTCAAGTGGGTGTAAAGCGGCATGAACACAGCAGTGAAAAGCAGCTAAACCCCATTATAAAAATAAATTACTTTGAAAAACCCATGAAACAAAGACAGTGAAAGAGATAGAAATTCTTACACAATGCGTTCACGGGCTGTGATGCAACCTGGATTGACCATATCTAGACCCACAGCTGGATGAGACATAAGGGTGGACACTGTTGCGGCTGAGAGGTTTGGTGAGGTTGGGTGAGCAAACGCAGACCCTTTAAAGTAATACTGCATGGTACCCATCGCATGGGTCCCAAATCTCCAGGTTCAAGGGCATCTTCCTACATCGAAAACATGCATGAGAAACCCAGAAGATGGTACACCGTGTGATGTGGAAAGGTTTCTAAAACGCACCTCATTTCTCCTCTCCTTGTGGCCGGGTTCGCTATTCCAGCACTTTACTAGCAATCTCCCTACTTGGAGCATCAGCACCTTTAACCTCCTGTCCCGTACAGGTTGCAATTTGTCCTGAGGATGAACGGGAAGATGTGGAACCAATGAGAGACTAGCTCTTGGTGTTGGGACAGGCACAGGTCACTCTATTTTCCCATCAGGAAGAAGAATTAACCACAGGCTCAGCCTGCCACCCGGAACCAGAACAGGGCCTGAAGCCATCCGGCGCAATTGCGGCCAGCTCCCTAAAAAGCGAGTTGTAAAATGGAGGTTCAGGGCACTGCAATTCACAAACCTGCAGACTTATAAATGATAACTCTCGTCCACAAATATATTGAGGGAAGGCAAAGAAGAGGATTTGAAATCAAGGCAGAATTGCAGGAAACAGATTTGAGGAGGTAGATTCGAATCGCCTTTAAAGCACATGAAAAGCGGCAAAACGTTGACAATGATGCCCTTGGCCAAAAAGGGCGTATGCGTTTTTTCCTGAATATATTCAGGAAAAAACGCATACGCCCTTTTTGGCCAACCAAGCAACCTGGAAAGGCAAATCAGCGCTACAAAGATGTCTCGCTTCCCATTGGTCAAAAGGGCCATGCTGAAAAAAGTGTCAAAATCAGAAATGCAGGACAGGCCATGGAGAAATGGGAGCCTTGCTACGCTGATGGGCGGGATGTAAATTGCCAACAGCCACTCTGGAGAAGCGTACGGTGAGTCCTGAAACATCTAAAAAACAAAGCTTAGAGAGCATAGGGCACTTCCACTCATGGGGTTATAAATTGGGAAAATGAAAAATCAGCAAGACACAAGCACCCCAAAGTTTAGGGCTGCTCTGTTGACAAGGACCTCCACTTCATTCCACCTTCAATATCCCAGGAAAGAGAAAAATGGATAAAGAAGTTGTGATCCATATGTACAATGGAATATCACTCAGCCATGAAATCAATGTCATAAGGCTAGTAGCAGCATGATGAGTGGATTTAGGTACGACGATTCTAAGTGAAATAAGTCACACAGAAAAGGACACTTCTCATAAGGTATCACTTATAGAGGGAATGTAAAAACCGTTACACTTGAACTGAATTACAAAACAGAACAGAGTCACACATGCAGAAAACACACTATGGCTGCTTAACGGGAAAGGTGAGGTGGGGTGATACATAAAACAAGGGTTTCAAATTAGCTCAGATACCATTCCATAAACCCAATATGTAATAGACAAGACCTACTCCTTGCTCAGAGAACTGGACTCAACACGCCCTATTCACCGCACAAGAATATATCTGACTAGTAATAATCTTAAAACCTATGTATTGATATCTCTCTGTTAGTGTGTCAAGTGGGTAAAAAGCGGCATAAACACAGCAGTGAAAAGCAGCTAAACCCCATTATAAAAATAAATTACTTTGAAAAAACCATGAAACAAAGACAGTGAAAGAGAGAGAAATTCTTACACAATGCGTTCAGGGGCTGTGATGCAACCTGGATTGACCATATCTAGACCCACAGCTGGATGAGACATAAGGGTGGACACTGTTGCGGCTGAGAGGTTTGGTGAGGTTGGGTGAGCAAACGCAGACCCTTTAAAGTAATACTGCGTGGTACCCATCGCATGGGTCCCAAATCTCCAGGTTCAAGGGCATCTTCCTACATCAAAAACATGCATGAGATACCCAGAAGATGGTACACCGTGTGATGGGGAAAGGTTTCTAAAACGCACCTCATTTCTCATCTGCCTGTGCCCGGGTTCGCCATTCCAGCCACTTTACTAGCAATCTCCCTCCTTGGAGCATCAGCACCTTTAACCTCCTGTTCCGTACAGGTTGCAATTTGTCCTGAGGATGAACGGGAAGATGTGGAACCAATGAGAGACTAGCTCTTGGTGTTGGGACAGGCACAGGTCACTCTATTTTCCCATCAGGAAGAAGAATTAACCACAGGCTCAGCCTGCCCCCCGGAACCAGAACAGGGCCTGAAGCCATCCTGCGCTTTTGCGGCCAGCTCCCTAAAAAGCGAGTTGTAAAATGGAGGTTCAGAGCACTGCAATTCACAAACCTGCAGACTTATAAATGATAACTCTCATCCACAAATATATTGAGGGAAGGCAAAGAAGAGGATTTGAAATCAAGGCAGAATTGTAGGAAACAGATTTCAGGAGGTAGATTCGAATCGCCTTTAAAGCACATGAAAAGCGGCAAAACGTTGACAATGATGCCCTTGGCCAAAAAGGGCGTATGCGTTTTTTCCTGAATATATTCAGGAAAAAACGCATACGCCCTTTTTGGCCAACCAAGCAACCTGGAAAGGCAAATCAGCGCTACAAAGATGTCTCGCTTCCCATCGGTCAAAAGGGCCATGCTGAAAAAAGTGTCAAAACCAGAAATGCAGGACAGGCCATGGAGAAATGGGAGCCTTGCTACACTGATGGGCGGGATGTAAATTGTCAACAGCCACTCTGGAGAAGTGTACGGTGAGTCCTGAAACGTCTAAAAAGCAAAGCTTAGAGAGCATAGGGCACTTCCACTCATGGGGATATAAATTGGGAAAATGAAAAATCAGCAAGACACAAGCACCCCAAAGTTTAGGGCTGCTCTGTTGACAAGGACCTCCACTTCATTCCACCTTCAATATCCCAGGAAAGAGAAAAATGGATAAAGAAGTTGTGGTCCTTATGTACAATGGAATATCACTCAGACATGAAATCAATGTCATAAGGCTAGTAGCAGCATGATGAGTGGATTTAGGTACGACGATTCTAAGTGAAATAAGTCACACAGAAAAGGACACTTCTCATAAGGTATCACTTATAGAGGGAATGTAAAAACCGTTACACTTGAACTGAATTACAAAACAGAACAGAGTCACACATGCAGAAAACACACTATGGCTGCTTAACGGGAAAGGTGAGGTGGGGTGATACATAAAACAAGGGTTTCAAATTAGCTCAGATACCGTTCCATAAACCCAATATGTAATAGACAAGACCTACTCCTTGCTCAGAGAACTGGACTCAACACGCCCTATTCACCGCACAAGAATCTATCTGACTAGTAATAATCTTAAAACCTATGTATTGATATCTCTCTGTTAGCGTGTCAAGTGGGTGTAAAGCGGCATAAACACAGCAGTGAAAAGCAGCTAAACCCCATTATAAAAATAAATTACTTTGAAAAACCCATGAAACAAAGACAGTGAAAGAGATAGAAATTCTTACACAATGCGTTCACGGGCTGTGATGCAACCTGGATTGACCATATCTAGACCCACAGCTGGATGAGACATAAGGGTGGACACTCTTGGGGCTGAGAGGTTTGGTGAGGTTGGGTGAGCAAACGCAGACCCTTTAAAGTAATACTGCATGGTACCCATCGCATGGGTCCCAAATCTCCAGGTTCAAGGGCATCTTCCTACATCGAAAACATGCATGAGAAACCCAGAAGATGGTACACCGTGTGATGTGGAAAGGTTTCTAAAACGCACCTCATTTCTCCTCTCCTTGTGGCCGGGTTCGCTATTCCAGCACTTTACTAGCAATCTCCCTACTTGGAGCATCAGCACCTTTAACCTCCTGTCCCGTACAGGTTGCAGTTTGTCCTGAGGATGAACGGGAAGACGTGGAACCAATGAGAGACTAGCTCTTGGTGTCGGGACAGGCACAGGTCACTCTATTTTCCCATGAGGAAGAAGAATTAACCACAGGCTCAGCCTGCCACCCGGAACCAGAACAGGGCCTGAAGCCATCCTGCGCAATTGCGGCCAGCTCCCTAAAAAGCGAGTTGTAAAATGGAGGTTCAGGGCACTGCAATTCACAAACCTGCAGACTTATAAATGATAACTCTCGTCCACAAATATATTGAGGGAAGGCAAAGAAGAGGATTTGAAATCAAGGCAGAATTGCAGGAAACAGATTTCAGGAGGTAGATTCGAATCGCCTTTAAAGCACATGAAAAGCGGCAAAACGTTGACAATGATGCCCTTGGCCAAAAAGGGCGTATGCGTTTTTTCCTGAATATATTCAGGAAAAAACGCATACGCCCTTTTTGGCCAACCAAGCAACCTGGAAAGGCAAATCAGCGCTACAAAGATGTCTCGCTTCCCATCGGTCAAAAGGGCCATGCTGAAAAAAGTGTCAAAATCAGAAATGCAGGACAGGCCATGGAGAAATGGGAGCCTTGCTACGCTGATGGGCGGGATGTAAATTGCCAACAGCCACTCTGGAGAAGCGTACGGTGAGTCCTGAAACATCTAAAAAACAAAGCTTAGAGAGCATAGGGCACTTCCACTCATGGGGGTATAAATTGGGAAAATTAAAAATCAGCAAGACACAAGCACCCCAAAGTTTAGGGCTGCTCTGTTGACAAGGACCTCCACTTCATTCCACCTTCAATATACCAGGAAAGAGAAAAATGGATAAAGAAGTTGTGGTCCTTATGTACAATGGAATATCACTCAGCCATGAAATCAATGTCATAAGGCTAGTAGCAGCATGATGAGTGGATTTAGGTACGACGATTCTAAGTGAAATAAGTCACACAGAAAAGGACACTTCTCATAAGGTATCACTTATAGAGGGAATGTAAAAACCGTTACACTTGAACTGAATTACAAAACAGAACAGAGTCACACATGCAGAAAACACACTATGGCTGCTTAACGGGAAAGGTGAGGTGGGGTGATACATAAAACAAGGGTTTCAAATTAGCTCAGATACCGTTCCATAAACCCAATATGTAATAGACAAGACCTACTCCTTGCTCAGAGAACTGGACTCAACACGCCCTATTCACCGCACAAGAATATATCTGACTAGTAATAATCTTAAAAGCTATGTATTGATATCTCTCTGTTAGTGTGTCAAGTGGGTGTAAAGCGGCATAAACACAGCAGTGAAAAGCAGCTAAACCCCATTATAAAAATAAATTACTTTGAAAAACCCATGAAACAAAGACAGTGAAAGAGAGAGAAATTCTTACACAATGCGTTCAGGGGCTGTGATGCAACCTGGATTGACCATATCTAGACCCACAGCTGGATGAGACATAAGGGTGGACACTGTTGCGGCTGAGAGGTTTGGTGAGGTTGGGTGAGCAAACGCAGACCCTTTAAAGTAATACTGCGTGGTACCCATCGCATGGGTCCCAAATCTCCAGGTTCAAGGGCATCTTCCTACATCAAAAACATTCATGAGAAACCCAGAAGATGGTACACCGTGTGATGGGGAAAGGTTTCTAAAACGCACCTCATTTCTCATCTCCTTGTGCTCGGGTTCGCCATTCCAGCCACTTTACTAGCAATCTCCCTCCTTGGAGCATCATCACCTTTAACCTCCTGTTCCGTACAGGTTGCAATTTGTCCTGAGGATGAACGGGAAGATGTGGAACCAATGAGAGACTAGCTCTTGGTGTTGGGACAGGCACAGGTCACTCTATTTTCCCATCAGGAAGAAGAATTAACCACAGGCTCAGCCTGCCCCCCGGAACAAGAACAGGGCCTGAAGCCATCCTGCGCTTTTGCGGCCATCTCCCAAAAACGCGAGTCGTAAAATGGAGGTTCAGGGCACTGCAATTCACAAACCTGCAGACTTATAAATGATAACTCTCGTCCACAAATATATTGAGGGAAGGCAAAGAAGAGGATTTGAAATCAAGGCAGAATTGCAGGAAACAGATTTCAGGAGGTAGATTCGAATCGCCTTTAAAGCACATGAAAAGCGGCAAAACGTTGACAATGATGCCCTTGGCCAAAAAGGGCGTATGCGTTTTTTCCTGAATATATTCAGGAAAAAACGCATACGCCCTTTTTAGCCAACCAAGCAACCTGGAAAGGCAAATCAGCGCTACAAAGATGTCTCGCTTCCCATCGGTCAAAAGGGCCATGCTGAAAAAAGTGTCAAAATCAGAAATGCAGGACAGGCCATGGAGAAATGGGAGCCTTGCTACGCTGATGGGCGGGATGTAAATTGTCAACAGCCACTCTGGAGAAGCGTACGGTGAGTCCTGAAACATCTAAAAAGCAAAGCTTAGAGAGCATAGGGCACTTCCACTCATGGGGGTATAAATTGGGAAAATTAAAAATCAGCAAGACACAAGCACCCCAAAGTTTAGGGCTGCTCTGTTGACAAGGACCTCCACTTCATTCCACCTTCAATATCCCAGGAAAGAGAAAAATGGATAAAGAAGTTGTGGTCCTTATGTACAATGGAATATCACTCAGCCATGAAATCAGTGTCATAAGGCTAGTAGCAGCATGATGAGTGGACTAAGGTACGACGATTCTAAGTGAAATAAGTCACACAGAAAAGGACACTTCTCATAAGGTATCACTGATAGAGGGAATGTAAAAACCGTTACACTTGAACAGAATTACAAAACAGAACAGAGTCACACATGCAGAAAACACACTATGGCTGCTTAACGGGAAAGGTGAGGTGGGGTGATACATAAAACAAGGGTTTCAAATTAGCTCAGATACCGTTCCATAAACCCAATATGTAATAGACAAGACCTACTCCTTGCTCAGAGAACTGGACTCAACACGCCCTATTCACCGCACAAGAATATATCTGACTAGTAATAATCTTAAAACCTATGTATTGATATCTCTCTGTTAGTGTGTCAAGTGGGTGTAAAGCGGCATAAACACAGCAGTGAAAAGCAGCTAAACCCCATTATAAAAATAAATTACTTTGAAAAACCCATGAAACAAAGACAGTGAAAGAGATAGAAATTCTTACACAATGCGTTCAGGGGCTGTGATGCAACCTGGATTGACCATATCTAGACCCACAGCTGGATGAGACATAAGGGTGGACACTGTTGCGGCTGAGAGGTTTGGTGAGGTTGGGTGAGCAAACGCAGACCCTTTAAAGTAATACTGCATGGTACCCATCGCATGGGTCCCAAATCTCCAGGTTCAAGGGCATCTTCCTACATCGAAAACATGCATGAGAAACCCAGAAGATGGTACACCGTGTGATGTGGAAAGGTTTCTAAAACGCCCCTCATTTCTCCTCTCCTTGTGGCCGGGTTCGCTATTCCAGCACTTTACTAGCAATCTCCCTACTTGGAGCATCAGCACCTTTAACCTCCTGTCCCGTACAGGTTGCAATTTGTCCTGAGGATGAACGGGAAGATGTGGAACCAATGAGAGACTAGCTCTTGGTGTTGGGACAGGCACAGGTCACTCTATTTTCCCATCAGAAAGAAGAATTAACCACAGGCTCAGCCTGCCACCCGGAACCAGAACAGGGCCTGAAGCCATCCGGCGCAATTGCGGCCAGCTCCCTAAAAAGCGAGTTGTAAAATGGAGGTTCAGGGCACTGCAATTCACAAACCTGCAGACTTATAAATGATAACTCTCGTCCACAAATATATTGAGGGAAGGCAAAGAAGAGGATTTGAAATCAAGGCAGAATTGCAGGAAACAGATTTCAGGAGGTAGATTCGAATCGCCTTTAAAGCACATGAAAAGCGGCAAAACGTTGACAATGATGCCCTTGGCCAAAAAGGGCGTATGCGTTTTTTCCTGAATATATTCAGGAAAAAACGCATACGCCCTTTTTGGCCAACCAAGCAACCTGGAAAGGCAAATCAGCGCTACAAAGATGTCTCGCTTCCCATCGGTCAAAAGGGCCATGCTGAAAAAAGTGTCAAAATCAGAAATGCAGGACAGGCCATGGAGAAATGGGAGCCTTGCTACGCTGATGGGCGGGATGTAAATTGCCAACAGCCACTCTGGAGAAGCGTACGGTGAGTCCTGAAACATCTAAAAAACAAAGCTTAGAGAGCATAGGGCACTTCCACTCATGGGGTTATAAATTGGGAAAATGAAAAATCAGCAAGACACAAGCACCCCAAAGTTTAGGGCTGCTCTGTTGACAAGGACCTCCACTTCATTCCACCTTCAATATCCCAGGAAAGAGAAAAATGGATAAAGAAGTTGTGGTCCATATGTACAATGGAATATCACTCAGCCATGAAATCAATGTCATAAGGCTAGTAGCAGCATGATGAGTGGATTTAGGTACGACGATTCTAAGTGAAATAAGTCACACAGAAAAGGACACTTCTCATAAGGTATCACTTATAGAGGGAATGTAAAAACCGTTACACTTGAACTGAATTACAAAACAGAACAGAGTCACACATGCAGAAAACACACTATGGCTGCTTAACGGGAAAGGTGAGGTGGGGTGATACATAAAAAAAGGGTTTCAAATTAGCTCAGATACCGTTCCATAAACCCAATATGTAATAGACAAGACCTACTCCTTGCTCAGAGAACTGGACTCAACACGCCCTATTCACCGCACAAGAATATATCTGACTAGTAATAATCTTAAAACCTATGTATTGATATCTCTCTGTTAGTGTGTCAAGTGGGTAAAAAGCGGCATAAACACAGCAGTGAAAAGCAGCTAAACCCCATTATAAAAATAAATTACTTTGAAAAACCCATGAAACAAAGACAGTGAAAGAGAGAGAAATTCTTACACAATGCGTTCAGGGGCTGTGATGCAACCTGGATTGACCATATCTAGACCCACAGCTGGATGAGACATAAGGGTGGACACTGTTGCGGCTGAGAGGTTTGGTGAGGTTGGGTGAGCAAACGCAGACCCTTTAAAGTAATACTGCGTGGTACCCATCGCATGGGTCCCAAATCTCCAGGTTCAAGGGCATCTTCCTACATCAAAAACATGCATGAGATACCCAGAAGATGGTACACCGTGTGATGGGGAAAGGTTTCTAAAACGCACCTCATTTCTCATCTGCCTGTGCCCGGGTTCGCCATTCCAGCCACTTTACTAGCAATCTCCCTCCTTGGAGCATCAGCACCTTTAACCTCCTGTTCCGTACAGGTTGCAATTTGTCCTGAGGATGAACGGGAAGATGTGGAACCAATGAGAGACTAGCTCTTGGTGTTGGGACAGGCACAGGTCACTCTATTTTCCCATCAGGAAGAAGAATTAACCACAGGCTCAGCCTGCCCCCCGGAACCAGAACAGGGCCTGAAGCCATCCTGCGCTTTTGCGGCCAGCTCCCTAAAAAGCGAGTTGTAAAATGGAGGTTCAGAGCACTGCAATTCACAAACCTGCAGACTTATAAATGATAACTCTCATCCACAAATATATTGAGGGAAGGCAAAGAAGAGGATTTGAAATCAAGGCAGAATTGTAGGAAACAGATTTCAGGAGGTAGATTCGAATCGCCTTTAAAGCACATGAAAAGCGGCAAAACGTTGACAATGATGCCCTTGGCCAAAAAGGGCGTATGCGTTTTTTCCTGAATATATTCAGGAAAAAACGCATACGCCCTTTTTGGCCAACCAAGCAACCTGGAAAGGCAAATCAGCGCTACAAAGATGTCTCGCTTCCCATCGGTCAAAAGGGCCATGCTGAAAAAAGTGTCAAAACCAGAAATGCAGGACAGGCCATGGAGAAATGGGAGCCTTGCTACACTGATGGGCGGGATGTAAATTGTCAACAGCCACTCTGGAGAAGTGTACGGTGAGTCCTGAAACGTCTAAAAAGCAAAGCTTAGAGAGCATAGGGCACTTCCACTCATGGGGATATAAATTGGGAAAATGAAAAATCAGCAAGACACAAGCACCCCAAAGTTTAGGGCTGCTCTGTTGACAAGGACCTCCACTTCATTCCACCTTCAATATCCCAGGCAAGAGAAAAATGGATAAAGAAGTTGTGGTCCTTATGTACAATGGAATATCACTCAGACATGAAATCAATCTCATAAGGCTAGTAGCAGCATGATGAGTGGATTTAGGTACGACGATTCTAAGTGAAATAAGTCACACAGAAAAGGACACTTCTCATAAGGTATCACTTATAGAGGGAATGTAAAAACCGTTACACTTGAACTGAATTACAAAACAGAACAGAGTCACACATGCAGAAAACACACTATGGCTGCTTAACGGGAAAGGTGAGGTGGGGTGATACATAAAACAAGGGTTTCAAATTAGCTCAGATACCGTTCCATAAACCCAATATGTAATAGACAAGACCTACTCCTTGCTCAGAGAACTGGACTCAACACGCCCTATTCACCGCACAAGAATCTATCTGACTAGTAATAATCTTAAAACCTATGTATTGATATCTCTCTGTTAGCGTGTCAAGTGGGTGTAAAGCAGCATAAACACAGCAGTGAAAAGCAGCTAAACCCCATTATAAAAATAAATTACTTTGAAAAACCCATGAAACAAAGACAGTGAAAGAGATAGAAATTCTTACACAATGCGTTCACGGGCTGTGATGCAACCTGGATTGACCATATCTAGACCCACAGCTGGATGAGACATAAGGGTGGACACTCTTGGGGCTGAGAGGTTTGGTGAGGTTGGGTGAGCAAACGCAGACCCTTTAAAGTAATACTGCATGGTACCCATCGCATGGGTCCCAAATCTCCAGGTTCAAGGGCATCTTCCTACATCGAAAACATGCATGAGAAACCCAGAAGATGGTACACCGTGTGATGTGGAAAGGTTTCTAAAACGCACCTCATTTCTCCTCTCCTTGTGGCCGGGTTCGCTATTCCAGCACTTTACTAGCAATCTCCCTACTTGGAGCATCAGCACCTTTAACCTCCTGTCCCGTACAGGTTGCAGTTTGTCCTGAGGATGAACGGGAAGACGTGGAACCAATGAGAGACTAGCTCTTGGTGTCGGGACAGGCACAGGTCACTCTATTTTCCCATGAGGAAGAAGAATTAACCACAGGCTCAGCCTGCCACCCGGAACCAGAACAGGGCCTGAAGCCATCCTGCGCAATTGCGGCCAGCTCCCTAAAAAGCGAGTTGTAAAATGGAGGTTCAGGGCACTGCAATTCACAAACCTGCAGACTTATAAATGATAACTCTCGTCCACAAATATATTGAGGGAAGGCAAAGAAGAGGATTTGAAATCAAGGCAGAATTGCAGGAAACAGATTTCAGGAGGTAGATTCGAATCGCCTTTAAAGCACATGAAAAGCGGCAAAACGTTGACAATGATGCCCTTGGCCAAAAAGGGCGTATGCGTTTTTTCCTGAATATATTCAGGAAAAAACGCATACGCCCTTTTTGGCCAACCAAGCAACCTGGAAAGGCAAATCAGCGCTACAAAGATGTCTCGCTTCCCATCGGTCAAAAGGGCCATGCTGAAAAAAGTGTCAAAATCAGAAATGCAGGACAGGCCATGGAGAAATGGGAGCCTTGCTACGCTGATGGGCGGGATGTAAATTGCCAACAGCCACTCTGGAGAAGCGTACGGTGAGTCCTGAAACATCTAAAAAACAAAGCTTAGAGAGCATAGGGCACTTCCACTCATGGGGGTATAAATTGGGAAAATTAAAAATCAGCAAGACACAAGCACCCCAAAGTTTAGGGCTGCTCTGTTGACAAGGACCTCCACTTCATTCCACCTTCAATATACCAGGAAAGAGAAAAATGGATAAAGAAGTTGTGGTCCTTATGTACAATGGAATATCACTCAGCCATGAAATCAATGTCATAAGGCTAGTAGCAGCATGATGAGTGGATTTAGGTACGACGATTCTAAGTGAAATAAGTCACACAGAAAAGGACACTTCTCATAAGGTATCACTTATAGAGGGAATGTAAAAACCGTTACACTTGAACTGAATTACAAAACAGAACAGAGTCACACATGCAGAAAACACACTATGGCTGCTTAACGGGAAAGGTGAGGTGGGGTGATACATAAAACAAGGGTTTCAAATTAGCTCAGATACCGTTCCATAAACCCAATATGTAATAGACAAGACCTACTCCTTGCTCAGAGAACTGGACTCAACACGCCCTATTCACCGCACAAGAATATATCTGACTAGTAATAATCTTAAAAGCTATGTATTGATATCTCTCTGTTAGTGTGTCAAGTGGGTGTAAAGCGGCATAAACACAGCAGTGAAAAGCAGCTAAACCCCATTATAAAAATAAATTACTTTGAAAAACCCATGAAACAAAGACAGTGAAAGAGAGAGAAATTCTTACACAATGCGTTCAGGGGCTGTGATGCAACCTGGATTGACCATATCTAGACCCACAGCTGGATGAGACATAAGGGTGGACACTGTTGCGGCTGAGAGGTTTGGTGAGGTTGGGTGAGCAAACGCAGACCCTTTAAAGTAATACTGCGTGGTACCCATCGCATGGGTCCCAAATCTCCAGGTTCAAGGGCATCTTCCTACATCAAAAACATTCATGAGAAACCCAGAAGATGGTACACCGTGTGATGGGGAAAGGTTTCTAAAACGCACCTCATTTCTCATCTCCTTGTGCTCGGGTTCGCCATTCCAGCCACTTTACTAGCAATCTCCCTCCTTGGAGCATCATCACCTTTAACCTCCTGTTCCGTACAGGTTGCAATTTGTCCTGAGGATGAACGGGAAGATGTGGAACCAATGAGAGACTAGCTCTTGGTGTTGGGACAGGCACAGGTCACTCTATTTTCCCATCAGGAAGAAGAATTAACCACAGGCTCAGCCTGCCCCCCGGAACAAGAACAGGGCCTGAAGCCATCCTGCGCTTTTGCGGCCATCTCCCAAAAACGCGAGTCGTAAAATGGAGGTTCAGGGCACTGCAATTCACAAACCTGCAGACTTATAAATGATAACTCTCGTCCACAAATATATTGAGGGAAGGCAAAGAAGAGGATTTGAAATCAAGGCAGAATTGCAGGAAACAGATTTCAGGAGGTAGATTCGAATCGCCTTTAAAGCACATGAAAAGCGGCAAAACGTTGACAATGATGCCCTTGGCCAAAAAGGGCGTATGCGTTTTTTCCTGAATATATTCAGGAAAAAACGCATACGCCCTTTTTAGCCAACCAAGCAACCTGGAAAGGCAAATCAGCGCTACAAAGATGTCTCGCTTCCCATCGGTCAAAAGGGCCATGCTGAAAAAAGTGTCAAAATCAGAAATGCAGGACAGGCCATGGAGAAATGGGAGCCTTGCTACGCTGATGGGCGGGATGTAAATTGTCAACAGCCACTCTGGAGAAGCGTACGGTGAGTCCTGAAACATCTAAAAAGCAAAGCTTAGAGAGCATAGGGCACTTCCACTCATGGGGGTATAAATTGGGAAAATTAAAAATCAGCAAGACACAAGCACCCCAAAGTTTAGGGCTGCTCTGTTGACAAGGACCTCCACTTCATTCCACCTTCAATATCCCAGGAAAGAGAAAAATGGATAAAGAAGTTGTGGTCCTTATGTACAATGGAATATCACTCAGCCATGAAATCAGTGTCATAAGGCTAGTAGCAGCATGATGAGTGGACTAAGGTACGACGATTCTAAGTGAAATAAGTCACACAGAAAAGGACACTTCTCATAAGGTATCACTGATAGAGGGAATGTAAAAACCGTTACACTTGAACAGAATTACAAAACAGAACAGAGTCACACATGCAGAAAACACACTATGGCTGCTTAACGGGAAAGGTGAGGTGGGGTGATACATAAAACAAGGGTTTCAAATTAGCTCAGATACCGTTCCATAAACCCAATATGTAATAGACAAGACCTACTCCTTGCTCAGAGAACTGGACTCAACACGCCCTATTCACCGCACAAGAATATATCTGACTAGTAATAATCTTAAAACCTATGTATTGATATCTCTCTGTTAGTGTGTCAAGTGGGTGTAAAGCGGCATGAACACAGCAGTGAAAAGCAGCTAAACCCCATTATAAAAATAAATTACTTTGAAAAACCCATGAAACAAAGACAGTGAAAGAGATAGAAATTCTTACACAATGCGTTCACGGGCTGTGATGCAACCTGGATTGACCATATCTAGACCCACAGCTGGATGAGACATAAGGGTGGACACTGTTGCGGCTGAGAGGTTTGGTGAGGTTGGGTGAGCAAACGCAGACCCTTTAAAGTAATACTGCATGGTACCCATCGCATGGGTCCCAAATCTCCAGGTTCAAGGGCATCTTCCTACATCGAAAACATGCATGAGAAACCCAGAAGATGGTACACCGTGTGATGTGGAAAGGTTTCTAAAACGCACCTCATTTCTCCTCTCCTTGTGGCCGGGTTCGCTATTCCAGCACTTTACTAGCAATCTCCCTACTTGGAGCATCAGCACCTTTAACCTCCTGTCCCGTACAGGTTGCAATTTGTCCTGAGGATGAACGGGAAGATGTGGAACCAATGAGAGACTAGCTCTTGGTGTTGGGACAGGCACAGGTCACTCTATTTTCCCATCAGGAAGAAGAATTAACCACAGGCTCAGCCTGCCACCCGGAACCAGAACAGGGCCTGAAGCCATCCGGCGCAATTGCGGCCAGCTCCCTAAAAAGCGAGTTGTAAAATGGAGCTTCAGGGCACTGCAATTCACAAACCTGCAGACTTATAAATGATAACTCTCGTCCACAAATATATTGAGGGAAGGCAAAGAAGAGGATTTGAAATCAAGGCAGAATTGCAGGAAACAGATTTGAGGAGGTAGATTCGAATCGCCTTTAAAGCACATGAAAAGCGGCAAAACGTTGACAATGATGCCCTTGGCCAAAAAGGGCGTATGCGTTTTTTCCTGAATATATTCAGGAAAAAACGCATACGCCCTTTTTGGCCAACCAAGCAACCTGGAAAGGCAAATCAGCGCTACAAAGATGTCTCGCTTCCCATCGGTCAAAAGGGCCATGCTGAAAAAAGTGTCAAAATCAGAAATGCAGGACAGGCCATGGAGAAATGGGAGCCTTGCTACGCTGATGGGCGGGATGTAAATTGCCAACAGCCACTCTGGAGAAGCGTACGGTGAGTCCTGAAACATCTAAAAAACAAAGCTTAGAGAGCATAGGGCACTTCCACTCATGGGGTTATAAATTGGGAAAATGAAAAATCAGCAAGACACAAGCACCCCAAAGTTTAGGGCTGCTCTGTTGACAAGGACCTCCACTTCATTCCACCTTCAATATCCCAGGAAAGAGAAAAATGGATAAAGAAGTTGTGGTCCATATGTACAATGGAATATCACTCAGCCATGAAATCAATGTCATAAGGCTAGTAGCAGCATGATGAGTGGATTTAGGTACGACGATTCTAAGTGAAATAAGTCACACAGAAAAGGACACTTCTCATAAGGTATCACTTATAGAGGGAATGTAAAAACCGTTACACTTGAACTGAATTACAAAACAGAACAGAGTCACACATGCAGAAAACACACTATGGCTGCTTAACGGGAAAGGTGAGGTGGGGTGATACATAAAACAAGGGTTTCAAATTAGCTCAGATACCATTCCATAAACCCAATATGTAATAGACAAGACCTACTCCTTGCTCAGAGAACTGGACTCAACACGCCCTATTCACCGCACAAGAATATATCTGACTAGTAATAATCTTAAAACCTATGTATTGATATCTCTCTGTTAGTGTGTCAAGTGGGTAAAAAGCGGCATAAACACAGCAGTGAAAAGCAGCTAAACCCCATTATAAAAATAAATTACTTTGAAAAAACCATGAAACAAAGACAGTGAAAGAGAGAGAAATTCTTACACAATGCGTTCAGGGGCTGTGATGCAACCTGGATTGACCATATCTAGACCCACAGCTGGATGAGACATAAGGGTGGACACTGTTGCGGCTGAGAGGTTTGGTGAGGTTGGGTGAGCAAACGCAGACCCTTTAAAGTAATACTGCGTGGTACCCATCGCATGGGTCCCAAATCTCCAGGTTCAAGGTCATCTTCCTACATCGTAAACATGCATGAGATACCCAGAAGATGGTACACCGTGTGATGGGGAAAGGTTTCTAAAACGCACCTCATTTCTCATCTGCCTGTGACCGGGTTCGCCATTCCAGCCACTTTACTAGCAATCTCCCTCCTTGGAGCATCAGCACCTTTAACCTCCTGTTCCGTACAGGTTGCAATTTGTACTGAGGATGAACGGGAAGATGTGGAACCAATGAGAGACTAGCTCTTGGTGTCGGGACAGGCACAGGTCACTCTATTTTCCCATCAGGAAGAAGAATTAACCACAGGCTCAGCCTGCCCCCCGGAACCAGAACAGGGCCTGAAGCCATCCTGCGCTTTTGCGGCCAGCTCCCTAAAAAGCGAGTTGTAAAATGGAGGTTCAGAGCACTGCAATTCACAAACCTGCAGACTTATAAATGATAACTCTCATCCACAAATATATTGAGGGAAGGCAAAGAAGAGGATTTGAAATCAAGGCAGAATTGTAGGAAACAGATTTCAGGAGGTAGATTCGAATCGCCTTTAAAGCACATGAAAAGCGGCAAAACGTTGACAATGATGCCCTTTTTGGCCAACCAAGCAACCTGGAAAGGCAAATCAGCGCTACAAAGATGTCTCGCTTCCCATCGGTCAAAAGGGCCATGCTGAAAAAAGTGTCAAAACCAGAAATGCAGGACAGGCCATGGAGAAATGGGAGCCTTGCTACACTGATGGGCGGGATGTAAATTGTCAACAGCCACTCTGGAGAAGTGTACGGTGAGTCCTGAAACGTCTAAAAAGCAAAGCTTAGAGAGCATAGGGCACTTCCACTCATGGGGGTATAAATTGGGAAAATGAAAAATCAGCAAGACACAAGCACCCCAAAGTTTAGGGCTGCTCTGTTGACAAGGACCTCCACTTCATTCCACCTTCAATATCCCAGGAAAGAGAAAAATGGATAAAGAAGTTGTGGTCCTTATGTACAATGGAATATCACTCAGACATGAAATCAATGTCATAAGGCTAGTAGCAGCATGATGAGTGGATTTAGGTACGACGATTCTAAGTGAAATAAGTCACACAGAAAAGGACACTTCTCATAAGGTATCACTTATAGAGGGAATGTAAAAACCGTTACACTTGAACTGAATTACAAAACAGAACAGAGTCACACATGCAGAAAACACACTATGGCTGCTTAACGGGAAAGGTGAGGTGGGGTGATACATAAAACAAGGGTTTCAAATTAGCTCAGATACCGTTCCATAAACCCAATATGTAATAGACAAGACCTACTCCTTGCTCAGAGAACTGGACTCAACACGCCCTATTCACCGCACAAGAATCTATCTGACTAGTAATAATCTTAAAACCTATGTATTGATATCTCTCTGTTAGCGTGTCAAGTGGGTGTAAAGCGGCATAAACACAGCAGTGAAAAGCAGCTAAACCCCATTATAAAAATAAATTACTTTGAAAAACCCATGAAACAAAGACAGTGAAAGAGATAGAAATTCTTACACAATGCGTTCACGGGCTGTGATGCAACCTGGATTGACCATATCTAGACCCACAGCTGGATGAGACATAAGGGTGGACACTCTTGGGGCTGAGAGGTTTGGTGAGGTTGGGTGAGCAAACGCAGACCCTTTAAAGTAATACTGCATGGTACCCATCGCATGGGTCCCAAATCTCCAGGTTCAAGGGCATCTTCCTACATCGAAAACATGCATGAGAAACCCAGAAGATGGTACACCGTGTGATGTGGAAAGGTTTCTAAAACGCACCTCATTTCTCCTCTCCTTGTGGCCGGGTTCGCTATTCCAGCACTTTACTAGCAATCTCCCTACTTGGAGCATCAGCACCTTTAACCTCCTGTCCCGTACAGGTTGCAGTTTGTCCTGAGGATGAACGGGAAGACGTGGAACCAATGAGAGACTAGCTCTTGGTGTTGGGACAGGCACAGGTCACTCTATTTTCCCATCAGGAAGAAGAATTAACCACAGGCTCAGCCTGCCACCCGGAACCAGAACAGGGCCTGAAGCCATCCTGCGCAATTGCGGCCAGCTCCCTAAAAAGCGAGTTGTAAAATGGAGGTTCAGGGCACTGCAATTCACAAACCTGCAGACTTATAAATGATAACTCTCATCCACAAATATATTGAGGGAAGGCAAAGAAGAGGATTTGAAATCAAGGCAGAATTGCAGGAAACAGATTTCAGGAGGTAGATTCGAATCGCCTTTAAAGCACATGAAAAGCGGCAAAACGTTGACAATGATGCCCTTGGCCAAAAAGGGCGTATGCGTTTTTTCCTGAATATATTCAGGAAAAAACGCATAGGCCCTTTTTGGCCAACCAAGCAACCTGGAAAGGCAAATCAGCGCTACAAAGATGTCTCGCTTCCCATCGGTCAAAAGGGCCATGCTGAAAAAAGTGTCAAAATCAGAAATGCACGACAGGCCATGGAGAAATGGGAGCCTTGCTACGCTGATGGGCGGGATTTAAATTGCCAACAGCCACTCTGGAGAAGCGTACGGTGAGTCCTGAAACATCTAAAAAACAAAGCTTAGAGAGCATAGGGCACTTCCACTCATGGGGGTATAAATTGGGAAAATTAAAAATCAGCAAGACACAAGCACCCCAAAGTTGAGGGCTGCTCTGTTGACCAGGACCTCCACTTCATTCCACCTTAAATATCCCAGGAAAGAGAAAAATGGATAAAGAAGTTGTGGTCCATATGTACAATGGAATATCACTGAGCCATGAAATCAATGTCATAAGGCTAGTAGCAGCATGATGAGTGGATTTAGGTACGACGATTCTAAGTGAAATAAGTCACACAGAAAAGGACACTTCTCATAAGGTATCACTTATAGAGGGAATGTAAAAACCGTTACACTTGAACTGAATTACAAAACAGAACAGAGTCACACATGCAGAAAACACACTATGGCTGCTTAACGGGAAAGGTGAGGTGGGGTGATACATAAAACAAGGGTTTCAAATTAGCTCAGATACCGTTCCATAAACCCAATATGTAATAGACAAGACCTACTCCTTGCTCAGAGAACTGGACTCAACACGCCCTATTCACCGCACAAGAATATATCTGACTAGTAATAATCTTAAAACCTATGTATTGATATCTCTCTGTTAGTGTGTCAAGTGGGTAAAAAGCGGCATAAACACAGCAGTGAAAAGCAGCTAAACCCCATTATAAAAATAAATTACTTTGAAAAACCCATGAAACAAAGACAGTGAAAGAGATAGAAATTCTTACACAATGCGTTCACGGGCTGTGATGCAACCTGGATTGACCATATCTAGACCCACAGCTGGATGAGACATAAGGGTGGACACTCTTGGGGCTGAGAGGTTTGGTGAGGTTGGGTGAGCAAACGCAGACCCTTTAAAGTAATACTGCATGGTACCCATCGCATGGGTCCCAAATCTCCAGCTTCAAGGGCATCTTCCTACATCGAAAACATGCATGAGAAACCCAGAAGATGGTACACCGTGTGATGTGGAAAGGTTTCTAAAACGCACCTCATTTCTCATCTCCTTGTGGCCGGGTTCGCTATTCCAGCACTTTACTAGCAATCTCCCTACTTGGAGCATCAGCACCTTTAACCTCCTGTCCCGTACAGGTTGCAATTTGTCCTGAGGATGAACGGGAAGACGTGGAACCAATGAGAGACTAGCTCTTGGTGTTGGGACAGGCACAGGTCACTCTATTTTCCCATCAGGAAGAAGAATTAACCACAGGCTCAGCCTGCCACCCGGAACCAGAACAGGGCCTGAAGCCATCCTGCGCAATTGCGGCCAGCTCCCTAAAAAGCGAGTTGTAAAATGGAGGTTCAGGGCACTGCAATTCACAAACCTGCAGACTTATAAATGATAACTCTCGTCCACAAATATATTGAGGGAAGGCAAAGAAGAGGATTTGAAATCAAGGCAGAATTGCAGGAAACAGATTTCAGGAGGTAGATTCGAATCGCCTTTAAAGCACATGAAAAGCGGCAAAACGTTGACAATGATGCCCTTGGCCAAAAAGGGCGTATGCGTTTTTTCCTGAATATATTCAGGAAAAAACGCATACGCCCTTTTTGGCCAACCAAGCAACCTGGAAAGGCAAATCAGCGCTACAAAGATGTCTCGCTTCCCATTGGTCAAAAGGGCCATGCTGAAAAAAGTGTCAAAATCAGAAATGCAGGACAGGCCATGGAGAAATGGGAGCCTTGCTACCCTGATGGGCGGGATGTAAATTGCCAACAGCCACTCTGGAGAAGCGTACGGTGAGTCCTGAAACATCTAAAAAACAAAGCTTAGAGAGCATAGGGCACTTCCACTCATGGGGGTATAAATTGGGAAAATTAAAAATCAGCAAGACACAAGCACCCCAAAGTTTAGGGCTGCTCTGTTGACAAGGACCTCCACTTCATTCCACCTTCAATATACCAGGAAAGAGAAAAATGGATAAAGAAGTTGTGGTCCTTATGTACAATGGAATATCACTCAGCCATGAAATCAATGTCATAAGGCTAGTAGCAGCATGATGAGTGGATTTAGGTACGACGATTCTAAGTGAAATAAGTCACACAGAAAAGGACACTTCTCATAAGGTATCACTTATAGAGGGAATGTAAAAACCGTTACACTTGAACTGAATTACAAAACAGAACAGAGTCACACATGCAGAAAACACACTATGGCTGCTTAACGGGAAAGGTGAGGTGGGGTGATACATAAAACAAGGTTTTCAAATTAGCTCAGATACCATTCCATAAACCCAATATGTAATAGACAAGACCTACTCCTTGCTCAGAGAACTGGACTCAACACGCCCTATTCACCGCACAAGAATCTATCTGACTAGTAATAATCTTAAAACCTAGGTATTGATATCTCTGTTAGTGTGTCAAGTGGGTGTAAAGCGGCATAAACACAGCAGTGAAAAGCAGCTAAACCCCATTATAAAAATAAATTACTTTGAAAAACCCATGAAACAAAGACAGTGAAAGAGATAGAAATTCTTACACAATGCGTTCACGGGCTGTGATGCAACCTGGATTGACCATATCTAGACCCACAGCTGGATGAGACATAAGGGTGGACACTCTTGGGGCTGAGAGGTTTGGTGAGGTTGGGTGAGCAAACGCAGACCCTTTAAAGTAATACTGCGTGGTAGCCATCTCATGGGTCCCAAATCTCCAGGTTCAAGGGCATCTTCCTACATCGAAAACATGCATGAGAAACCCAGAAGATGGTACACCGTGTGATGTGGAAAGGTTTCTAAAACGCACCTCATTTCTCATCTCCTTGTGGCCGGGTTCGCTATTCCAGCCGCTTTACTAGCAATCTCCCTACTTGGAGCATCAGCACCTTTAACCTCCTGTTCCGTACAGGTTGCAATTTGTCCTGAGGATGAACGGGAAGACGTGGAACCAATGAGAGACAAGCTCTTGGTGTTGGGACAGGCACAGGTCACTCTATTTTCCCATCAGGAAGAAGAATTAACCACAGGCTCAGCCTGCCACCCGGAACCAGAACAGGGCCTGAAGCCATCCTGCGCTTTGCGGCCAGCTCCCTAAAAAGCGAGTTGTAAAATGGAGGTTCAGGGCACTGCAATTCACAAACCTGCAGACTTATAAATGATAACTCTCGTCCACAAATATATTGAGGGAAGGCAAAGAAGAGGATTTGAAATCAAGGCAGAATTGCAGGAAACAGATTTCAGGAGGTAGATTCGAATCGCCTTTAAAGCACATGAAAAGCGGCAAAACGTTGACAATGATGCCCTTGGCCAAAAAGGGCGTATGCGTTTTTTCCTGAATATATTCAGGAAAAAACGCATACGCCCTTTTTGGCCAACCAAGCAACCTGGAAAGGCAAATCAGCGCTACAAAGATGTCTCGCTTCCCATCGGTCAAAAGGGCCATGCTGAAAAATGTGTCAAAACCAGAAATGCAGGACAGGCCATGGAGAAATGGAAGCCTTGCTACACAGATGGGCGGGATGTAAATTGTCAACAGCCACTCTGGAGAACTGTACGGTGAGTCCTGAAACGTCTGAAAAGCAAAGCTTAGAGAGCATAGGGCACTTCCACTCATGGGGGTATAAATTGGGAAAATTAAAATTCAGCAAGACACAAGCACCCCAAAGTTTAGGACTGCTCTGTTGACAAGGACCTCCACTTCATTCCACCTTCAATATCCCAGGAAAGAGAAAAATGGATATGTGGTCCTTATGTACAATGGAATATCACTCAGCCATGAAATCAATGTCATAAGGCTAGTAGCAGCATGATGAGTGGATTTAGGTACGACGATTCTAAGTGAAATAAGTCACACAGAAAAGGACACTTCTCATAAGGTATCACTTATAGAGGGAATGTAAAAACCGTTACACTTGAACTGAATTACAAAACAGAACAGAGTCACACATGCAGAAAACACACTATGGCTGCTTAACGGGAAAGGTGAGGTGGGGTGATACATAAAACAAGGGTTTCAAATTAGCTCAGATACCGTTCCATAAACCCAATATGTAATAGACAAGACCTACTCCTTGCTCAGAGAACTGGACTCAACACGCCCTATTCACCGCACAAGAATATATCTGACTAGTAATAATCTTAAAAGCTATGTATTGATATCTCTGTTAGTGTGTCAAGTGGGTGTAAAGCGGCATAAACACAGCAGTGAAAAGCAGCTAAACCCCATTATAAAAATAAATTACTTTGAAAAACCCATGAAACAAAGACAGTGAAAGAGATAGAAATTCTTACACAATGCGTTCACGGGCTGTGATGCAACCTGGATTGACCATATCTAGACCCACAGCTGGATGAGACATAAGGGTGGACACTCTTGGGGCTGAGAGGTTTGGTGAGGTTGGGTGAGCAAACGCAGACCCTTTAAAGTAATACTGCGTGGTACCCATCTCATGGGTCCCAAATCTCCAGGTTCAAGGGCATCTTCCTACATCGAAAACATGCATGAGAAACCCAGAAGATGGTACACCGTGTGATGTGGAAAGGTTTCTAAAACGCACCTCATTTCTCATCTCCTTGTGGCCGGGTTCGCTATTCCAGCCGCTTTACTAGCAATCTCCCTACTTGGAGCATCAGCACCTTTAACCTCCTGTTCCGTACAGGTTGCAATTTGTCCTGAGGATGAACGGGAAGACGTGGAACCAATGAGAGACAAGCTCTTGGTGTTGGGACAGGCACAGGTCACTCTATTTTCCCATCAGGAAGAAGAATTAACCACAGGCTCAGCCTGCCACCCGGAACCAGAACAGGGCCTGAAGCCATCCTGCGCTTTGCGGCCAGCTCCCTAAAAAGCGAGTTGTAAAATGGAGGTTCAGGGCACTGCAATTCACAAACCTGCAGACTTATAAATGATAACTCTCGTCCACAAATATATTGAGGGAAGGCAAAGAAGAGGATTTGAAATCAAGGCAGAATTGCAGGAAACAGATTTCAGGAGGTAGATTCGAATCGCCTTTAAAGCACATGAAAAGCGGCAAAACGTTGACAATGATGCCCTTGGCCAAAAAGGGCGTATGCGTTTTTTCCTGAATATATTCAGGAAAAAACGCATACGCCCTTTTTGGCCAACCAAGCAACCTGGAAAGGCAAATCAGCGCTACAAAGATGTCTCGCTTCCCATCGGTCAAAAGGGCCATGCTGAAAAATGTGTCAAAACCAGAAATGCAGGACAGGCCATGGAGAAATGGAAGCCTTGCTACACTGATGGGCGGGATGTAAATTGTCAACAGCCACTCTGGAGAACTGTACGGTGAGTCCTGAAACGTCTGAAAAGCAAAGCTTAGAGAGCATAGGGCACTTCCACTCATGGGGGTATAAATTGGGAAAATTAAAATTCAGCAAGACACAAGCACCCCAAAGTTTAGGACTGCTCTGTTGACAAGGACCTCCACTTCATTCCACCTTCAATATCCCAGGAAAGAGAAAAATGGATATGTGGTCCTTATGTACAATGGAATATCACTCAGCCATGAAATCAATGTCATAAGGCTAGTAGCAGCATGATGAGTGGATTTAGGTACGACGATTCTAAGTGAAATAAGTCACACAGAAAAGGACACTTCTCATAAGGTATCACTTATAGAGGGAATGTAAAAACCGTTACACTTGAACTGAATTACAAAACAGAACAGAGTCACACATGCAGAAAACACACTATGGCTGCTTAACGGGAAAGGTGAGGTGGGGTGATACATAAAACAAGGGTTTCAAATTAGCTCAGATACCGTTCCATAAACCCAATATGTAATAGACAAGACCTACTCCTTGCTCAGAGAACTGGACTCAACACGCCCTATTCACCGCACAAGAATATATCTGACTAGTAATAATCTTAAAAGCTATGTATTGATATCTCTCTGTTAGTGTGTCAAGTGGGTGTAAAGCGGCATAAACACAGCAGTGAAAAGCAGCTAAACCCCATTATAAAAATAAATTACTTTGAAAAACCCATGAAACAAAGACAGTGAAAGAGAGAGAAATTCTTACACAATGCGTTCAGGGGCTGTGATGCAACCTGGATTGACCATATCTAGACCCACAGCTGGATGAGACATAAGGGTGGACACTGTTGCGGCTGAGAGGTTTGGTGAGGTTGGGTGAGCAAACGCAGACCCTTTAAAGTAATACTGCATGGTACCCATCTCATGGGTCCCAAATCTCCAGGTTCAAGGGCATCTTCCTACATCGAAAACATGCATGAGAAACCCAGAAGATGGTACACCGTGTGATGTGGAAAGGTTTCTAAAACGCACCTCATTTCTCATCTCCTTGTGGCCGGGTTCGCTATTCCAGCCGCTTTACTAGCAATCTCCCTACTTGGAGCATCAGCACCTTTAACCTCCTGTTCCGTACAGGTTGCAATTTGTCCTGAGGATGAACGGGAAGACGTGGAACCAATGAGAGACAAGCTCTTGGTGTTGGGACAGGCACAGGTCACTCTATTTTCCCATCAGGAAGAAGAATTAACCACAGGCTCAGCCTGCCACCCGGAACCAGAACAGGGCCTGAAGCCATCCTGCGCTTTGCGGCCAGCTCCCTAAAAAGCGAGTTGTAAAATGGAGGTTCAGGGCACTGCAATTCACAAACCTGCAGACTTATAAATGATAACTCTCGTCCACAAATATATTGAGGGAAGGCAAAGAAGAGGATTTGAAATCAAGGCAGAATTGCAGGAAACAGATTTCAGGAGGTAGATTCGAATCGCCTTTAAAGCACATGAAAAGCGGCAAAACGTTGACAATGATGCCCTTGGCCAAAAAGGGCGTATGCGTTTTTTCCTGAATATATTCAGGAAAAAACGCATACGCCCTTTTTGGCCAACCAAGCAACCTGGAAAGGCAAATCAGCGCTACAAAGATGTCTCGCTTCCCATCGGTCAAAAGGGCCATGCTGAAAAATGTGTCAAAACCAGAAATGCAGGACAGGCCATGGAGAAATGGGAGCCTTGCTATGCTGATGGGCGGGATGTAAATTGTCAACAGCCACTCTGGAGAACTGTACGGTGAGTCCTGAAACGTCTGAAAAGCAAAGCTTAGAGAGCATAGGGCACTTCCACTCATGGGGGTATAAATTGGGAAAATTAAAATTCAGCAAGACACAAGCACCCCAAAGTTTAGGACTGCTCTGTTGACAAGGACCTCCACTTCATTCCACCTTCAATATCCCAGGAAAGAGAAAAATGGATATGTGGTCCTTATGTACAATGGAATATCACTCAGCCATGAAATCAATGTCATAAGGCTAGTAGCAGCATGATGAGTGGATTTAGGTACGACGATTCTAAGTGAAATAAGTCACACAGAAAAGGACACTTCTCATAAGGTATCACTTATAGAGGGAATGTAAAAACCGTTACACTTGAACTGAATTAGAAAACAGAACAGAGTCACACATGCAGAAAACACACTATGGCTGCTTAACGGGAAAGGTGAGGTGGGGTGATACATAAAACAAGGGTTTCAAATTAGCTCAGATACCGTTCCATAAACCCAATATGTAATAGACAAGACCTACTCCTTGCTCAGAGAACTGGACTCAACACGCCCTATTCACCGCACAAGAATATATCTGACTAGTAATAATCTTAAAAGCTATGTATTGATATCTCTCTGTTAGTGTGTCAAGTGGGTGTAAAGCGGCATAAACACAGCAGTGAAAAGCAGCTAAACCCCATTATAAAAATAAATTACTTTGAAAAACCCATGAAACAAAGACAGTGAAAGAGAGAGAAATTCTTACACAATGCGTTCAGGGGCTGTGATGCAACCTGGATTGACCATATCTAGACCCACAGCTGGATGAGACATAAGGGTGGACACTGTTGCGGCTGAGAGGTTTGGTGAGGTTGGGTGAGCAAACGCAGACCCTTTAAAGTAATACTGCATGGTACCCATCGCATGGGTCCCAAATCTCCAGGTTCAAGGGCATCTTCCTACATCAAAAACATTCATGAGAAACCCAGAAGATGGTACACCGTGTGATGGGGAAAGGTTTCTAAAACGCACCTCATTTCTCATCTCCTTGTGCTCGGGTTCGCCATTCCAGCCACTTTACTAGCAATCTCCCTCCTTGGAGCATCATCACCTTTAACCTCCTGTTCCGTACAGGTTGCAATTTGTCCTGAGGATGAACGGGAAGATGTGGAACCAATGAGAGACTAGCTCTTGGTGTTGGGACAGGCACAGGTCACTCTATTTTCCCATCAGGAAGAAGAATTAACCACAGGCTCAGCCTGCCCCCCGGAACAAGAACAGGGCCTGAAGCCATCCTGCGCTTTTGCGGCCATCTCCCAAAAACGCGAGTCGTAAAATGGAGGTTCAGGGCACTGCAATTCACAAACCTGCAGAGTTATAAATGATAACTCTCGTCCACAAATATATTGAGGGAAGGCAAAGAAGAGGATTTGAAATCAAGGCAGAATTGCAGGAAACAGATTTCAGGAGGTAGATTCGAATCGCCTTTAAAGCACATGAAAAGCGGCAAAACGTTGACAATGATGCCCTTGGCCAAAAAGGGCGTATGCGTTTTTTCCTGAATATATTCAGGAAAAAACGCATACGCCCTTTTTAGCCAACCAAGCAACCTGGAAAGGCAAATCAGCGCTACAAAGATGTCTCGCTTCCCATCGGTCAAAAGGGCCATGCTGAAAAAAGTGTCAAAATCAGAAATGCAGGACAGGCCATGGAGAAATGGGAGCCTTGCTACGCTGATGGGCGGGATGTAAATTGTCAACAGCCACTCTGGAGAAGCGTACGGTGAGTCCTGAAACATCTAAAAAGCAAAGCTTAGAGAGCATAGGGCACTTCCACTCATGGGGGTATAAATTGGGAAAATTAAAAATCAGCAAGACACAAGCACCCCAAAGTTTAGGGCTGCTCTGTTGACAAGGACCTCCACTTCATTCCACCTTCAATATCCCAGGAAAGAGAAAAATGGATAAAGAAGTTGTGGTCCTTATGTACAATGGAATATCACTCAGCCATGAAATCAGTGTCATAAGGCTAGTAGCAGCATGATGAGTGGACTAAGGTACGACGATTCTAAGTGAAATAAGTCACACAGAAAAGGACACTTCTCATAAGGTATCACTGATAGAGGGAATGTAAAAACCGTTACACTTGAACAGAATTACAAAACAGAACAGAGTCACACATGCAGAAAACACACTATGGCTGCTTAACGGGAAAGGTGAGGTGGGGTGATACATAAAACAAGGGTTTCAAATTAGCTCAGATACCGTTCCATAAACCCAATATGTAATAGACAAGACCTACTCCTTGCTCAGAGAACTGGACTCAACACGCCCTATTCACCGCACAAGAATATATCTGACTAGTAATAATCTTAAAACCTATGTATTGATATCTCTCTGTTAGTGTGTCAAGTGGGTGTAAAGCGGCATAAACACAGCAGTGAAAAGCAGCTAAACCCCATTATAAAAATAAATTACTTTGAAAAACCCATGAAACAAAGACAGTGAAAGAGATAGAAATTCTTACACAATGCGTTCACGGGCTGTGATGCAACCTGGATTGACCATATCTAGACCCACAGCTGGATGAGACATAAGGGTGGACACTCTTGGGGCTGAGAGGTTTGGTGAGGTTGGGTGAGCAAACGCAGACCCTTTAAAGTAATACTGCATGGTACCCATCGCATGGGTCCCAAATCTCCAGGTTCAAGGGCATCTTCCTACATCGAAAACATGCATGAGAAACCCAGAAGATGGTACACCGTGTGATGTGGAAAGGTTTCTAAAACGCACCTCATTTCTCCTCTCCTTGTGGCCGGGTTCGCTATTCCAGCACTTTACTAGCAATCTCCCTACTTGGAGCATCAGCACCTTTAACCTCCTGTCCCGTACAGGTTGCAATTTGTCCTGAGGATGAACGGGAAGACGTGGAACCAATGAGAGACTAGCTCTTGGTGTTGGGACAGGCACAGGTCACTCTATTTTCCCATCAGGAAGAAGAATTAACCACAGGATCAGCCTGCCACCCGGAACCAGAACAGGGCCTGAAGCCATCCTGCGCAATTGCGGCCAGCTCCCTAAAAAGCGAGTTGTAAAATGGAGGTTCAGGGCACTGCAATTCACAAACCTGCAGACTTATAAATGATAACTCTCGTCCACAAATATATTGAGGGAAGGCAAAGAAGAGGATTTGAAATCAAGGCAGAATTGCAGGAAACAGATTTCAGGAGGTAGATTCGAATCGCCTTTAAAGCACATGAAAAGCGGCAAAACGTTGACAATGATGCCCTTGGCCAAAAAGGGCGTATGCGTTTTTTCCTGAATATATTCAGGAAAAAACGCATACGCCCTTTTTGGCCAACCAAGCAACCTGGAAAGGCAAATCAGCGCTACAAAGATGTCTCGCTTCCCATCGGTCAAAAGGGCCATGCTGAAAAAAGTGTCAAAATCAGAAATGCAGGACAGGCCATGGAGAAATGGGAGCCTTGCTATGCTGATGGGCGGGATGTAAATTGCCAACAGCCACTCTGGAGAAGTGTACGGTGAGTCCTGAAACATCTAAAAAACAAAGCTTAGAGAGCATAGGGCACTTCCACTCATGGGGTTATAAATTGGGAAAATGAAAAATCAGCAAGACACAAGCACCCCAAAGTTTAGGGCTGCTCTGTTGACAAGGACCTCCACTTCATTCCACCTTCAATATCCCAGGAAAGAGAAAAATGGATAAAGAAGTTGTGGTCCATATGTACAATGGAATATCACTCAGCCATGAAATCAATGTCATAAGGCTAGTAGCAGCATGATGAGTGGATTTAGGTACGACGATTCTAAGTGAAATAAGTCACACAGAAAAGGACACTTCTCATAAGGTATCACTTATAGAGGGAATGTAAAAACCGTTACACTTGAACTGAATTACAAAACAGAACAGAGTCACACATGCAGAAAACACACTATGGCTGCTTAACGGGAAAGGTGAGGTGGGGTGATACATAAAACAAGGGTTTCAAATTAGCTCAGATACCGTTCCATAAACCCAATATGTAATAGACAAGACCTACTCCTTGCTCAGAGAACTGGACTCAACACGCCCTATTCACCGCACAAGAATATATCTGACTAGTAATAATCTTAAAACCTATGTATTGATATCTCTCTGTTACTGTGTCAAGTGGGTAAAAAGCGGCATAAACACAGCAGTGAAAAGCAGCTAAACCCCATTATAAAAATAAATTACTTTGAAAAACCCATGAAACAAAGACAGTGAAAGAGAGAGAAATTCTTACACAATGCGTTCAGGGGCTGTGATGCAACCTGGATTGACCATATCTAGACCCACAGCTGGATGAGACATAAGGGTGGACACTGTTGCGGCTGAGAGGTTTGGTGAGGTTGGGTGAGCAAACGCAGACCCTTTAAAGTAATACTGCGTGGTACCCATCGCATGGGTCCCAAATCTCCAGGTTCAAGGGCATCTTCCTACATCGTAAACATGCATGAGATACCCAGAAGATGGTACACCGTGTGATGGGGAAAGGTTTCTAAAACGCACCTCATTTCTCATCTGCCTGTGCCCGGGTTCGCCATTCCAGCCACTTTACTAGCAATCTCCCTCCTTGGAGCATCAGCACCTTTAACCTCCTGTTCCGTACAGGTTGCAATTTGTACTGAGGATGAACGGGAAGACTTGGAACCAATGAAAGACTAGCTCTTGGTGTTGGGACAGGCACAGGTCACTCTATTTTCCCATCAGGAAGAAGAATTAACCACAGGCTCAGCCTGCCCCCCGGAACCAGAACAGGGCCTGAAGCCATCCTGTGCTTTTGCGGCCAGCTCCCTAAAAAGCGAGTTGTAAAATGGAGGTTCAGAGCACTGCAATTCACAAACCTGCAGACTTATAAATGATAACTCTCATCCACAAATATATTGAGGGAAGGCAAAGAAGAGGATTTGAAATCAAGGCAGAATTGCAGGAAACAGATTTCAGGAGGTAGATTCGAATCGCCTTTAAAGCACATGAAAAGCGGCAAAACGTTGACAATGATGCCCTTGGCCAAAAAGGGCGTATGCGTTTTTTCCTGAATATATTCAGGAAAAAACGCATACGCCCTTTTTGGCCAACCAAGCAACCTGGAAAGGCAAATCAGCGCTACAAAGATGTCTCGCTTCCCATCGGTCAAAAGGGCCATGCTGAAAAAAGTGTCAAAATCAGAAATGCACGACAGGCCATGGAGAAATGGGAGCCTTGCTACGCTGATGGGCGGGATGTAAATTGTCAACAGCCACTCTGGAGAAGTGTACGGTGAGTCCTGAAACGTCTAAAAAGTAAAGCTTAGAGAGCATAGGGCACTTCCACTCATGGGGATATAAATTGGGAAAATGAAAAATCAGCAAGACACAAGCACCCCAAAGTTTAGGGCTGCTCTGTTGACAAGGACCTCCACTTCATTCCACCTTCAATATCCCAGGAAAGAGAAAAATGGATAAAGAAGTTGTGGTCCTTATGTACAATGGAATATCACTCAGACATGAAATCAATGTCATAAGGCTAGTAGCAGCATGATGAGTGGATTTAGGTACGACGATTCTAAGTGAAATAAGTCACACAGAAAAGGACACTTCTCATAAGGTATCACTGATAGAGGGAATGTAAAAACCGTTACACTTGAACTGAATTACAAAACAGAACAGAGTCACACATGCAGAAAACACACTATGGCTGCTTAACGGGAAAGGTGAGGTGGGGTGATACATAAAACAAGGGTTTCAAATTAGCTCAGATACCGTTCCATAAACCCAATATGTAATAGACAAGACCTACTCCTTGCTCAGAGAACTGGACTCAACACGCCCTATTCACCGCACAAGAATATATCTGACTAGTAATAATCTTAAAACCTATGTATTGATATCTCTCTGTTAGCGTGTCAAGTGGGTAAAAAGCGGCATAAACACAGCAGTGAAAAGCAGCTAAACCCCATTATAAAAATAAATTACTTTGAAAAACCCATGAAACAAAGACAGTGAAAGAGATAGAAATTCTTACACAATGCGTTCACGGGCTGTGATGCAACCTGGATTGACCATATCTAGACCCACAGCTGGATGAGACATAAGGGTGGACACTCTTGGGGCTGAGAGGTTTGGTGAGGTTGGGTGAGCAAACGCAGACCCTTTAAAGTAATACTGCATGGTACCCATCGCATGGGTCCCAAATCTCCAGGTTCAAGGGCATCTTCCTACATCGAAAACATGCATGAGAAACCCAGAAGATGGTACACCGTGTGATGTGGAAAGGTTTCTAAAACGCACCTCATTTCTCCTCTCCTTGTGGCCGGGTTCGCTATTCCAGCACTTTACTAGCAATCTCCCTACTTGGAGAATCAGCACCTTTAACCTCCTGTCCCGTACAGGTTGCAGTTTGTCCTGAGGATGAACGGGAAGACGTGGAACCAATGAGAGACTAGCTCTTGGTGTTGGGACAGGCACAGGTCACTCTATTTTCCCATCAGGAAGAAGAATTAACCACAGGCTCAGCCTGCCACCCGGAACCAGAACAGGGCCTGAAGCCATCCTGCGCAATTGCGGCCAGCTCCCTAAAAAGCGAGTTGTAAAATGGAGGTTCAGGGCACTGCAATTCACAAACCTGCAGACTTATAAATGATAACTCTCATCCACAAATATATTGAGGGAAGGCAAAGAAGAGGATTTGAAATCAAGGCAGAATTGCAGGAAACAGATTTCAGGAGGTAGATTCGAATCGCCTTTAAAGCACATGAAAAGCGGCAAAACGTTGACAATGATGCCCTTGGCCAAAAAGGGCGTATGCGTTTTTTCCTGAATATATTCAGGAAAAAACGCATACGCCCTTTTTGGCCAACCAAGCAACCTGGAAAGGCAAATCAGCGCTACAAAGATGTCTCGCTTCCCATCGGTCAAAAGGGCCATGCTGAAAAAAGTGTCAAAATCAGAAATGCACGACAGGCCATGGAGAAATGGGAGCCTTGCTACGCTGATGGGCGGGATGTAAATTGCCAACAGCCACTCTGGAGAAGCGTACGGTGAGTCCTGAAACATCTAAAAAACAAAGCTTAGAGAGCATAGGGCACTTCCACTCATGGGGGTATAAATTGGGAAAATTAAAAATCAGCAAGACACAAGCACCCCAAAGTTTAGGGCTGCTCTGTTGACAAGGACCTCCACTTCATTCCACCTTCAATATACCAGGAAAGAGAAAAATGGATAAAGAAGTTGTGGTCCATATGTACAATGGAATATCACTCAGCCATGAAATCAATGTCATAAGGCTAGTAGCAGCATGATGAGTGGATTTAGGTACGACGATTCTAAGTGAAATAAGTCACACAGAAAAGGACACTTCTCATAAGGTATCACTTATAGAGGGAATGTAAAAACC
Organism: Balaenoptera borealis; assembly: GCF_965194805.1. Classification (NCBI taxonomy): domain Eukaryota; kingdom Metazoa; phylum Chordata; class Mammalia; order Artiodactyla; family Balaenopteridae; genus Balaenoptera; species Balaenoptera borealis. Next base: position 1,251,348 of record NW_028123990.1, read on the forward strand.
GTTACACTTGAACTGAATTACAAAACAGAACAGAGTCACACATGCAGAAAACACACTATGGCTGCTTAACGGGAAAGGTGAGGTGGGGTGATACATAAAACAAGGGTTTCAAATTAGCTCAGATACCGTTCCATAAACCCAATATGTAATAGACAAGACCTACTCCTTGCTCAGAGAACTGGACTCAACACGCCCTATTCACCGCACAAGAATATATCTGACTAGTAATAATCTTAAAACCTATGTATTGATATCTCTCTGTTAGCGTGTCATGTGGGTGTAAAGCGGCATAAACACAGCAGTGAAAAGCAGCTAAACGCCATTATAAAAATAAATTACTTTGAAAAACCCATGAAACAAAGACAGTGAAAGAGATAGAAATTCTTACACAATGCGTTCACGGGCTGTGATGCAACCTGGATTGACCATATCTAGACCCACAGCTGGATGAGACATAAGGGTGGACACTCTTGGGGCTGAGAGGTTTGGTGAGGTTGGGTGAGCAAACGCAGACCCTTTAAAGTAATACTGCATGGTACCCATCGCATGGGTCCCAAATCTCCAGGTTCAAGGGCATCTTCCTACATCGGAAACATGCATGAGAAACCCAGAAGATGGTACACCGTGTGATGTGGAAAGGTTTCTAAAACGCACCTCATTTCTCCTCTCCTTGTGGCCGGGTTCGCTATTCCAGCACTTTACTAGCAATCTCCCTACTTGGAGCATCAGCACCTTTAACCTCCTGTCCCGTACAGGTTGCAGTTTGTCCTGAGCATGAACGGGAAGACGTGGAACCAATGAGAGACTAGCTCTTGGTGTTGGGACAGGCACAGGTCACTCTATTTTCCCATCAGGAAGAAGAATTAACCACAGGCTCAGCCTGCCACCCGGAACCAGAACAGGGCCTGAAGCCATCCTGCGCAATTGCGGCCAGCTCCCTAAAAAGCGAGTTGTAAAATGGAGGTTCAGGGCACTGCAATTCACAAACCTGAACTTATAAATGATAACTCTCATCCACAAATATATTGAGGGAAGGCAAAGAAGAGGATTTGAAATCAAGGCAGAATTGCAGGAAACAGATTTCAGGAGGTAGATTCGAATCGCCTTTAAAGCACATGAAAAGCGGCAAAACGTTGACAATGATGCCCTTGGCCAAAAAGGGCGTATGCGTATATTCAGGAAAAAACGCATACGCACTTTTTGGCCAACCAAGCAACCTGGAAAGGCAAATCAGCGCTACAAAGATGTCTCGCTTCCCATCGGTCAAAAGGGCCATGCTGAAAAAAGTGTCAAAATCAGAAATGCACGACAGGCCATGGAGAAATGGGAGCCTTGCTACGCTGATGGGCGGGATGTAAATTGCCAACAGCCACTCTGGAGAAGCGTACGGTGAGTCCTGAAACATCTAAAAAACAAAGCTTAGAGAGCATAGGGCACTTCCACTCATGGGGGTATAAATTGGGAAAATTAAAAATCAGCAAGACACAAGCACCCCAAAGTTTAGGGCTGCTCTGTTGACAAGGACCTCCACTTCATTCCACCTTCAATATACCAGGAAAGAGAAAAATGGATAAAGAAGTTGTGGTCCATATGTACAATGGAATATCACTCAGCCATGAAATCAATGTCATAAGGCTAGTAGCAGCATGATGAGTGGATTTAGGTACGACGACTCTAAGTGAAATAAGTCACACAGAAAAGGACACTTCTCATAAGGTATCACTTATAGAGGGAATGTAAAAACCGTTACACTTGAACTGAATTACAAAACAGAACAGAGTCACACATGCAGAAAACACACTATGGCTGCTTAACGGGAAAGGTGAGGTGGGGTGATACATAAAACAAGGGTTTCAAATTAGCTCAGATACCGTTCCATAAACCCAATATGTAATAGACAAGACCTACTCCTTGCTCAGAGAACTGGACTCAACACGCCCTATTCACCGCACAAGAATATATCTGACTAGTAATAATCTTAAAACCTATGTATTGATATCTCTCTGTTAGTTTGTCAAGTGGGTAAAAAGCGGCATAAACACAGCAGTGAAAAGCAGCTAAACCCCATTATAAAAATAAATTACTTTGAAAAACCCATGAAACAAAGACAGTGAAAGAGATAGAAATTCTTACACAATGCGTTCACGGGCTGTGATGCAACCTGGATTTACCATATCTAGACCCACAGCTGGATGAGACATAAGGGTGGACACTCTTGGGGCTGAGAGGTTTGGTGAGGTTGGGTGAGCAAACGCAGACCCTTTAAAGTAATACTGCATGGTACCCATCGCATGGGTCCCAAATCTCCAGCTTCAAGGGCATCTTCCTACATCGAAAACATGCATGAGAAACCCAGAAGATGGTACACCGTGTGATGTGGAAAGGTTTCTAAAACGCACCTCATTTCTCATCTCCTTGTGGCCGGGTTCGCTATTCCAGCGCTTTACTAGCAATCTCCCTACTTGGAGCATCAGCACCTTTAACCTCCTGTTCCGTACAGGTTGCAATTTGTACTGAGGATGAACGGGAAGATGTGGAACCAATGAGAGACTAGCTCTTGGTGTTGGGACAGGCACAGGTCACTCTATTTTCCCATCAGGAAGAAGAATTAACCACAGGCTCAGCCTGCCACCCGGAACCAGAACAGGGCCTGAAGCCATCCTGCGCAATTGCGGCCAGCTCCCTAAAAAGCGAGTTGTAAAATGGAGGTTCAGGGCACTGCAATTCACAAACCTGCAGACTTATAAATGATAACTCTCATCCACAAATATATTGAGGGAAGGCAAAGAAGAGGATTTGAAATCAAGGCAGAATTGCAGGAAACAGATTTCAGGAGGTAGATTCGAATCGCCTTTAAAGCACATGAAAAGCGGCAAAACGTTGACAATGATGCCCTTGGCCAAAAAGGGCGTATGCGTTTTTTCCTGAATATATTCAGGAAAAAACGCATACGCCCTTTTTGGCCAACCAAGCAACCTGGAAAGGCAAATCAGTGCTACAAAGATGTCTCGCTTCCCATCGGTCAAAAGGGCCATGCTGAAAAAAGTGTCAAAATCAGAAATGCAGGACAGGCCATGGAGAAATGGGAGCCTTGCTACGCTGATGGGCGGGATGTAAATTGCCAACAGCCACTCTGGAGAAGCGTACGATGAGTCCTGAAACATCTAAAAAACAAAGCTTAGAGAGCATAGGGCACTTCCACTCATGGGGGTATAAATTGGGAAAATGAAAAATCAGCAAGACACAAGCACCCCAAAGTTTAGGGCTGCTCTGTTGACAAGGACCTCCACTTCATTCCACCTTCAATATCCCAGGAAAGAGAAAAATGGATAAAGAAGTTGTGGTCCATATGTACAATGGAATATCACTCAGCCATGAAATCAATGTCATAAGGCTAGTAGCAGCATGATGAGTGGATTTAGGTACGACGATTCTAAGTGAAATAAGTCACACAGAAAAGGACACTTCTCATAAGGTATCACTTATAGAGGGAATGTAAAAACCGTTACACTTGAACTGAATTACAAAACAGAACAGAGTCACACATGCAGAAAACACACTATGGCTGCTTAACGGGAAAGGTGAGGTGGGGTGATACATAAAACAAGGGTTTCAAATTAGCTCAGATACCGTTCCATAAACCCAATATGTAATAGACAAGACCTACTCCTTGCTCAGAGAACTGGACTCAACACGCCCTATTCACCGCACAAGAATATATCTGACTAGTAATAATCTTAAAACCTATGTATTGATATCTCTCTGTTAGTGTGTCAAGTGGGTAAAAAGCGGCATAAACACAGCAGTGAAAAGCAGCTAAACCCCATTATAAAAATAAATTACTTTGAAAAACCCATGAAACAAAGACAGTGAAAGAGAGAGAAATTCTTACACAATGCGTTCAGGGGCTGTGATGCAACCTGGATTGACCATATCTAGACCCACAGCTGGATGAGACATAAGGGTGGACACTGTTGCGGCTGAGAGGTTTGGTGAGGTTGGGTGAGCAAACGCAGACCCTTTAAAGTAATACTGCGTGGTACCCATCGCATGGGTCCCAAATCTCCAGGTTCCAGGGCATCTTCCTACATCGAAAACATGCATGAGATACCCAGAAGATGGTACACCGTGTGATGGGGAAAGGTTTCTAAAACGCACCTCATTTCTCATCTGCCTGTGCCCGGGTTCGCCATTCCAGCCACTTTACTAGCAATCTCCCTCCTTGGAGCATCAGCACCTTTAACCTCCTGTTCCGTACAGGTTGCAATTTGTACTGAGGATGAACGGGAAGACGTGGAACCAATGAAAGACTAGCTCTTGGTGTTGGGACAGGCACAGGTCACTCTATTTTCCCATCAGGAAGAAGAATTAACCACAGGATCAGCCTGCCCCCGGGAACCAGAACAGGGCCTGAAGCCATCCTGCGCTTTTGCGGCCAGCTCCCTAAAAAGCGAGTTGTAAAATGGAGGTTCAGGGCACTGCAATTCACAAACCTGCAGACTTATAAATGATAACTCTCATCCACAAATATATTGAGGGAAGGCAAAGAAGAGGATTTGAAATCAAGGCAGAATTGCAGGAAACAGATTTCAGGAGGTAGATTCGAATCGCCTTTAAAGCACATGAAAAGCGGCAAAGCGTTGACAATGATGCCCTTGGCCAAAAAGGGCGTATGCGTTTTTTCCTGAATATATTCAGGAAAAAACGCATACGCCCTTTTTGGCCAACCAAGCAACCTGGAAAGGCAAATCAGCGCTACAAAGATGTCTCGCTTCCCATCGGTCAAAAGGGCCATGCTGAAAAAAGTGTCAAAACCAGAAATGCAGGACAGGCCATGGAGAAATGGGAGCCTTGCTACACTGATGGGCGGGATGTAAATTGTCAACAGCCACTCTGGAGAACTGTACAGTGAGTCCTGAAACGTCTAAAAAGCAAAGCTTAGAGAGCATAGGGCACTTCCACTCATGGGGATATAAATTGGGAAAATGAAAAATCAGCAAGACACAAGCACCCCAAAGTTTAGGGCTGCTCTGTTGACAAGGACCTCCACTTCATTCCACCTTCAATATCCCAGGAAAGAGAAAAATGGATAAAGAAGTTGTGGTCCTTATGTACAATGGAATATCACTCAGCCATGAAATCAATGTCATAAGGCTAGTAGCAGCATGATGAGTGGATTTAGGTACGACGATTCTAAGTGAAATAAGTCACACAGAAAAGGACACTTCTCATAAGGTATCACTTATAGAGGGAATGTAAAAACCGTTACACTTGAACTGAATTACAAAACAGAACAGAGTCACACATGCAGAAAACACACTATGGCTGCTTAACGGGAAAGGTGAGGTGGGGTGATACATAAAACAAGGTTTTCAAATTAGCTCAGATACCATTCCATAAACCCAATATGTAATAGACAAGACCTACTCCTTGCTCAGAGAACTGGACTCAACACGCCCTATTCACCGCACAAGAATCTATCTGACTAGTAATAATCTTAAAACCTATGTATTGATATCTCTGTTAGTGTGTCAAGTGGGTGTAAAGCGGCATAAACACAGCAGTGAAAAGCAGCTAAACCCCATTATAAAAATAAATTACTTTGAAAAACCCATGAAACAAAGACAGTGAAAGAGATAGAAATTCTTACACAATGCGTTCACGGGCTGTGATGCAACCTGGATTGACCATATCTAGACCCACAGCTGGATGAGACATAAGGGTGGACACTCTTGGGGCTGAGAGGTTTGGTGAGGTTGGGTGAGCAAACGCAGACCCTTTAAAGTAATACTGCGTGGTACCCATCTCATGGGTCCCAAATCTCCAGGTTCAAGGGCATCTTCCTACATTGAAAACATGCATGAGAAACCCAGAAGATGGTACACCGTGTGATGTGGAAAGGTTTGTAAAACGCACCTCATTTCTCATCTCCTTGTGGCTGGGTTCGCTATTCCAGCCGCTTTACTAGCAATCTACCTACTTGGAGCATCAGCACCTTTAACCTCCTGTTCCGTACAGGTTGCAATTTGTCCTGAGGATGAACGGGAAGACGTGGAACCAATGAGAGACTAGCTCTTGGTGTTGGGACAGGCACAGGTCACTCTATTTTCCCATCAGGAAGAAGAATTAACCACAGGATCAGCCTGCCCCCGGGAACCAGAACAGGGCCTGAAGCCATCCTGCGCTTTTGCGGCCAGCTCCCTAAAAAGCGAGTTGTAAAATGGAGGTTCAGGGCACTGCAATTCACAAACCTGCAGACTTATAAATGATAACTCTCATCCACAAATATATTGAGGGAAGGCAAAGAAGAGGATTTGAAATCAAGGCAGAATTGCAGGAAACAGATTTCAGGAGGTAGATTCGAATCGCCTTTAAAGCACATGAAAAGCGGCAAAACGTTGACAATGATGCCCTTGGCCAAAAAGGGCGTATGCGTTTTTTCCTGAATATATTCAGGAAAAAACGCATACGCCCTTTTTGGCCAACCAAGCAACCTGGAAAGGCAAATCAGCGCTACAAAGATGTCTCGCTTCCCATCGGTCAAAAGGGCCATGCTGAAAAAAGTGTCAAAACCAGAAATGCAGGACAGGCCATGGAGAAATGGGAGCCTTGCTACACTGATGGGCGGGATGTAAATTGTCAACAGCCACTCTGGAGAAGTGTACGGTGAGTCCTGAAACGTCTAAAAAGCAAAGCTTAGAGAGCATAGGGCACTTCCACTCATGGGGATATAAATTGGGAAAATGAAAAATCAGCAAGACACAAGCACCCCAAAGTTTAGGGCTGCTCTGTTGACAAGGACCTCCACTTCATTCCACCTTCAATATCCCAGGAAAGAGAAAAATGGATAAAGAAGTTGTGGTCCTTATGTACAATGGAATATCACTCAGACATGAAATCAATGTCATAAGGCTAGTAGCAGCATGATGAGTGGATTTAGGTACGACGATTCTAAGTGAAATAAGTCACACAGAAAAGGACACTTCTCATAAGGTATCACTTATAGAGGGAATGTAAAAACCGTTACACTTGAACTGAATTACAAAACAGAACAGAGTCACACATGCAGAAAACACACTATGGCTGCTTAACGGGAAAGGTGAGGTGGGGTGATACATAAAACAAGGTTTTCAAATTAGCTCAGATTCCATTCCATAAACCCAATATGTAATAGACAAGACCTACTCCTTGCTCAGAGAACTGGACTCAACACGCCCTATTCACCGCACAAGAATCTATCTGACTAGTAATAATCTTAAAACCTATGTATTGATATCTCTGTTAGTGTGTCAAGTGGGTGTAAAGCGGCATAAACACAGCAGTGAAAAGCAGCTAAACCCCATTATAAAAATAAATTACTTTGAAAAACCCATGAAACAAAGACAGTGAAAGAGATAGAAATTCTTACACAATGCGTTCACGGGCTGTGATGCAACCTGGATTGACCATATCTAGACCCACAGCTGGATGAGACATAAGGGTGGACACTCTTGGGGCTGAGAGGTTTGGTGAGGTTGGGTGAGCAAACGCAGACCCTTTAAAGTAATACTGCGTGGTACCCATCTCATGGGTCCCAAATCTCCAGGTTCAAGGGCATCTTCCTACATCGAAAACATGCATGAGAAACCCAGAAGATGGTACACCGTGTGATGTGGAAAGGTTTCTAAAACGCACCTCATTTCTCATCTCCTTGTGGCCGGGTTCGCTATTCCAGCCGCTTTACTAGCAATCTCCCTACTTGGAGCATCAGCACCTTTAACCTCCTGTTCTGTACAGGTTGCAATTTGTCCTGAGGATGAACGGGAAGACGTGGAACCAATGAGAGACTAGCTCTTGGTGTTGGGACAGGCACAGGTCACTCTATTTTCCCATCAGGAAGAAGAATTAACCACAGGCTCAGCCTGCCACCCGGAACCAGAACAGGGCCTGAAGCCATCCTGCGCAATTGCGGCCAGCTCCCTAAAAAGCGAGTTGTAAAATGGAGGTTCAGGGCACTGCAATTCACAAACCTGCAGACTTATAAATGATAACTCTCATCCACAAATATATTGAGGGAAGGCAAAGAAGAGGATTTGAAATCAAGGCAGAATTGCAGGAAACAGATTTCAGGAGGTAGATTCGAATCGCCTTTAAAGCACATGAAAAGCGGCAAAACGTTGACAATGATGCCCTTAGCCAAAAAGGGCGTATGCGTTTTTTCCTGAATATATTCAGGAAAAAACGCATACGCCCTTTTTGGCCAACCAAGCAACCTGGAAAGGCAAATCAGCGCTACAAAGATGTCTCGCTTCCCATCGGTCAAAAGGGCCATGCTGAAAAATGTGTCAAAACCAGAAATGCAGGACAGGCCATGGAGAAATGGGAGCCTTGCTACACTGATGGGCGGGATGTAAATTGTCAACAGCCACTCTGGAGAACTGTACGGTGAGTCCTGAAACGTCTGAAAAGCAAAGCTTAGAGAGCATAGGGCACTTCCACTCATGGGGGTATAAATTGGGAAAATTAAAATTCAGCAAGACACAAGCACCCCAAAGTTTAGGACTGCTCTGTTGACAAGGACCTCCACTTCATTCCACCTTCAATATCCCAGGAAAGAGAAAAATGGATAAAGAAGTTGTGGTCCTTATGTACAATGGAATATCACTCAGCCATGAAATCAATGTCATAAGGCTAGGAGCAGCATGATGAGTGGATTTAGGTACGACGATTCTAAGTGAAATAAGTCACACAGAAAAGGACACTTCTCATAAGGTATCACTTATAGAGGGAATGTAAAAACCGTTACACTTGAACTGAATTACAAAACAGAACAGAGTCACACATGCAGAAAACACACTATGGCTGCTTAACGGGAAAGGTGAGGTGGGGTGATACATAAAACAAGGGTTTCAAATTAGCTCAGATACCGTTCCATAAACCCAATATGTAATAGACAAGACCTACTCCTTGCTCAGAGAACTGGACTCAACACGCCCTATTCACCGCACAAGAATATATCTGACTAGTAATAATCTTAAAAGCTATGTATTGATATCTCTCTGTTAGTGTGTCAAGTGGGTGTAAAGCGGCATAAACACAGCAGTGAAAAGCAGCTAAACCCCATTATAAAAATAAATTACTTTGAAAAACCCATGAAACAAAGACAGTGAAAGAGAGAGAAATTCTTACACAATGCGTTCAGGGGCTGTGATGCAACCTGGATTGACCATATCTAGACCCACAGCTGGATGAGACATAAGGGTGGACACTGTTGCGGCTGAGAGGTTTGGTGAGGTTGAGTGAGCAAACGCAGACCCTTTAAAGTAATACTGCGTGGTACCCATCGCATGGGTCCCAAATCTCCAGGTTCCAGGGCATCTTCCTACATCGAAAACATGCATGAGATACCCAGAAGATGGTACACCGTGTGATGGGGAAAGGTTTCTAAAACGCACCTCATTTCTCATCTGCCTGTGCCCGGGTTCGCCATTCCAGCCACTTTACTAGCAATCTCCCTCCTTGGAGCATCAGCACCTTTAACCTCCTGTTCCGTACAGGTTGCAATTTGTACTGAGGATGAACGGGAAGACGTGGAACCAATGAAAGACTAGCTCTTGGTGTTGGGACAGGCACAGGTCACTCTATTTTCCCATCAGGAAGAAGAATTAACCACAGGATCAGCCTGCCCCCGGGAACCAGAACAGGGCCTGAAGCCATCCTGCGCTTTTGCGGCCAGCTCCCTAAAAAGCGAGTTGTAAAATGGAGGTTCAGGGCACTGCAATTCACAAACCTGCAGACTTATAAATGATAACTCTCGTCCACAAATATATTGAGGGAAGGCAAAGAAGAGGATTTGAAATCAAGGCAGAATTGCAGGAAACAGATTTCAGGAGGTAGATTCGAATCGCCTTTAAAGCACATGAAAAGCGGCAAAGCGTTGACAATGATGCCCTTGGCCAAAAAGGGCGTATGCGTTTTTTCCTGAATATATTCAGGAAAAAACGCATACGCCCTTTTTGGCCAACCAAGCAACCTGGAAAGGCAAATCAGCGCTACAAAGATGTCTCGCTTCCCATCGGTCAAAAGGGCCATGCTGAAAAAAGTGTCAAAACCAGAAATGCAGGACAGGCCATGGAGAAATGGGAGCCTTGCTACACTGATGGGCGGGATGTAAATTGTCAACAGCCACTCTGGAGAAGTGTACAGTGAGTCCTGAAACGTCTAAAAAGCAAAGCTTAGAGAGCATAGGGCACTTCCACTCATGGGGATATAAATTGGGAAAATGAAAAATCAGCAAGACACAAGCACCCCAAAGTTTAGGACTGCTCTGTTGACAAGGACCTCCACTTCATTCCACCTTCAATATCCCAGGAAAGAGAAAAATGGATAAAGAAGTTGTGGTCCTTATGTACAATGGAATATCACTCAGCCATGAAATCAATGTCATAAGGCTAGGAGCAGCATGATGAGTGGATTTAGGTACGACGATTCTAAGTGAAATAAGTCACACAGAAAAGGACACTTCTCATAAGGTATCACTTATAGAGGGAATGTAAAAACCGTTACACTTGAACTGAATTACAAAACAGAACAGAGTCACACATGCAGAAAACACACTATGGCTGCTTAACGGGAAAGGTGAGGTGGGGTGATACATAAAACAAGGGTTTCAAATTAGCTCAGATACCGTTCCATAAACCCAATATGTAATAGACAAGACCTACTCCTTGCTCAGAGAACTGGACTCAACACGCCCTATTCACCGCACAAGAATATATCTGACTAGTAATAATCTTAAAAGCTATGTATTGATATCTCTCTGTTAGTGTGTCAAGTGGGTGTAAAGCGGCATAAACACAGCAGTGAAAAGCAGCTAAACCCCATTATAAAAATAAATTACTTTGAAAAACCCATGAAACAAAGACAGTGAAAGAGAGAGAAATTCTTACACAATGCGTTCAGGGGCTGTGATGCAACCTGGATTGACCATATCTAGACCCACAGCTGGATGAGACATAAGGGTGGACACTGTTGCGGCTGAGAGGTTTGGTGAGGTTGGGTGAGCAAACGCAGACCCTTTAAAGTAATACTGCGTGGTACCCATCGCATGGGTCCCAAATCTCCAGGTTCCAGGGCATCTTCCTACATCGAAAACATGCATGAGATACCCAGAAGATGGTACACCGTGTGATGGGGAAAGGTTTCTAAAACGCACCTCATTTCTCATCTGCCTGTGCCCGGGTTCGCCATTCCAGCCACTTTACTAGCAATCTCCCTCCTTGGAGCATCAGCACCTTTAACCTCCTGTTCCGTACAGGTTGCAATTTGTACTGAGGATGAACGGGAAGACGTGGAACCAATGAAAGACTAGCTCTTGGTGTTGGGACAGGCACAGGTCACTCTATTTTCCCATCAGGAAGAAGAATTAACCACAGGATCAGCCTGCCCCCGGGAACCAGAACAGGGCCTGAAGCCATCCTGCGCTTTTGCGGCCAGCTCCCTAAAAAGCGAGTTGTAAAATGGAGGTTCAGGGCACTGCAATTCACAAACCTGCAGACTTATAAATGATAACTCTCATCCACAAATATATTGAGGGAAGGCAAAGAAGAGGATTTGAAATCAAGGCAGAATTGCAGGAAACAGATTTCAGGAGGTAGATTCGAATCGCCTTTAAAGCACATGAAAAGCGGCAAAACGTTGACAATGATGCCCTTGGCCAAAAAGGGCGTATGCGTTTTTTCCTGAATATATTCAGGAAAAAACGCATACGCCCTTTTTGGCCAACCAAGCAACCTGGAAAGGCAAATCAGCGCTACAAAGATGTCTCGCTTCCCATCGGTCAAAAGGGCCATGCTGAAAAAAGTGTCAAAACCAGAAATGCAGGACAGGCCATGGAGAAATGGGAGCCTTGCTACACTGATGGGCGGGATGTAAATTGTCAACAGCCACTCTGGAGAAGTGTACAGTGAGTCCTGAAACGTCTAAAAAGCAAAGCTTAGAGAGCATAGGGCACTTCCACTCATGGGGATATAAATTGGGAAAATGAAAAATCAGCAAGACACAAGCACCCCAAAGTTTAGGGCTGCTCTGTTGACAAGGACCTCCACTTCATTCCACCTTCAATATCCCAGGAAAGAGAAAAATGGATAAAGAAGTTGTGGTCCTTATGTACAATGGAATATCACTCAGCCATGAAATCAATGTCATAAGGCTAGTAGCAGCATGATGAGTGGATTTAGGTACGACGATTCTAAGTGAAATAAGTCACACAGAAAAGGACACTTCTCATAAGGTATCACTTATAGAGGGAATGTAAAAACCGTTACACTGGAACTGAATTACAAAACAGAACAGAGTCACACATGCAGAAAACACACTATGGCTGCTTAACGGGAAAGGTGAGGTGGGGTGATACATAAAACAAGGGTTTCAAATTAGCTCAGATACCATTCCATAAACCCAATATGTAATAGACAAGACCTACTCCTTGCTCAGAGAACTGGACTCAACACGCCCTATTCACCGCACAAGAATCTATCTGACTAGTAATAATCTTAAAACCTATGTATTGATATCTCTGTTAGTGTGTCAAGTGGGTGTAAAGCGGCATAAACACAGCAGTGAAAAGCAGCTAAACCCCATTATAAAAATAAATTACTTTGAAAAACCCATGAAACAAAGACAGTGAAAGAGATAGAAATTCTTACACAATGCGTTCACGGGCTGTGATGCAACCTGGATTGACCATATCTAGACCCACAGCTGGATGAGACATAAGGGTGGACACTCTTGGGGCTGAGAGGTTTGGTGAGGTTGGGTGAGCAAACGCAGACCCTTTAAAGTAATACTGCGTGGTACCCATCTCATGGGTCCCAAATCTCCAGGTTCAAGGGCATCTTCCTACATTGAAAACATGCATGAGAAACCCAGAAGATGGTACACCGTGTGATGGGGAAAGGTTTGTAAAACGCACCTCATTTCTCATCTCCTTGTGGCTGGGTTCGCTATTCCAGCCGCTTTACTAGCAATCTACCTACTTGGAGCATCAGCACCTTTAACCTCCTGTTCCGTACAGGTTGCAATTTGTCCTGAGGATGAACGGGAAGACGTGGAACCAATGAGAGACTAGCTCTTGGTGTTGGGACAGGCACAGGTCACTCTATTTTCCCATCAGGAAGAAGAATTAACCACAGGATCAGCCTGCCCCCGGGAACCAGAACAGGGCCTGAAGCCATCCTGCGCTTTTGCGGCCAGCTCCCTAAAAAGCGAGTTGTAAAATGGAGGTTCAGGGCACTGCAATTCACAAACCTGCAGACTTATAAATGATAACTCTCATCCACAAATATATTGAGGGAAGGCAAAGAAGAGGATTTGAAATCAAGGCAGAATTGCAGGAAACAGATTTCAGGAGGTAGATTCGAATCGCCTTTAAAGCACATGAAAAGCGGCAAAACGTTGACAATGATACCCTTGGCCAAAAAGGGCGTATGCGTTTTTTCCTGAATATATTCAGGAAAAAACGCATACGCCCTTTTTGGCCAACCAAGCAACCTGGAAAGGCAAATCAGCGCTACAAAGATGTCTCGCTTCCCATCGGTCAAAAGGGCCATGCTGAAAAAAGTGTCAAAACCAGAAATGCAGGACAGGCCATGGAGAAATGGGAGCCTTGCTACACTGATGGGCGGGATGTAAATTGTCAACAGCCACTCTGGAGAAGTGTACGGTGAGTCCTGAAACGTCTAAAAAGCAAAGCTTAGAGAGCATAGGGCACTTCCACTCATGGGGATATAAATTGGGAAAATGAAAAATCAGCAAGACACAAGCACCCCAAAGTTTAGGGCTGCTCTGTTGACAAGGACCTCCACTTCATTCCACCTTCAATATCCCAGGAAAGAGAAAAATGGATAAAGAAGTTGTGGTCCTTATGTACAATGGAATATCACTCAGACATGAAATCAATGTCATAAGGCTAGTAGCAGCATGATGAGTGGATTTAGGTACGACGATTCTAAGTGAAATAAGTCACACAGAAAAGGACACTTCTCATAAGGTATCACTTATAGAGGGAATGTAAAAACCGTTACACTTGAACTGAATTACAAAACAGAACAGAGTCACACATGCAGAAAACACACTATGGCTGCTTAACGGGAAAGGTGAGGTGGGGTGATACATAAAACAAGGTTTTCAAATTAGCTCAGATACCGTTCCATAAACCCAATATGTAATAGACAAGACCTACTCCTTGCTCAGAGAACTGGACTCAACACGCCCTATTCACCGCACAAGAATCTATCTGACTAGTAATAATCTTAAAACCTATGTATTGATATCTCTGTTAGTGTGTCAAGTGGGTGTAAAGCGGCATAAACACAGCAGTGAAAAGCAGCTAAACCCCATTATAAAAATAAATTACTTTGAAAAACCCATGAAACAAAGACAGTGAAAGAGATAGAAATTCTTACACAATGCGTTCACGGGCTGTGATGCAACCTGGATTGACCATATCTAGACCCACAGCTGGATGAGACATAAGGGTGGACACTCTTGGGGCTGAGAGGTTTGGTGAGGTTGGGTGAGCAAACGCAGACCCTTTAAAGTAATACTGCGTGGTACCCATCTCATGGGTCCCAAATCTCCAGGTTCAAGGGCATCTTCCTACATCGAAAACATGCATGAGAAACCCAGAAGATGGTACACCGTGTGATGTGGAAAGGTTTCTAAAACGCACCTCATTTCTCATCTCCTTGTGGCCGGGTTCGCTATTCCAGCCGCTTTACTAGCAATCTCCCTACTTGGAGCATCAGCACCTTTAACCTCCTGTTCTGTACAGGTTGCAATTTGTCCTGAGGATGAACGGGAAGACGTGGAACCAATGAGAGACTAGCTCTTGGTGTTGGGACAGGCACAGGTCACTCTATTTTCCCATCAGGAAGAAGAATTAACCACAGGCTCAGCCTGCCACCCGGAACCAGAACAGGGCCTGAAGCCATCCTGCGCAATTGCGGCCAGCTCCCTAAAAAGCGAGTTGTAAAATGGAGGTTCAGGGCACTGCAATTCACAAACCTGCAGACTTATAAATGATAACTCTCATCCACAAATATATTGAGGGAAGGCAAAGAAGAGGATTTGAAATCAAGGCAGAATTGCAGGAAACAGATTTCAGGAGGTAGATTCGAATCGCCTTTAAAGCACATGAAAAGCGGCAAAACGTTGACAATGATGCCCTTGGCCAAAAAGGGCGTATGCGTTTTTTCCTGAATATATTCAGGAAAAAACGCATACGCCCTTTTTGGCCAACCAAGCAACCTGGAAAGGCAAATCAGCGCTACAAAGATGTCTCGCTTCCCATCGGTCAAAAGGGCCATGCTGAAAAATGTGTCAAAACCAGAAATGCAGGACAGGCCATGGAGAAATGGGAGCCTTGCTACACTGATGGGCGGGATGTAAATTGTCAACAGCCACTCTGGAGAACTGTACGGTGAGTCCTGAAACGTCTGAAAAGCAAAGCTTAGAGAGCATAGGGCACTTCCACTCATGGGGGTATAAATTGGGAAAATTAAAATTCAGCAAGACACAAGCACCCCAAAGTTTAGGACTGCTCTGTTGACAAGGACCTCCACTTCATTCCACCTTCAATATCCCAGGAAAGAGAAAAATGGATAAAGAAGTTGTGGTCCTTATGTACAATGGAATATCACTCAGCCATGAAATCAATGTCATAAGGCTAGGAGCAGCATGATGAGTGGATTTAGGTACGACGATTCTAAGTGAAATAAGTCACACAGAAAAGGACACTTCTCATAAGGTATCACTTATAGAGGGAATGTAAAAACCGTTACACTTGAACTGAATTACAAAACAGAACAGAGTCACACATGCAGAAAACACACTATGGCTGCTTAACGGGAAAGGTGAGGTGGGGTGATACATAAAACAAGGGTTTCAAATTAGCTCAGATACCGTTCCATAAACCCAATATGTAATAGACAAGACCTACTACTTGCTCAGAGAACTGGACTCAACACGCCCTATTCACCGCACAAGAATATATCTGACTAGTAATAATCTTAAAAGCTATGTATTGATATCTCTCTGTTAGTGTGTCAAGTGGGTGTAAAGCGGCATAAACACAGCAGTGAAAAGCAGCTAAACCCCATTATAAAAATAAATTACTTTGAAAAACCCATGAAACAAAGACAGTGAAAGAGAGAGAAATTCTTACACAATGCGTTCAGGGGCTGTGATGCAACCTGGATTGACCATATCTAGACCCACAGCTGGATGAGACATAAGGGTGGACACTGTTGCGGCTGAGAGGTTTGGTGAGGTTGGGTGAGCAAACGCAGACCCTTTAAAGTAATACTGCGTGGTACCCATCGCATGGGTCCCAAATCTCCAGGTTCAAGGGCATCTTCCTACATCGAAAACATGCATGAGAAACCCAGAAGATGGTACACCGTGTGATGGGGAAAGGTTTCTAAAACGCACCTCATTTCTCATCTGCCTGTGACCGGGTTCGCCATTCCAGCCACTTTACTAGCAATCTCCCTCCTTGGAGCATCAGCACCTTTAACCTCCTGTTCCGTACAGGTTGCAATTTGTCCTGAGGATGAACGGGAAGATGTGGAACCAATGAGAGACTAGCTCTTGGTGTTGGGACAGGCACAGGTCACTCTATTTTCCCATCAGGAAGAAGAATTAACCACAGGCTCAGCCTGCCACCCGGAACCAGAACAGGGCCTGAAGCCATCCTGCGCAATTGCGGCCAGCTCCCTAAAAAGCGAGTTGTAAAATGGAGGTTCAGGGCACTGCAATTCACAAACCTGCAGACTTATAAATGATAACTCTCATCCACAAATATATTGAGGGAAGGCAAAGAAGAGGATTTGAAATCAAGGCAGAATTGCAGGAAACAGATTTCAGGAGGTAGATTCGAATCGCCTTTAAAGCACATGAAAAGCGGCAAAACGTTGACAATGATGCCCTTGGCCAAAAAGGGCGTATGCGTTTTTTCCTGAATATATTCAGGAAAAAACGCATACGCCCTTTTTGGCCAACCAAGCAACCTGGAAAGGCAAATCAGCGCTACAAAGATGTCTCGCTTCCCATCGGTCAAAAGGGCCATGCTGAAAAATGTGTCAAAACCAGAAATGCAGGACAGGCCATGGAGAAATGGGAGCCTTGCTACACTGATGGGCGGGATGTAAATTGTCAACAGCCACTCTGGAGAACTGTACGGTGAGTCCTGAAACGTCTGAAAAGCAAAGCTTAGAGAGCATAGGGCACTTCCACTCATGGGGGTATAAATTGGGAAAATTAAAATTCAGCAAGACACAAGCACCCCAAAGTTTAGGACTGCTCTGTTGACAAGGACCTCCACTTCATTCCACCTTCAATATCCCAGGAAAGAGAAAAATGGATAAAGAAGTTGTGGTCCTTATGTACAATGGAATATCACTCAGCCATGAAATCAATGTCATAAGGCTAGGAGCAGCATGATGAGTGGATTTAGGTACGACGATTCTAAGTGAAATAAGTCACACAGAAAAGGACACTTCTCATAAGGTATCACTTATAGAGGGAATGTAAAAACCGTTACACTTGAACTGAATTACAAAACAGAACAGAGTCACACATGCAGAAAACACACTATGGCTGCTTAACGGGAAAGGTGAGGTGGGGTGATACATAAAACAAGGGTTTCAAATTAGCTCAGATACCGTTCCATAAACCCAATATGTAATAGACAAGACCTACTCCTTGCTCAGAGAACTGGACTCAACACGCCCTATTCACCGCACAAGAATATATCTGACTAGTAATAATCTTAAAAGCTATGTATTGATATCTCTCTGTTAGTGTGTCAAGTGGGTGTAAAGCGGCATAAACACAGCAGTGAAAAGCAGCTAAACCCCATTATAAAAATAAATTACTTTGAAAAACCCATGAAACAAAGACAGTGAAAGAGAGAGAAATTCTTACACAATGCGTTCAGGGGCTGTGATGCAACCTGGATTGACCATATCTAGACCCACAGCTGGATGAGACATAAGGGTGGACACTGTTGCGGCTGAGAGGTTTGGTGAGGTTGAGTGAGCAAACGCAGACCCTTTAAAGTAATACTGCGTGGTACCCATCGCATGGGTCCCAAATCTCCAGGTTCAAGGGCATCTTCCTACATCGAAAACATGCATGAGAAACCCAGAAGATGGTACACCGTGTGATGGGGAAAGGTTTCTAAAACGCACCTCATTTCTCATCTCCTTGTCCTCGGGTTCGCCATTCCAGCCACTTTACTAGCAATCTCCCTCCTTGGAGCATCATCACCTTTAACCTCCTGTTCCGTACAGGTTGCAATTTGTCCTGAGGATGAACGGGAAGATGTGGAACCAATGAGAGACTAGCTCTTGGTGTTGGGACAGGCACAGGTCACTCTATTTTCCCATCAGGAAGAAGAATTAACCACAGGCTCAGCCTGCCCCCCGGAACAAGAACAGGGCCTGAAGCCATCCAGCGCAATTGCGGCCATCTCCCAAAAACGCGAGTCGTAAAATGGAGGTTCAGGGCACTGCAATTCACAAACCTGCAGAGTTATAAATGATAACCCTCGTCCACAAATATATTGAGGGAAGGCAAAGAAGAGGATTTGAAATCAAGGCAGAATTGCAGGAAACAGATTTCAGGAGGTAGATTCGAATCGCCTTTAAAGCACATGAAAAGCGGCAAAACGTTGACAATGATGCCCTTGGCCAAAAAGGGTGTATGCGTTTTTTCCTGAATATATTCAGGAAAAAACGCATACGCCCTTTTTGGCCAACCAAGCAACCTGGAAAGGCAAATCAACGCTACAAAGATGTCTCGCTTCCCATCGGTCAAAAGGGCCATGCTGAAAAAAGTGTCAAAATCGGAAATGCAGGACAGGCCATGGAGAAATGGGAGCCTTGCTACGCTGATGGGCGGGATGTAAATTGCCAACAGCCACTCTGGAGAAGCGTACGGTGAGTCCTGAAACATCTAAAAAACAAAGCTTAGAGAGCATAGGGCACTTCCACTCATGGGGTTATAAATTGGGAAAATGAAAAATCAGCAAGACACAAGCACCCCAAAGTTTAGGGCTGCTCTGTTGACAAGGACCTCCACTTCATTCCACCTTCAATATCCCAGGAAAGAGAAAAATGGATAAAGAAGTTGTGGTCCATATGTACAATGGAATATCACTCAGCCATGAAATCAATGTCATAAGGCTAGTAGCAGCATGATGAGTGGATTTAGGTACGACGATTCTAAGTGAAATAAGTCACACAGAAAAGGACACTTCTCATAAGGTATCACTTATAGAGGGAATGTAAAAACCGTTACACTTGAACTGAATTACAAAACAGAACAGAGTCACACATGCAGAAAACACACTATGGCTGCTTAACGGGAAAGGTGAGGTGGGGTGATACATAAAACAAGGGTTTCAAATTAGCTCAGATACCGTTCCATAAAACCAATATGTAATAGACAAGACCTACTCCTTGCTCAGAGAACTGGACTCAACACGCCCTATTCACCGCACAAGAATATATCTGACTAGTAATAATCTTAAAACCTATGTATTGATATCTCTCTGTTAGTGTGTCAAGTGGGTAAAAAGCGGCATAAACACAGCAGTGAAAAGCAGCTAAACCCCATTATAAAAATAAATTACTTTGAAAAACCCATGAAACAAAGACAGTGAAAGAGAGAGAAATTCTTACACAATGCGTTCAGGGGCTGTGATGCAACCTGGATTGACCATATCTAGACCCACAGCTGGATGAGACATAAGGGTGGACACTGTTGCGGCTGAGAGGTTTGGTGAGGTTGGGTGAGCAAACGCAGACCCTTTAAAGTAATACTGCGTGGTACCCATCGCATGGGTCCCAAATCTCCAGGTTCAAGGTCATCTTCCTACATCGTAAACATGCATGAGATACCCAGAAGATGGTACACCGTGTGATGGGGAAAGGTTTCTAAAACGCACCTCATTTCTCATCTGCCTGTGCCCGGGTTCGCCATTCCAGCCACTTTACTAGCAATCTCCCTCCTTGGAGCATCAGCACCTTTAACCTCCTGTTCCGTACAGGTTGCAATTTGTACTGAGGATGAACGGGAAGACGTGGAACCAATGAAAGACTAGCTCTTGGTGTTGGGACAGGCACAGGTCACTCTATTTTCCCATCAGGAAGAAGAATTAACCACAGGCTCAGCCTGCCCCCCGGAACAAGAACAGGGCCTGAAGCCATCCTGCGCTTTTGCGGCCATCTCCCAAAAACGCGAGTCGTAAAATGGAGGTTCAGGGCACTGCAATTCACAAACCTGCAGAGTTATAAATGATAACTCTCGTCCACAAATATATTGAGGGAAGGCAAAGAAGAGGATTTGAAATCAAGGCAGAATTGCAGGAAACAGATTTCAGGAGGTAGATTCGAATCGCCTTTAAAGAACATGAAAAGCGGCAAAACGTTGACAATGATGCCCTTGGCCAAAAAGGGCGTATGCGTTTTTTCCTGAATATATTCAGGAAAAAACGCATACGCCCTTTTTAGCCAACCAAGCAACCTAGAAAGGCAAATCAGCGCTACAAAGATGTCTCGCTTCCCATCGGTCAAAAGGGCCATGCTGAAAAAAGTGTCAAAATCAGAAATGCAGGACAGGCCATGGAGAAATGGGAGCCTTGCTACGCTGATGGGCGGGATGTAAATTTTCAACAGCCACTCTGGAGAAGCGTACGGTGAGTCCTGAAACATCTAAAAAGCAAAGCTTAGAGAGCATAGGGCACTTCCACTCATGGGGGTATAAATTGGGAAAATTAAAAATCAGCAAGACACAAGCACCCCAAAGTTTAGGGCTGCTCTGTTGACAAGGACCTCCACTTCATTCCACCTTCAATATCCCAGGAAAGAGAAAAATGGATAAAGAAGTTGTGGTCCTTATGTACAATGGAATATCACTCAGCCATGAAATCAATGTCATAAGGCTAGTAGCAGCATGATGAGTGGATTTAGGTACGACGATTCTAAGTGAAATAAGTCACACAGAAAAGGACACTTCTCATAAGGTATCACTGATAGAGGGAATGTAAAAACCGTTACACCTGAACAGAATTACAAAACAGAACAGAGTCACACATGCAGAAAACACACTATGGCTGCTTAGCGGGAAAGGTGAGGTGGGGTGATACATAAAACAAGGGTTTCAAATTAGCTCAGATACCGTTCCATAAAACCAATATGTAATAGACAAGACCTACTCCTTGCTCAGAGAACTGGACTCAACACGCCCTATTCACCGCACAAGAATATATCTGACTAGTAATAATCTTAAAACCTATGTATTGATATCTCTCTGTTAGTGTGTCAAGTGGGTGTAAAGCGGCATAAACACAGCAGTGAAAAGCAGCTAAACCCCATTATAAAAATAAATTACTTTGAAAAACCCATGAAACAAAGACAGTGAAAGAGAGAGAAATTCTTACACAATGCGTTCACGGGCTGTGATGCAACCTGGATTGACCATATCTAGACCCACAGCTGGATGAGACATAAGGGTGGACACTCTTGGGGCTGAGAGGTTTGGTGAGGTTGGGTGAGCAAACGCAGACCCTTTAAAGTAATACTGCATGGTACCCATCGCATGGGTCCCAAATCTCCAGGTTCAAGGGCATCTTCCTACATCGAAAACATGCATGAGAAACCCAGAAGATGGTACACCGTGTGATGTGGAAAGGTTTCTAAAACGCACCTCATTTCTCCTCTCCTTGTGGCCGGGTTCGCTATTCCAGCACTTTACTAGCAATCTCCCTACTTGGAGCATCAGCACCTTTAACCTCCTGTCCCGTACAGGTTGCAATTTGTCCTGAGGATGAACGGGAAGACGTGGAACCAATGAGAGACTAGCTCTTGGTGTTGGGACCGGCACAGGTCACTCTATTTTCCCATCAGGAAGAAGAATTAACCACAGGCTCAGCCTGCCACCCGGAACCAGAACAGGGCCTGAAGCCATCCTGCGCAATTGCGGCCAGCTCCCTAAAAAGCGAGTTGTAAAATGGAGGTTCAGGGCACTGCAATTCACAAACCTGCAGACTTATAAATGATAACTCTCGTCCACAAATATATTGAGGGAAGGCAAAGAAGAGGATTTGAAATCAAGGCAGAATTGCAGGAAACAGATTTCAGGAGGTAGATTCGAATCGCCTTTAAAGCACATGAAAAGCGGCAAAACGTTGACAATGATGCCCTTGGCCAAAAAGGGCGTATGCGTTTTTTCCTGAATATATTCAGGAAAAAACGCATACGCCCTTTTTGGCCAACCAAGCAACCTGGAAAGGCAAATCAGCGCTACAAAGATGTCTCGCTTCCCATCGGTCAAAAGGGCCATGCTGAAAAAAGTGTCAAAATCAGAAATGCAGGACAGGCCATGGAGAAATGGGAGCCTTGCTACGCTGATGGGCGGGATGTAAATTGCCAACAGCCACTCTGGAGAAGCGTACGGTGAGTCCTGAAACATCTAAAAAACAAAGCTTAGAGAGCATAGGGCACTTCCACTCATGGGGTTATAAATTGGGAAAATGAAAAATCAGCAAGACACAAGCACCCCAAAGTTTAGGGCTGCTCTGTTGACAAGGACCTCCACTTCATTCCACCTTCAATATCCCAGGAAAGAGAAAAATGGATAAAGAAGTTGTGGTCCATATGTACAATGGAATATCACTCAGCCATGAAATCAATGTCATAAGGCTAGTAGCAGCATGATGAGTGGATTTAGGTACGACGATTCTAAGTGAAATAAGTCACACAGAAAAGGACACTTCTCATAAGGTATCACTTATAGAGGGAATGTAAAAACCGTTACACTTGAACTGAATTACAAAACAGAACAGAGTCACACATGCAGAAAACACACTATGGCTGCTTAACGGGAAAGGTGAGGTGGGGTGATACATAAAACAAGGGTTTCAAATTAGCTCAGATACCGTTCCATAAACCCAATATGTAATAGACAAGACCTACTCCTTGCTCAGAGAACTGGACTCAACACGCCCTATTCACCGCACAAGAATATATCTGACTAGTAATAATCTTAAAAGCTATGTATTGATATCTCTCTGTTAGTGTGTCAAGTGGGTGTAAAGCGGCATAAACACAGCAGTGAAAAGCAGCTAAACCCCATTATAAAAATAAATTACTTTGAAAAACCCATGAAACAAAGACAGTGAAAGAGAGAGAAATTCTTACACAATGTGTTCAGGGGCTGTGATGCAACCTGGATTGACCATATCTAGACCCACAGCTGGATGAGACATAAGGGTGGACACTGTTGCGGCTGAGAGGTTTGGTGAGGTTGGGTGAGCAAACGCAGACCCTTTAAAGTAATACTGCGTGGTACCCATCGCATGGGTCCCAAATCTCCAGGTTCAAGGTCATCTTCCTACATCGTAAACATGCATGAGATACCCAGAAGATGGTACACCGTGTGATGGGGAAAGGTTTCTAAAACGCACCTCATTTCTCATCTGCCTGTGCCCGGGTTCGCCATTCCAGCCACTTTACTAGCAATCTCCCTCCTTGGAGCATCAGCACCTTTAACCTCCTGTTCCGTACAGGTTGCAATTTGTACTGAGGATGAACGGGAAGACGTGGAACCAATGAAAGACTAGCTCTTGGTGTTGGGACAGGCACAGGTCACTCTATTTTCCCATCAGGAAGAAGAATTAACCACAGGCTCAGCCTGCCCCCCGGAACCAGAACAGGGCCTGAAGCCATCCTGCGCTTTTGCGGCCAGCTCCCTAAAAAGCGAGTTGTAAAATGGAGGTTCAGAGCACTGCAATTCACAAACCTGCAGACTTATAAATGATAACTCTCATCCACAAATATATTGAGGGAAGGCAAAGAAGAGGATTTGAAATCAAGGCAGAATTGCAGGAAACAGATTTCAGGAGGTAGATTCGAATCGCCTTTAAAGCACATGAAAAGCGGCAAAACGTTGACAATGATGCCCTTGGCCAAAAAGGGCGTATGCGTTTTTTCCTGAATATATTCAGGAAAAAACGCATACGCCCTTTTTGGCCAACCAAGCAACCTGGAAAGGCAAATCAGCGCTACAAAGATGTCTCGCTTCCCATCGGTCAAAAGGGCCATGCTGAAAAAAGTGTCAAAACCAGAAATGCAGGACAGGCCATGGAGAAATGGGAGCCTTGCTACACTGATGGGCGGGATGTAAATTGTCAACAGCCACTCTGGAGAAGTGTACGGTGAGTCCTGAAACGTCTAAAAAGCAAAGCTTAGAGAGCATAGGGCACTTCCACTCATGGGGATATAAATTGGGAAAATGAAAAATCAGCAAGACACAAGCACCCCAAAGTTTAGGGCTGCTCTGTTGACAAGGACCTCCACTTCATTCCACCTTCAATATCCCAGGAAAGAGAAAAATGGATAAAGAAGTTGTGGTCCTTATGTACAATGGAATATCACTCAGCCATGAAATCAATGTCATAAGGCTAGTAGCAGCATGATGAGTGGATTTAGGTACGACGATTCTAAGTGAAATAAGTCACACAGAAAAGGACACTTCTCATAAGGTATCACTGATAGAGGGAATGTAAAAACTGTTACACTTGAACTGAATTACAAAACAGAATAGAGTCACACATGCAGAAAACACACTATGGCTGCTTAACGGGAAAGGTGAGGTGGGGTGATACATAAAACAAGGTTTTCAAATTAGCTCAGATACCATTCCATAAACCCAATATGTAATAGACAAGACCTACTCCTTGCTCAGAGAACTGGACTCAACACGCCCTATTCACCGCACAAGAATATATCTGACTAGTAATAATCTTAAAACCTATGTATTGATATCTCTGTTAGTGTGTCAAGTGGGTGTAAAGCGGCATAAACACAGCAGTGAAAAGCAGCTAAACCCCATTATAAAAATAAATTACTTTGAAAAACCCATGAAACAAAGACAGTGAAAGAGATAGAAATTCTTACACAATGCGTTCACGGGCTGTGATGCAACCTGGATTGACCATATCTAGACCCACAGCTGGATGAGACATAAGGGTGGACACTCTTGGGGCTGAGAGGTTTGGTGAGGTTGGGTGAGCAAACGCAGACCCTTTAAAGTAATACTGCGTGGTACCAATCGCATGGGTTCCAAATCTCCAGGTTCAAGGGCATCTTCTTACATCGAAAACATGCATGAGAAACCCAGAAGATGGTACACCGTGTGATGTGGAAAGGTTTCTAAAACGCACCTCATTTCTCCTCTCCTTGTGGCCGGGTTCGCTATTCCAGCACTTTACTAGCAATCTCCCTACTTGGAGCATCAGCACCTTTAACCTCCTGTTCCGTACAGGTTGCAATTTGTCCTGAGGATGAACGGGAAGACGTGGAACCAATGAGAGACTAGCTCTTGGTGTTGGGACAGGCACAGGTCACTCTATTTTCCCATCAGGAAGAAGAATTAACCACAGGCTCAGCCTGCCCCCGGAACCAGAACAGGGCCTGAAGGCATCCTGCGCTTTTGCGGCCAGCTCCCTAAAAAGCGAGTTGTAAAATGGAGGTTCAGGGCACTGCAATTCACAAACCTGCAGAGTTATAAATGATAACTCTCGTCCACAAATATATTGAGGGAAGGCAAAGAAGAGGATTTGAAATCAAGGCAGAATTGCAGGAAACAGATTTCAGGAGGTAGATTCGAATCGCCTTTAAAGCACATGAAAAGCGGCAAAACGTTGACAATGATGCCCTTGGCCAAAAAGGGCGTATGCGTTTTTTCCTGAATATATTCAGGAAAAAACGCATACGCCCTTTTTGGCCAACCAAGCAACCTGGAAAGGCAAATCAGCGCTACAAAGATGTCTCGCTTCCCATCGGTCAAAAGGGCCATGCTGAAAAAAGTCTCAAAACCAAAAATGCAGGACAGGCCATGGAGAAATGGGAGCCTTGCTACACTGATGGGCAGGATGTAAATTGTCAACAGCCACTCTGGAGAAGTGTACGGTGAGTCCTGAAACGTCTAAAAAGCAAAGCTTAGAGAGCATAGGGCACTTCCACTCATGGGGGTATAAATTGGGAAAATTAAAAATCAGCAAGACACAAGCACCCCAAAGTTTAGGGCTGCTCTGTTGACAAGGACCTCCACTTCATTCCACCTTCAATATCCCAGGAAAGAGAAAAATGGATAAAGAAGTTGTGGTCCTTATGTATAATGGAATATCACTCAGCCGTGAAATCAATGTCATAAGGCTAGTAGCAGCATGATGAGTGGATTTAGGTACGACGACTCTAAGTGAAATAAGTCACACAGAAAAGGACACTTCTCATAAGGTATCACTTATAGAGGGAATGTAAAAACCGTTACACTTGAACTGAATTACAAAACAGAACAGAGTCACACATGCAGAAAACACACTATGGCTGCTTAACGGGAAAGGTGAGGTGGGGTGATACATAAAACAAGGGTTTCAAATTAGCTCAGATACCGTTCCATAAACCCAATATGTAATAGACAAGACCTACTCCTTGCTCAGAGAACTGGACTCAACACGCCCTATTCACCGCACAAGAATATATCTGACTAGTAATAATCTTAAAAGCTATGTATTGATATCTCTCTGTTAGTGTGTCAAGTGGGTGTAAAGCGGCATAAACACAGCAGTGAAAAGCAGTTAAACCCCATTATAAAAATAAATTACTTTGAAAAACCCATGAAACAAAGACAGTGAAAGAGAGCGAAATTCTTACACAATGCGTTCAGGGGCTGTGATGCAACCTGGATTGACCATATCTAGACCCACAGCTGGATGAGACATAAGGGTGGACACTGTTGCGGCTGAGAGGTTTGGTGAGGTTGGGTGAGCAAACGCAGCCCCTTTAAAGTAATACTGCGTGGTACCCATCGCATGGGTCCCAAATCTCCAGGTTCAAGGGCATCTTCCTACATCGAAAACATGCATGAGAAACCCAGAAGATGGTACACCGTGTGATGGGGAAAGGTTTCTAAAACGCACCTCATTTCTCATCTTCTTGTGCTCGGGCTCGCCATTCCAGCCACTTTACTAGCAATCTCCCTCCTTGGAGCATCATCACCTTTAACCTCCTGTTCCGTACAGGTTGCAATTTGTCCTGAGGATGAACTGGAAGACGTGGAACCAATGAGAGACTAGCTCTTGGTGTTGGGACAGGCACAGGTCACTCTATTTTCCCATCAGGAAGAAGAATTAACCACAGGCTCAGCCTGCCCCCGGAACCAGAACAGGGCCTGAAGGCATCCTGCGCTTTTGCGGCCAGCTCCCTAAAAAGCGAGTTGTAAAATGGAGGTTCAGGGCACTGCAATTCACAAACCTGCAGAGTTATAAATGATAACTCTCGTCCACAAATATATTGAGGGAAGGCAAAGAAGAGGATTTGAAATCAAGGCAGAATTGCAGGAAACAGATTTCAGGAGGTAGATTCGAATCGCCTTTAATGCACATGAAAAGCGGCAAAACGTTGACAATGATGCCCTTGGCCAAGAAGGGCGTATGCGTTTTTTCCTGAATATATTCAGGAAAAAACGCATACGCCCTTCTTGGCCAAGCAAGCAACCTGGAAAGGCAAATCAGTGCTACAAAGAAGTCTCGCTTCCCATCGGTCAAAAGGGCCATGCTGAAAAAACTGTCAAAACCAGAAATGCAGGACATGCCATGGAGAAATGGGAGCCTTGCTACACTGATGGGCGGGATGTAAATTGCCAACAGCCACTCTGGAGAAGCGTACGGTGTGTCCTGAAACATCTAAAAAACACAGCTTAGAGAGCATAGGGCACTTCCACTCATGGGGGTATAAATTGGGAAAATGAAAAATCAGCAAGACACAAGCACCCCAAAGTTTAGGGCTGCTCTGTTGACAAGGACCTCCACTTCATTCCACCTTCAATATCCCAGGAAAGAGAAAAATGGATAAAGAAGTTGTGGTCCTTATGTACAATGGACTATCACTCAGCCATGAAATCAATGTCATAAGGCTAGTAGCAGCATGATGAGTGGATTTAGGTACGACGATTCTAAGTGAAATAAGTCACACAGAAAAGGACACTTCTCATAAGGTATCACTTATAGAGGGAATGTAAAAACCGTTACACTTGAACTGAATTACAAAACAGAACAGAGTCACACATGCAGAAAACACACTATGGCTGCTTAACGGGAAAGGTGAGGTGGGGTGATACATAAAACAAGGGTTTCAAATTAGCTCAGATACCGTTCCATAAACCCAATATGTAATAGACAAGACCTACTCCTTGCTCAGAGAACTGGACTCAACACGCCCTATTCACCGCACAAGAATATATCTGACTAGTAATAATCTTAAAACCTATGTATTGATATCTCTCTGTTAGTGTGTCAAGTGGGTGTAAAGCGGCATAAACACAGCAGTGAAAAGCAGCTAAACCCCATTATAAAAATAAATTACTTTGAAAAACCCATGAAACAAAGACAGTGAAAGAGAGCGAAATTCTTACACAATGCGTTCACGGGCTGTGATGCAACCTGGATTGACCATATCTAGACCCACAGCTGGATGAGACATAAGGGTGGACACTCTTGGGGCTGAGAGGTTTGGTGAGGTTGGGTGAGCAAACGCAGACCCTTTCAACTAATACTGCGTGGTACCCATCGCATGGGTCCCAAATCTCCAGGTTCAAGGGCATCTTCCTACATCGAAAACATGCATGAGAAACCCAGAAGATGGTACACCGTGTGATGTGGAAAGGTTTCTAAAACGCACCTCATTTCTCATCTCCTTGTGCCCGGGTTCACTATTCCAGCCGCTTTACTAGCAATCTCCCTACTTGGAGCATCAGCACCTTTAACCTCCTGCTCCGTACAGGTTGCAATTTGTCCTGAGGGTGAACTGGAAGACGTGGAACCAATGAGAGACTAGCTCTTGGTGTTGGGACAGGCACAGGTCACTCTATTTTCCCATCAGGAAGAAGAATTAACCACAGGCTCAGCCTGCCCCCGGAACCAGAACAGGGCCTGAAGGCATCCTGCGCTTTTGCGGCCAGCTCCCTAAAAAGCGAGTTGTAAAATGGAGGTTCAGGGCACTGCAATTCACAAACCTGCAGAGTTATAAATGATAACTCTCGTCCACAAATATATTGAGGGAAGGCAAAGAAGAGGATTTGAAATCAAGGCAGAATTGCAGGAAACAGATTTCAGGAGGTAGATTCGAATCGCCTTTAATGCACATGAAAAGCGGCAAAACGTTGACAATGATGCCCTTGGCCAAGAAGGGCGTATGCGTTTTTTCCTGAATATATTCAGGAAAAAACGCATACGCCCTTCTTGGCCAAGCAAGCAACCTGGAAAGGCAAATCAGTGCTACAAAGAAGTCTCGCTTCCCATCGGTCAAAAGGGCCATGCTGAAAAAACTGTCAAAACCAGAAATGCAGGACATGCCATGGAGAAATGGGAGCCTTGCTACACTGATGGGCGGGATGTAAATTGCCAACAGCCACTCTGGAGAAGCGTACGGTGTGTCCTGAAACATCTAAAAAACACAGCTTAGAGAGCATAGGGCACTTCCACTCATGGGGGTATAAATTGGGAAAATGAAAAATCAGCAAGACACAAGCACCCCAAAGTTTAGGGCTGCTCTGTTGACAAGGACCTCCACTTCATTCCACCTTCAATATCCCAGGAAAGAGAAAAATGGATAAAGAAGTTGTGGTCCTTATGTACAATGGACTATCACTCAGCCATGAAATCAATGTCATAAGGCTAGTAGCAGCATGATGAGTGGATTTAGGTACGACGATTCTAAGTGAAATAAGTCACACAGAAAAGGACACTTCTCATAAGGTATCACTTATAGAGGGAATGTAAAAACCGTTACACTTGAACTGAATTACAAAACAGAACAGAGTCACACATGCAGAAAACACACTATGGCTGCTTAACGGGAAAGGTGAGGTGGGGTGATACATAAAACAAGGGTTTCAAATTAGCTCAGATACCGTTCCATAAACCCAATATGTAATAGACAAGACCTACTCCTTGCTCAGAGAACTGGACTCAACACGCCCTATTCACCGCACAAGAATATATCTGACTAGTAATAATCTTAAAACCTATGTATTGATATCTCTCTGTTAGTGTGTCAAGTGGGTGTAAAGCGGCATAAACACAGCAGTGAAAAGCAGCTAAACCCCATTATAAAAATAAATTACTTTGAAAAACCCATGAAACAAAGACAGTGAAAGAGAGCGAAATTCTTACACAATGCGTTCACGGGCTGTGATGCAACCTGGATTGACCATATCTAGACCCACAGCTGGATGAGACATAAGGGTGGACACTCTTGGGGCTGAGAGGTTTGGTGAGGTTGGGTGAGCAAACGCAGACCCTTTCAACTAATACTGCGTGGTACCCATCGCATGGGTCCCAAATCTCCAGGTTCAAGGGCATCTTCCTACATCGAAAACATGCATGAGAAACCCAGAAGATGGTACACCGTGTGATGTGGAAAGGTTTCTAAAACGCACCTCATTTCTCATCTCCTTGTGCCCGGGTTCACTATTCCAGCCGCTTTACTAGCAATCTCCCTACTTGGAGCATCAGCACCTTTAACCTCCTGCTCCGTACAGGTTGCAATTTGTCCTGAGGGTGAACTGGAAGACGTGGAACCAATGAGAGACTAGCTCTTGGTGTTGGGACAGGCACAGGTCACTCTATTTTCCCATCAGGAAGAAGAATTAACCACAGGCTCAGCCTGCCCCCGGAACCAGAACAGGGCCTGAAGGCATCCTGCGCTTTTGCGGCCAGCTCCCTAAAAAGCGAGTTGTAAAATGGAGGTTCAGGGCACTGCAATTCACAAACCTGCAGAGTTATAAATGATAACTCTCGTCCACAAATATATTGAGGGAAGGCAAAGAAGAGGATTTGAAATCAAGGCAGAATTGCAGGAAACAGATTTCAGGAGGTAGATTCGAATCGCCTTTAAAGCATATGAAAAGCGGCAAAACGTTGACAATGATGCCCTTGGCCAAAAAGGGCGTATGCGTTTTTTCCTGAATATATTCAGGAAAAAACGCATACGCCCTTTTTGGCCAACCAAGCAACCTGGAAAGGCAAATCAGCGCTACAAAGATGTCTCGCTTCCCATCGGTCAAAAGGGCCATGCTGAAAAAAGTGTCAAAACCAGAAATGCAGGACAGGCCGTGGAGAAATGGGAGCCTTGCTACACTGATGGGCGGGATGTAAATTGTCAACAGCCACTCTGGAGAAGTGTACGGTGAGTCCTGAAACGTCTAAAAAGCAAAGCTTAGAGAGCATAGGGCACTTCCACTCATGGGGGTATAAATTGGGAAAATTAAAAATCAGCAAGACACAAGCACCCCAAAGTTTAGGGCTGCTCTGTTGACAAGGACCTCCACTTCATTCCACCTTCAATATCCCAGGAAAGAGAAAAATGGATAAAGAATTTGTGGTCCTTATGTACAATGGAATATCACTCAGCCGTGAAATCAATGTTATAAGGCTAGTAGCAGCATGATGAGTGGATTTAGGTACAACGACTCTAAGTGAAATAAGTCACACAGAAAAGGACACTTCTCATAAGGTATCACTTATAGAGGGAATGTAAAAACCGTTACACTTGAACTGAATTACAAAACAGAACAGAGTCACACATGCAGAAAACACACTATGGCTGCTTAATGGGAAAGGTGAGGTGGGGTGATACATAAAACAAGGGTTTCAAATTAGCTCAGATACCGTTCCATAAACCCAATATGTAATAGACAAGACCTACTCCTTGCTCAGAGAACTGGACTCAACACGCCCTATTCACTGCACAAGAATATATCTGACTAGTAATAATCTTAAAAGCTATGTATTGATATCTCTCTGTTAGTGTGTCAAGTGGGTGTAAAGCGGCATAAACACAGCAGTGAAAAGCAGCTAAACCCCATTATAAAAATAAATTACTTTGAAACACCCATGAAACAAAGACAGTGAAAGAGAGTGAAATTCTTACACAATGCGTTCAGGGGCTGTGATGCAACCTGGATTGACCATATCTAGACCCACAGCTGGATGAGACATAAGGGTGGACACTGTTGCGGCTGAGAGGTTTGGTGAGGTTGGGTGAGCAAACGCAGCCCCTTTAAAGTAATACTGCGTGGTACCCATCGCATGGGTCCCAAATCTCCAGGTTCAAGGGCATCTTCCTACATCGAAAACATGCATGAGAAACCCAGAAGATGGTACACCGTGTGATGGGGAAAGGTTTCTAAAACGCACCTCATTTCTCATCTTCTTGTGCTCGGGCTCGCCATTCCAGCCACTTTACTAGCAATCTCCCTCCTTGGAGCATCATCACCTTTAACCTCCTGTTCCGTACAGGTTGCAATTTGTCCTGAGGATGAACGGGAAGACGTGAAACCAATGAGAGACTATCTCTTGGTGTTGGGACAGGCACAGGTCACTCTATTTTCCCATCAGGAAGAAGAATTAACCACAGGCTCAGCCTGCCCCCCGGAACAAGAACAGGGCCTGAAGCCATCCTGCGCTTTTGCGGCCATCTCCCAAAAACGCGAGTTGTAAAATGGAGGTTCAGGGCACTGCAATTCACAAACCTGCAGAGTTATAAATGATAACTCTCGTCCACAAATATATTGAGGGAAGGCAAAGAAGAGGATTTGAAATCAAGGCAGAATTGCAGGAAACAGATTTCAGGAGGTAGATTCGAATCGCCTTTAAAGCACATGAAAAGCGGCAAAACGTTGACAATGATGCCCTTGGCCAAAAAGGGCGTATGCGTTTTTTCCTGAATATATTCAGGAAAAAACGCATACGCCCTTTTTGGCCAACCAAGCAACCTGGAAAGGCAAATCAGCGCTACAAAGATGTCTCGCTTCCCATCGGTCAAAAGGGCCATGCTGAAAAAAGTGTCAAAACCAGAAATGCAGGACAGGCCATGGAGAAATGGGAGCCCTGCTACACTGATGGTCGGGATGTAAATTGTCAACAGCCACTCTGGAGAAGCGTACGGTGAGTCCTGAAACGTCTAAAAAGCAAAGCTTAGAGAGCATAGGGCACTTCCACTCATGGGGGTATAAATTGGGAAAATTAAAAATCAGCAAGACACAAGCACCCCAAAGTTTAGGGCTGCTCTGTTGACAAGGACCTCCACTTCATTCCACCTTCAATATCCCAGGAAAGAGAAAAATGGATAAAGAAGTTGTGGTCCTTATGTACAATGGAATATCACTCAGCCATGAAATCAATGTCATAAGGCTAGTAGCAGCATGATGAGTGGATTTAGGTACGATGATTCTAAGTGAAATAAGTCACACAGAAAAGGACACTTCTCATAAGGTATCACTGATAGAGGGAATGTGAAAACCGTTACACTTGAACTGAATTACAAAACAGAACAGAGTCACACATGCAGAAAACACACTATGGCTGCTTCACGGGAAAGGTGAGGTGGGGTGATACATAAAACAAGGGTTTCAAATTAGCTCAGATACCGTTCCATAAAACCAATATGTAATAGACAAGACCTACTCCTTGCTCAGAGAACTGGACTCAACACGCCCTATTCACCGCACAAGAATATATCTGACTAGTAATAATCTTAAAACCTATGTATAGATATCTCTCTGTTAGTGTGTCAAGTGGGTGTAAAGCGGCATAAACACTGCAGTGAAAAGCAGCTAAACCCCATTATAAAAATAAATTACTTTGAATAACCCATGAAACAAAGACAGTGAAAGAGAGCGAAATTCTTACACAATTCGTTCAGGGGCTGTGATGCAACCTGGATTGACCATATCTAGACCCACAGCTGGATGAGACATAAGGGTGGACACTCTTGGGGCTGAGAGGTTTGGTGAGGTTGGGTGAGCAAACGCAGACCCTTTCAAGTAATACTGCGTGGTAGCCATCGCATGGGTCCCAAATCTCCAGGTTCAAGGGCATCTTCCTACATCGAAAACATGCATGAGAAACCCAGAAGATGGTACACCGTGTGATGTGGAAAGGTTTCTAAAACGCACCTCATTTCTCATCTCCTTGTGGCCGGGTTAGCTATTCCAGCCGCTTTACTAGCAATCTCCCTACTTGGAGCATCAGCACCTTTAACCTCCTGTTCCGTACAGGTTGCAATTTGTCCTGAGGATGAACGGGAAGACGTGGAACCAATGAGAGACTAGCTCTTGGTGTTGGGACAGGCACAGGTCACTCTATTTTCCCATCAGGAAGAAGAATTAACCACAGGCTCAGCCTGCCCCCGGAACCAGAACAGGGCCTGAAGGCATCCTGCGCTTTTGCGGCCAGCTCCCTAAAAAGCGAGTTGTAAAATGGAGGTTCAGGGCACTGCAATTCACAAACCTGCAGAGTTATAAATGATAACTCTCGTCCACAAATATATTGAGGGAAGGCAAAGAAGAGGATTTGAAATCAAGGCAGAATTGCAGGAAACAGATTTCAGGAGGTAGATTCGAATCGCCTTTAAAGCACATGAAAAGCGGCAAAACGTTGACAATGATGCCCTTGGCCAAAAAGGGCGTATGCGTTTTTTCCTGAATATATTCAGGAAAAAACGCATACGCCCTTTTTGGCCAACCAAGCAACCTGGAAAGGCAAATCAGCGCTACAAAGATGTCTCGCTTCCCATCGGTCAAAAGGGCCATGCTGAAAAAAGTCTCAAAACCAAAAATGCAGGACAGGCCATGGAGAAATGGGAGCCTTGCTACACTGATGGGCAGGATGTAAATTGCCAACAGCCACTCTGGAGAAGTGTACGGTGAGTCCTGAAACGTCTAAAAAGCAAAGCTTAGAGAGCATAGGGCACTTCCACTCATGGGGGTATAAATTGGGAAAATTAAAAATCAGCAAGACACAAGCACCCCAAAGTTTAGGGCTGCTCTGTTGACAAGGACCTCCACTTCATTCCACCTTCAATATCCCAGGAAAGAGAAAAATGGATAAAGAAGTTGTGGTCCTTATGTATAATGGAATATCACTCAGCCGTGAAATCAATGTCATAAGGCTAGTAGCAGCATGATGAGTGGATTTAGGTACGACGACTCTAAGTGAAATAAGTCACACAGAAAAGGACACTTCTCATAAGGTATCACTTATAGAGGGAATGTAAAAACCGTTACACTTGAACTGAATTACAAAACAGAACAGAGTCACACATGCAGAAAACACACTATGGCTGCTTAACGGGAAAGGTGAGGTGGGGTGATACATAAAACAAGGGTTTCAAATTAGCTCAGATACCGTTCCATAAACCCAATATGTAATAGACAAGACCTACTCCTTGCTCAGAGAACTGGACTCAACACGCCCTATTCACCGCACAAGAATATATCTGACTAGTAATAATCTTAAAAGCTATGTATTGATATCTCTCTGTTAGTGTGTCAAGTGGGTGTAAAGCGGCATAAACACAGCAGTGAAAAGCAGTTAAACCCCATTATAAAAATAAATTACTTTGAAAAACCCATGAAACAAAGACAGTGAAAGAGAGCGAAATTCTTACACAATGCGTTCAGGGGCTGTGATGCAACCTGGATTGACCATATCTAGACCCACAGCTGGATGAGACATAAGGGTGGACACTGTTGCGGCTGAGAGGTTTGGTGAGGTTGGGTGAGCAAACGCAGCCCCTTTAAAGTAATACTGCGTGGTACCCATCGCATGGGTCCCAAATCTCCAGGTTCAAGGGCATCTTCCTACATCGAAAACATGCATGAGAAACCCAGAAGATGGTACACCGTGTGATGGGGAAAGGTTTCTAAAACGCACCTCATTTCTCATCTTCTTGTGCTCGGGCTCGCCATTCCAGCCACTTTACTAGCAATCTCCCTCCTTGGAGCATCATCACCTTTAACCTCCTGTTCCGTACAGGTTGCAATTTGTCCTGAGGATGAACTGGAAGACGTGGAACCAATGAGAGACTAGCTCTTGGTGTTGGGACAGGCACAGGTCACTCTATTTTCCCATCAGGAAGAAGAATTAACCACAGGCTCAGCCTGCCCCCGGAACCAGAACAGGGCCTGAAGGCATCCTGCGCTTTTGCGGCCAGCTCCCTAAAAAGCGAGGTGTAAAATGGAGGTTCAGGGCACTGCAATTCACAAACCTGCAGAGTTATAAATGATAACTCTCGTCCACAAATATATTGAGGGAAGGCAAAGAAGAGGATTTGAAATCAAGGCAGAATTGCAGGAAACAGATTTCAGGAGGTAGATTCGAATCGCCTTTAATGCACATGAAAAGCGGCAAAACGTTGACAATGATGCCCTTGGCCAAGAAGGGCGTATGCGTTTTTTCCTGAATATATTCAGGAAAAAACGCATACGCCCTTTTTGGCCAAGCAAGCAACCTGGAAAGGCAAATCAGTGCTACAAAGAAGTCTCGCTTCCCATCGGTCAAAAGGGCCATGCTGAAAAAACTGTCAAAACCAGAAATGCAGGACAGGCCGTGGAGAAATGGGAGCCTTGCTACACTGATGGGCGGGATGTAAATTGTCAACAGCCACTCTGGAGAAGTGTACGGTGAGTCCTGAAACGTCTAAAAAGCAAAGCTTAGAGAGCATAGGGCACTTCCACTCATGGGGGTATAAATTGGGAAAATTAAAAATCAGCAAGACACAAGCACCCCAAAGTTTAGGGCTGCTCTGTTGACAAGGACCTCCACTTCATTCCACCTTCAATATCCCAGGAAAGAGAAAAATGGATAAAGAATTTGTGGTCCTTATGTACAATGGAATATCACTCAGCCGTGAAATCAATGTTATAAGGCTAGTAGCAGCATGATGAGTGGATTTAGGTACGACGACTCTAAGTGAAATAAGTCACACAGAAAAGGACACTTCTCATAAGGTATCACTTATAGAGGGAATGTAAAAACCGTTACACTTGAACTGAATTACAAAACAGAACAGAGTCACACATGCAGAAAACACACTATGGCTGCTTAACGGGAAAGGTGAGGTGGGGTGATACATAAAACAAGGGTTTCAAATTAGCTCAGATACCGTTCCATAAACCCAATATGTAATAGACAAGACCTACTCCTTGCTCAGAGAACTGGACTCAACACGCCCTATTCACTGCACAAGAATATATCTGACTAGTAATAATCTTAAAAGCTATGTATTGATATCTCTCTGTTAGTGTGTCAAGTGGGTGTAAAGCGGCATAAACACAGCAGTGAAAAGCAGCTAAACCCCATTATAAAAATAAATTACTTTGAAAAACCCATGAAACAAAGACAGTGAAAGAGAGTGAAATTCTTACACAATGCGTTCAGGGGCTGTGATGCAACCTGGATTGACCATATCTAGACCCACAGCTGGATGAGACATAAGGGTGGACACTGTTGCGGCTGAGAGGTTTGGTGAGGTTGGGTGAGCAAACGCAGCCCCTTTAAAGTAATACTGCGTGGTACCCATCGCATGGGTCCCAAATCTCCAGGTTCAAGGGCATCTTCCTACATCGAAAACATGCATGAGAAACCCAGAAGATGGTACACCGTGTGATGGGGAAAGGTTTCTAAAACGCACCTCATTTCTCATCTTCTTGTGCTCGGGCTCGCCATTCCAGCCACTTTACTAGCAATCTCCCTCCTTGGAGCATCATCACCTTTAACCTCCTGTTCCGTACAGGTTGCAATTTGTCCTGAGGATGAACGGGAAGACGTGAAACCAATGAGAGACTATCTCTTGGTGTTGGGACAGGCACAGGTCACTCTATTTTCCCATCAGGAAGAAGAATTAACCACAGGCTCAGCCTGCCCCCCGGAACAAGAACAGGGCCTGAAGCCATCCTGCGCTTTTGCGGCCATCTCCCAAAAACGCGAGTTGTAAAATGGAGGTTCAGGGCACTGCAATTCACAAACCTGCAGAGTTATAAATGATAACTCTCGTCCACAAATATATTGAGGGAAGGCAAAGAAGAGGATTTGAAATCAAGGCAGAATTGCAGGAAACAGATTTCAGGAGGTAGATTCGAATCGCCTTTAAAGCACATGAAAAGCGGCAAAACGTTGACAATGATGCCCTTGGCCAAAAAGGGCGTATGCGTTTTTTCCTGAATATATTCAGGAAAAAACGCATACGCCCTTTTTGGCCAACCAAGCAACCTGGAAAGGCAAATCAGCGCTACAAAGATGTCTCGCTTCCCATCGGTCAAAAGGGCCATGCTGAAAAAAGTGTCAAAACCAGAAATGCAGGACAGGCCATGGAGAAATGGGAGCCCTGCTACACTGATGGTCGGGATGTAAATTGTCAACAGCCACTCTGGAGAAGCGTACGGTGAGTCCTGAAACGTCTAAAAAGCAAAGCTTAGAGAGCATAGGGCACTTCCACTCATGGGGACATAAATTGGGAAAATTAAAAATCAGCAAGACACAAGCACCCCAAAGTTTAGGGCTGCTCTGTTGACAAGGACCTCCACTTCATTCCACCTTCAATATCCCAGGAAAGAGAAAAATGGATAAAGAAGTTGTGGTCCTTATGTACAATGGAATATCACTCAGCCATGAAATCAATGTCATAAGGCTAGTAGCAGCATGATGAGTGGATTTAGGTACGATGATTCTAAGTGAAATAAGTCACACAGAAAAGGACACTTCTCATAAGGTATCACTGATAGAGGGAATGTGAAAACCGTTACACTTGAACTGAATTACAAAACAGAACAGAGTCACACATGCAGAAAACACACTATGGCTGCTTCACGGGAAAGGTGAGGTGGGGTGATACATAAAACAAGGGTTTCAAATTAGCTCAGATACCGTTCCATAAAACCAATATGTAATAGACAAGACCTACTCCTTGCTCAGAGAACTGGACTCAACACGCCCTATTCACCGCACAAGAATATATCTGACTAGTAATAATCTTAAAACCTATGTATAGATATCTCTCTGTTAGTGTGTCAAGTGGGTGTAAAGCGGCATAAACACTGCAGTGAAAAGCAGCTAAACCCCATTATAAAAATAAATTACTTTGAATAACCCATGAAACAAAGACAGTGAAAGAGAGCGAAATTCTTACACAATTCGTTCAGGGGCTGTGATGCAACCTGGATTGACCATATCTAGACCCACAGCTGGATGAGACATAAGGGTGGACACTCTTGGGGCTGAGAGGTTTGGTGAGGTTGGGTGAGCAAACGCAGACCCTTTCAAGTAATACTGCGTGGTAGCCATCGCATGGGTCCCAAATCTCCAGGTTCAAGGGCATCTTCCTACATCGAAAACATGCATGAGAAACCCAGAAGATGGTTCACCGTGTGATGTGGAAAGGTTTCTAAAACGCACCTCATTTCTCATCTCCTTGTGGCCGGGTTAGCTATTCCAGCCGCTTTACTAGCAATCTCCCTACTTGGAGCATCAGCACCTTTAACCTCCTGTTCCGTACAGGTTGCAATTTGTCCTGAGGATGAACGGGAAGACGTGGAACCAATGAGAGACTAGCTCTTGGTGTTGGGACAGGCACAGGTCACTCTATTTTCCCATCAGGAAGAAGAATTAACCACAGGCTCAGCCTGCCCCCGGAACCAGAACAGGGCCTGAAGGCATCCTGCGCTTTTGCGGCCAGCTCCCTAAAAAGCGAGTTGTAAAATGGAGGTTCAGGGCACTGCAATTCACAAACCTGCAGAGTTATAAATGATAACTCTCGTCCACAAATATATTGAGGGAAGGCAAAGAAGAGGATTTGAAATCAAGGCAGAATTGCAGGAAACAGATTTCAGGAGGTAGATTCGAATCGCCTTTAAAGCACATGAAAAGCGGCAAAACGTTGACAATGATGCCCTTGGCCAAAAAGGGCGTATGCGTTTTTTCCTGAATATATTCAGGAAAAAACGCATACGCCCTTTTTGGCCAACCAAGCAACCTGGAAAGGCAAATCAGCGCTACAAAGATGTCTCGCTTCCCATCGGTCAAAAGGGCCATGCTGAAAAAAGTCTCAAAACCAAAAATGCAGGACAGGCCATGGAGAAATGGGAGCCTTGCTACACTGATGGGCAGGATGTAAATTGTCAACAGCCACTCTGGAGAAGTGTACGGTGAGTCC
This sequence comes from Balaenoptera borealis, assembly GCF_965194805.1. NCBI lineage: Eukaryota > Metazoa > Chordata > Mammalia > Artiodactyla > Balaenopteridae > Balaenoptera > Balaenoptera borealis. The sequence continues at coordinate 1,291,445 of NW_028123990.1, forward strand.
TGAAACGTCTAAAAAGCAAAGCTTAGAGAGCATAGGGCACTTCCACTCATGGGGGTATAAATTGGGAAAATTAAAAATCAGCAAGACACAAGCACCCCAAAGTTTAGGGCTGCTCTGTTGACAAGGACCTCCACTTCATTCCACCTTCAATATCCCAGGAAAGAGAAAAATGGATAAAGAAGTTGTGGTCCTTATGTATAATGGAATATCACTCAGCCGTGAAATCAATGTCATAAGGCTAGTAGCAGCATGATGAGTGGATTTAGGTACAACGACTCTAAGTGAAATAAGTCACACAGAAAAGGACACTTCTCATAAGGTATCACTTATAGAGGGAATGTAAAAACCGTTACACTTGAACTGAATTACAAAACAGAACAGAGTCACACATGCAGAAAACACACTATGGCTGCTTAACGGGAAAGGTGAGGTGGGGTGATACATAAAACAAGGGTTTCAAATTAGCTCAGATACCGTTCCATAAACCCAATATGTAATAGACAAGACCTACTCCTTGCTCAGAGAACTGGACTCAACACGCCCTATTCACCGCACAAGAATATATCTGACTAGTAATAATCTTAAAAGCTATGTATTGATATCTCTCTGTTAGTGTGTCAAGTGGGTGTAAAGCGGCATAAACACAGCAGTGAAAAGCAGTTAAACCCCATTATAAAAATAAATTACTTTGAAAAACCCATGAAACAAAGACAGTGAAAGAGAGCGAAATTCTTACACAATGCGTTCAGGGGCTGTGATGCAACCTGGATTGACCATATCTAGACCCACAGCTGGATGAGACCTAAGGGTGGACACTGTTGCGGCTGAGAGGTTTGGTGAGGTTGGGTGAGCAAACGCAGCCCCTTTAAAGTAATACTGCGTGGTACCCATCGCATGGGTCCCAAATCTCCAGGTTCAAGGGCATCTTCCTACATCGAAAACATGCATGAGAAACCCAGAAGATGGTACACCGTGTGATGGGGAAAGGTTTCTAAAACGCACCTCATTTCTCATCTTCTTGTGCTCGGGCTCGCCATTCCAGCCACTTTACTAGCAATCTCCCTCCTTGGAGCATCATCACCTTTAACCTCCTGTTCCGTACAGGTTGCAATTTGTCCTGAGGATGAACTGGAAGACGTGGAACCAATGAGAGACTAGCTCTTGGTGTTGGGACAGGCACAGGTCACTCTATTTTCCCATCAGGAAGAAGAATTAACCACAGGCTCAGCCTGCCCCCGGAACCAGAACAGGGCCTGAAGGCATCCTGCGCTTTTGCGGCCAGCTCCCTAAAAAGCGAGTTGTAAAATGGAGGTTCAGGGCACTGCAATTCACAAACCTGCAGAGTTATAAATGATAACTCTCGTCCACAAATATACTGAGGGAAGGCAAAGAAGAGGATTTGAAATCAAGGCAGAATTGCAGGAAACAGATTTCAGGAGGTAGATTCGAATCGCCTTTAATGCACATGAAAAGCGGCAAAACGTTGACAATGATGCCCTTGGCCAAGAAGGGCGTATGCGTTTTTTCCTGAATATATTCAGGAAAAAACGCATACGCCCTTCTTGGCCAAGCAAGCAACCTGGAAAGGCAAATCAGTGCTACAAAGAAGTCTCGCTTCCCATCGGTCAAAAGGGCCATGCTGAAAAAACTGTCAAAACCAGAAATGCAGGACATGCCATGGAGAAATGGGAGCCTTGCTACACTGATGGGCGGGATGTAAATTGCCAACAGCCACTCTGGAGAAGCGTACGCTGTGTCCTGAAACATCTAAAAAACACAGCTTAGAGAGCATAGGGCACTTCCACTCATGGGGGTATAAATTGGGAAAATGAAAAATCAGCAAGACACAAGCACCCCAAAGTTTAGGGCTGCTCTGTTGACAAGGACCTCCACTTCATTCCACCTTCAATATCCCAGGAAAGAGAAAAATGGATAAAGAAGTTGTGGTCCTTATGTACAATGGACTATCACTCAGCCATGAAATCAATGTCATAAGGCTAGTAGCAGCATGATGAGTGGATTTAGGTACGACGATTCTAAGTGAAATAAGTCACACAGAAAAGGACACTTCTCATAAGGTATCACTTATAGAGGGAATGTAAAAACCGTTACACTTGAACTGAATTACAAAACAGAACAGAGTCACACATGCAGAAAACACACTATGGCTGCTTAACGGGAAAGGTGAGGTGGGGTGATACATAAAACAAGGGTTTCAAATTAGCTCAGATACCGTTCCATAAACCCAATATGTAATAGACAAGACCTACTCCTTGCTCAGAGAACTGGACTCAACACGCCCTATTCACCGCACAAGAATATATCTGACTAGTAATAATCTTAAAACCTATGTATTGATATCTCTCTGTTAGTGTGTCAAGTGGGTGTAAAGCGGCATAAACACAGCAGTGAAAAGCAGCTAAACCCCATTATAAAAATAAATTACTTTGAAAAACCCATGAAACAAAGACAGTGAAAGAGAGCGAAATTCTTACACAATGCGTTCACGGGCTGTGATGCAACCTGGATTGACCATATCTAGACCCACAGCTGGATGAGACATAAGGGTGGACACTCTTGGGGCTGAGAGGTTTGGTGAGGTTGGGTGAGCAAACGCAGACCCTTTCAACTAATACTGCGTGGTACCCATCGCATGGGTCCCAAATCTCAAGGTTCAAGGGCATCTTCCTACATCGAAAACATGCATGAGAAACCCAGAAGATGGTACACCGTGTGATGTGGAAAGGTTTCTAAAACGCACCTCATTTCTCATCTCCTTGTGCCCGGGTTCACTATTCCAGCCGCTTTACTAGCAATCTCCCTACTTGGAGCATCAGCACCTTTAACCTCCTGCTCCGTACAGGTTGCAATTTGTCCTGAGGGTGAACTGGAAGACGTGGAACCAATGAGAGACTAGCTCTTGGTGTTGGGACAGGCACAGGTCACTCTATTTTCCCATCAGGAAGAAGAATTAACCACAGGCTCAGCCTGCCCCCGGAACCAGAACAGGGCCTGAAGGCATCCTGCGCTTTTGCGGCCAGCTCCCTAAAAAGCGAGTTGTAAAATGGAGGTTCAGGGCACTGCAATTCACAAACCTGCAGAGTTATAAATGATAACTCTCGTCCACAAATATATTGAGGGAAGGCAAAGAAGAGGATTTGAAATCAAGGCAGAATTGCAGGAAACAGATTTCAGGAGGTAGATTCGAATCGCCTTTAAAGCATATGAAAAGCGGCAAAACGTTGACAATGATGCCCTTGGCCAAAAAGGGCGTATGCGTTTTTTCCTGAATATATTCAGGAAAAAACGCATACGCCCTTTTTGGCCAACCAAGCAACCTGGAAAGGCAAATCAGCGCTACAAAGATGTCTCGCTTCCCATCGGTCAAAAGGGCCATGCTGAAAAAAGTGTCAAAACCAGAAATGCAGGACAGGCCGTGGAGAAATGGGAGCCTTGCTACACTGATGGGCGGGATGTAAATTGTCAACAGCCACTCTGGAGAAGTGTACGGTGAGTCCTGAAACGTCTAAAAAGCAAAGCTTAGAGAGCATAGGGCACTTCCACTCATGGGGGTATAAATTGGGAAAATTAAAAATCAGCAAGACACAAGCACCCCAAAGTTTAGGGCTGCTCTGTTGACAAGGACCTCCACTTCATTCCACCTTCAATATCCCAGGAAAGAGAAAAATGGATAAAGAATTTGTGGTCCTTATGTACAATGGAATATCACTCAGCCGTGAAATCAATGTTATAAGGCTAGTAGCAGCATGATGAGTGGATTTAGGTACGACGACTCTAAGTGAAATAAGTCACACAGAAAAGGACACTTCTCATAAGGTATCACTTATAGAGGGAATGTAAAAACCGTTACACTTGAACTGAATTACAAAACAGAACAGAGTCACACATGCAGAAAACACACTATGGCTGCTTAACGGGAAAGGTGAGGTGGGGTGATACATAAAACAAGGGTTTCAAATTAGCTCAGATACCGTTCCATAAACCCAATATGTAATAGACAAGACCTACTCCTTGCTCAGAGAACTGGACTCAACACGCCCTATTCACTGCACAAGAATATATCTGACTAGTAATAATCTTAAAAGCTATGTATTGATATCTCTCTGTTAGTGTGTCAAGTGGGTGTAAAGCGGCATAAACACAGCAGTGAAAAGCAGCTAAACCCCATTATAAAAATAAATTACTTTGAAAAACCCATGAAACAAAGACAGTGAAAGAGAGTGAAATTCTTACACAATGCGTTCAGGGGCTGTGATGCAACCTGGATTGACCATATCTAGACCCACAGCTGGATGAGACATAAGGGTGGACACTGTTGCGGCTGAGAGGTTTGGTGAGGTTGGGTGAGCAAACGCAGACCCTTTAAAGTTATACTGCGTGGTACCCATCGCATGGGTCCCAAATCTCCAGGTTCAAGGGCATCTTCCTACATCGAAAACATGCATGAGAAACCCAGAAGATGGTACACCGTGTGATGGGGAAAGGTTTCTAAAACGCACCTCATTTCTCATCTCCTTGTGCCCGGGTTCGCCAATCCAGCCGCTTTACTAGCAATCTCCCTACTTGGAGCATCAGCACCTTTAACCTCCTGTTCCGTACAGGTTGCAATTTGTCCTGAGGATGAACGGGAAGACGTGGAACCAACGAGAGACTAGCTCTTGGTGTTGGGACAGGCAAAGGTCACTCTATTTTCCCATCAGGAATAAGAATTTACCACAGGCTCAGCCTGCCCCCCGGAACCAGAACAGGGCCTGAAGCCATCCTGCGCTTTTGCGGCCAGCTCCCAAAAAAGCGAGTTGTAAAATGGAGGTTCAGGGCACTGCAATTCACAAACCTGCAGAGTTATAAATGATAACTCTCGTCCACAAATATATTGAGGGAAGGCAAAGAAGAGGACTTGAAATCAAGGCAGAATTGCAGGAAACAGATTTCAGGAGGTAGATACGAATCGCCTTTAAAGCACATGAAAAGCGGCAAAACGTTGACAATGATGCCCTTGGCCCAAAAGGGCGTATGCGTTTTTTCCTGAATATATTCAGGAAAAAACGCATACGCCCTTTTTGGCCAACCAAGCAACCAGGAAAGGCAAATCAGCGCTACAAAGAAGTCTCGCTTCCCATCGGTCAAAAGGGCCATGCTGAAAAAAGTGTCAAAACCAGAAATGCAGGACAGGCCATGGAGAAATGGGAGCCTTGCTACACTGATGGGCAGGATGTAAATTGCCAAGAGCCACTCTGGAGAAGTGTCCGGTGAGTCCTGAAACATCTGAAAAACACAGCTTAGAGAGCATAGGGCACTTCCACTCATGGGGGTATAAATTGGGAAAATGAAAAATCAGCAAGACACAAGCACCCCAAAGTTTAGGGCTGCTCTGTTGACAATGACCTCCACTTCATTCCACTTTAAATATCCCAGGAAAGAGAAAAATGGATAAAGAAGTTGTGGTCCTTATGTACAATGGAATATCACTCAGCCATGAAATCAATGTTGTAAGGTTAGTAGCAGCATGATGAGTGGATTTAGTTACGACGATTCTAAGTGAAATAAGTCACACAGAAAAGGACACTTCTCATAAGGTATCACTGATAGAGGGAATGTAAAAACCGTTACACTTGAACTGAATTACAAAACAGAACAGAGTCACACATGCAGAAAACACACTATGGCTGCTTAACGGAAAAGGTGAGGTGGGGTGATACATAAAACAAGGGTATCAAATTAGCTCAGATACCGTTCCATAAACCCAATATGTAATAGACAAGACCTACTCCTTGCTCAGAGAAGTGGACACAACACGCCCTATTCACCGCACAAGAATATATCTGACTAATAATAATCGTAAAACCTATGTATTGATATCTCTCTGTTAGTGTGTCAAGTGGGTGTAAAGCGGCATAAACACAGCAGTGAAAAGCAGCTAAACCCCATTATAAAAATAAATTACTTTGAAACACCCATGAAACAAAGACAGTGAAAGAGAGAGAAATTCTTAGACAATACGTTCAGGGGCTGTGATGCAACCTGGATTGACCATATCTAGACCCACAGCTGGATGAGACATAAGGGTGGACACTCTTGGGGCTGAGAGGTTTGGTGAGGTTGGGTGAGCAAACGCAGACCCTTTAAAGTAATACTGCGTGGTACCCATCGCATGGGTCCCAAATCTCCAGGTTCAAGGGCATCTTCCTACATCGAAAACATGCATGAGAAACCCAGAAGATGGTACACCGTGTGATGGGGAAAGGTTTCTAAAAGTCACCTCATTTCTCATCTCCTTGTGCCCGGGTTCGCCATTCCAGCCGCTTTACTAGAAAGCTCCCTACTTGGAGCATCAGCACCTTTAACCTCCTGTTCCATACAGGTTGCAATCTGTCCTGAGGATAAACGGGAAGACGTGGAACCAACGAGAGACTATCTCTTGGTGTTGGGACAGGCACAGGTCACTCTATATTCCCATCAGAAAGAAGAATTAACCACAGGCTCAGCCTGCCCCCCGGAACCAGAACAGGGCCTGAAGCCATTCTGCGATTTTGTGGCCAGCTCCCTTAAAAACGAGTTGTAAAATGGAGGTTCAGGGCACTGCAATTCACAAACCTGCAGAGTTATAAATGATAACTCTCGTCCACAAATATATTGAGGGAAGGCCAAGAAGAGGATATGAAATCAAGGCAGAATTGCAGGAAACAGATTTCAGGAGGTAGATTCGAATCGCATTTAAAGCACATGAAAAGCGGCAAAACGTTGACAATGATGCCCTTGGCCAAAAAGGGCGTATGCGTTTTTTCCTGAATATATTCAGGAAAAAACGCATACGCCCTTTTTGGCCAACCAAGCAACCTGGAAAGGCAAATCAGCGCTACAAAGAAGTCTCGCTTCCCATCGGTCAAAAGGGCCATGCTGAAAAAAGTGTCAAAACCAGAAATGCAGGACAGGCCATGGAGAAATGGGAGCCTTGCTACACTGATGGGCGGGATGTAAATTGCCAACAGCCACTGTGGAGAAGTGTACGGTGAGTCCTGAAACATCTGAAAAACACAGCTTAGAGAGCATAGGGCACTTCCACTCATGGGGGTATAAATTGGGAAAATTAAAAATCAGCAAGACACAAGCACCCCAAAGTTTAGGGCTGCTCTGTTGACAAGGACCTCCACTTCATTCCACCTTCAATATCCCAGGAAAGAGAAAAATGGATAAAGAAGTTGTGGTCCTTATGTATAATGGAATATCACTCAGCCGTGAAATCAATGTCATAAGGCTAGTAGCAGCATGATGAGTGGATTTAGGTACGACGACTCTAAGTGAAATAAGTCACACAGAAAAGGACACTTCTCATAAGGTATCACTTATAGAGGGAATGTAAAAACCGTTACACTTGAACTGAATTACAAAACAGAACAGAGTCACACATGCAGAAAACACACTATGGCTGCTTAACGGGAAAGGTGAGGTGGGGTGATACATAAAACAAGGGTTTCAAATTAGCTCAGATACCGTTCCATAAACCCAATATGTAATAGACAAGACCTACTCCTTGCTCAGAGAACTGGACTCAACACGCCCTATTCACCGCACAAGAATATATCTGACTAGTAATAATCTTAAAAGCTATGTATTGATATCTCTCTGTTAGTGTGTCAAGTGGGTGTAAAGCGGCATAAACACAGCAGTGAAAAGCAGTTAAACCCCATTATAAAAATAAATTACTTTGAAAAACCCATGAAACAAAGACAGTGAAAGAGAGCGAAATTCTTACACAATGCGTTCAGGGGCTGTGATGCAACCTGGATTGACCATATCTAGACCCACAGCTGGATGAGACCTAAGGGTGGACACTGTTGCGGCTGAGAGGTTTGGTGAGGTTGGGTGAGAAAACGCAGCCCCTTTAAAGTAATACTGCGTGGTACCCATCGCATGGGTCCCAAATCTCCAGGTTCAAGGGCATCTTCCTACATCGAAAACATGCATGAGAAACCCAGAAGATGGTACACCGTGTGATGGGGAAAGGTTTCTAAAACGCACCTCATTTCTCATCTTCTTGTGCTCGGGCTCGCCATTCCAGCCACTTTACTAGCAATCTCCCTCCTTGGAGCATCATCACCTTTAACCTCCTGTTCCGTACAGGTTGCAATTTGTCCTGAGGATGAACTGGAAGACGTGGAACCAATGAGAGACTAGCTCTTGGTGTTGGGACAGGCACAGGTCACTCTATTTTCCCATCAGGAAGAAGAATTAACCACAGGCTCAGCCTGCCCCCGGAACCAGAACAGGGCCTGAAGGCATCCTGTGCTTTTGCGGCCAGCTCCCTAAAAAGCGAGTTGTAAAATGGAGGTTCAGGGCACTGCAATTCACAAACCTGCAGAGTTATAAATGATAACTCTCGTCCACAAATATATTGAGGGAAGGCAAAGAAGAGGATTTGAAATCAAGGCAGAATTGCAGGAAACAGATTTCAGGAGGTAGATTCGAATCGCCTTTAAAGCACATGAAAAGCGGCAAAACGTTGACAATGATGCCCTTGGCCAAAAAGGGCGTATGCGTTTTTTCCTGAATATATTCAGGAAAAAACGCATACGCCCTTTTTGGCCAACCAAGCAACCTGGAAAGGCAAATCAGCGCTACAAAGATGTCTCGCTTCCCATCGGTCAAAAGGGCCATGCTGAAAAAAGTCTCAAAACCAAAAATGCAGGACAGGCCATGGAGAAATGGGAGCCTTGCTACACTGATGGGCGGGATGTAAATTGTCAACAGCCACTCTGGAGAAGTGTACGGTGAGTCCTGAAACGTCTAAAAAGCAAAGCTTAGAGAGCATAGGGCACTTCCACTCATGGGGGTATAAATTGGGAAAATTAAAAATCAGCAAGACACAAGCACCCCAAAGTTTAGGGCTGCTCTGTTGACAAGGACCTCCACTTCATTCCACCTTCAATATCCCAGGAAAGAGAAAAATGGATAAAGAAGTTGTGGTCCTTATGTATAATGGAATATCACTCAGCCGTGAAATCAATGTCATAAGGCTAGTAGCAGCATGATGAGTGGATTTAGGTACGACGACTCTAAGTGAAATAAGTCACACAGAAAAGGACACTTCTCATAAGGTATCACTTATAGAGGGAATGTAAAAACCGTTACACTTGAACTGAATTACAAAACAGAACAGAGTCACACATGCAGAAAACACACTATGGCTGCTTAACGGGAAAGGTGAGGTGGGGTGATACATAAAACAAGGGTTTCAAATTAGCTCAGATACCGTTCCATAAACCCAATATGTAATAGACAAGACCTACTCCTTGCTCAGAGAACTGGACTCAACACGCCCTATTCACCGCACAAGAATATATCTGACTAGTAATAATCTTAAAAGCTATGTATTGATATCTCTCTGTTAGTGTGTCAAGTGGGTGTAAAGCGGCATAAACACAGCAGTGAAAAGCAGCTAAACCCCATTATAAAAATAAATTACTTTGAAAAACCCATGAAACAAAGACAGTGAAAGAGAGCGAAATTCTTACACAATGCGTTCAGGGGCTGTGATGCAACCTGGATTGACCATATCTAGACCCACAGCTGGATGAGACCTAAGGGTGGACACTGTTGCGGCTGAGAGGTTTGGTGAGGTTGGGTGAGCAAACGCAGACCCTTTAAAGTTATACTGCGTGGTACCCATCGCATGGGTCCCAAATCTCCAGGTTCAAGGGCATCTTCCTACATCGAAAACATGCATGAGAAACCCAGAAGATGGTACACCGTGTGATGGGGAAAGGTTTCTAAAACGCACCTCATTTCTCATCTCCTTGTGCCCGGGTTCGCCAATCTAGCCGCTTTACTAGCAATCTCCCTACTTGGAGCATCAGCACCTTTAACCTCCTGTTCCGTACAGGTTGCAATTTGTCCTGAGGATGAACGGGAAGACGTGGAACCAACGAGAGACTAGCTCTTGGTGTTGGGACAGGCAAAGGTCACTCTATTTTCCCATCAGGAATAAGAATTTACCACAGGCTCAGCCTGCCCCCCGGAACCAGAACAGGGCCTGAAGCCATCCTGCGCTTTTGCGGCCAGCTCCCAAAAACGCGAGGTGTAAAATCGAGCTTCATGGCACTGCAATTCACAAACCTGCAGAGTTATAAATGATAACTCTCGTCCACAAATATATTGAGGGAAGGCAAAGAAGAGGATTTGAAATCAAGGCAGAATTGCAGGAAACAGATTTCAGGAGGTATATTCGAATCGCCTTTAAAGCACATGAAAAGCGGCAAAACGTTGACAATGATGCCCTTGGCCAAAAAGGGCGTATGCGTTTTTTCCTGAATATATTCAGGAAAAAACGCATACGCCCTTTTTGGCCAACCAAGCAACCAGGAAAGGCAAATCAGCGCTACAAAGAAGTCTCGCTTCCCATCGGTCAAAAGGGCCATGCTGAAAAAAGTGTCAAAACCAGAAATGCAGGACAGGCCATGGAGAAATGGGAGCCTTGCTACACTGATGGGCGGGATGTAAATTGCCAAGAGCCACTCTGGAGAAGTGTCCGGTGAGTCCTGAAACATCTGAAAAACACAGCTTAGAGAGCATAGGGCACTTCCACTCATGGGGGTATAAATTGGGAAAATGAAAAATCAGCAAGACACAAGCACCCCAAAGTTTAGGGCTGCTCTGTTGACCAGGACCTCCACTTCATTCCACCTTCAATATCCCAGGAAAGAGAAAAATGGATAAAGAAGTGGTGGTCCTTATGTACAGTGGAATATCACTCAGCCATGAAATCAATGTCGTAAGGTTAGTAGCAGCATGATGAGTGGATTTAGGTACGACGATTCTAAGTGAAATAAGTCACACAGAAAAGGACACTTCTCATAAGGTATCACTGATAGAGGGAATGTAAAAACCGTTACACTTGAACTGAATTACAAAACAGAACAGAGTCACACATGCAGAAAACACACTATGGCTGCTTAACGGGAAATGTGAGGTGGGGTGATACATAAAACAAGGGTATCAAATTAGCTCAGATACCGTTCCATAAACCCAATATGTAATAGACAAGACCTACTCCTTGCTCAGAGAAGTGGACACAACACGCCCTATTCACCGCACAAGAATATATCTGACTAATAATAATCGTAAAACCTATGTATTGATATCTCTCTGTTAGTGTGTCAAGTGGGTGTAAAGCGGCATAAACACAGCAGTGAAAAGCAGCTAAACCCCATTATAAAAATAAATTACTTTGAAACACCCATGAAACAAAGACAGTGAAAGAGAGAGAAATTCTTAGACAATGCGTTCAGGGGCTGTGATGCAACCTGGATTGACCATATCTAGACGCACAGCTGGATGAGACATAAGGGTGGACACTCTTGGGGCTGAGACGTTTGGTGAGGTTGGGTGAGCAAACACAGACCCTTTAAAGTAATACTGCGTGGTACCCATCGCATGGGTCCCAAATCTCCAGGTTCAATGGCATCTTCCTACATCAAAAACATGCATGAGAAACCCAGAAGATGGTACACCGTGTGATGGGGAAAGGTTTCTAAAACGCACCTCATTTCTCATCTCCTTGTGCCTGGGTTCGCAATTCCAGCCACTTTACTAGCAAGCTCCCTACTTGGAGCATCAGCACCTTTAACCTCCTGTTCCATACAGGTTGCAATCTGTCCTGAGGATAAACGGGAAGACGTGGAACCAACGAGAGACTAGCTCTTGGTGTTGGGACAGGCACAGGTCACTCTATATTCCCATCAGAAAGAAGAATTAACCACAGGCTCATCCTGCCCCCCGGAACCAGAACAGGGCCTGAAGCCGTCCTGCCCTTTTGCGGCCAGCTACCAAAAAAGCGAGTTGTAAAATGGAGGTTCAGGGCACTGCAATTCACAAACCTGCAGAGTTATAAATGATAACTCTCGTCCACAAATATATTGAGGGAAGGCAAAGAAAAGGATTTGAAATCATGGCAGAATTGCAGGAAACAGATTTCAGGAGGTAGATACGAATCGCCTTTAAAGCACATGAAAAGCGGCAAAACGTTGACAATGATGCCCTTGGCCAAAAAGGGCGTATGCGTTTTTTCCTGAATATATTCAGGAAAAAACGCATACGCCCTTTTTGGCCAACCAAGCAACCTGGAAAGGCAAATCAGCGCTACAAAGAAGTCTCGCTTCCCATCGGTCAAAAGGGCCATGCTGAAAAAAGTGTAAACACCAGAAATGCAGGACAGGCCATGGAGAAATGGGAGCCTTGCTACACTGATGGGCGGGATGTAAATTGCCAAGAGCCACTCTGGAGAAGTGTCCGGTGAGTCCTGAAACATCTGAAAAACACAGCTTAGAGAGCATAGGGCACTTCCACTCATGGGGGTATAAATTGGGAAAATTAAAAATCAGCAAGACACAAGCACCCCAAAGTTTAGGGCTGCTCTGTTGACCAGGACCTCCACTTCATTCCACCTTAAATATCCCAGGAAAGAGAAAAATGGATAAAGAAGTTGTGGTCCTTATGTACAATGGAATATCACTCAGCCATGAAATCAATGTCGTAAGGTTAGTAGCAGCATGATGAGTGGATTTAGGTACGACGATTCTAAGTGAAATAAGTCACACAGAAAAGGACACTTCTCATAAGGTATCACTGATAGAGGGAATGTAAAAACCGTTACACTTGAACTGAATTACAAAACAGAACAGAGTCACACCTGCAGAAAACACACTATGGCTGTTTAACGGGAAAGGTGAGGTGGGGTGATACATAAAACAAGGGTTTCAAATTAGCTCAGATACCGTTCCATAAACCCAATATGTAATAGACAAGACCTACTCCTTGCTCAGAGAACTGGACTCAACACGCCCTATTCACCGCACAAGAATATATCTGACTACTAATAATCTTAAAACCTATGTATTGATATCTCTCTGTTAGTGTGTCAAGTGGGTGTAAAGCGGCATAAACACAGCAGTGAAAAGCAGCTAAACCCCATTATGAAAATAAATTACTTTGAAAAACCCATGAAACAAAGACAGTGAAAGAGAGAAATGCTTACACAATGCGTTCAAGGGCTGTGATGCAACCTGGATTGACCATATCTAGACCCACAGCTGGATGAGACCTAAGGGTGGACACTCTTGGGGCTGAGAGGTTTGGTGAGGTTGGGTGAGCAAACGCAGACCCTTTAAAGTAATACTGCGTGGTACCCATCGCATGGGTCCCAAATCTCCAGGTTCAAGGGCATCTTCCTACATCAAAAACATGCATGAGAAACCCAGAAGATGGTACACCGTGTGATGGGGATAGGTTTCTAAAACGCACCTCATTTCTCATCTCCTTGTGCCCGGGTTCGCCATCCCAGCCGCTTTACTAGCAATCTCCCTACTTGGAGCATCAGCACCTTTAACCTCCTGTTCCGTACAGGTTGCAATTTTTCCTGAGGATGAACGGGAAGACGGGGAACCAATGAGAGACTGGCTCTTGGTGTTGGGACAGGCACAGGTCACTCTATTTTCCCATCAGGAAGAAGAATTAACCACAGGCTCAGCCTGCCCCCCGGAACCAGAACAGGGTCTGAAGCCATCCTGCGCTTTTGCGGCCAGCTCCCAAAAACGCGAGGTGTAAAATCGAGCTTCATGGCACTGCAATTCACAAACCTGCAGAGTTATAAATGATAACTCTCGTCCACAAATATATTGAGGGAAGGCAAAGAAGAGGATTTGAAATCAAGGCAGAATTGCAGGAAACAGATTTCAGGAGGTATATTCGAATCGCCTTTAAAGCACATGAAAAGCGGCAAAACGTTGACAATGATGCCCTTGGCCAAAAAGGGCGTATGCGTTTTTTCCTGAATATATTCAGGAAAAAACGCATACGCCCATTTTGGCCAACCAAGCAACCTGGAAAGGCAAATCAGCGCTACAAAGAAGTCTCGCTTCCCATCGGTCAAAAGGGCCATGCTGAAAAAAGTGTCAAAACCAGAAATGCAGGACAGGCCATGGAGAAATGGGAGCCTTGCTACACTGATGGGCGGGATGTAAATTGCCAAGAGCCACTCTGGAGAAGTGTCCGGTGAGTCCTGAAACATCTGAAAAACACAGCTTAGAGAGCATAGGGCACTTCCACTCATGGGGGTATAAATTGGGAAAATTAAAAATCAGCAAGACACAAGCACCCCAAAGTTTAGGGCTGCTCTGTTGACCAGGACCTCCACTTCATTCCACCTTCAATATCCCAGGAAAGAGAAAAATGGATAAAGAAGTGGTGGTCCTTATGTACAATGGAATATCACTCAGCCATGAAATCAATGTCGTAAGGTTAGTAGCAGCATGATGAGTGGATTTAGGTACGACGATTCTAAGTGAAATAAGTCACACAGAAAAGGACACTTCTCATAAGGTATCACTGATAGAGGGAATGTAAAAACCGTTACACTTGAACTGAATTACAAAACAGAACAGAGTCACACATGCAGAAAACACACTATGGCTGCTTAACGGGAAATGTGAGGTGGGGTGATACATAAAACAAGGGTATCAAATTAGCTCAGATACCGTTCCATAAACCCAATATGTAATAGACAAGACCTACTCCTTGCTCAGAGAAGTGGACACAACACGCCCTATTCACCGCACAAGAATATATCTGACTAATAATAATCGTAAAACCTATGTATTGATATCTCTCTGTTAGTGTGTCAAGTGGGTGTAAAGCGGCATAAACACAGCAGTGAAAAGCAGCTAAACCCCATTATAAAAATAAATTACTTTGAAACACCCATGAAACAAAGACAGTGAAAGAGAGAGAAATTCTTAGACAATGCGTTCAGGGGCTGTGATGCAACCTGGATTGACCATATCTAGACGCACAGCTGGATGAGACATAAGGGTGGACACTCTTGGGGCTGAGACGTTTGGTGAGGTTGGGTGAGCAAACACAGACCCTTTAAAGTAATACTGCGTGGTACCCATCGCATGGGTCCCAAATCTCCAGGTTCAATGGCATCTTCCTACATCAAAAACATGCATGAGAAACCCAGAAGATGGTACACCGTGTGATGGGGAAAGGTTTCTAAAACGCACCTCATTTCTCATCTCCTTGTGCCTGGGTTCGCAATTCCAGCCACTTTACTAGCAAGCTCCCTACTTGGAGCATCAGCACCTTTAACCTCCTGTTCCATACAGGTTGCAATCTGTCCTGAGGATAAACGGGAAGACGTGGAACCAACGAGAGACTAGCTCTTGGTGTTGGGACAGGCACAGGTCACTCTATATTCCCATCAGAAAGAAGAATTAACCACAGGCTCATCCTGCCCCCCGGAACCAGAACAGGGCCTGAAGCCGTCCTGCCCTTTTGCGGCCAGCTACCAAAAAAGCGAGTTGTAAAATGGAGGTTCAGGGCACTGCAATTCACAAACCTGCAGAGTTATAAATGATAACTCTCGTCCACAAATATATTGAGGGAAGGCAAAGAAAAGGATTTGAAATCATGGCAGAATTGCAGGAAACAGATTTCAGGAGGTAGATACGAATCGCCTTTAAAGCACATGAAAAGCGGCAAAACGTTGACAATGATGCCCTTGGCCAAAAAGGGCGTATGCGTTTTTTCCTGAATATATTCAGGAAAAAACGCATACGCCCTTTTTGGCCAACCAAGCAACCTGGAAAGGCAAATCAGCGCTACAAAGAAGTCTCGCTTCCCATCGGTCAAAAGGGCCATGCTGAAAAAAGTGTAAACACCAGAAATGCAGGACAGGCCATGGAGAAATGGGAGCCTTGCTACACTGATGGGCGGGATGTAAATTGCCAAGAGCCACTCTGGAGAAGTGTCCGGTGAGTCCTGAAACATCTGAAAAACACAGCTTAGAGAGCATAGGGCACTTCCACTCATGGGGGTATAAATTGGGAAAATTAAAAATCAGCAAGACACAAGCACCCCAAAGTTTAGGGCTGCTCTGTTGACCAGGACCTCCACTTCATTCCACCTTAAATATCCCAGGAAAGAGAAAAATGGATAAAGAAGTGGTGGTCCTTATGTACAATGGAATATCACTCAGCCATGAAATCAATGTCGTAAGGTTAGTAGCAGCATGATGAGTGGATTTAGGTACGACGATTCTAAGTGAAATAAGTCACACAGAAAAGGACACTTCTCATAAGGTATCACTGATAGAGGGAATGTAAAAACCGTTACACTTGAACTGAATTACAAAACAGAACAGAGTCACACCTGCAGAAAACACACTATGGCTGTTTAACGGGAAAGGTGAGGTGGGGTGATACATAAAACAAGGGTTTCAAATTAGCTCAGATACCGTTCCATAAACCCAATATGTAATAGACAAGACCTACTCCTTGCTCAGAGAACTGGACTCAACACGCCCTATTCACCGCACAAGAATATATCTGACTACTAATAATCTTAAAACCTATGTATTGATATCTCTCTGTTAGTGTGTCAAGTGGGTGTAAAGCGGCATAAACACAGCAGTGAAAAGCAGCTAAACCCCATTATGAAAATAAATTACTTTGAAAAACCCATGAAACAAAGACAGTGAAAGAGAGAAATGCTTACACAATGCGTTCAAGGGCTGTGATGCAACCTGGATTGACCATATCTAGACCCACAGCTGGATGAGACCTAAGGGTGGACACTCTTGGGGCTGAGAGGTTTGGTGAGGTTGGGTGAGCAAACGCAGACCCTTTAAAGTAATACTGCGTGGTACCCATCGCATGGGTCCCAAATCTCCAGGTTCAAGGGCATCTTCCTACATCAAAAACATGCATGAGAAACCCAGAAGATGGTACACCGTGTGATGGGGATAGGTTTCTAAAACGCACCTCATTTCTCATCTCCTTGTGCCCGGGTTCGCCATCCCAGCCGCTTTACTAGCAATCTCCCTACTTGGAGCATCAGCACCTTTAACCTCCTGTTCCGTACAGGTTGCAATTTTTCCTGAGGATGAACGGGAAGACGGGGAACCAATGAGAGACTGGCTCTTGGTGTTGGGACAGGCACAGGTCACTCTATTTTCCCATCAGGAAGAAGAATTAACCACAGGCTCAGCCTGCCCCCCGGAACCAGAACAGGGCCTGAAGCCATCCTGCGCTTTTGCGGCCAGCTCCCAAAAACGCGAGGTGTAAAATCGAGCTTCATGGCACTGCAATTCACAAACCTGCAGAGTTATAAATGATAACTCTCGTCCACAAATATATTGAGGGAAGGCAAAGAAGAGGATTTGAAATCAAGGCAGAATTGCAGGAAACAGATTTCAGGAGGTATATTCGAATCGCCTTTAAAGCACATGAAAAGCGGCAAAACGTTGACAATGATGCCCTTGGCCAAAAAGGGCGTATGCGTTTTTTCCTGAATATATTCAGGAAAAAACGCATACGCCCATTTTGGCCAACCAAGCAACCTGGAAAGGCAAATCAGCGCTACAAAGAAGTCTCGCTTCCCATCGGTCAAAAGGGCCATGCTGAAAAAAGTGTCAAAACCAGAAATGCAGGACAGGCCATGGAGAAATGGGAGCCTTGCTACACTGATGGGCGGGATGTAAATTGCCAAGAGCCACTCTGGAGAAGTGTCCGGTGAGTCCTGAAACATCTGAAAAACACAGCTTAGAGAGCATAGGGCACTTCCACTCATGGGGGTATAAATTGGGAAAATTAAAAATCAGCAAGACACAAGCACCCCAAAGTTTAGGGCTGCTCTGTTGACCAGGACCTCCACTTCATTCCACCTTCAATATCCCAGGAAAGAGAAAAATGGATAAAGAAGTGGTGGTCCTTATGTACAATGGAATATCACTCAGCCATGAAATCAATGTCGTAAGGTTAGTAGCAGCATGATGAGTGGATTTAGGTACGACGATTCTAAGTGAAATAAGTCACACAGAAAAGGACACTTCTCATAAGGTATCACTGATAGAGGGAATGTAAAAACCGTTACACTTGAACTGAATTACAAAACAGAACAGAGTCACACATGCAGAAAACACACTATGGCTGCTTAACGGGAAATGTGAGGTGGGGTGATACATAAAACAAGGGTATCAAATTAGCTCAGATACCGTTCCATAAACCCAATATGTAATAGACAAGACCTACTCCTTGCTCAGAGAAGTGGACACAACACGCCCTATTCACCGCACAAGAATATATCTGACTAATAATAATCGTAAAACCTATGTATTGATATCTCTCTGTTAGTGTGTCAAGTGGGTGTAAAGCGGCATAAACACAGCAGTGAAAAGCAGCTAAACCCCATTATAAAAATAAATTACTTTGAAACACCCATGAAACAAAGACAGTGAAAGAGAGAGAAATTCTTAGACAATGCGTTCAGGGGCTGTGATGCAACCTGGATTGACCATATCTAGACGCACAGCTGGATGAGACATAAGGGTGGACACTCTTGGGGCTGAGACGTTTGGTGAGGTTGGGTGAGCAAACACAGACCCTTTAAAGTAATACTGCGTGGTACCCATCGCATGGGTCCCAAATCTCCAGGTTCAATGGCATCTTCCTACATCAAAAACATGCATGAGAAACCCAGAAGATGGTACACCGTGTGATGGGGAAAGGTTTCTAAAACGCACCTCATTTCTCATCTCCTTGTGCCTGGGTTCGCAATTCCAGCCACTTTACTAGCAAGCTCCCTACTTGGAGCATCAGCACCTTTAACCTCCTGTTCCATACAGGTTGCAATCTGTCCTGAGGATAAACGGGAAGACGTGGAACCAACGAGAGACTAGCTCTTGGTGTTGGGACAGGCACAGGTCACTCTATATTCCCATCAGAAAGAAGAATTAACCACAGGCTCATCCTGCCCCCCGGAACCAGAACAGGGCCTGAAGCCGTCCTGCCCTTTTGCGGCCAGCTACCAAAAAAGCGAGTTGTAAAATGGAGGTTCAGGGCACTGCAATTCACAAACCTGCAGAGTTATAAATGATAACTCTCGTCCACAAATATATTGAGGGAAGGCAAAGAAAAGGATTTGAAATCATGGCAGAATTGCAGGAAACAGATTTCAGGAGGTAGATACGAATCGCCTTTAAAGCACATGAAAAGCGGCAAAACGTTGACAATGATGCCCTTGGCCAAAAAGGGCGTATGCGTTTTTTCCTGAATATATTCAGGAAAAAACGCATACGCCCTTTTTGGCCAACCAAGCAACCTGGAAAGGCAAATCAGCGCTACAAAGAAGTCTCGCTTCCCATCGGTCAAAAGGGCCATGCTGAAAAAAGTGTAAACACCAGAAATGCAGGACAGGCCATGGAGAAATGGGAGCCTTGCTACACTGATGGGCGGGATGTAAATTGCCAAGAGCCACTCTGGAGAAGTGTCCGGTGAGTCCTGAAACATCTGAAAAACACAGCTTAGAGAGCATAGGGCACTTCCACTCATGGGGGTATAAATTGGGAAAATTAAAAATCAGCAAGACACAAGCACCCCAAAGTTTAGGGCTGCTCTGTTGACCAGGACCTCCACTTCATTCCACCTTAAATATCCCAGGAAAGAGAAAAATGGATAAAGAAGTGGTGGTCCTTATGTACAATGGAATATCACTCAGCCATGAAATCAATGTCGTAAGGTTAGTAGCAGCATGATGAGTGGATTTAGGTACGACGATTCTAAGTGAAATAAGTCACACAGAAAAGGACACTTCTCATAAGGTATCACTGATAGAGGGAATGTAAAAACCGTTACACTTGAACTGAATTACAAAACAGAACAGAGTCACACCTGCAGAAAACACACTATGGCTGTTTAACGGGAAAGGTGAGGTGGGGTGATACATAAAACAAGGGTTTCAAATTAGCTCAGATACCGTTCCATAAACCCAATATGTAATAGACAAGACCTACTCCTTGCTCAGAGAACTGGACTCAACACGCCCTATTCACCGCACAAGAATATATCTGACTACTAATAATCTTAAAACCTATGTATTGATATCTCTCTGTTAGTGTGTCAAGTGGGTGTAAAGCGGCATAAACACAGCAGTGAAAAGCAGCTAAACCCCATTATGAAAATAAATTACTTTGAAAAACCCATGAAACAAAGACAGTGAAAGAGAGAAATGCTTACACAATGCGTTCAAGGGCTGTGATGCAACCTGGATTGACCATATCTAGACCCACAGCTGGATGAGACCTAAGGGTGGACACTCTTGGGGCTGAGAGGTTTGGTGAGGTTGGGTGAGCAAACGCAGACCCTTTAAAGTAATACTGCGTGGTACCCATCGCATGGGTCCCAAATCTCCAGGTTCAAGGGCATCTTCCTACATCAAAAACATGCATGAGAAACCCAGAAGATGGTACACCGTGTGATGGGGATAGGTTTCTAAAACGCACCTCATTTCTCATCTCCTTGTGCCCGGGTTCGCCATCCCAGCCGCTTTACTAGCAATCTCCCTACTTGGAGCATCAGCACCTTTAACCTCCTGTTCCGTACAGGTTGCAATTTTTCCTGAGGATGAACGGGAAGACGGGGAACCAATGAGAGACTGGCTCTTGGTGTTGGGACAGGCACAGGTCACTCTATTTTCCCATCAGGAAGAAGAATTAACCACAGGCTCAGCCTGCCCCCCGGAACCAGAACAGGGCCTGAAGCCATCCTGCGCTTTTGCGGCCAGCTCCCAAAAACGCGAGGTGTAAAATCGAGCTTCATGGCACTGCAATTCACAAACCTGCAGAGTTATAAATGATAACTCTCGTCCACAAATATATTGAGGGAAGGCAAAGAAGAGGATTTGAAATCAAGGCAGAATTGCAGGAAACAGATTTCAGGAGGTATATTCGAATCGCCTTTAAAGCACATGAAAAGCGGCAAAACGTTGACAATGATGCCCTTGGCCAAAAAGGGCGTATGCGTTTTTTCCTGAATATATTCAGGAAAAAACGCATACGCCCATTTTGGCCAACCAAGCAACCTGGAAAGGCAAATCAGCGCTACAAAGAAGTCTCGCTTCCCATCGGTCAAAAGGGCCATGCTGAAAAAAGTGTCAAAACCAGAAATGCAGGACAGGCCATGGAGAAATGGGAGCCTTGCTACACTGATGGGCGGGATGTAAATTGCCAAGAGCCACTCTGGAGAAGTGTCCGGTGAGTCCTGAAACATCTGAAAAACACAGCTTAGAGAGCATAGGGCACTTCCACTCATGGGGGTATAAATTGGGAAAATTAAAAATCAGCAAGACACAAGCACCCCAAAGTTTAGGGCTGCTCTGTTGACCAGGACCTCCACTTCATTCCACCTTCAATATCCCAGGAAAGAGAAAAATGGATAAAGAAGTGGTGGTCCTTATGTACAATGGAATATCACTCAGCCATGAAATCAATGTCGTAAGGTTAGTAGCAGCATGATGAGTGGATTTAGGTACGACGATTCTAAGTGAAATAAGTCACACAGAAAAGGACACTTCTCATAAGGTATCACTGATAGAGGGAATGTAAAAACCGTTACACTTGAACTGAATTACAAAACAGAACAGAGTCACACATGCAGAAAACACACTATGGCTGCTTAACGGGAAATGTGAGGTGGGGTGATACATAAAACAAGGGTATCAAATTAGCTCAGATACCGTTCCATAAACCCAATATGTAATAGACAAGACCTACTCCTTGCTCAGAGAAGTGGACACAACACGCCCTATTCACCGCACAAGAATATATCTGACTAATAATAATCGTAAAACCTATGTATTGATATCTCTCTGTTAGTGTGTCAAGTGGGTGTAAAGCGGCATAAACACAGCAGTGAAAAGCAGCTAAACCCCATTATAAAAATAAATTACTTTGAAACACCCATGAAACAAAGACAGTGAAAGAGAGAGAAATTCTTAGACAATGCGTTCAGGGGCTGTGATGCAACCTGGATTGACCATATCTAGACGCACAGCTGGATGAGACATAAGGGTGGACACTCTTGGGGCTGAGACGTTTGGTGAGGTTGGGTGAGCAAACACAGACCCTTTAAAGTAATACTGCGTGGTACCCATCGCATGGGTCCCAAATCTCCAGGTTCAATGGCATCTTCCTACATCAAAAACATGCATGAGAAACCCAGAAGATGGTACACCGTGTGATGGGGAAAGGTTTCTAAAACGCACCTCATTTCTCATCTCCTTGTGCCTGGGTTCGCAATTCCAGCCACTTTACTAGCAAGCTCCCTACTTGGAGCATCAGCACCTTTAACCTCCTGTTCCATACAGGTTGCAATCTGTCCTGAGGATAAACGGGAAGACGTGGAACCAACGAGAGACTAGCTCTTGGTGTTGGGACAGGCACAGGTCACTCTATATTCCCATCAGAAAGAAGAATTAACCACAGGCTCATCCTGCCCCCCGGAACCAGAACAGGGCCTGAAGCCGTCCTGCCCTTTTGCGGCCAGCTACCAAAAAAGCGAGTTGTAAAATGGAGGTTCAGGGCACTGCAATTCACAAACCTGCAGAGTTATAAATGATAACTCTCGTCCACAAATATATTGAGGGAAGGCAAAGAAAAGGATTTGAAATCATGGCAGAATTGCAGGAAACAGATTTCAGGAGGTAGATACGAATCGCCTTTAAAGCACATGAAAAGCGGCAAAACGTTGACAATGATGCCCTTGGCCAAAAAGGGCGTATGCGTTTTTTCCTGAATATATTCAGGAAAAAACGCATACGCCCTTTTTGGCCAACCAAGCAACCTGGAAAGGCAAATCAGCGCTACAAAGAAGTCTCGCTTCCCATCGGTCAAAAGGGCCATGCTGAAAAAAGTGTAAACACCAGAAATGCAGGACAGGCCATGGAGAAATGGGAGCCTTGCTACACTGATGGGCGGGATGTAAATTGCCAAGAGCCACTCTGGAGAAGTGTCCGGTGAGTCCTGAAACATCTGAAAAACACAGCTTAGAGAGCATAGGGCACTTCCACTCATGGGGGTATAAATTGGGAAAATTAAAAATCAGCAAGACACAAGCACCCCAAAGTTTAGGGCTGCTCTGTTGACCAGGACCTCCACTTCATTCCACCTTAAATATCCCAGGAAAGAGAAAAATGGATAAAGAAGTGGTGGTCCTTATGTACAATGGAATATCACTCAGCCATGAAATCAATGTCGTAAGGTTAGTAGCAGCATGATGAGTGGATTTAGGTACGACGATTCTAAGTGAAATAAGTCACACAGAAAAGGACACTTCTCATAAGGTATCACTGATAGAGGGAATGTAAAAACCGTTACACTTGAACTGAATTACAAAACAGAACAGAGTCACACCTGCAGAAAACACACTATGGCTGTTTAACGGGAAAGGTGAGGTGGGGTGATACATAAAACAAGGGTTTCAAATTAGCTCAGATACCGTTCCATAAACCCAATATGTAATAGACAAGACCTACTCCTTGCTCAGAGAACTGGACTCAACACGCCCTATTCACCGCACAAGAATATATCTGACTACTAATAATCTTAAAACCTATGTATTGATATCTCTCTGTTAGTGTGTCAAGTGGGTGTAAAGCGGCATAAACACAGCAGTGAAAAGCAGCTAAACCCCATTATGAAAATAAATTACTTTGAAAAACCCATGAAACAAAGACAGTGAAAGAGAGAAATGCTTACACAATGCGTTCAAGGGCTGTGATGCAACCTGGATTGACCATATCTAGACCCACAGCTGGATGAGACCTAAGGGTGGACACTCTTGGGGCTGAGAGGTTTGGTGAGGTTGGGTGAGCAAACGCAGACCCTTTAAAGTAATACTGCGTGGTACCCATCGCATGGGTCCCAAATCTCCAGGTTCAAGGGCATCTTCCTACATCAAAAACATGCATGAGAAACCCAGAAGATGGTACACCGTGTGATGGGGATAGGTTTCTAAAACGCACCTCATTTCTCATCTCCTTGTGCCCGGGTTCGCCATCCCAGCCGCTTTACTAGCAATCTCCCTACTTGGAGCATCAGCACCTTTAACCTCCTGTTCCGTACAGGTTGCAATTTTTCCTGAGGATGAACGGGAAGACGGGGAACCAATGAGAGACTGGCTCTTGGTGTTGGGACAGGCACAGGTCACTCTATTTTCCCATCAGGAAGAAGAATTAACCACAGGCTCAGCCTGCCCCCCGGAACCAGAACAGGGCCTGAAGCCATCCTGCGCTTTTGCGGCCAGCTCCCAAAAACGCGAGGTGTAAAATCGAGCTTCATGGCACTGCAATTCACAAACCTGCAGAGTTATAAATGATAACTCTCGTCCACAAATATATTGAGGGAAGGCAAAGAAGAGGATTTGAAATCAAGGCAGAATTGCAGGAAACAGATTTCAGGAGGTATATTCGAATCGCCTTTAAAGCACATGAAAAGCGGCAAAACGTTGACAATGATGCCCTTGGCCAAAAAGGGCGTATGCGTTTTTTCCTGAATATATTCAGGAAAAAACGCATACGCCCATTTTGGCCAACCAAGCAACCTGGAAAGGCAAATCAGCGCTACAAAGAAGTCTCGCTTCCCATCGGTCAAAAGGGCCATACTGAAAAAAGTGTCAAAACCAGAAATGCAGGACAGGCCATGGAGAAATGGGAGCCTTGCTACACTGATGGGCGGGATGTAAATTGCCAAGAGCCACTCTGGAGAAGTGTCCGGTGAGTCCTGAAACATCTGAAAAACACAGCTTAGAGAGCATAGGGCACTTCCACTCATGGGGGTATAAATTGGGAAAATTAAAAATCAGCAAGACACAAGCACCCCAAAGTTTAGGGCTGCTCTGTTGACCAGGACCTCCACTTCATTCCACCTTCAATATCCCAGGAAAGAGAAAAATGGATAAAGAAGTGGTGGTCCTTATGTACAGTGGAATATCACTCAGCCATGAAATCAATGTCGTAAGGTTAGTAGCAGCATGATGAGTGGATTTAGGTACGACGATTCTAAGTGAAATAAGTCACACAGAAAAGGACACTTCTCATAAGGTATCACTGATAGAGGGAATGTAAAAACCGTTACACTTGAACTGAATTACAAAACAGAACAGAGTCACACATGCAGAAAACACACTATGGCTGCTTAACGGGAAATGTGAGGTGGGGTGATACATAAAACAAGGGTATCAAATTAGCTCAGATACCGTTCCATAAACCCAATATGTAATAGACAAGACCTACTCCTTGCTCAGAGAAGTGGACACAACACGCCCTATTCACCGCACAAGAATATATCTGACTAATAATAATCGTAAAACCTATGTATTGATATCTCTCTGTTAGTGTGTCAAGTGGGTGTAAAGCGGCATAAACACAGCAGTGAAAAGCAGCTAAACCCCATTATAAAAATAAATTACTTTGAAACACCCATGAAACAAAGACAGTGAAAGAGAGAGAAATTCTTAGACAATGCGTTCAGGGGCTGTGATGCAACCTGGATTGACCATATCTAGACGCACAGCTGGATGAGACATAAGGGTGGACACTCTTGGGGCTGAGACGTTTGGTGAGGTTGGGTGAGCAAACACAGACCCTTTAAAGTAATACTGCGTGGTACCCATCGCATGGGTCCCAAATCTCCAGGTTCAATGGCATCTTCCTACATCAAAAACATGCATGAGAAACCCAGAAGATGGTACACCGTGTGATGGGGAAAGGTTTCTAAAACGCACCTCATTTCTCATCTCCTTGTGCCTGGGTTCGCAATTCCAGCCACTTTACTAGCAAGCTCCCTACTTGGAGCATCAGCACCTTTAACCTCCTGTTCCATACAGGTTGCAATCTGTCCTGAGGATAAACGGGAAGACGTGGAACCAACGAGAGACTAGCTCTTGGTGTTGGGACAGGCACAGGTCACTCTATATTCCCATCAGAAAGAAGAATTAACCACAGGCTCATCCTGCCCCCCGGAACCAGAACAGGGCCTGAAGCCGTCCTGCCCTTTTGCGGCCAGCTACCAAAAAAGCGAGTTGTAAAATGGAGGTTCAGGGCACTGCAATTCACAAACCTGCAGAGTTATAAATGATAACTCTCGTCCACAAATATATTGAGGGAAGGCAAAGAAAAGGATTTGAAATCATGGCAGAATTGCAGGAAACAGATTTCAGGAGGTAGATACGAATCGCCTTTAAAGCACATGAAAAGCGGCAAAACGTTGACAATGATGCCCTTGGCCAAAAAGGGCGTATGCGTTTTTTCCTGAATATATTCAGGAAAAAACGCATACGCCCTTTTTGGCCAACCAAGCAACCTGGAAAGGCAAATCAGCGCTACAAAGAAGTCTCGCTTCCCATCGGTCAAAAGGGCCATGCTGAAAAAAGTGTAAACACCAGAAATGCAGGACAGGCCATGGAGAAATGGGAGCCTTGCTACACTGATGGGCGGGATGTAAATTGCCAAGAGCCACTCTGGAGAAGTGTCCGGTGAGTCCTGAAACATCTGAAAAACACAGCTTAGAGAGCATAGGGCACTTCCACTCATGGGGGTATAAATTGGGAAAATTAAAAATCAGCAAGACACAAGCACCCCAAAGTTTAGGGCTGCTCTGTTGACCAGGACCTCCACTTCATTCCACCTTAAATATCCCAGGAAAGAGAAAAATGGATAAAGAAGTGGTGGTCCTTATGTACAATGGAATATCACTCAGCCATGAAATCAATGTCGTAAGGTTAGTAGCAGCATGATGAGTGGATTTAGGTACGACGATTCTAAGTGAAATAAGTCACACAGAAAAGGACACTTCTCATAAGGTATCACTGATAGAGGGAATGTAAAAACCGTTACACTTGAACTGAATTACAAAACAGAACAGAGTCACACCTGCAGAAAACACACTATGGCTGTTTAACGGGAAAGGTGAGGTGGGGTGATACATAAAACAAGGGTTTCAAATTAGCTCAGATACCGTTCCATAAACCCAATATGTAATAGACAAGACCTACTCCTTGCTCAGAGAACTGGACTCAACACGCCCTATTCACCGCACAAGAATATATCTGACTACTAATAATCTTAAAACCTATGTATTGATATCTCTCTGTTAGTGTGTCAAGTGGGTGTAAAGCGGCATAAACACAGCAGTGAAAAGCAGCTAAACCCCATTATGAAAATAAATTACTTTGAAAAACCCATGAAACAAAGACAGTGAAAGAGAGAAATGCTTACACAATGCGTTCAAGGGCTGTGATGCAACCTGGATTGACCATATCTAGACCCACAGCTGGATGAGACCTAAGGGTGGACACTCTTGGGGCTGAGAGGTTTGGTGAGGTTGGGTGAGCAAACGCAGACCCTTTAAAGTAATACTGCGTGGTACCCATCGCATGGGTCCCAAATCTCCAGGTTCAAGGGCATCTTCCTACATCAAAAACATGCATGAGAAACCCAGAAGATGGTACACCGTGTGATGGGGATAGGTTTCTAAAACGCACCTCATTTCTCATCTCCTTGTGCCCGGGTTCGCCATCCCAGCCGCTTTACTAGCAATCTCCCTACTTGGAGCATCAGCACCTTTAACCTCCTGTTCCGTACAGGTTGCAATTTTTCCTGAGGATGAACGGGAAGACGGGGAACCAATGAGAGACTGGCTCTTGGTGTTGGGACAGGCACAGGTCACTCTATTTTCCCATCAGGAAGAAGAATTAACCACAGGCTCAGCCTGCCCCCCGGAACCAGAACAGGGCCTGAAGCCATCCTGCGCTTTTGCGGCCAGCTCCCAAAAACGCGAGGTGTAAAATCGAGCTTCATGGCACTGCAATTCACAAACCTGCAGAGTTATAAATGATAACTCTCGTCCACAAATATATTGAGGGAAGGCAAAGAAGAGGATTTGAAATCAAGGCAGAATTGCAGGAAACAGATTTCAGGAGGTAGATTCGAATCGCCTTTAAAGCACATGAAAAGCGGCAAAACGTTGACAATGATGCCCTTGGCCAAAAAGGGCGTATGCGTTTTTTCCTGAATATATTCAGGAAAAAACGCATACGCCCATTTTGGCCAACCAAGCAACCTGGAAAGGCAAATCAGCGCTACAAAGAAGTCTCGCTTCCCATCGGTCAAAAGGGCCATGCTGAAAAAAGTGTCAAAACCAGAAATGCAGGACAGGCCATGGAGAAATGGGAGCCTTGCTACACTGATGGGCGGGATGTAAATTGCCAAGAGCCACTCTGGAGAAGTGTCCGGTGAGTCCTGAAACATCTGAAAAACACAGCTTAGAGAGCATAGGGCACTTCCACTCATGGGGGTATAAATTGGGAAAATTAAAAATCAGCAAGACACAAGCACCCCAAAGTTTAGGGCTGCTCTGTTGACCAGGACCTCCACTTCATTCCACCTTCAATATCCCAGGAAAGAGAAAAATGGATAAAGAAGTGGTGGTCCTTATGTACAGTGGAATATCACTCAGCCATGAAATCAATGTCGTAAGGTTAGTAGCAGCATGATGAGTGGATTTAGGTACGACGATTCTAAGTGAAATAAGTCACACAGAAAAGGACACTTCTCATAAGGTATCACTGATAGAGGGAATGTAAAAACCGTTACACTTGAACTGAATTACAAAACAGAACAGAGTCACACATGCAGAAAACACACTATGGCTGCTTAACGGGAAATGTGAGGTGGGGTGATACATAAAACAAGGGTATCAAATTAGCTCAGATACCGTTCCATAAACCCAATATGTAATAGACAAGACCTACTCCTTGCTCAGAGAAGTGGACACAACACGCCCTATTCACCGCACAAGAATATATCTGACTAATAATAATCGTAAAACCTATGTATTGATATCTCTCTGTTAGTGTGTCAAGTGGGTGTAAAGCGGCATAAACACAGCAGTGAAAAGCAGCTAAACCCCATTATAAAAATAAATTACTTTGAAACACCCATGAAACAAAGACAGTGAAAGAGAGAGAAATTCTTAGACAATGCGTTCAGGGGCTGTGATGCAACCTGGATTGACCATATCTAGACGCACAGCTGGATGAGACATAAGGGTGGACACTCTTGGGGCTGAGACGTTTGGTGAGGTTGGGTGAGCAAACACAGACCCTTTAAAGTAATACTGCGTGGTACCCATCGCATGGGTCCCAAATCTCCAGGTTCAATGGCATCTTCCTACATCAAAAACATGCATGAGAAACCCAGAAGATGGTACACCGTGTGATGGGGAAAGGTTTCTAAAACGCACCTCATTTCTCATCTCCTTGTGCCTGGGTTCGCAATTCCAGCCACTTTACTAGCAAGCTCCCTACTTGGAGCATCAGCACCTTTAACCTCCTGTTCCATACAGGTTGCAATCTGTCCTGAGGATAAACGGGAAGACGTGGAACCAACGAGAGACTAGCTCTTGGTGTTGGGACAGGCACAGGTCACTCTATATTCCCATCAGAAAGAAGAATTAACCACAGGCTCATCCTGCCCCCCGGAACCAGAACAGGGCCTGAAGCCGTCCTGCCCTTTTGCAGCCAGCTACCAAAAAAGCGAGTTGTAAAATGGAGGTTCAGGGCACTGCAATTCACAAACCTGCAGAGTTATAAATGATAACTCTCGTCCACAAATATATTGAGGGAAGGCAAAGAAAAGGATTTGAAATCATGGCAGAATTGCAGGAAACAGATTTCAGGAGGTAGATACGAATCGCCTTTAAAGCACATGAAAAGCGGCAAAACGTTGACAATGATGCCCTTGGCCAAAAAGGGCGTATGCGTTTTTTCCTGAATATATTCAGGAAAAAACGCATACGCCCTTTTTGGCCAACCAAGCAACCTGGAAAGGCAAATCAGCGCTACAAAGAAGTCTCGCTTCCCATCGGTCAAAAGGGCCATGCTGAAAAAAGTGTAAACACCAGAAATGCAGGACAGGCCATGGAGAAATGGGAGCCTTGCTACACTGATGGGCGGGATGTAAATTGCCAAGAGCCACTCTGGAGAAGTGTCCGGTGAGTCCTGAAACATCTGAAAAACACAGCTTAGAGAGCATAGGGCACTTCCACTCATGGGGGTATAAATTGGGAAAATTAAAAATCAGCAAGACACAAGCACCCCAAAGTTTAGGGCTGCTCTGTTGACCAGGACCTCCACTTCATTCCACCTTCAATATCCCAGGAAAGAGAAAAATGGATAAAGAAGTGGTGGTCCTTATGTACAATGGAATATCACTCAGCCATGAAATCAATGTCGTAAGGTTAGTAGCAGCATGATGAGTGGATTTAGGTACGACGATTCTAAGTGAAATAAGTGACACAGAAAAGGACACTTCTCATAAGGTATCACTGATAGAGGGAATGTAAAAACCGTTACACTTGAACTGAATTACAAAACAGAACAGAGTCACACCTGCAGAAAACACACTATGGCTGTTTAACGGGAAAGGTGAGGTGGGGTGATACATAAAACAAGGGTTTCAAATTAGCTCAGATACCGTTCCATAAACCCAATATGTAATAGACAAGACCTACTCCTTGCTCAGAGAACTGGACTCAACACGCCCTATTCACCGCACAAGAATATATCTGACTACTAATAATCTTAAAACCTATGTATTGATATCTCTCTGTTAGTGTGTCAAGTGGGTGTAAAGCGGCATAAACACAGCAGTGAAAAGCAGCTAAACCCCATTATGAAAATAAATTACTTTGAAAAACCCATGAAACAAAGACAGTGAAAGAGAGAAATGCTTACACAATGCGTTCAAGGGCTGTGATGCAACCTGGATTGACCATATCTAGACCCACAGCTGGATGAGACCTAAGGGTGGACACTCTTGGGGCTGAGAGGTTTGGTGAGGTTGGGTGAGCAAACGCAGACCCTTTAAAGTAATACTGCGTGGTACCCATCGCATGGGTCCCAAATCTCCAGGTTCAAGGGCATCTTCCTACATCAAAAACATGCATGAGAAACCCAGAAGATGGTACACCGTGTGATGGGGATAGGTTTCTAAAACGCACCTCATTTCTCATCTCCTTGTGCCCGGGTTCGCCATCCCAGCCGCTTTACTAGCAATCTCCCTACTTGGAGCATCAGCACCTTTAACCTCCTGTTCCGTACAGGTTGCAATTTTTCCTGAGGATGAACGGGAAGACGGGGAACCAATGAGAGACTGGCTCTTGGTGTTGGGACAGGCACAGGTCACTCTATTTTCCCATCAGGAAGAAGAATTAACCACAGGCTCAGCCTGCCCCCCGGAACCAGAACAGGGCCTGAAGCCATCCTGCGCTTTTGCGGCCAGCTCCCAAAAACGCGAGGTGTAAAATCGAGCTTCATGGCACTGCAATTCACAAACCTGCAGAGTTATAAATGATAACTCTCGTCCACAAATATATTGAGGGAAGGCAAAGAAGAGGATTTGAAATCAAGGCAGAATTGCAGGAAACAGATTTCAGGAGGTATATTCGAATCGCCTTTAAAGCACATGAAAAGCGGCAAAACGTTGACAATGATGCCCTTGGCCAAAAAGGGCGTATGCGTTTTTTCCTGAATATATTCAGGAAAAAACGCATACGCCCATTTTGGCCAACCAAGCAACCTGGAAAGGCAAATCAGCGCTACAAAGAAGTCTCGCTTCCCATCGGTCAAAAGGGCCATGCTGAAAAAAGTGTCAAAACCAGAAATGCAGGACAGGCCATGGAGAAATGGGAGCCTTGCTACACTGATGGGCGGGATGTAAATTGCCAAGAGCCACTCTGGAGAAGTGTCCGGTGAGTCCTGAAACATCTGAAAAACACAGCTTAGAGAGCATAGGGCACTTCCACTCATGGGGGTATAAATTGGGAAAATTAAAAATCAGCAAGACACAAGCACCCCAAAGTTTAGGGCTGCTCTGTTGACCAGGACCTCCACTTCATTCCACCTTCAATATCCCAGGAAAGAGAAAAATGGTTAAAGAAGTGGTGGTCCTTATGTACAGTGGAATATCACTCAGCCATGAAATCAATGTCGTAAGGTTAGTAGCAGCATGATGAGTGGATTTAGGTACGACGATTCTAAGTGAAATAAGTCACACAGAAAAGGACACTTCTCATAAGGTATCACTGATAGAGGGAATGTAAAAACCGTTACACTTGAACTGAATTACAAAACAGAACAGAGTCACACATGCAGAAAACACACTATGGCTGCTTAACGGGAAATGTGAGGTGGGGTGATACATAAAACAAGGGTATCAAATTAGCTCAGATACCGTTCCATAAACCCAATATGTAATAGACAAGACCTACTCCTTGCTCAGAGAAGTGGACACAACACGCCCTATTCACCGCACAAGAATATATCTGACTAATAATAATCGTAAAACCTATGTATTGATATCTCTCTGTTAGTGTGTCAAGTGGGTGTAAAGCGGCATAAACACAGCAGTGAAAAGCAGCTAAACCCCATTATAAAAATAAATTACTTTGAAACACCCATGAAACAAAGACAGTGAAAGAGAGAGAAATTCTTAGACAATGCGTTCAGGGGCTGTGATGCAACCTGGATTGACCATATCTAGACGCACAGCTGGATGAGACATAAGGGTGGACACTCTTGGGGCTGAGACGTTTGGTGAGGTTGGGTGAGCAAACACAGACCCTTTAAAGTAATACTGCGTGGTACCCATCGCATGGGTCCCAAATCTCCAGGTTCAATGGCATCTTCCTACATCAAAAACATGCATGAGAAACCCAGAAGATGGTACACCGTGTGATGGGGAAAGGTTTCTAAAACGCACCTCATTTCTCATCTCCTTGTGCCTGGGTTCGCAATTCCAGCCACTTTACTAGCAAGCTCCCTACTTGGAGCATCAGCACCTTTAACCTCCTGTTCCATACAGGTTGCAATCTGTCCTGAGGATAAACGGGAAGACGTGGAACCAACGAGAGACTAGCTCTTGGTGTTGGGACAGGCACAGGTCACTCTATATTCCCATCAGAAAGAAGAATTAACCACAGGCTCATCCTGCCCCCCGGAACCAGAACAGGGCCTGAAGCCGTCCTGCCCTTTTGCGGCCAGCTACCAAAAAAGCGAGTTGTAAAATGGAGGTTCAGGGCACTGCAATTCACAAACCTGCAGAGTTATAAATGATAACTCTCGTCCACAAATATATTGAGGGAAGGCAAAGAAAAGGATTTGAAATCATGGCAGAATTGCAGGAAACAGATTTCAGGAGGTAGATACGAATCGCCTTTAAAGCACATGAAAAGCGGCAAAACGTTGACAATGATGCCCTTGGCCAAAAAGGGCGTATGCGTTTTTTCCTGAATATATTCAGGAAAAAACGCATACGCCCTTTTTGGCCAACCAAGCAACCTGGAAAGGCAAATCAGCGCTACAAAGAAGTCTCGCTTCCCATCGGTCAAAAGGGCCATGCTGAAAAAAGTGTAAACACCAGAAATGCAGGACAGGCCATGGAGAAATGGGAGCCTTGCTACACTGATGGGCGGGATGTAAATTGCCAAGAGCCACTCTGGAGAAGTGTCCGGTGAGTCCTGAAACATCTGAAAAACACAGCTTAGAGAGCATAGGGCACTTCCACTCATGGGGGTATAAATTGGGAAAATTAAAAATCAGCAAGACACAAGCACCCCAAAGTTTAGGGCTGCTCTGTTGACCAGGACCTCCACTTCATTCCACCTTCAATATCCCAGGAAAGAGAAAAATGGATAAAGAAGTTGTGGTCCTTATGTACAATGGAATATCACTCAGCCATGAAATCAATGTCGTAAGGTTAGTAGCAGCATGATGAGTGGATTTAGGTACGACGATTCTAAGTGAAATAAGTCACACAGAAAAGGACACTTCTCATAAGGTATCACTGATAGAGGGAATGTAAAAACCGTTACACTTGAACTGAATTACAAAACAGAACAGAGTCACACCTGCAGAAAACACACTATGGCTGTTTAACGGGAAAGGTGAGGTGGGGTGATACATAAAACAAGGGTTTCAAATTAGCTCAGATACCGTTCCATAAACCCAATATGTAATAGACAAGACCTACTCCTTGCTCAGAGAACTGGACTCAACACGCCCTATTCACCGCACAAGAATATATCTGACTACTAATAATCTTAAAACCTATGTATTGATATCTCTCTGTTAGTGTGTCAAGTGGGTGTAAAGCGGCATAAACACAGCAGTGAAAAGCAGCTAAACCCCATTATGAAAATAAATTACTTTGAAAAACCCATGAAACAAAGACAGTGAAAGAGAGAAATGCTTACACAATGCGTTCAAGGGCTGTGATGCAACCTGGATTGACCATATCTAGACCCACAGCTGGATGAGACCTAAGGGTGGACACTCTTGGGGCTGAGAGGTTTGGTGAGGTTGGGTGAGCAAACGCAGACCCTTTAAAGTAATACTGCGTGGTACCCATCGCATGGGTCCCAAATCTCCAGGTTCAAGGGCATCTTCCTACATCAAAAACATGCATGAGAAACCCAGAAGATGGTACACCGTGTGATGGGGATAGGTTTCTAAAACGCACCTCATTTCTCATCTCCTTGTGCCCGGGTTCGCCATCCCAGCCGCTTTACTAGCAATCTCCCTACTTGGAGCATCAGCACCTTTAACCTCCTGTTCCGTACAGGTTGCAATTTTTCCTGAGGATGAACGGGAAGACGGGGAACCAATGAGAGACTGGCTCTTGGTGTTGGGACAGGCACAGGTCACTCTATTTTCCCATCAGGAAGAAGAATTAACCACAGGCTCAGCCTGCCCCCCGGAACCAGAACAGGGCCTGAAGCCATCCTGCGCTTTTGCGGCCAGCTCCCAAAAACGCGAGGTGTAAAATCGAGCTTCATGGCACTGCAATTCACAAACCTGCAGAGTTATAAATGATAACTCTCGTCCACAAATATATTGAGGGAAGGCAAAGAAGAGGATTTGAAATCAAGGCAGAATTGCAGGAAACAGATTTCAGGAGGTAGATTCGAATCGCCTTTAAAGCACATGAAAAGCGGCAAAACGTTGACAATGATGCCCTTGGCCAAAAAGGGCGTATGCGTTTTTTCCTGAATATATTCAGGAAAAAACGCATACGCCCATTTTGGCCAACCAAGCAACCTGGAAAGGCAAATCAGCGCTACAAAGAAGTCTCGCTTCCCATCGGTCAAAAGGGCCATGCTGAAAAAAGTGTCAAAACCAGAAATGCAGGACAGGCCATGGAGAAATGGGAGCCTTGCTACACTGATGGGCGGGATGTAAATTGCCAAGAGCCACTCTGGAGAAGTGTCCGGTGAGTCCTGAAACATCTGAAAAACACAGCTTAGAGAGCATAGGGCACTTCCACTCATGGGGGTATAAATTGGGAAAATTAAAAATCAGCAAGACACAAGCACCCCAAAGTTTAGGGCTGCTCTGTTGACCAGGACCTCCACTTCATTCCACCTTCAATATCCCAGGAAAGAGAAAAATGGATAAAGAAGTGGTGGTCCTTATGTACAGTGGAATATCACTCAGCCATGAAATCAATGTCGTAAGGTTAGTAGCAGCATGATGAGTGGATTTAGGTACGACGATTCTAAGTGAAATAAGTCACACAGAAAAGGACACTTCTCATAAGGTATCACTGATAGAGGGAATGTAAAAACCGTTACACTTGAACTGAATTACAAAACAGAACAGAGTCACACATGCAGAAAACACACTATGGCTGCTTAACGGGAAATGTGAGGTGGGGTGATACATAAAACAAGGGTATCAAATTAGCTCAGATACCGTTCCATAAACCCAATATGTAATAGACAAGACCTACTCCTTGCTCAGAGAAGTGGACACAACACGCCCTATTCACCGCACAAGAATATATCTGACTAATAATAATCGTAAAACCTATGTATTGATATCTCTCTGTTAGTGTGTCAAGTGGGTGTAAAGCGGCATAAACACAGCAGTGAAAAGCAGCTAAACCCCATTATAAAAATAAATTACTTTGAAACACCCATGAAACAAAGACAGTGAAAGAGAGAGAAATTCTTAGACAATGCGTTCAGGGGCTGTGATGCAACCTGGATTGACCATATCTAGACGCACAGCTGGATGAGACATAAGGGTGGACACTCTTGGGGCTGAGACGTTTGGTGAGGTTGGGTGAGCAAACACAGACCCTTTAAAGTAATACTGCGTGGTACCCATCGCATGGGTCCCAAATCTCCAGGTTCAATGGCATCTTCCTACATCAAAAACATGCATGAGAAACCCAGAAGATGGTACACCGTGTGATGGGGAAAGGTTTCTAAAACGCACCTCATTTCTCATCTCCTTGTGCCTGGGTTCGCAATTCCAGCCACTTTACTAGCAAGCTCCCTACTTGGAGCATCAGCACCTTTAACCTCCTGTTCCATACAGGTTGCAATCTGTCCTGAGGATAAACGGGAAGACGTGGAACCAACGAGAGACTAGCTCTTGGTGTTGGGACAGGCACAGGTCACTCTATATTCCCATCAGAAAGAAGAATTAACCACAGGCTCATCCTGCCCCCCGGAACCAGAACAGGGCCTGAAGCCGTCCTGCCCTTTTGCGGCCAGCTACCAAAAAAGCGAGTTGTAAAATGGAGGTTCAGGGCACTGCAATTCACAAACCTGCAGAGTTATAAATGATAACTCTCGTCCACAAATATATTGAGGGAAGGCAAAGAAAAGGATTTGAAATCATGGCAGAATTGCAGGAAACAGATTTCAGGAGGTAGATACGAATCGCCTTTAAAGCACATGAAAAGCGGCAAAACGTTGACAATGATGCCCTTGGCCAAAAAGGGCGTATGCGTTTTTTCCTGAATATATTCAGGAAAAAACGCATACGCCCTTTTTGGCCAACCAAGCAACCTGGAAAGGCAAATCAGCGCTACAAAGAAGTCTCGCTTCCCATCGGTCAAAAGGGCCATGCTGAAAAAAGTGTAAACACCAGAAATGCAGGACAGGCCATGGAGAAATGGGAGCCTTGCTACACTGATGGGCGGGATGTAAATTGCCAAGAGCCACTCTGGAGAAGTGTCCGGTGAGTCCTGAAACATCTGAAAAACACAGCTTAGAGAGCATAGGGCACTTCCACTCATGGGGGTATAAATTGGGAAAATTAAAAATCAGCAAGACACAAGCACCCCAAAGTTTAGGGCTGCTCTGTTGACCAGGACCTCCACTTCATTCCACCTTCAATATCCCAGGAAAGAGAAAAATGGATAAAGAAGTGGTGGTCCTTATGTACAATGGAATATCACTCAGCCATGAAATCAATGTCGTAAGGTTAGTAGCAGCATGATGAGTGGATTTAGGTACGACGATTCTAAGTGAAATAAGTCACACAGAAAAGGACACTTCTCATAAGGTATCACTGATAGAGGGAATGTAAAAACCGTTACACTTGAACTGAATTACAAAACAGAACAGAGTCACACCTGCAGAAAACACACTATGGCTGTTTAACGGGAAAGGTGAGGTGGGGTGATACATAAAACAAGGGTTTCAAATTAGCTCAGATACCGTTCCATAAACCCAATATGTAATAGACAAGACCTACTCCTTGCTCAGAGAACTGGACTCAACACGCCCTATTCACCGCACAAGAATATATCTGACTACTAATAATCTTAAAACCTATGTATTGATATCTCTCTGTTAGTGTGTCAAGTGGGTGTAAAGCGGCATAAACACAGCAGTGAAAAGCAGCTAAACCCCATTATGAAAATAAATTACTTTGAAAAACCCATGAAACAAAGACAGTGAAAGAGAGAAATGCTTACACAATGCGTTCAAGGGCTGTGATGCAACCTGGATTGACCATATCTAGACCCACAGCTGGATGAGACCTAAGGGTGGACACTCTTGGGGCTGAGAGGTTTGGTGAGGTTGGGTGAGCAAACGCAGACCCTTTAAAGTAATACTGCGTGGTACCCATCGCATGGGTCCCAAATCTCCAGGTTCAAGGGCATCTTCCTACATCAAAAACATGCATGAGAAACCCAGAAGATGGTACACCGTGTGATGGGGATAGGTTTCTAAAACGCACCTCATTTCTCATCTCCTTGTGCCCGGGTTCGCCATCCCAGCCGCTTTACTAGCAATCTCCCTACTTGGAGCATCAGCACCTTTAACCTCCTGTTCCGTACAGGTTGCAATTTTTCCTGAGGATGAACGGGAAGACGGGGAACCAATGAGAGACTGGCTCTTGGTGTTGGGACAGGCACAGGTCACTCTATTTTCCCATCAGGAAGAAGAATTAACCACAGGCTCAGCCTGCCCCCCGGAACCAGAACAGGGCCTGAAGCCATCCTGCGCTTTTGCGGCCAGCTCCCAAAAACGCGAGGTGTAAAATCGAGCTTCATGGCACTGCAATTCACAAACCTGCAGAGTTATAAATGATAACTCTCGTCCACAAATATATTGAGGGAAGGCAAAGAAGAGGATTTGAAATCAAGGCAGAATTGCAGGAAACAGATTTCAGGAGGTAGATTCGAATCGCCTTTAAAGCACATGAAAAGCGGCAAAACGTTGACAATGATGCCCTTGGCCAAAAAGGGCGTATGCGTTTTTTCCTGAATATATTCAGGAAAAAACGCATACGCCCATTTTGGCCAACCAAGCAACCTGGAAAGGCAAATCAGCGCTACAAAGAAGTCTCGCTTCCCATCGGTCAAAAGGGCCATGCTGAAAAAAGTGTCAAAACCAGAAATGCAGGACAGGCCATGGAGAAATGGGAGCCTTGCTACACTGATGGGCGGGATGTAAATTGCCAAGAGCCACTCTGGAGAAGTGTCCGGTGAGTCCTGAAACATCTGAAAAACACAGCTTAGAGAGCATAGGGCACTTCCACTCATGGGGGTATAAATTGGGAAAATTAAAAATCAGCAAGACACAAGCACCCCAAAGTTTAGGGCTGCTCTGTTGACCAGGACCTCCACTTCATTCCACCTTCAATATCCCAGGAAAGAGAAAAATGGATAAAGAAGTGGTGGTCCTTATGTACAGTGGAATATCACTCAGCCATGAAATCAATGTCGTAAGGTTAGTAGCAGCATGATGAGTGGATTTAGGTACGACGATTCTAAGTGAAATAAGTCACACAGAAAAGGACACTTCTCATAAGGTATCACTGATAGAGGGAATGTAAAAACCGTTACACTTGAACTGAATTACAAAACAGAACAGAGTCACACATGCAGAAAACACACTATGGCTGCTTAACGGGAAATGTGAGGTGGGGTGATACATAAAACAAGGGTATCAAATTAGCTCAGATACCGTTCCATAAACCCAATATGTAATAGACAAGACCTACTCCTTGCTCAGAGAAGTGGACACAACACGCCCTATTCACCGCACAAGAATATATCTGACTAATAATAATCGTAAAACCTATGTATTGATATCTCTCTGTTAGTGTGTCAAGTGGGTGTAAAGCGGCATAAACACAGCAGTGAAAAGCAGCTAAACCCCATTATAAAAATAAATTACTTTGAAACACCCATGAAACAAAGACAGTGAAAGAGAGAGAAATTCTTAGACAATGCGTTCAGGGGCTGTGATGCAACCTGGATTGACCATATCTAGACGCACAGCTGGATGAGACATAAGGGTGGACACTCTTGGGGCTGAGACGTTTGGTGAGGTTGGGTGAGCAAACACAGACCCTTTAAAGTAATACTGCGTGGTACCCATCGCATGGGTCCCAAATCTCCAGGTTCAATGGCATCTTCCTACATCAAAAACATGCATGAGAAACCCAGAAGATGGTACACCGTGTGATGGGGAAAGGTTTCTAAAACGCACCTCATTTCCCATCTCCTTGTGCCTGGGTTCGCAATTCCAGCCACTTTACTAGCAAGCTCCCTACTTGGAGCATCAGCACCTTTAACCTCCTGTTCCATACAGGTTGCAATCTGTCCTGAGGATAAACGGGAAGACGTGGAACCAACGAGAGACTAGCTCTTGGTGTTGGGACAGGCACAGGTCACTCTATATTCCCATCAGAAAGAAGAATTAACCACAGGCTCATCCTGCCCCCCGGAACCAGAACAGGGCCTGAAGCCATCCTGCCCTTTTGCGGCCAGCTACCAAAAAAGCGAGTTGTAAAATGGAGGTTCAGGGCACTGCAATTCACAAACCTGCAGAGTTATAAATGATAACTCTCGTCCACAAATATATTGAGGGAAGGCAAAGAAGAGGATTTGAAATCAAGGCAGAATTGCAGGAAACAGATTTCAGGAGGTATATTCGAATCGCCTTTAAAGCACATGAAAAGCGGCAAAACGTTGACAATGATGCCCTTGGCCAAAAAGGGCGTATGCGTTTTTTCCTGAATATATTCAGGAAAAAACGCATACGCCCATTTTGGCCAACCAAGCAACCTGGAAAGGCAAATCAGCGCTACAAAGAAGTCTCGCTTCCCATCGGTCAAAAGGGCCATGCTGAAAAAAGTGTCAAAACCAGAAATGCAGGACAGGCCATGGAGAAATGGGAGCCTTGCTAC
This sequence comes from Balaenoptera borealis, assembly GCF_965194805.1. Lineage (NCBI taxonomy): Eukaryota > Metazoa > Chordata > Mammalia > Artiodactyla > Balaenopteridae > Balaenoptera > Balaenoptera borealis. The sequence goes on from NW_028123990.1 coordinate 1,331,848, forward strand.
ACTGATGGGCGGGATGTAAATTGCCAAGAGCCACTCTGGAGAAGTGTCCGGTGAGTCCTGAAACATCTGAAAAACACAGCTTAGAGAGCATAGGGCACTTCCACTCATGGGGGTATAAATTGGGAAAATTAAAAATCAGCAAGACACAAGCACCCCAAAGTTTAGGGCTGCTCTGTTGACCAGGACCTCCACTTCATTCCACCTTCAATATCCCAGGAAAGAGAAAAATGGATAAAGAAGTGGTGGTCCTTATGTACAGTGGAATATCACTCAGCCATGAAATCAATGTCGTAAGGTTAGTAGCAGCATGATGAGTGGATTTAGGTACGACGATTCTAAGTGAAATAAGTCACACAGAAAAGGACACTTCTCATAAGGTATCACTGATAGAGGGAATGTAAAAACCGTTACACTTGAACTGAATTACAAAACAGAACAGAGTCACACATGCAGAAAACACACTATGGCTGCTTAACGGGAAATGTGAGGTGGGGTGATACATAAAACAAGGGTATCAAATTAGCTCAGATACCGTTCCATAAACCCAATATGTAATAGACAAGACCTACTCCTTGCTCAGAGAAGTGGACACAACACGCCCTATTCACCGCACAAGAATATATCTGACTAATAATAATCGTAAAACCTATGTATTGATATCTCTCTGTTAGTGTGTCAAGTGGGTGTAAAGCGGCATAAACACAGCAGTGAAAAGCAGCTAAACCCCATTATAAAAATAAATTACTTTGAAACACCCATGAAACAAAGACAGTGAAAGAGAGAGAAATTCTTAGACAATGCGTTCAGGGGCTGTGATGCAACCTGGATTGACCATATCTAGACGCACAGCTGGATGAGACATAAGGGTGGACACTCTTGGGGCTGAGACGTTTGGTGAGGTTGGGTGAGCAAACACAGACCCTTTAAAGTAATACTGCGTGGTACCCATCGCATGGGTCCCAAATCTCCAGGTTCAATGGCATCTTCCTACATCAAAAACATGCATGAGAAACCCAGAAGATGGTACACCGTGTGATGGGGAAAGGTTTCTAAAACGCACCTCATTTCTCATCTCCTTGTGCCTGGGTTCGCAATTCCAGCCACTTTACTAGCAAGCTCCCTACTTGGAGCATCAGCACCTTTAACCTCCTGTTCCATACAGGTTGCAATCTGTCCTGAGGATAAACGGGAAGACGTGGAACCAACGAGAGACTAGCTCTTGGTGTTGGGACAGGCACAGGTCACTCTATATTCCCATCAGAAAGAAGAATTAACCACAGGCTCATCCTGCCCCCCGGAACCAGAACAGGGCCTGAAGCCATCCTGCCCTTTTGTGGCCAGCTACCAAAAAAGCGAGTTGTAAAATGGAGGTTCAGGGCACTGCAATTCACAAACCTGCAGAGTTATAAATGATAACTCTCGTCCACAAATATATTGAGGGAAGGCAAAGAAAAGGATTTGAAATCATGGCAGAATTGCAGGAAACAGATTTCAGGAGGTAGATACGAATCGCCTTTAAAGCACATGAAAAGCGGCAAAACGTTGACAATGATGCCCTTGGCCAAAAAGGGCGTATGCGTTTTTTCCTGAATATATTCAGGAAAAAACGCATACGCCCTTTTTGGCCAACCAAGCAACCTGGAAAGGCAAATCAGCGCTACAAAGAAGTCTCGCTTCCCATCGGTCAAAAGGGCCATGCTGAAAAAAGTGTAAACACCAGAAATGCAGGACAGGCCATGGAGAAATGGGAGCCTTGCTACACTGATGGGCGGGATGTAAATTGCCAAGAGCCACTCTGGAGAAGTGTCCGGTGAGTCCTGAAACATCTGAAAAACACAGCTTAGAGAGCATAGGGCACTTCCACTCATGGGGGTATAAATTGGGAAAATTAAAAATCAGCAAGACACAAGCACCCCAAAGTTTAGGGCTGCTCTGTTGACCAGGACCTCCACTTCATTCCACCTTCAATATCCCAGGAAAGAGAAAAATGGATAAAGAAGTTGTGGTCCTTATGTACAATGGAATATCACTCAGCCATGAAATCAATGTCGTAAGGTTAGTAGCAGCATGATGAGTGGATTTAGGTACGACGATTCTAAGTGAAATAAGTGACACAGAAAAGGACACTTCTCATAAGGTATCACTGATAGAGGGAATGTAAAAACCGTTACACTTGAACTGAATTACAAAACAGAACAGAGTCACACCTGCAGAAAACACACTATGGCTGTTTAACGGGAAAGGTGAGGTGGGGTGATACATAAAACAAGGGTTTCAAATTAGCTCAGATACCGTTCCATAAACCCAATATGTAATAGACAAGACCTACTCCTTGCTCAGAGAACTGGACTCAACACGCCCTATTCACCGCACAAGAATATATCTGACTACTAATAATCTTAAAACCTATGTATTGATATCTCTCTGTTAGTGTGTCAAGTGGGTGTAAAGCGGCATAAACACAGCAGTGAAAAGCAGCTAAACCCCATTATGAAAATAAATTACTTTGAAAAACCCATGAAACAAAGACAGTGAAAGAGAGAAATGCTTACACAATGCGTTCAAGGGCTGTGATGCAACCTGGATTGACCATATCTAGACCCACAGCTGGATGAGACCTAAGGGTGGACACTCTTGGGGCTGAGAGGTTTGGTGAGGTTGGGTGAGCAAACGCAGACCCTTTAAAGTAATACTGCGTGGTACCCATCGCATGGGTCCCAAATCTCCAGGTTCAAGGGCATCTTCCTACATCAAAAACATGCATGAGAAACCCAGAAGATGGTACACCGTGTGATGGGGATAGGTTTCTAAAACGCACCTCATTTCTCATCTCCTTGTGCCCGGGTTCGCCATCCCAGCCGCTTTACTAGCAATCTCCCTACTTGGAGCATCAGCACCTTTAACCTCCTGTTCCGTACAGGTTGCAATTTTTCCTGAGGATGAACGGGAAGACGGGGAACCAATGAGAGACTGGCTCTTGGTGTTGGGACAGGCACAGGTCACTCTATTTTCCCATCAGGAAGAAGAATTAACCACAGGCTCAGCCTGCCCCCCGGAACCAGAACAGGGCCTGAAGCCATCCTGCGCTTTTGCGGCCAGCTCCCAAAAACGCGAGGTGTAAAATCGAGCTTCATGGCACTGCAATTCACAAACCTGCAGAGTTATAAATGATAACTCTCGTCCACAAATATATTGAGGGAAGGCAAAGAAGAGGATTTGAAATCAAGGCAGAATTGCAGGAAACAGATTTCAGGAGGTAGATTCGAATCGCCTTTAAAGCACATGAAAAGCGGCAAAACGTTGACAATGATGCCCTTGGCCAAAAAGGGCGTATGCGTTTTTTCCTGAATATATTCAGGAAAAAACGCATACGCCCATTTTGGCCAACCAAGCAACCTGGAAAGGCAAATCAGCGCTACAAAGAAGTCTCGCTTCCCATCGGTCAAAAGGGCCATGCTGAAAAAAGTGTCAAAACCAGAAATGCAGGACAGGCCATGGAGAAATGGGAGCCTTGCTACACTGATGGGCGGGATGTAAATTGCCAAGAGCCACTCTGGAGAAGTGTCCGGTGAGTCCTGAAACATCTGAAAAACACAGCTTAGAGAGCATAGGGCACTTCCACTCATGGGGGTATAAATTGGGAAAATTAAAAATCAGCAAGACACAAGCACCCCAAAGTTTAGGGCTGCTCTGTTGACCAGGACCTCCACTTCATTCCACCTTCAATATCCCAGGAAAGAGAAAAATGGATAAAGAAGTGGTGGTCCTTATGTACAGTGGAATATCACTCAGCCATGAAATCAATGTCGTAAGGTTAGTAGCAGCATGATGAGTGGATTTAGGTACGACGATTCTAAGTGAAATAAGTCACACAGAAAAGGACACTTCTCATAAGGTATCACTGATAGAGGGAATGTAAAAACCGTTACACTTGAACTGAATTACAAAACAGAACAGAGTCACACATGCAGAAAACACACTATGGCTGCTTAACGGGAAATGTGAGGTGGGGTGATACATAAAACAAGGGTATCAAATTAGCTCAGATACCGTTCCATAAACCCAATATGTAATAGACAAGACCTACTCCTTGCTCAGAGAAGTGGACACAACACGCCCTATTCACCGCACAAGAATATATCTGACTAATAATAATCGTAAAACCTATGTATTGATATCTCTCTGTTAGTGTGTCAAGTGGGTGTAAAGCGGCATAAACACAGCAGTGAAAAGCAGCTAAACCCCATTATAAAAATAAATTACTTTGAAACACCCATGAAACAAAGACAGTGAAAGAGAGAGAAATTCTTAGACAATGCGTTCAGGGGCTGTGATGCAACCTGGATTGACCATATCTAGACGCACAGCTGGATGAGACATAAGGGTGGACACTCTTGGGGCTGAGACGTTTGGTGAGGTTGGGTGAGCAAACACAGACCCTTTAAAGTAATACTGCGTGGTACCCATCGCATGGGTCCCAAATCTCCAGGTTCAATGGCATCTTCCTACATCAAAAACATGCATGAGAAACCCAGAAGATGGTACACCGTGTGATGGGGAAAGGTTTCTAAAACGCACCTCATTTCTCATCTCCTTGTGCCTGGGTTCGCAATTCCAGCCACTTTACTAGCAAGCTCCCTACTTGGAGCATCAGCACCTTTAACCTCCTGTTCCATACAGGTTGCAATCTGTCCTGAGGATAAACGGGAAGACGTGGAACCAACGAGAGACTAGCTCTTGGTGTTGGGACAGGCACAGGTCACTCTATATTCCCATCAGAAAGAAGAATTAACCACAGGCTCATCCTGCCCCCCGGAACCAGAACAGGGCCTGAAGCCGTCCTGCCCTTTTGCGGCCAGCTACCAAAAAAGCGAGTTGTAAAATGGAGGTTCAGGGCACTGCAATTCACAAACCTGCAGAGTTATAAATGATAACTCTCGTCCACAAATATATTGAGGGAAGGCAAAGAAAAGGATTTGAAATCATGGCAGAATTGCAGGAAACAGATTTCAGGAGGTAGATACGAATCGCCTTTAAAGCACATGAAAAGCGGCAAAACGTTGACAATGATGCCCTTGGCCAAAAAGGGCGTATGCGTTTTTTCCTGAATATATTCAGGAAAAAACGCATACGCCCTTTTTGGCCAACCAAGCAACCTGGAAAGGCAAATCAGCGCTACAAAGAAGTCTCGCTTCCCATCGGTCAAAAGGGCCATGCTGAAAAAAGTGTAAACACCAGAAATGCAGGACAGGCCATGGAGAAATGGGAGCCTTGCTACACTGATGGGCGGGATGTAAATTGCCAAGAGCCACTCTGGAGAAGTGTCCGGTGAGTCCTGAAACATCTGAAAAACACAGCTTAGAGAGCATAGGGCACTTCCACTCATGGGGGTATAAATTGGGAAAATTAAAAATCAGCAAGACACAAGCACCCCAAAGTTTAGGGCTGCTCTGTTGACCAGGACCTCCACTTCATTCCACCTTAAATATCCCAGGAAAGAGAAAAATGGATAAAGAAGTTGTGGTCCTTATGTACAATGGAATATCACTCAGCCATGAAATCAATGTCGTAAGGTTAGTAGCAGCATGATGAGTGGATTTAGGTACGACGATTCTAAGTGAAATAAGTCACACAGAAAAGGACACTTCTCATAAGGTATCACTGATAGAGGGAATGTAAAAACCGTTACACTTGAACTGAATTACAAAACAGAACAGAGTCACACCTGCAGAAAACACACTATGGCTGTTTAACGGGAAAGGTGAGGTGGGGTGATACATAAAACAAGGGTTTCAAATTAGCTCAGATACCGTTCCGTAAACCCAATATGTAATAGACAAGACCTACTCCTTGCTCAGAGAACTGGACTCAACACGCCCTATTCACCGCACAAGAATATATCTGACTACTAATAATCTTAAACCCTATGTATTGATATCTCTCTGTTAGTGTGTCAAGTGGGTGTAAAGCGGCATAAACACAGCAGTGAAAAGCAGCTAAACCCCATTATGAAAATAAATTACTTTGAAAAACCCATGAAACAAAGACAGTGAAAGAGAGAAATGCTTACACAATGCGTTCAAGGGCTGTGATGCAACCTGGATTGACCATATCTAGACCCACAGCTGGATGAGACCTAAGGGTGGACACTCTTGGGGCTGAGAGGTTTGGTGAGGTTGGGTGAGCAAACGCAGACCCTTTAAAGTAATACTGCGTGGTACCCATCGCATGGGTCCCAAATCTCCAGGTTCAAGGGCATCTTCCTACATCAAAAACATGCATGAGAAACCCAGAAGATGGTACACCGTGTGATGGGGATAGGTTTCTAAAACGCACCTCATTTCTCATCTCCTTGTGCCCGGGTTCGCCATCCCAGCCGCTTTACTAGCAATCTCCCTACTTGGAGCATCAGCACCTTTAACCTCCTGTTCCGTACAGGTTGCAATTTTTCCTGAGGATGAACGGGAAGACGGGGAACCAATGAGAGACTGGCTCTTGGTGTTGGGACAGGCACAGGTCACTCTATTTTCCCATCAGGAAGAAGAATTAACCACAGGCTCAGCCTGCCCCCCGGAACCAGAACAGGGCCTGAAGCCATCCTGCGCTTTTGCGGCCAGCTCCCAAAAACGCGAGGTGTAAAATCGAGCTTCATGGCACTGCAATTCACAAACCTGCAGAGTTATAAATGATAACTCTCGTCCACAAATATATTGAGGGAAGGCAAAGAAGAGGATTTGAAATCAAGGCAGAATTGCAGGAAACAGATTTCAGGAGGTAGATTCGAATCGCCTTTAAAGCACATGAAAAGCGGCAAAACGTTGACAATGATGCCCTTGGCCAAAAAGGGCGTATGCGTTTTTTCCTGAATATATTCAGGAAAAAACGCATACGCCCATTTTGGCCAACCAAGCAACCTGGAAAGGCAAATCAGCGCTACAAAGAAGTCTCGCTTCCCATCGGTCAAAAGGGCCATGCTGAAAAAAGTGTCAAAACCAGAAATGCAGGACAGGCCATGGAGAAATGGGAGCCTTGCTACACTGATGGGCGGGATGTAAATTGCCAAGAGCCACTCTGGAGAAGTGTCCGGTGAGTCCTGAAACATCTGAAAAACACAGCTTAGAGAGCATAGGGCACTTCCACTCATGGGGGTATAAATTGGGAAAATTAAAAATCAGCAAGACACAAGCACCCCAAAGTTTAGGGCTGCTCTGTTGACCAGGACCTCCACTTCATTCCACCTTCAATATCCCAGGAAAGAGAAAAATGGATAAAGAAGTGGTGGTCCTTATGTACAGTGGAATATCACTCAGCCATGAAATCAATGTCGTAAGGTTAGTAGCAGCATGATGAGTGGATTTAGGTACGACGATTCTAAGTGAAATAAGTCACACAGAAAAGGACACTTCTCATAAGGTATCACTGATAGAGGGAATGTAAAAACCGTTACACTTGAACTGAATTACAAAACAGAACAGAGTCACACATGCAGAAAACACACTATGGCTGCTTAACGGGAAATGTGAGGTGGGGTGATACATAAAACAAGGGTATCAAATTAGCTCAGATACCGTTCCATAAACCCAATATGTAATAGACAAGACCTACTCCTTGCTCAGAGAAGTGGACACAACACGCCCTATTCACCGCACAAGAATATATCTGACTAATAATAATCGTAAAACCTATGTATTGATATCTCTCTGTTAGTGTGTCAAGTGGGTGTAAAGCGGCATAAACACAGCAGTGAAAAGCAGCTAAACCCCATTATAAAAATAAATTACTTTGAAACACCCATGAAACAAAGACAGTGAAAGAGAGAGAAATTCTTAGACAATGCGTTCAGGGGCTGTGATGCAACCTGGATTGACCATATCTAGACGCACAGCTGGATGAGACATAAGGGTGGACACTCTTGGGGCTGAGACGTTTGGTGAGGTTGGGTGAGCAAACACAGACCCTTTAAAGTAATACTGCGTGGTACCCATCGCATGGGTCCCAAATCTCCAGGTTCAATGGCATCTTCCTACATCAAAAACATGCATGAGAAACCCAGAAGATGGTACACCGTGTGATGGGGAAAGGTTTCTAAAACGCACCTCATTTCTCATCTCCTTGTGCCTGGGTTCGCAATTCCAGCCACTTTACTAGCAAGCTCCCTACTTGGAGCATCAGCACCTTTAACCTCCTGTTCCATACAGGTTGCAATCTGTCCTGAGGATAAACGGGAAGACGTGGAACCAACGAGAGACTAGCTCTTGGTGTTGGGACAGGCACAGGTCACTCTATATTCCCATCAGAAAGAAGAATTAACCACAGGCTCATCCTGCCCCCCGGAACCAGAACAGGGGCTGAAGCCGTCCTGCCCTTTTGCGGCCAGCTACCAAAAAAGCGAGTTGTAAAATGGAGGTTCAGGGCACTGCAATTCACAAACCTGCAGAGTTATAAATGATAACTCTCGTCCACAAATATATTGAGGGAAGGCAAAGAAAAGGATTTGAAATCATGGCAGAATTGCAGGAAACAGATTTCAGGAGGTAGATACGAATCGCCTTTAAAGCACATGAAAAGCGGCAAAACGTTGACAATGATGCCCTTGGCCAAAAAGGGCGTATGCGTTTTTTCCTGAATATATTCAGGAAAAAACGCATACGCCCTTTTTGGCCAACCAAGCAACCTGGAAAGGCAAATCAGCGCTACAAAGAAGTCTCGCTTCCCATCGGTCAAAAGGGCCATGCTGAAAAAAGTGTAAACACCAGAAATGCAGGACAGGCCATGGAGAAATGGGAGCCTTGCTACACTGATGGGCGGGATGTAAATTGCCAAGAGCCACTCTGGAGAAGTGTCCGGTGAGTCCTGAAACATCTGAAAAACACAGCTTAGAGAGCATAGGGCACTTCCACTCATGGGGGTATAAATTGGGAAAATTAAAAATCAGCAAGACACAAGCACCCCAAAGTTTAGGGCTGCTCTGTTGACCAGGACCTCCACTTCATTCCACCTTAAATATCCCAGGAAAGAGAAAAATGGATAAAGAAGTTGTGGTCCTTATGTACAATGGAATATCACTCAGCCATGAAATCAATGTCGTAAGGTTAGTAGCAGCATGATGAGTGGATTTAGGTACGACGATTCTAAGTGAAATAAGTCACACAGAAAAGGACACTTCTCATAAGGTATCACTGATAGAGGGAATGTAAAAACCGTTACACTTGAACTGAATTACAAAACAGAACAGAGTCACACCTGCAGAAAACACACTATGGCTGTTTAACGGGAAAGGTGAGGTGGGGTGATACATAAAACAAGGGTTTCAAATTAGCTCAGATACCGTTCCATAAACCCAATATGTAATAGACAAGACCTACTCCTTGCTCAGAGAACTGGACTCAACACGCCCTATTCACCGCACAAGAATATATCTGACTACTAATAATCTTAAAACCTATGTATTGATATCTCTCTGTTAGTGTGTCAAGTGGGTGTAAAGCGGCATAAACACAGCAGTGAAAAGCAGCTAAACCCCATTATGAAAATAAATTACTTTGAAAAACCCATGAAACAAAGACAGTGAAAGAGAGAAATGCTTACACAATGCGTTCAAGGGCTGTGATGCAACCTGGATTGACCATATCTAGACCCACAGCTGGATGAGACCTAAGGGTGGACACTCTTGGGGCTTAGAGGTTTGGTGAGGTTGGGTGAGCAAACGCAGACCCTTTAAAGTAATACTGCGTGGTACCCATCGCATGGGTCCCAAATCTCCAGGTTCAAGGGCATCTTCCTACATCAAAAACATGCATGAGAAACCCAGAAGATGGTACACCGTGTGATGGGGATAGGTTTCTAAAACGCACCTCATTTCTCATCTCCTTGTGCCCGGGTTCGCCATCCCAGCCGCTTTACTAGCAATCTCCCTACTTGGAGCATCAGCACCTTTAACCTCCTGTTCCGTACAGGTTGCAATTTTTCCTGAGGATGAACGGGAAGACGGGGAACCAATGAGAGACTGGCTCTTGGTGTTGGGACAGGCACAGGTCACTCTATTTTCCCATCAGGAAGAAGAATTAACCACAGGCTCAGCCTGCCCCCCGGAACCAGAACAGGGCCTGAAGCCATCCTGCGCTTTTGCGGCCAGCTCCCAAAAACGCGAGGTGTAAAATCGAGCTTCATGGCACTGCAATGCACAAACCTGCAGAGTTATAAATGATAACTCTCGTCCACAAATATATTGAGGGAAGGCAAAGAAGAGGATTTGAAATCAAGGCAGAATTGCAGGAAACAGATTTCAGGAGGTAGATTCGAATCTCCTTTAAAGCACATGAAAAGCGGCAAAACGTTGACAATGATGCCCTTGGCCAAAAAGGGCGTATGCGTTTTTTCCTGAATATATTCAGGAAAAAACGCATACGCCCTTTTTGGCCAACCAAGCAACCTGGAAAGGCAAATCAGCGCTACAAAGAAGTCTCGCTTCCCATCGGTCAAAAGGGCCATGCTGAAAAAAGTGTCAAAACCAGAAATGCAGGACAGGCCATGGAGAAATGGGAGCCTTGCTACACTGATGGGCGGGATGTAAATTGCCAACAGCCACTCTGGAGAAGTGTACGGTGAGTCGTGAAACATCTAAAAAACACACCTTAGAGAGCATAGGGCACTTCCACTCATGGGGGTATAAATTGGGAAAATTAAAAATCAGCAAGACACAAGCACCCCAAAGTTTAGGGCTGCTCTGTTGACAAGGACCTCCACTTCATTCCACCTTAAATATCCCAGGAAAGAGAAAAATGGGTAAAGAAGTTGTGGTCCTTTTGTACAATGGAATATCACTCAGCCATGAAATCAATGTCATAAGGCTAGTAGCAGCATGATGAGTGGATTTAGGTACGACGATTCTAAGTGAAATAAGTGACACAGAAAAGGACACTTCTCATAAGGTATCACTGATAGAGGGAATGTAAAAACCGTTACACTTGAACTGAATTACAAAACAGAACAGAGTCACACCTGCAGAAAACACACTATGGCTGTTTAACGGGAAAGGTGAGGTGGGGTGATACATAAAACAAGGGTTTCAAATTAGCTCAGATACCGTTCCATAAACCCAATATGTAATAGACAAGACCTACTCCTTGCTCAGAGAATTGGACTCAAAACGCCCTATTCAACGCACAAGAATATATCTGACTAGTAATAATCTTAAAACCTATGTATTGATATCTCTCTGTTAGTGTGTCAAGTGGGTGTAAAGCGGCATAAACACAGCAGTGAAAAGCAGCTAAACCGCATTATGAAAATAAATTACTTTTAAAAACCCATGAAACAAAGACAGTGAAAGAGAGAAATTCTTACACAATGCGTTCAGGGGCTGTGATGCAACCTGGATTGACCATATCTAGACCCACAGCTGGATGAGACCTAAGGGTGGACACTCTTGGGGCTGAGAGGTTTGGTGAGGTTGGGTGAGCAAACGCAGACCCTTTAAAGTAATACTGCGTGGTACCCATCGCATGGGTCCCAAATCTCCATGTTCAAGGGCATCTTCCTACATCAAAAACATGCATGAGAAACCCAGAAGATGGTACACCGTGTGATGGGGAAAGGTTTCTAAAACGCACCTCATTTCTCATCTCCTTGTGCCCGGGTTCGCCATCCCAGCCGCTTTACTAGCAATCTCCCTACTTGGAGCATCAGCACCTTTAACCTCCTGTTCCCTACAGGTTGCAATTTTTCCTGAGGATGAACGGGAAGACGGGGAACCAATGAGAGACTGGCTCTTGGTGTTGGGACAGGCACAGGTCACTCTATTTTCCCATCAGGAAGAAGAATTAACCACAGACTCAGCCTGACCCCGGAACCAGAACAGGGCCTGAAGCCATCCTGCGCTCTTGCGGCCAGCTCCCAAAAACGCGAGTTGTAAAATCGAGCTTCAGGGCACTGCAATTCACAAACCTGCAGAGTTATAAATGATAACTCTCGTCCACAAATATATTGAGGGAAGGCAAAGAAGAGGATTTGAAATCAAGGCAGAATTGCAGGAAACAGATTTCAGGAGGTAGATTCGAATCTCCTTTAAAGCACATGAAAAGCGGCAAAACGTTGACAATGATGCCCTTGGCCAAAAAGGGCGTATGCGTTTTTTCCTGAATATATTCAGGAAAAAACGCATACGCCCTTTTTGGCCAACCAAGCAACCTGGAAAGGCAAATCAGCGCTACAAAGAAGTCTCGCTTCCCATCGGTCAAAAGGGCCATGCTGAAAAAAGTGTCAAAACCAGAAATGCAGGACAGGCCATGGAGAAATGGGAGCCTTGCTACACTGATGGGCGGGATGTAAATTGCCAAGAGCCACTCTGGAGAAGTGTACGGTGAGTCCTGAAACATCTGAAAAACACAGCTTAGAGAGCATAGGGCACTTCCACTCATGGGGGTATAAATTGGGAAAATTAAAAATCAGCAAGACACAAGCACCCCAAAGTTTAGGGCTGCTCTGTTGACCAGGACCTCCACTTCATTCCACCTTCAATATCCCAGGAAAGAGAAAAATGGATAAAGAAGTGGTGGTCCTTATGTACAGTGGAATATCACTCAGCCATGAAATCAATGTCGTAAGGTTAGTAGCAGCATGATGAGTGGATTTAGGTACGACGATTCTAAGTGAAATAAGTCACACAGAAAAGGACACTTCTCATAAGGTATCACTGATAGAGGGAATGTAAAAACCGTTACACTTGAACTGAATTACAAAACAGAACAGAGTCACACCTGCAGAAAACACACTATGGCTGTTTAACGGGAAAGGTGAGGTGGGGTGATACATAAAACAAGGGTTTCAAATTAGCTCAGATACCGTTCCATAAACCCAATATGTAATAGACAAGACCTACTCCTTGCTCAGAGAACTGGACTCAACACGCCCTATTCACCGCACAAGAATATATCTGACTACTAATAATCTTAAACCCTATGTATTGATATCTCTCTGTTAGTGTGTCAAGTGGGTGTAAAGCGGCATAAACACAGCAGTGAAAAGCAGCTAAACCCCATTATGAAAATAAATTACTTTGAAAAACCCATGAAACAAAGACAGTGAAAGAGAGAAATGCTTACACAATGCGTTCAAGGGCTGTGATGCAACCTGGATTGACCATATCTAGACCCACAGCTGGATGAGACCTAAGGGTGGACACTCTTGGGGCTGAGAGGTTTGGTGAGGTTGGGTGAGCAAACGCAGACCCTTTAAAGTAATACTGCGTGGTACCCATCGCATGGGTCCCAAATCTCCAGGTTCAAGGGCATCTTCCTACATCAAAAACATGCATGAGAAACCCAGAAGATGGTACACCGTGTGATGGGGATAGGTTTCTAAAACGCACCTCATTTCTCATCTCCTTGTGCCCGGGTTCGCCATCCCAGCCGCTTTACTAGCAATCTCCCTACTTGGAGCATCAGCACCTTTAACCTCCTGTTCCGTACAGGTTGCAATTTTTCCTGAGGATGAACGGGAAGACGGGGAACCAATGAGAGACTGGCTCTTGGTGTTGGGACAGGCACAGGTCACTCTATTTTCCCATCAGGAAGAAGAATTAACCACAGGCTCAGCCTGCCCCCCGGAACCAGAACAGGGCCTGAAGCCATCCTGCGCTTTTGCGGCCAGCTCCCAAAAACGCGAGGTGTAAAATCGAGCTTCATGGCACTGCAATTCACAAACCTGCAGAGTTATAAATGATAACTCTCGTCCACAAATATATTGAGGGAAGGCAAAGAAGAGGATTTGAAATCAAGGCAGAATTGCAGGAAACAGATTTCAGGAGGTAGATTCGAATCGCCTTTAAAGCACATGAAAAGCGGCAAAACGTTGACAATGATGCCCTTGGCCAAAAAGGGCGTATGCGTTTTTTCCTGAATATATTCAGGAAAAAACGCATACGCCCATTTTGGCCAACCAAGCAACCTGGAAAGGCAAATCAGCGCTACAAAGAAGTCTCGCTTCCCATCGGTCAAAAGGGCCATGCTGAAAAAAGTGTCAAAACCAGAAATGCAGGACAGGCCATGGAGAAATGGGAGCCTTGCTACACTGATGGGCGGGATGTAAATTGCCAAGAGCCACTCTGGAGAAGTGTCCGGTGAGTCCTGAAACATCTGAAAAACACAGCTTAGAGAGCATAGGGCACTTCCACTCATGGGGGTATAAATTGGGAAAATTAAAAATCAGCAAGACACAAGCACCCCAAAGTTTAGGGCTGCTCTGTTGACCAGGACCTCCACTTCATTCCACCTTCAATATCCCAGGAAAGAGAAAAATGGATAAAGAAGTGGTGGTCCTTATGTACAGTGGAATATCACTCAGCCATGAAATCAATGTCGTAAGGTTAGTAGCAGCATGATGAGTGGATTTAGGTACGACGATTCTAAGTGAAATAAGTCACACAGAAAAGGACACTTCTCATAAGGTATCACTGATAGAGGGAATGTAAAAACCGTTACACTTGAACTGAATTACAAAACAGAACAGAGTCACACATGCAGAAAACACACTATGGCTGCTTAACGGGAAATGTGAGGTGGGGTGATACATAAAACAAGGGTATCAAATTAGCTCAGATACCGTTCCATAAACCCAATATGTAATAGACAAGACCTACTCCTTGCTCAGAGAAGTGGACACAACACGCCCTATTCACCGCACAAGAATATATCTGACTAATAATAATCGTAAAACCTATGTATTGATATCTCTCTGTTAGTGTGTCAAGTGGGTGTAAAGCGGCATAAACACAGCAGTGAAAAGCAGCTAAACCCCATTATAAAAATAAATTACTTTGAAACACCCATGAAACAAAGACAGTGAAAGAGAGAGAAATTCTTAGACAATGCGTTCAGGGGCTGTGATGCAACCTGGATTGACCATATCTAGACGCACAGCTGGATGAGACATAAGGGTGGACACTCTTGGGGCTGAGACGTTTGGTGAGGTTGGGTGAGCAAACACAGACCCTTTAAAGTAATACTGCGTGGTACCCATCGCATGGGTCCCAAATCTCCAGGTTCAATGGCATCTTCCTACATCAAAAACATGCATGAGAAACCCAGAAGATGGTACACCGTGTGATGGGGAAAGGTTTCTAAAACGCACCTCATTTCTCATCTCCTTGTGCCTGGGTTCGCAATTCCAGCCACTTTACTAGCAAGCTCCCTACTTGGAGCATCAGCACCTTTAACCTCCTGTTCCATACAGGTTGCAATCTGTCCTGAGGATAAACGGGAAGACGTGGAACCAACGAGAGACTAGCTCTTGGTGTTGGGACAGGCACAGGTCACTCTATATTCCCATCAGAAAGAAGAATTAACCACAGGCTCATCCTGCCCCCCGGAACCAGAACAGGGGCTGAAGCCGTCCTGCCCTTTTGCGGCCAGCTACCAAAAAAGCGAGTTGTAAAATGGAGGTTCAGGGCACTGCAATTCACAAACCTGCAGAGTTATAAATGATAACTCTCGTCCACAAATATATTGAGGGAAGGCAAAGAAAAGGATTTGAAATCATGGCAGAATTGCAGGAAACAGATTTCAGGAGGTAGATACGAATCGCCTTTAAAGCACATGAAAAGCGGCAAAACGTTGACAATGATGCCCTTGGCCAAAAAGGGCGTATGCGTTTTTTCCTGAATATATTCAGGAAAAAACGCATACGCCCTTTTTGGCCAACCAAGCAACCTGGAAAGGCAAATCAGCGCTACAAAGAAGTCTCGCTTCCCATCGGTCAAAAGGGCCATGCTGAAAAAAGTGTAAACACCAGAAATGCAGGACAGGCCATGGAGAAATGGGAGCCTTGCTACACTGATGGGCGGGATGTAAATTGCCAAGAGCCACTCTGGAGAAGTGTCCGGTGAGTCCTGAAACATCTGAAAAACACAGCTTAGAGAGCATAGGGCACTTCCACTCATGGGGGTATAAATTGGGAAAATTAAAAATCAGCAAGACACAAGCACCCCAAAGTTTAGGGCTGCTCTGTTGACAAGGACCTCCACTTCATTCCACCTTAAATATCCCAGGAAAGAGAAAAATGGGTAAAGAAGTTGTGGTCCTTTTGTACAATGGAATATCACTCAGCCATGAAATCAATGTCATAAGGCTAGTAGCAGCATGATGAGTGGATTTAGGTACGACGATTCTAAGTGAAATAAGTGACACAGAAAAGGACACTTCTCATAAGGTATCACTGATAGAGGGAATGTAAAAACCGTTACACTTGAACTGAATTACAAAACAGAACAGAGTCACACCTGCAGAAAACACACTATGGCTGTTTAACGGGAAAGGTGAGGTGGGGTGATACATAAAACAAGGGTTTCAAATTAGCTCAGATACCGTTCCATAAACCCAATATGTAATAGACAAGACCTACTCCTTGCTCAGAGAATTGGACTCAAAACGCCCTATTCAACGCACAAGAATATATCTGACTAGTAATAATCTTAAAACCTATGTATTGATATCTCTCTGTTAGTGTGTCAAGTGGGTGTAAAGCGGCATAAACACAGCAGTGAAAAGCAGCTAAACCGCATTATGAAAATAAATTACTTTTAAAAACCCATGAAACAAAGACAGTGAAAGAGAGAAATTCTTACACAATGCGTTCAGGGGCTGTGATGCAACCTGGATTGACCATATCTAGACCCACAGCTGGATGAGACCTAAGGGTGGACACTCTTGGGGCTGAGAGGTTTGGTGAGGTTGGGTGAGCAAACGCAGACCCTTTAAAGTAATACTGCGTGGTACCCATCGCATGGGTCCCAAATCTCCATGTTCAAGGGCATCTTCCTACATCAAAAACATGCATGAGAAACCCAGAAGATGGTACACCGTGTGATGGGGAAAGGTTTCTAAAACGCACCTCATTTCTCATCTCCTTGTGCCCGGGTTCGCCATCCCAGCCGCTTTACTAGCAATCTCCCTACTTGGAGCATCAGCACCTTTAACCTCCTGTTCCCTACAGGTTGCAATTTTTCCTGAGGATGAACGGGAAGACGGGGAACCAATGAGAGACTGGCTCTTGGTGTTGGGACAGGCACAGGTCACTCTATTTTCCCATCAGGAAGAAGAATTAACCACAGACTCAGCCTGACCCCGGAACCAGAACAGGGCCTGAAGCCATCCTGCGCTCTTGCGGCCAGCTCCCAAAAACGCGAGTTGTAAAATCGAGCTTCAGGGCACTGCAATTCACAAACCTGCAGAGTTATAAATGATAACTCTCGTCCACAAATATATTGAGGGAAGGCAAAGAAGAGGATTTGAAATCAAGGCAGAATTGCAGGAAACAGATTTCAGGAGGTAGATTCGAATCTCCTTTAAAGCACATGAAAAGCGGCAAAACGTTGACAATGATGCCCTTGGCCAAAAAGGGCGTATGCGTTTTTTCCTGAATATATTCAGGAAAAAACGCATACGCCCTTTTTGGCCAACCAAGCAACCTGGAAAGGCAAATCAGCGCTACAAAGAAGTCTCGCTTCCCATCGGTCAAAAGGGCCATGCTGAAAAAAGTGTCAAAACCAGAAATGCAGGACAGGCCATGGAGAAATGGGAGCCTTGCTACACTGATGGGCGGGATGTAAATTGCCAAGAGCCACTCTGGAGAAGTGTACGGTGAGTCCTGAAACATCTGAAAAACACAGCTTAGAGAGCATAGGGCACTTCCACTCATGGGGGTATAAATTGGGAAAATTAAAAATCAGCAAGACACAAGCACCCCAAAGTTTAGGGCTGCTCTGTTGACCAGGACCTCCACTTCATTCCACCTTCAATATCCCAGGAAAGAGAAAAATGGATAAAGAAGTGGTGGTCCTTATGTACAGTGGAATATCACTCAGCCATGAAATCAATGTCGTAAGGTTAGTAGCAGCATGATGAGTGGATTTAGGTACGACGATTCTAAGTGAAATAAGTCACACAGAAAAGGACACTTCTCATAAGGTATCACTGATAGAGGGAATGTAAAAACCGTTACACTTGAACTGAATTACAAAACAGAACAGAGTCACACCTGCAGAAAACACACTATGGCTGTTTAACGGGAAAGGTGAGGTGGGGTGATACATAAAACAAGGGTTTCAAATTAGCTCAGATACCGTTCCATAAACCCAATATGTAATAGACAAGACCTACTCCTTGCTCAGAGAACTGGACTCAACACGCCCTATTCACCGCACAAGAATATATCTGACTACTAATAATCTTAAAACCTATGTATTGATATCTCTCTGTTAGTGTGTCAAGTGGGTGTAAAGCGGCATAAACACAGCAGTGAAAAGCAGCTAAACCCCATTATGAAAATAAATTACTTTGAAAAACCCATGAAACAAAGACAGTGAAAGAGAGAAATGCTTACACAATGCGTTCAAGGGCTGTGATGCAACCTGGATTGACCATATCTAGACCCACAGCTGGATGAGACCTAAGGGTGGACACTCTTGGGGCTGAGAGGTTTGGTGAGGTTGGGTGAGCAAACGCAGACCCTTTAAAGTAATACTGCGTGGTACCCATCGCATGGGTCCCAAATCTCCAGGTTCAAGGGCATCTTCCTACATCAAAAACATGCATGAGAAACCCAGAAGATGGTACACCGTGTGATGGGGATAGGTTTCTAAAACGCACCTCATTTCTCATCTCCTTGTGCCCGGGTTCGCCATCCCAGCCGCTTTACTAGCAATCTCCCTACTTGGAGCATCAGCACCTTTAACCTCCTGTTCCGTACAGGTTGCAATTTTTCCTGAGGATGAACGGGAAGACGGGGAACCAATGAGAGACTGGCTCTTGGTGTTGGGACAGGCACAGGTCACTCTATTTTCCCATCAGGAAGAAGAATTAACCACAGGCTCAGCCTGCCCCCCGGAACCAGAACAGGGCCTGAAGCCATCCTGCGCTTTTGCGGCCAGCTCCCAAAAACGCGAGGTGTAAAATCGAGCTTCATGGCACTGCAATTCACAAACCTGCAGAGTTATAAATGATAACTCTCGTCCACAAATATATTGAGGGAAGGCAAAGAAGAGGATTTGAAATCAAGGCAGAATTGCAGGAAACAGATTTCAGGAGGTAGATTCGAATCGCCTTTAAAGCACATGAAAAGCGGCAAAACGTTGACAATGATGCCCTTGGCCAAAAAGGGCGTATGCGTTTTTTCCTGAATATATTCAGGAAAAAACGCATACGCCCATTTTGGCCAACCAAGCAACCTGGAAAGGCAAATCAGCGCTACAAAGAAGTCTCGCTTCCCATCGGTCAAAAGGGCCATGCTGAAAAAAGTGTCAAAACCAGAAATGCAGGACAGGCCATGGAGAAATGGGAGCCTTGCTACACTGATGGGCGGGATGTAAATTGCCAAGAGCCACTCTGGAGAAGTGTCCGGTGAGTCCTGAAACATCTGAAAAACACAGCTTAGAGAGCATAGGGCACTTCCACTCATGGGGGTATAAATTGGGAAAATTAAAAATCAGCAAGACACAAGCACCCCAAAGTTTAGGGCTGCTCTGTTGACCAGGACCTCCACTTCATTCCACCTTCAATATCCCAGGAAAGAGAAAAATGGATAAAGAAGTGGTGGTCCTTATGTACAGTGGAATATCACTCAGCCATGAAATCAATGTCGTAAGGTTAGTAGCAGCATGATGAGTGGATTTAGGTACGACGATTCTAAGTGAAATAAGTCACACAGAAAAGGACACTTCTCATAAGGTATCACTGATAGAGGGAATGTAAAAACCGTTACACTTGAACTGAATTACAAAACAGAACAGAGTCACACATGCAGAAAACACACTATGGCTGCTTAACGGGAAATGTGAGGTGGGGTGATACATAAAACAAGGGTATCAAATTAGCTCAGATACCGTTCCATAAACCCAATATGTAATAGACAAGACCTACTCCTTGCTCAGAGAAGTGGACACAACACGCCCTATTCACCGCACAAGAATATATCTGACTAATAATAATCGTAAAACCTATGTATTGATATCTCTCTGTTAGTGTGTCAAGTGGGTGTAAAGCGGCATAAACACAGCAGTGAAAAGCAGCTAAACCCCATTATAAAAATAAATTACTTTGAAACACCCATGAAACAAAGACAGTGAAAGAGAGAGAAATTCTTAGACAATGCGTTCAGGGGCTGTGATGCAACCTGGATTGACCATATCTAGACGCACAGCTGGATGAGACATAAGGGTGGACACTCTTGGGGCTGAGACGTTTGGTGAGGTTGGGTGAGCAAACACAGACCCTTTAAAGTAATACTGCGTGGTACCCATCGCATGGGTCCCAAATCTCCAGGTTCAATGGCATCTTCCTACATCAAAAACATGCATGAGAAACCCAGAAGATGGTACACCGTGTGATGGGGAAAGGTTTCTAAAACGCACCTCATTTCTCATCTCCTTGTGCCTGGGTTCGCAATTCCAGCCACTTTACTAGCAAGCTCCCTACTTGGAGCATCAGCACCTTTAACCTCCTGTTCCATACAGGTTGCAATCTGTCCTGAGGATAAACGGGAAGACGTGGAACCAACGAGAGACTAGCTCTTGGTGTTGGGACAGGCACAGGTCACTCTATATTCCCATCAGAAAGAAGAATTAACCACAGGCTCATCCTGCCCCCCGGAACCAGAACAGGGGCTGAAGCCGTCCTGCCCTTTTGCGGCCAGCTACCAAAAAAGCGAGTTGTAAAATGGAGGTTCAGGGCACTGCAATTCACAAACCTGCAGAGTTATAAATGATAACTCTCGTCCACAAATATATTGAGGGAAGGCAAAGAAAAGGATTTGAAATCATGGCAGAATTGCAGGAAACAGATTTCAGGAGGTAGATACGAATCGCCTTTAAAGCACATGAAAAGCGGCAAAACGTTGACAATGATGCCCTTGGCCAAAAAGGGCGTATGCGTTTTTTCCTGAATATATTCAGGAAAAAACGCATACGCCCTTTTTGGCCAACCAAGCAACCTGGAAAGGCAAATCAGCGCTACAAAGAAGTCTCGCTTCCCATCGGTCAAAAGGGCCATGCTGAAAAAAGTGTAAACACCAGAAATGCAGGACAGGCCATGGAGAAATGGGAGCCTTGCTACACTGATGGGCGGGATGTAAATTGCCAAGAGCCACTCTGGAGAAGTGTCCGGTGAGTCCTGAAACATCTGAAAAACACAGCTTAGAGAGCATAGGGCACTTCCACTCATGGGGGTATAAATTGGGAAAATTAAAAATCAGCAAGACACAAGCACCCCAAAGTTTAGGGCTGCTCTGTTGACCAGGACCTCCACTTCATTCCACCTTAAATATCCCAGGAAAGAGAAAAATGGATAAAGAAGTTGTGGTCCTTATGTACAATGGAATATCACTCAGCCATGAAATCAATGTCGTAAGGTTAGTAGCAGCATGATGAGTGGATTTAGGTACGACGATTCTAAGTGAAATAAGTCACACAGAAAAGGACACTTCTCATAAGGTATCACTGATAGAGGGAATGTAAAAACCGTTACACTTGAACTGAATTACAAAACAGAACAGAGTCACACCTGCAGAAAACACACTATGGCTGTTTAACGGGAAAGGTGAGGTGGGGTGATACATAAAACAAGGGTTTCAAATTAGCTCAGATACCGTTCCATAAACCCAATATGTAATAGACAAGACCTACTCCTTGCTCAGAGAACTGGACTCAACACGCCCTATTCACCGCACAAGAATATATCTGACTACTAATAATCTTAAAACCTATGTATTGATATCTCTCTGTTAGTGTGTCAAGTGGGTGTAAAGCGGCATAAACACAGCAGTGAAAAGCAGCTAAACCCCATTATGAAAATAAATTACTTTGAAAAACCCATGAAACAAAGACAGTGAAAGAGAGAAATGCTTACACAATGCGTTCAAGGGCTGTGATGCAACCTGGATTGACCATATCTAGACCCACAGCTGGATGAGACCTAAGGGTGGA
This sequence comes from Balaenoptera borealis, assembly GCF_965194805.1. NCBI lineage: Eukaryota > Metazoa > Chordata > Mammalia > Artiodactyla > Balaenopteridae > Balaenoptera > Balaenoptera borealis. The sequence continues at coordinate 1,353,821 of NW_028123990.1, forward strand.
CACTCTTGGGGCTGAGAGGTTTGGTGAGGTTGGGTGAGCAAACGCAGACCCTTTAAAGTAATACTGCGTGGTACCCATCGCATGGGTCCCAAATCTCCAGGTTCAAGGGCATCTTCCTACATCAAAAACATGCATGAGAAACCCAGAAGATGGTACACCGTGTGATGGGGATAGGTTTCTAAAACGCACCTCATTTCTCATCTCCTTGTGCCCGGGTTCGCCATCCCAGCCGCTTTACTAGCAATCTCCCTACTTGGAGCATCAGCACCTTTAACCTCCTGTTCCGTACAGGTTGCAATTTTTCCTGAGGATGAACGGGAAGACGGGGAACCAATGAGAGACTGGCTCTTGGTGTTGGGACAGGCACAGATCACTCTATTTTCCCATCAGGAAGAAGAATTAACCACAGGCTCAGCCTGCCCCCCGGAACCAGAACAGGGCCTGAAGCCATCCTGCGCTTTTGCGGCCAGCTCCCAAAAACGCGAGGTGTAAAATCGAGCTTCATGGCACTGCAATTCACAAACCTGCAGAGTTATAAATGATAACTCTCGTCCACAAATATATTGAGGGAAGGCAAAGAAGAGGATTTGAAATCAAGGCAGAATTGCAGGAAACAGATTTCAGGAGGTAGATTCGAATCGCCTTTAAAGCACATGAAAAGCGGCAAAGCGTTGACAATGATGCCCTTGGCCAAAAAGGGCGTATGCGTTTTTTCCTGAATATATTCAGGAAAAAACGCATACGCCCTTTTTGGCCAACCAAGCAACCTGGAAAGGCAAATCAGCGCTACAAAGAAGTCTCGCTTCCCATCGGTCAAAAGGGCCATGCTGAAAAAAGTGTCAAAACCAGAAATGCAGGACAGGCCATGGAGAAATGGGAGCCTTGCTACACTGATGGGCGGGATGTAAATTGCCAACAGCCACTCTGGAGAAGTGTACGGTGAGTCGTGAAACATCTAAAAAACACACCTTAGAGAGCATAGGGCACTTCCACTCATGGGGGTATAAATTGGGAAAATTAAAAATCAGCAAGACACAAGCACCCCAAAGTTTAGGGCTGCTCTGTTGACAAGGACCTCCACTTCATTCCACCTTAAATATCCCAGGAAAGAGAAAAATGGGTAAAGAAGTTGTGGTCCTTTTGTACAATGGAATATCACTCAGCCATGAAATCAATGTCATAAGGCTAGTAGCAGCATGATGAGTGGATTTAGGTACGACGATTCTAAGTGAAATAAGTGACACAGAAAAGGACACTTCTCATAAGGTATCACTGATAGAGGGAATGTAAAAACCGTTACACTTGAACTGAATTACAAAACAGAACAGAGTCACACCTGCAGAAAACACACTATGGCTGTTTAACGGGAAAGGTGAGGTGGGGTGATACATAAAACAAGGGTTTCAAATTAGCTCAGATACCGTTCCATAAACCCAATATGTAATAGACAAGACCTACTCCTTGCTCAGAGAATTGGACTCAAAACGCCCTATTCAACGCACAAGAATATATCTGACTAGTAATAATCTTAAAACCTATGTATTGATATCTCTCTGTTAGTGTGTCAAGTGGGTGTAAAGCGGCATAAACACAGCAGTGAAAAGCAGCTAAACCGCATTATGAAAATAAATTACTTTTAAAAACCCATGAAACAAAGACAGTGAAAGAGAGAAATTCTTACACAATGCGTTCAGGGGCTGTGATGCAACCTGGATTGACCATATCTAGACCCACAGCTGGATGAGACCTAAGGGTGGACACTCTTGGGGCTGAGAGGTTTGGTGAGGTTGGGTGAGCAAACGCAGACCCTTTAAAGTAATACTGCGTGGTACCCATCGCATGGGTCCCAAATCTCCATGTTCAAGGGCATCTTCCTACATCAAAAACATGCATGAGAAACCCAGAAGATGGTACACCGTGTGATGGGGAAAGGTTTCTAAAACGCACCTCATTTCTCATCTCCTTGTGCCCGGGTTCGCCATCCCAGCCGCTTTACTAGCAATCTCCCTACTTGGAGCATCAGCACCTTTAACCTCCTGTTCCCTACAGGTTGCAATTTTTCCTGAGGATGAACGGGAAGACGGGGAACCAATGAGAGACTGGCTCTTGGTGTTGGGACAGGCACAGGTCACTCTATTTTCCCATCAGGAAGAAGAATTAACCACAGACTCAGCCTGACCCCGGAACCAGAACAGGGCCTGAAGCCATCCTGCGCTCTTGCGGCCAGCTCCCAAAAACGCGAGGTGTAAAATCGAGCTTCAGGGCACTGCAATTCACAAACCTGCAGAGTTATAAATGATAACTCTCGTCCACAAATATATTGAGGGAAGGCAAAGAAGAGGATTTGAAATCAAGGCAGAATTGCAGGAAACAGATTTCAGGAGGTAGATTCGAATCTCCTTTAAAGCACATGAAAAGCGGCAAAACGTTGACAATGATGCCCTTGGCCAAAAAGGGCGTATGCGTTTTTTCCTGAATATATTCAGGAAAAAACGCATACGCCCTTTTTGGCCAACCAAGCAACCTGGAAAGGCAAATCAGCGCTACAAAGAAGTCTCGCTTCCCATCGGTCAAAAGGGCCATGCTGAAAAAAGTGTCAAAACCAGAAATGCAGGACAGGCCATGGAGAAATGGGAGCCTTGCTACACTGATGGGCGGGATGTAAATTGCCAAGAGCCACTCTGGAGAAGTGTCCGGTGAGTCCTGAAACATCTGAAAAACACAGCTTAGAGAGCATAGGGCACTTCCACTCATGGGGGTATAAATTGGGAAAATTAAAAATCAGCAAGACACAAGCACCCCAAAGTTTAGGGCTGCTCTGTTGACCAGGACGTCCACTTCATTCCACCTTCAATATCCCAGGAAAGAGAAAAATGGATAAAGAAGTGGTGGTCCTTATGTACAGTGGAATATCACTCAGCCATGAAATCAATGTCGTAAGGTTAGTAGCAGCATGATGAGTGGATTTAGGTACGACGATTCTAAGTGAAATAAGTCACACAGAAAAGGACACTTCTCATAAGGTATCACTGATAGAGGGAATGTAAAAACCGTTACACTTGAACTGAATTACAAAACAGAACAGAGTCACACCTGCAGAAAACACACTATGGCTGTTTAACGGGAAAGGTGAGGTGGGGTGATACATAAAACAAGGGTTTCAAATTAGCTCAGATACCGTTCCATAAACCCAATATGTAATAGACAAGACCTACTCCTTGCTCAGAGAACTGGACTCAACACGCCCTATTCACCGCACAAGAATATATCTGACTACTAATAATCTTAAAACCTATGTATTGATATCTCTCTGTTAGTGTGTCAAGTGGGTGTAAAGCGGCATAAACACAGCAGTGAAAAGCAGCTAAACCCCATTATGAAAATAAATTACTTTGAAAAACCCATGAAACAAAGACAGTGAAAGAGAGAAATGCTTACACAATGCGTTCAAGGGCTGTGATGCAACCTGGATTGACCATATCTAGACCCACAGCTGGATGAGACCTAAGGGTGGACACTCTTGGGGCTGAGAGGTTTGGTGAGGTTGGGTGAGCAAACGCAGACCCTTTAAAGTAATACTGCGTGGTACCCATCGCATGGGTCCCAAATCTCCAGGTTCAAGGGCATCTTCCTACATCAAAAACATGCATGAGAAACCCAGAAGATGGTACACCGTGTGATGGGGATAGGTTTCTAAAACGCACCTCATTTCTCATCTCCTTGTGCCCGGGTTCGCCATCCCAGCCGCTTTACTAGCAATCTCCCTACTTGGAGCATCAGCACCTTTAACCTCCTGTTCCGTACAGGTTGCAATTTTTCCTGAGGATGAACGGGAAGACGGGGAACCAATGAGAGACTGGCTCTTGGTGTTGGGACAGGCACAGGTCACTCTATTTTCCCATCAGGAAGAAGAATTAACCACAGGCTCAGCCTGCCCCCCGGAACCAGAACAGGGCCTGAAGCCATCCTGCGCTTTTGCGGCCAGCTCCCAAAAACGCGAGGTGTAAAATCGAGCTTCATGGCACTGCAATTCACAAACCTGCAGAGTTATAAATGATAACTCTCGTCCACAAATATATTGAGGGAAGGCAAAGAAGAGGATTTGAAATCAAGGCAGAATTGCAGGAAACAGATTTCAGGAGGTATATTCGAATCGCCTTTAAAGCACATGAAAAGCGGCAAAACGTTGACAATGATGCCCTTGGCCAAAAAGGGCGTATGCGTTTTTTCCTGAATATATTCAGGAAAAAACGCATACGCCCATTTTGGCCAACCAAGCAACCTGGAAAGGCAAATCAGCGCTACAAAGAAGTCTCGCTTCCCATCGGTCAAAAGGGCCATGCTGAAAAAAGTGTCAAAACCAGAAATGCAGGACAGGCCATGGAGAAATGGGAGCCTTGCTACACTGATGGGCGGGATGTAAATTGCCAAGAGCCACTCTGGAGAAGTGTCCGGTGAGTCCTGAAACATCTGAAAAACACAGCTTAGAGAGCATAGGGCACTTCCACTCATGGGGGTATAAATTGGGAAAATTAAAAATCAGCAAGACACAAGCACCCCAAAGTTTAGGGCTGCTCTGTTGACCAGGACCTCCACTTCATTCCACCTTCAATATCCCAGGAAAGAGAAAAATGGATAAAGAAGTGGTGGTCCTTATGTACAGTGGAATATCACTCAGCCATGAAATCAATGTCGTAAGGTTAGTAGCAGCATGATGAGTGGATTTAGGTACGACGATTCTAAGTGAAATAAGTCACACAGAAAAGGACACTTCTCATAAGGTATCACTGATAGAGGGAATGTAAAAACCGTTACACTTGAACTGAATTACAAAACAGAACAGAGTCACACATGCAGAAAACACACTATGGCTGCTTAACGGGAAATGTGAGGTGGGGTGATACATAAAACAAGGGTATCAAATTAGCTCAGATACCGTTCCATAAACCCAATATGTAATAGACAAGACCTACTCCTTGCTCAGAGAAGTGGACACAACACGCCCTATTCACCGCACAAGAATATATCTGACTAATAATAATCGTAAAACCTATGTATTGATATCTCTCTGTTAGTGTGTCAAGTGGGTGTAAAGCGGCATAAACACAGCAGTGAAAAGCAGCTAAACCCCATTATAAAAATAAATTACTTTGAAACACCCATGAAACAAAGACAGTGAAAGAGAGAGAAATTCTTAGACAATGCGTTCAGGGGCTGTGATGCAACCTGGATTGACCATATCTAGACGCACAGCTGGATGAGACATAAGGGTGGACACTCTTGGGGCTGAGACGTTTGGTGAGGTTGGGTGAGCAAACACAGACCCTTTAAAGTAATACTGCGTGGTACCCATCGCATGGGTCCCAAATCTCCAGGTTCAATGGCATCTTCCTACATCAAAAACATGCATGAGAAACCCAGAAGATGGTACACCGTGTGATGGGGAAAGGTTTCTAAAACGCACCTCATTTCTCATCTCCTTGTGCCTGGGTTCGCAATTCCAGCCACTTTACTAGCAAGCTCCCTACTTGGAGCATCAGCACCTTTAACCTCCTGTTCCATACAGGTTGCAATCTGTCCTGAGGATAAACGGGAAGACGTGGAACCAACGAGAGACTAGCTCTTGGTGTTGGGACAGGCACAGGTCACTCTATATTCCCATCAGAAAGAAGAATTAACCACAGGCTCATCCTGCCCCCCGGAACCAGAACAGGGCCTGAAGCCGTCCTGCCCTTTTGCGGCCAGCTACCAAAAAAGCGAGTTGTAAAATGGAGGTTCAGGGCACTGCAATTCACAAACCTGCAGAGTTATAAATGATAACTCTCGTCCACAAATATATTGAGGGAAGGCAAAGAAAAGGATTTGAAATCATGGCAGAATTGCAGGAAACAGATTTCAGGAGCTAGATACGAATCGCCTTTAAAGCACATGAAAAGCGGCAAAACGTTGACAATGATGCCCTTGGCCAAAAAGGGCGTATGCGTTTTTTCCTGAATATATTCAGGAAAAAACGCATACGCCCTTTTTGGCCAACCAAGCAACCTGGAAAGGCAAATCAGCGCTACAAAGAAGTCTCGCTTCCCATCGGTCAAAAGGGCCATGCTGAAAAAAGTGTAAACACCAGAAATGCAGGACAGGCCATGGAGAAATGGGAGCCTTGCTACACTGATGGGCGGGATGTAAATTGCCAAGAGCCACTCTGGAGAAGTGTCCGGTGAGTCCTGAAACATCTGAAAAACACAGCTTAGAGAGCATAGGGCACTTCCACTCATGGGGGTATAAATTGGGAAAATTAAAAATCAGCAAGACACAAGCACCCCAAAGTTTAGGGCTGCTCTGTTGACCAGGACCTCCACTTCATTCCACCTTAAATATCCCAGGAAAGAGAAAAATGGATAAAGAAGTTGTGGTCCTTATGTACAATGGAATATCACTCAGCCATGAAATCAATGTCGTAAGGTTAGTAGCAGCATGATGAGTGGATTTAGGTACGACGATTCTAAGTGAAATAAGTCACACAGAAAAGGACACTTCTCATAAGGTATCACTGATAGAGGGAATGTAAAAACCGTTACACTTGAACTGAATTACAAAACAGAACAGAGTCACACCTGCAGAAAACACACTATGGCTGTTTAACGGGAAAGGTGAGGTGGGGTGATACATAAAACAAGGGTTTCAAATTAGCTCAGATACCGTTCCATAAACCCAATATGTAATAGACAAGACCTACTCCTTGCTCAGAGAACTGGACTCAACACGCCCTATTCACCGCACAAGAATATATCTGACTACTAATAATCTTAAAACCTATGTATTGATATCTCTCTGTTAGTGTGTCAAGTGGGTGTAAAGCGGCATAAACACAGCAGTGAAAAGCAGCTAAACCCCATTATGAAAATAAATTACTTTGAAAAACCCATGAAACAAAGACAGTGAAAGAGAGAAATGCTTACACAATGCGTTCAAGGGCTGTGATGCAACCTGGATTGACCATATCTAGACCCACAGCTGGATGAGACCTAAGGGTGGACACTCTTGGGGCTGAGAGGTTTGGTGAGGTTGGGTGAGCAAACGCAGACCCTTTAAAGTAATACTGCGTGGTACCCATCGCATGGGTCCCAAATCTCCAGGTTCAAGGGCATCTTCCTACATCAAAAACATGCATGAGAAACCCAGAAGATGGTACACCGTGTGATGGGGATAGGTTTCTAAAACGCACCTCATTTCTCATCTCCTTGTGCCCGGGTTCGCCATCCCAGCCGCTTTACTAGCAATCTCCCTACTTGGAGCATCAGCACCTTTAACCTCCTGTTCCGTACAGGTTGCAATTTTTCCTGAGGATGAACGGGAAGACGGGGAACCAATGAGAGACTGGCTCTTGGTGTTGGGACAGGCACAGGTCACTCTATTTTCCCATCAGGAAGAAGAATTAACCACAGGCTCAGCCTGCCCCCCGGAACCAGAACAGGGCCTGAAGCCATCCTGCGCTTTTGCGGCCAGCTCCCAAAAACGCGAGGTGTAAAATCGAGCTTCATGGCACTGCAATTCACAAACCTGCAGAGTTATAAATGATAACTCTCGTCCACAAATATATTGAGGGAAGGCAAAGAAGAGGATTTGAAATCAATGCAGAATTGCAGGAAACAGATTTCAGGAGGTAGATTCGAATCTCCTTTAAAGCACATGAAAAGCGGCAAAACGTTGACAATGATGCCCTTGGCCAAAAAGGGCGTATGCGTTTTTTCCTGAATATATTCAGGAAAAAACGCATACGCCCTTTTTGGCCAACCAAGCAACCTGGAAAGGCAAATCAGCGCTACAAAGAAGTCTCGCTTCCCATCGGTCAAAAGGGCCATGCTGAAAAAAGTGTCAAAACCAGAAATGCAGGACAGGCCATGGAGAAATGGGAGCCTTGCTACACTGATGGGCGGGATGTAAATTGCCAACAGCCACTCTGGAGAAGTGTACGGTGAGTCGTGAAACATCTAAAAAACACAGCTTAGAGAGCATAGGGCACTTCCACTCATGGGGGTATAAATTGGGAAAATTAAAAATCAGCAAGACACAAGCACCCCAAAGTTTAGGGCTGCTCTGTTGACAAGGACCTCCACTTCATTCCACCTTAAATATCCCAGGAAAGAGAAAAATGGGTAAAGAAGTTGTGGTCCTTTTGTACAATGGAATATCACTCAGCCATGAAATCAATGTCATAAGGCTAGTAGCAGCATGATGAGTGGATTTAGGTACGACGATTCTAAGTGAAATAAGTGACACAGAAAAGGACACTTCTCATAAGGTATCACTGATAGAGGGAATGTAAAAACCGTTACACTTGAACTGAATTACAAAACAGAACAGAGTCACACCTGCAGAAAACACACTATGGCTGTTTAACGGGAAAGGTGAGGTGGGGTGATACATAAAAGAAGGGTTTCAAATTAGCTCAGATACCGTTCCATAAACCCAATATGTAATAGACAAGACCTACTCCTTGCTCAGAGAATTGGACTCAAAACGCCCTATTCAACGCACAAGAATATATCTGACTAGTAATAATCTTAAAACCTATGTATTGATATCTCTCTGTTAGTGTGTCAAGTGGGTGTAAAGCGGCATAAACACAGCAGTGAAAAGCAGCTAAACCGCATTATGAAAATAAATTACTTTTAAAAACCCATGAAACAAAGACAGTGAAAGAGAGAAATTCTTACACAATGCGTTCAGGGGCTGTGATGCAACCTGGATTGACCATATCTAGACCCACAGCTGGATGAGACCTAAGGGTGGACACTCTTGGGGCTGAGAGGTTTGGTGAGGTTGGGTGAGCAAACGCAGACCCTTTAAAGTAATACTGCGTGGTACCCATCGCATGGGTCCCAAATCTCCATGTTCAAGGGCATCTTCCTACATCAAAAACATGCATGAGAAACACAGAAGATGGTACACCGTGTGATGGGGAAAGGTTTCTAAAACGCACCTCATTTCTCATCTCCTTGTGCCCGGGTTCGCCATCCCAGCCGCTTTACTAGCAATCTCCCTACTTGGAGCATCAGCACCTTTAACCTCCTGTTCCCTACAGGTTGCAATTTTTCCTGAGGATGAACGGGAAGACGGGGAACCAATGAGAGACTGGCTCTTGGTGTTGGGACAGGCACAGGTCACTCTATTTTCCCATCAGGAAGAAGAATTAACCACAGACTCAGCCTGACCCCGGAACCAGAACAGGGCCTGAAGCCATCCTGCGCTCTTGCGGCCAGCTCCCAAAAACGCGAGTTGTAAAATCGAGCTTCAGGGCACTGCAATTCACAAACCTGCAGAGTTATAAATGATAACTCTCGTCCACAAATATATTGAGGGAAGGCAAAGAAGAGGATTTGAAATCAAGGCAGAATTGCAGGAAACAGATTTCAGGAGGTAGATTCGAATCGCCTTTAAAGCACATGAAAAGCGGCAAAACGTTGACAATGATGCCCTTGGCCAAAAAGGGCGTATGCGTTTTTTCCTGAATATATTCAGGAAAAAACGCATACGCCCTTTTTGGCCAACCAAGCAACCTGGAAAGGCAAATCAGCGCTACAAAGAAGTCTCGCTTCCCATCGGTCAAAAGGGCCATGCTGAAAAAAGTGTCAAAACCAGAAATGCAGGACAGGCCATGGAGAAATGGGAGCCTTGCTACACTGATGGGCGGGATGTAAATTGCCAAGAGCCACTCTGGAGAAGTGTCCGGTGAGTCCTGAAACATCTGAAAAACACAGCTTAGAGAGCATAGGGCACTTCCACTCATGGGGGTATAAATTGGGAAAATTAAAAATCAGCAAGACACAAGCACCCCAAAGTTTAGGGCTGCTCTGTTGACCAGGACCTCCACTTCATTCCACCTTCAATATCCCAGGAAAGAGAAAAATGGATAAAGAAGTGGTGGTCCTTATGTACAGTGGAATATCACTCAGCCATGAAATCAATGTCGTAAGGTTAGTAGCAGCATGATGAGTGGATTTAGGTACGACGATTCTAAGTGAAATAAGTCACACAGAAAAGGACACTTCTCATAAGGTATCACTGATAGAGGGAATGTAAAAACCGTTACACTTGAACTGAATTACAAAACAGAACAGAGTCACACATGCAGAAAACACACTATGGCTGCTTAACGGGAAATGTGAGGTGGGGTGATACATAAAACAAGGGTATCAAATTAGCTCAGATACCGTTCCATAAACCCAATATGTAATAGACAAGACCTACTCCTTGCTCAGAGAAGTGGACACAACACGCCCTATTCACCGCACAAGAATATATCTGACTAATAATAATCGTAAAACCTATGTATTGATATCTCTCTGTTAGTGTGTCAAGTGGGTGTAAAGCGGCATAAACACAGCAGTGAAAAGCAGCTAAACCCCATTATAAAAATAAATTACTTTGAAACACCCATGAAACAAAGACAGTGAAAGAGAGAGAAATTCTTAGACAATGCGTTCAGGGGCTGTGATGCAACCTGGATTGACCATATCTAGACCCACAGCTGGATGAGACATAAGGGTGGACACTCTTGGGGCTGAGACGTTTGGTGAGGTTGGGTGAGCAAACACAGACCCTTTAAAGTAATACTGCGTGGTACCCATCGCATGGGTCCCAAATCTCCAGGTTCAATGGCATCTTCCTACATCAAAAACATGCATGAGAAACCCAGAAGATGGTACACCATGTGATGGGGAAAGGTTTCTAAAACGCACCTCATTTCTCATCTCCTTGTGCCTGGGTTCGCAATTCCAGCCACTTTACTAGCAAGCTCCCTACTTGGAGCATCAGCACCTTTAACCTCCTGTTCCATACAGGTTGCAATCTGTCCTGAGGATAAACGGGAAGACGTGGAACCAACGAGAGACTAGCTCTTGGTGTTGGGACAGGCACAGGTCACTCTATATTCCCATCAGAAAGAAGAATTAACCACAGGCTCATCCTGCCCCCCGGAACCAGAACAGGGCCTGAAGCCGTCCTGCCCTTTTGCGGCCAGCTACCAAAAAAGCGAGTTGTAAAATGGAGGTTCAGGGCACTGCAATTCACAAACCTGCAGAGTTATAAATGATAACTCTCGTCCACAAATATATTGAGGGAAGGCAAAGAAAAGGATTTGAAATCATGGCAGAATTGCAGGAAACAGATTTCAGGAGGTAGATACGAATCGCCTTTAAAGCACATGAAAAGCGGCAAAACGTTCACAATGATGCCCTTGGCCAAAAAGGGCGTATGCGTTTTTTCCTGAATATATTCAGGAAAAAACGCATACGCCCTTTTTGGCCAACCAAGCAACCTGGAAAGGCAAATCAGCGCTACAAAGAAGTCTCGCTTCCCATCGGTCAAAAGGGCCATGCTGAAAAATGTGTAAACACCAGAAATGCAGGACAGGCCATGGAGAAATGGGAGCCTTGCTACACTGATGGGCGGGATGTAAATTGCCAAGAGCCACTCTGGAGAAGTGTCCGGTGAGTCCTGAAACATCTGAAAAACACAGCTTAGAGAGCATTGGGCACTTCCACTCATGGGGGTATAAATTGGGAAAATTAAAAATCAGCAAGACACAAGCACCCCAAAGTTTAGGGCTGCTCTGTTGACCAGGACCTCCACTTCATTCCACCTTCAATATCCCAGGAAAGAGAAAAATGGATAAAGAAGTGGTGGTCCTTATGTACAGTGGAATATCACTCAGCCATGAAATCAATGTCGTAAGGTTAGTAGCAGCATGATGAGTGGATTTAGGTACGACGATTCTAAGTGAAATAAGTCACACAGAAAAGGACACTTCTCATAAGGTATCACTGATAGAGGGAATGTAAAAACCGTTACACTTGAACTGAATTACAAAACAGAACAGAGTCACACATGCAGAAAACACACTATGGCTGCTTAACGGGAAATGTGAGGTGGGGTGATACATAAAACAAGGGTATCAAATTAGCTCAGATACCGTTCCATAAACCCAATATGTAATAGACAAGACCTACTCCTTGCTCAGAGAAGTGGACACAACACGCCCTATTCACCGCACAAGAATATATCTGACTAATAATAATCGTAAAACCTATGTATTGATATCTCTCTGTTAGTGTGTCAAGTGGGTGTAAAGCGGCATAAACACAGCAGTGAAAAGCAGCTAAACCCCATTATAAAAATAAATTACTTTGAAACACCCATGAAACAAAGACAGTGAAAGAGAGAGAAATTCTTAGACAATGCGTTCAGGGGCTGTGATGCAACCTGGATTGACCATATCTAGACCCACAGCTGGATGAGACATAAGGGTGGACACTCTTGGGGCTGAGACGTTTGGTGAGGTTGGGTGAGCAAACACAGACCCTTTAAAGTAATACTGCGTGGTACCCATCGCATGGGTCCCAAATCTCCAGGTTCAATGGCATCTTCCTACATCAAAAACATGCATGAGAAACCCAGAAGATGGTACACCATGTGATGGGGAAAGGTTTCTAAAACGCACCTCATTTCTCATCTCCTTGTGCCTGGGTTCGCAATTCCAGCCACTTTACTAGCAAGCTCCCTACTTGGAGCATCAGCACCTTTAACCTCCTGTTCCATACAGGTTGCAATCTGTCCTGAGGATAAACGGGAAGACGTGGAACCAACGAGAGACTAGCTCTTGGTGTTGGGACAGGCACAGGTCACTCTATATTCCCATCAGAAAGAAGAATTAACCACAGGCTCATCCTGCCCCCCGGAACCAGAACAGGGCCTGAAGCCGTCCTGCCCTTTTGCGGCCAGCTACCAAAAAAGCGAGTTGTAAAATGGAGGTTCAGGGCACTGCAATTCACAAACCTGCAGAGTTATAAATGATAACTCTCGTCCACAAATATATTGAGGGAAGGCAAAGAAAAGGATTTGAAATCATGGCAGAATTGCAGGAAACAGATTTCAGGAGGTAGATACGAATCGCCTTTAAAGCACATGAAAAGCGGCAAAACGTTCACAATGATGCCCTTGGCCAAAAAGGGCGTATGCGTTTTTTCCTGAATATATTCAGGAAAAAACGCATACGCCCTTTTTGGCCAACCAAGCAACCTGGAAAGGCAAATCAGCGCTACAAAGAAGTCTCACTTCCCATCGGTCAAAAGGGCCATGCTGAAAAATGTGTAAACACCAGAAATGCAGGACAGGCCATGGAGAAATGGGAGCCTTGCTACACTGATGGGCGGGATGTAAATTGCCAAGAGCCACTCTGGAGAAGTGTCCGGTGAGTCCTGAAACATCTGAAAAACACAGCTTAGAGAGCATTGGGCACTTCCACTCATGGGGGTATAAATTGGGAAAATTAAAAATCAGCAAGACACAAGCACCCCAAAGTTTAGGGCTGCTCTGTTGACCAGGACCTCCACTTCATTCCACCTTCAATATCCCAGGAAAGAGAAAAATGGATAAAGAAGTGGTGGTCCTTATGTACAATGGAATATCACTCAGCCATGAAATCAATGTCGTAAGGTTAGTAGCAGCATGATGAGTGGATTTAGGTACGACGATTCTAAGTGAAATAAGTCACACAGAAAAGGACACTTCTCATAAGGTATCACTGATAGAGGGAATGTAAAAACCGTTACACTTGAACTGAATTACAAAACAGAACAGAGTCACACCTGCAGAAAACACACTATGGCTGTTTAACGGGAAAGGTGAGGTGGGGTGATACATAAAACAAGGGTTTCAAATTAGCTCAGATACCGTTCCATAAACCCAATATGTAATAGACAAGACCTACTCCTTGCTCAGAGAACTGGACTCAACATGCCCTATTCACCGCACAAGAATATATCTGACTACTAATAATCTTAAAACCTATGTATTGATATCTCTCTGTTAGTGTGTCAAGTGGGTGTAAAGCGGCATAAACACAGCAGTGAAAAGCAGCTAAACCCCATTATGAAAATAAATTACTTTGAAAAACCCATGAAACAAAGACAGTGAAAGAGAGAAATGCTTACACAATGCGTTCAGGGGCTGTGATGCAACCTGGATTGACCATATCTAGACCCACAGCTGGATGAGACCTAAGGGTGGACACTCTTGGGGCTGAGAGGTTTGGTGAGGTTGGGTGAGCAAACGCAGACCCTTTAAAGTAATACTGCGTGGTACCCATCGCATGGTTCCCAAATCTCCAGGTTCAAGGGCATCTTCCTACATCAAAAACATGCATGAGAAACCCAGAAGATGGTACACCGTGTGATGGGGATAGGTTTCTAAAACGCACCTCATTTCTCATCTCCTTGTGCCCGGGTTCGCCATCCCAGCCGCTTTACTAGCAATCTCCCTACTTGGAGCATCAGCACCTTTAACCTCCTGTTCCGTACAGGTTGCAATTTTTCCTGAGGATGAACGGGAAGACGGGGAACCAATGAGAGACTGGCTCTTGGTGTTGGGACAGGCACAGGTCACTCTATTTTCCCATCAGGAAGAAGAATTAACCACAGGCTCAGCCTGCCCCCCGGAACCAGAACAGGGCCTGAAGCCATCCTGCGCTTTTGCGGCCAGCTCCCAAAAACGCGAGGTGTAAAATCGAGCTTCATGGCACTGCAATTCACAAACCTGCAGAGTTATAAATGATAACTCTCGTCCACAAATATATTGAGGGAAGGCAAAGAAGAGGATTTGAAATCAAGGCAGAATTGCAGGAAACAGATTTCAGGAGGTAGATTCGAATCTCCTTTAAAGCACATGAAAAGCGGCAAAACGTTGACAATGATGCCCTTGGCCAAAAAGGGCGTATGCGTTTTTTCCTGAATATATTCAGGAAAAAACGCATACGCCCTTTTTGGCCAACCAAGCAACCTGGAAAGGCAAATCAGCGCTACAAAGAAGTCTCGCTTCCCATCGGTCAAAAGGGCCATGCTGAAAAAAGTGTCAAAACCAGAAATGCAGGACAGGCCATGGAGAAATGGGAGCCTTGCTACACTGATGGGCGGGATGTAAATTGCCAACAGCCACTCTGGAGAAGTGTACGGTGAGTCGTGAAACATCTAAAAAACACAGCTTAGAGAGCATAGGGCACTTCCACTCATGGGGGTATAAATTGGGAAAATTAAAAATCAGCAAGACACAAGCACCCCAAAGTTTAGGGCTGCTCTGTTGACAAGGACCTCCACTTCATTCCACCTTAAATATCCCAGGAAAGAGAAAAATGGGTAAAGAAGTTGTGGTCCTTTTGTACAATGGAATATCACTCAGCCATGAAATCAATGTCATAAGGCTAGTAGCAGCATGATGAGTGGATTTAGGTACGACGATTCTAAGTGAAATAAGTGACACAGAAAAGGACACTTCTCATAAGGTATCACTGATAGAGGGAATGTAAAAACCGTTACACTTGAACTGAATTACAAAACAGAACAGAGTCACACCTGCAGAAAACACACTATGGCTGTTTAACGGGAAAGGTGAGGTGGGGTGATACATAAAACAAGGGTTTCAAATTAGCTCAGATACCGTTCCATAAACCCAATATGTAATAGACAAGACCTACTCCTTGCTCAGAGAATTGGACTCAAAACGCCCTATTCAACGCACAAGAATATATCTGACTAGTAATAATCTTAAAACCTATGTATTGATATCTCTCTGTTAGTGTGTCAAGTGGGTGTAAAGCGGCATAAACACAGCAGTGAAAAGCAGCTAAACCGCATTATGAAAATAAATTACTTTTAAAAACCCATGAAACAAAGACAGTGAAAGAGAGAAATTCTTACACAATGCGTTCAGGGGCTGTGATGCAACCTGGATTGACCATATCTAGACCCACAGCTGGATGAGACCTAAGGGTGGACACTCTTGGGGCTGAGAGGTTTGGTGAGGTTGGGTGAGCAAACGCAGACCCTTTAAAGTAATACTGCGTGGTACCCATCGCATGGGTCCCAAATCTCCATGTTCAAGGGCATCTTCCTACATCAAAAACATGCATGAGAAACCCAGAAGATGGTACACCGTGTGATGGGGAAAGGTTTCTAAAACGCACCTCATTTCTCATCTCCTTGTGCCCGGGTTCGCCATCCCAGCCGCTTTACTAGCAATCTCCCTACTTGGAGCATCAGCACCTTTAACCTCCTGTTCCCTACAGGTTGCAATTTTTCCTGAGGATGAACGGGAAGACGGGGAACCAATGAGAGACTGGCTCTTGGTGTTGGGACAGGCACAGGTCACTCTATTTTCCCATCAGGAAGAAGAATTAACCACAGACTCAGCCTGACCCCGGAACCAGAACAGGGCCTGAAGCCATCCTGCGCTCTTGCGGCCAGCTCCCAAAAACGCGAGTTGTAAAATCGAGCTTCAGGGCACTGCAATTCACAAACCTGCAGAGTTATAAATGATAACTCTCGTCCACAAATATATTGAGGGAAGGCAAAGAAGAGGATTTGAAATCAAGGCAGAATTGCAGGAAACAGATTTCAGGAGGTAGATTCGAATCGCCTTTAAAGCACATGAAAAGCGGCAAAACGTTGACAATGATGCCCTTGGCCAAAAAGGGCGTATGCGTTTTTTCCTGAATATATTCAGGAAAAAACGCATACGCCCTTTTTGGCCAACCAAGCAACCTGGAAAGGCAAATCAGCGCTACAAAGAAGTCTCGCTTCCCATCGGTCAAAAGGGCCATGCTGAAAAAAGTGTCAAAACCAGAAATGCAGGACAGGCCATGGAGAAATGGGAGCCTTGCTACACTGATGGGCGGGATGTAAATTGCCAAGAGCCACTCTGGAGAAGTGTCCGGTGAGTCCTGAAACATCTGAAAAACACAGCTTAGAGAGCATAGGGCACTTCCACTCATGGGGGTATAAATTGGGAAAATTAAAAATCAGCAAGACACAAGCACCCCAAAGTTTAGGGCTGCTCTGTTGACCAGGACCTCCACTTCATTCCACCTTCAATATCCCAGGAAAGAGAAAAATGGATAAAGAAGTGGTGGTCCTTATGTACAGTGGAATATCACTCAGCCATGAAATCAATGTCGTAAGGTTAGTAGCAGCATGATGAGTGGATTTAGGTACGACGATTCTAAGTGAAATAAGTCACACAGAAAAGGACACTTCTCATAAGGTATCACTGATAGAGGGAATGTAAAAACCGTTACACTTGAACTGAATTACAAAACAGAACAGAGTCACACATGCAGAAAACACACTATGGCTGCTTAACGGGAAATGTGAGGTGGGGTGATACATAAAACAAGGGTATCAAATTAGCTCAGATACCGTTCCATAAACCCAATATGTAATAGACAAGACCTACTCCTTGCTCAGAGAAGTGGACACAACACGCCCTATTCACCGCACAAGAATATATCTGACTAATAATAATCGTAAAACCTATGTATTGATATCTCTCTGTTAGTGTGTCAAGTGGGTGTAAAGCGGCATAAACACAGCAGTGAAAAGCAGCTAAACCCCATTATAAAAATAAATTACTTTGAAACACCCATGAAACAAAGACAGTGAAAGAGAGAGAAATTCTTAGACAATGCGTTCAGGGGCTGTGATGCAACCTGGATTGACCATATCTAGACGCACAGCTGGATGAGACATAAGGGTGGACACTCTTGGGGCTGAGACGTTTGGTGAGGTTGGGTGAGCAAACACAGACCCTTTAAAGTAATACTGCGTGGTACCCATCGCATGGGTCCCAAATCTCCAGGTTCAATGGCATCTTCCTACATCAAAAACATGCATGAGAAACCCAGAAGATGGTACACCATGTGATGGGGAAAGGTTTCTAAAACGCACCTCATTTCTCATCTCCTTGTGCCTGGGTTCGCAATTCCAGCCACTTTACTAGCAAGCTCCCTACTTGGAGCATCAGCACCTTTAACCTCCTGTTCCATACAGGTTGCAATCTGTCCTGAGGATAAACGGGAAGACGTGGAACCAACGAGAGACTAGCTCTTGGTGTTGGGACAGGCACAGGTCACTCTATATTCCCATCAGAAAGAAGAATTAACCACAGGCTCATCCTGCCCCCCGGAACCAGAACAGGGCCTGAAGCCGTCCTGCCCTTTTGCGGCCAGCTACCAAAAAAGCGAGTTGTAAAATGGAGGTTCAGGGCACTGCAATTCACAAACCTGCAGAGTTATAAATGATAACTCTCGTCCACAAATATATTGAGGGAAGGCAAAGAAAAGGATTTGAAATCATGGCAGAATTGCAGGAAACAGATTTCAGGAGGTAGATACGAATCGCCTTTAAAGCACATGAAAAGCGGCAAAACGTTGACAATGATGCCCTTGGCCAAAAAGGGCGTATGCGTTTTTTCCTGAATATATTCAGGAAAAAACGCATACGCCCTTTTTGGCCAACCAAGCAACCTGGAAAGGCAAATCAGCGCTACAAAGAAGTCTCGCTTCCCATCGGTCAAAAGGGCCATGCTGAAAAAAGTGTAAACACCAGAAATGCAGGACAGGCCATGGAGAAATGGGAGCCTTGCTACACTGATGGGCGGGATGTAA
Organism: Balaenoptera borealis; assembly: GCF_965194805.1. Classification (NCBI taxonomy): domain Eukaryota; kingdom Metazoa; phylum Chordata; class Mammalia; order Artiodactyla; family Balaenopteridae; genus Balaenoptera; species Balaenoptera borealis. The sequence continues at coordinate 1,372,314 of NW_028123990.1, forward strand.
ATTGCCAAGAGCCACTCTGGAGAAGTGTCCGGTGAGTCCTGAAACATCTGAAAAACACAGCTTAGAGAGCATTGGGCACTTCCACTCATGGGGGTATAAATTGGGAAAATTAAAAATCAGCAAGACACAAGCACCCCAAAGTTTAGGGCTGCTCTGTTGACCAGGACCTCCACTTCATTCCACCTTAAATATCCCAGGAAAGAGAAAAATGGATAAAGAAGTTGTGGTCCTTATGTACAATGGAATATCACTCAGCCATGAAATCAATGTCGTAAGGTTAGTAGCAGCATGATGAGTGGATTTAGGTACGACGATTCTAAGTGAAATAAGTCACACAGAAAAGGACACTTCTCATAAGGTATCACTGATAGAGGGAATGTAAAAACCGTTACACTTGAACTGAATTACAAAACAGAACAGAGTCACACCTGCAGAAAACACACTATGGCTGTTTAACGGGAAAGGTGAGGTGGGGTGATACATAAAACAAGGGTTTCAAATTAGCTCAGATACCGTTCCATAAACCCAATATGTAATAGACAAGACCTACTCCTTGCTCAGAGAACTGGACTCAACATGCCCTATTCACCGCACAAGAATATATCTGACTACTAATAATCTTAAAACCTATGTATTGATATCTCTCTGTTAGTGTGTCAAGTGGGTGTAAAGCGGCATAAACACAGCAGTGAAAAGCAGCTAAACCCCATTATGAAAATAAATTACTTTGAAAAACCCATGAAACAAAGACAGTGAAAGAGAGAAATGCTTACACAATGCGTTCAGGGGCTGTGATGCAACCTGGATTGACCATATCTAGACCCACAGCTGGATGAGACCTAAGGGTGGACACTCTTGGGGCTGAGAGGTTTGGTGAGGTTGGGTGAGCAAACGCAGACCCTTTAAAGTAATACTGCGTGGTACCCATCGCATGGTTCCCAAATCTCCAGGTTCAAGGGCATCTTCCTACATCAAAAACATGCATGAGAAACCCAGAAGATGGTACACCGTGTGATGGGGATAGGTTTCTAAAACGCACCTCATTTCTCATCTCCTTGTGCCCGGGTTCGCCATCCCAGCCGCTTTACTAGCAATCTCCCTACTTGGAGCATCAGCACCTTTAACCTCCTGTTCCGTACAGGTTGCAATTTTTCCTGAGGATGAACGGGAAGACGGGGAACCAATGAGAGACTGGCTCTTGGTGTTGGGACAGGCACAGGTCACTCTATTTTCCCATCAGGAAGAAGAATTAACCACAGGCTCAGCCTGCCCCCCGGAACCAGAACAGGGCCTGAAGCCATCCTGCGCTTTTGCGGCCAGCTCCCAAAAACGCGAGGTGTAAAATCGAGCTTCATGGCACTGCAATTCACAAACCTGCAGAGTTATAAATGATAACTCTCGTCCACAAATATATTGAGGGAAGGCAAAGAAGAGGATTTGAAATCAAGGCAGAATTGCAGGAAACAGATTTCAGGAGGTAGATTCGAATCTCCTTTAAAGCACATGAAAAGCGGCAAAACGTTGACAATGATGCCCTTGGCCAAAAAGGGCGTATGCGTTTTTTCCTGAATATATTCAGGAAAAAACGCATACGCCCTTTTTGGCCAACCAAGCAACCTGGAAAGGCAAATCAGCGCTACAAAGAAGTCTCGCTTCCCATCGGTCAAAAGGGCCATGCTGAAAAAAGTGTAAACACCAGAAATGCAGGACAGGCCATGGAGAAATGGGAGCCTTGCTACACTGATGGGCGGGATGTAAATTGCCAACAGCCACTCTGGAGAAGTGTACGGTGAGTCGTGAAACATCTAAAAAACACAGCTTAGAGAGCATAGGGCACTTCCACTCATGGGGGTATAAATTGGGAAAATTAAAAATCAGCAAGACACAAGCACCCCAAAGTTTAGGGCTGCTCTGTTGACAAGGACCTCCACTTCATTCCACCTTAAATATCCCAGGAAAGAGAAAAATGGGTAAAGAAGTTGTGGTCCTTTTGTACAATGGAATATCACTCAGCCATGAAATCAATGTCATAAGGCTAGTAGCAGCATGATGAGTGGATTTAGGTACGACGATTCTAAGTGAAATAAGTGACACAGAAAAGGACACTTCTCATAAGGTATCACTGATAGAGGGAATGTAAAAACCGTTACACTTGAACTGAATTACAAAACAGAACAGAGTCACACATGCAGAAAACACACTATGGCTGTTTAACGGGAAAGGTGAGGTGGGGTGATACATAAAACAAGGGTTTCAAATTAGCTCAGATACCGTTCCATAAACCCAATATGTAATAGACAAGACCTACTCCTTGCTCAGAGAATTGGACTCAAAACGCCCTATTCAACGCACAAGAATATATCTGACTAGTAATAATCTTAAAACCTATGTATTGATATCTCTCTGTTAGTGTGTCAAGTGGGTGTAAAGCGGCATAAACACAGCAGTGAAAAGCAGCTAAACCGCATTATGAAAATAAATTACTTTTAAAAACCCATGAAACAAAGACAGTGAAAGAGAGAAATTCTTACACAATGCGTTCAGGGGCTGTGATGCAACCTGGATTGACCATATCTAGACCCACAGCTGGATGAGACCTAAGGGTGGACACTCTTGGGGCTGAGAGGTTTGGTGAGGTTGGGTGAGCAAACGCAGACCCTTTAAAGTAATACTGCGTGGTACCCATCGCATGGGTCCCAAATCTCCATGTTCAAGGGCATCTTCCTACATCAAAAACATGCATGAGAAACCCAGAAGATGGTACACCGTGTGATGGGGAAAGGTTTCTAAAACGCACCTCATTTCTCATCTCCTTGTGCCCGGGTTCGCCATCCCAGCCGCTTTACTAGCAATCTCCCTACTTGGAGCATCAGCACCTTTAACCTCCTGTTCCCTACAGGTTGCAATTTTTCCTGAGGATGAACGGGAAGACGGGGAACCAATGAGAGACTGGCTCTTGGTGTTGGGACAGGCACAGGTCACTCTATTTTCCCATCAGGAAGAAGAATTAACCACAGGCTCAGCCTGACCCCGGAACCAGAACAGGGCCTGAAGCCATCCTGCGCTCTTGCGGCCAGCTCCCAAAAACGCGAGTTGTAAAATCGAGCTTCAGGGCACTGCAATTCACAAACCTGCAGAGTTATAAATGATAACTCTCGTCCACAAATATATTGAGGGAAGGCAAAGAAGAGGATTTGAAATCAAGGCAGAATTGCAGGAAACAGATTTCAGGAGGTAGATTCGAATCTCCTTTAAAGCACATGAAAAGCGGCAAAACGTTGACAATGATGCCCTTGGCCAAAAAGGGCGTATGCGTTTTTTCCTGAATATATTCAGGAAAAAACGCATACGCCCTTTTTGGCCAACCAAGCAACCTGGAAAGGCAAATCAGCGCTACAAAGAAGTCTCGCTTCCCATCGGTCAAAAGGGCCATGCTGAAAAAAGTGTCAAAACCAGAAATGCAGGACAGGCCATGGAGAAATGGGAGCCTTGCTACACTGATGGGCGGGATATAAATTGCCAAGAGCCACTCTGGAGAAGTGTCCGGTGAGTCCTGAAACATCTGAAAAACACAGCTTAGAGAGCATAGGGCACTTCCACTCATGGGGGTATAAATTGGGAAAATTAAAAATCAGCAAGACACAAGCACCCCAAAGTTTAGGGCTGCTCTGTTGACCAGGACCTCCACTTCATTCCACCTTCAATATCCCAGGAAAGAGAAAAATGGATAAAGAAGTGGTGGTCCTTATGTACAGTGGAATATCACTCAGCCATGAAATCAATGTCGTAAGGTTAGTAGCAGCATGATGAGTGGATTTAGGTACGACGATTCTAAGTGAAATAAGTCACACAGAAAAGGACACTTCTCATAAGGTATCACTGATAGAGGGAATGTAAAAACCGTTACACTTGAACTGAATTACAAAACAGAACAGAGTCACACATGCAGAAAACACACTATGGCTGCTTAACGGGAAATGTGAGGTGGGGTGATACATAAAACAAGGGTATCAAATTAGCTCAGATACCGTTCCATAAACCCAATATGTAATAGACAAGACCTACTCCTTGCTCAGAGAAGTGGACACAACACGCCCTATTCACCGCACAAGAATATATCTGACTAATAATAATCGTAAAACCTATGTATTGATATCTCTCTGTTAGTGTGTCAAGTGGGTGTAAAGCGGCATAAACACAGCAGTGAAAAGCAGCTAAACCCCATTATAAAAATAAATTACTTTGAAACACCCATGAAACAAAGACAGTGAAAGAGAGAGAAATTCTTAGACAATGCGTTCAGGGGCTGTGATGCAACCTGGATTGACCATATCTAGACGCACAGCTGGATGAGACATAAGGGTGGACACTCTTGGGGCTGAGACGTTTGGTGAGGTTGGGTGAGCAAACACAGACCCTTTAAAGTAATACTGCGTGGTACCCATCGCATGGGTCCCAAATCTCCAGGTTCAATGGCATCTTCCTACATCAAAAACATGCATGAGAAACCCAGAAGATGGTACACCATGTGATGGGGAAAGGTTTCTAAAACGCACCTCATTTCTCATCTCCTTGTGCCTGGGTTCGCAATTCCAGCCACTTTACTAGCAAGCTCCCTACTTGGAGCATCAGCACCTTTAACCTCCTGTTCCATACAGGTTGCAATCTGTCCTGAGGATAAACGGGAAGACGTGGAACCAACGAGAGACTAGCTCTTGGTGTTGGGACAGGCACAGGTCACTCTATATTCCCATCAGAAAGAAGAATTAACCACAGGCTCATCCTGCCCCCCGGAACCAGAACAGGGCCTGAAGCCGTCCTGCCCTTTTGCGGCCAGCTACCAAAAAAGCGAGTTGTAAAATGGAGGTTCAGGGCACTGCAATTCACAAACCTGCAGAGTTATAAATGATAACTCTCGTCCACAAATATATTGAGGGAAGGCAAAGAAAAGGATTTGAAATCATGGCAGAATTGCAGGAAACAGATTTCAGGAGGTAGATACGAATCGCCTTTAAAGCACATGAAAAGCGGCAAAACGTTGACAATGATGCCCTTGGCCAAAAAGGGCGTATGCGTTTTTTCCTGAATATATTCAGGAAAAAACGCATACGCCCTTTTTGGCCAACCAAGCAACCTGGAAAGGCAAATCAGCGCTACAAAGAAGTCTCGCTTCCCATCGGTCAAAAGGGCCATGCTGAAAAAAGTGTAAACACCAGAAATGCAGGACAGGCCATGGAGAAATGGGAGCCTTGCTACACTGATGGGCGGGATGTAAATTGCCAAGAGCCACTCTGGAGAAGTGTCCGGTGAGTCCTGAAACATCTGAAAAACACAGCTTAGAGAGCATTGGGCACTTCCACTCATGGGGGTATAAATTGGGAAAATTAAAAATCAGCAAGACACAAGCACCCCAAAGTTTAGGGCTGCTCTGTTGACCAGGACCTCCACTTCATTCCACCTTCAATATCCCAGGAAAGAGAAAAATGGATAAAGAAGTGGTGGTCCTTATGTACAGTGGAATATCACTCAGCCATGAAATCAATGTCGTAAGGTTAGTAGCAGCATGATGAGTGGATTTAGGTACGACGATTCTAAGTGAAATAAGTCACACAGAAAAGGACACTTCTCATAAGGTATCACTGATAGAGGGAATGTAAAAACCGTTACACTTGAACTGAATTACAAAACAGAACAGAGTCACACATGCAGAAAACACACTATGGCTGCTTAACGGGAAATGTGAGGTGGGGTGATACATAAAACAAGGGTATCAAATTAGCTCAGATACCGTTCCATAAACCCAATATGTAATAGACAAGACCTACTCCTTGCTCAGAGAAGTGGACACAACACGCCCTATTCACCGCACAAGAATATATCTGACTAATAATAATCGTAAAACCTATGTATTGATATCTCTCTGTTAGTGTGTCAAGTGGGTGTAAAGCGGCATAAACACAGCAGTGAAAAGCAGCTAAACCCCATTATAAAAATAAATTACTTTGAAACACCCATGAAACAAAGACAGTGAAAGAGAGAGAAATTCTTAGACAATGCGTTCAGGGGCTGTGATGCAACCTGGATTGACCATATCTAGACGCACAGCTGGATGAGACATAAGGGTGGACACTCTTGGGGCTGAGACGTTTGGTGAGGTTGGGTGAGCAAACACAGACCCTTTAAAGTAATACTGCGTGGTACCCATCGCATGGGTCCCAAATCTCCAGGTTCAATGGCATCTTCCTACATCAAAAACATGCATGAGAAACCCAGAAGATGGTACACCATGTGATGGGGAAAGGTTTCTAAAACGCACCTCATTTCTCATCTCCTTGTGCCTGGGTTCGCAATTCCAGCCACTTTACTAGCAAGCTCCCTACTTGGAGCATCAGCACCTTTAACCTCCTGTTCCATACAGGTTGCAATCTGTCCTGAGGATAAACGGGAAGACGTGGAACCAACGAGAGACTAGCTCTTGGTGTTGGGACAGGCACAGGTCACTCTATATTCCCATCAGAAAGAAGAATTAACCACAGGCTCATCCTGCCCCCCGGAACCAGAACAGGGCCTGAAGCCGTCCTGCCCTTTTGCGGCCAGCTACCAAAAAAGCGAGTTGTAAAATGGAGGTTCAGGGCACTGCAATTCACAAACCTGCAGAGTTATAAATGATAACTCTCGTCCACAAATATATTGAGGGAAGGCAAAGAAAAGGATTTGAAATCATGGCAGAATTGCAGGAAACAGATTTCAGGAGGTAGATACGAATCGCCTTTAAAGCACATGAAAAGCGGCAAAACGTTGACAATGATGCCCTTGGCCAAAAAGGGCGTATGCGTTTTTTCCTGAATATATTCAGGAAAAAACGCATACGCCCTTTTTGGCCAACCAAGCAACCTGGAAAGGCAAATCAGCGCTACAAAGAAGTCTCGCTTCCCATCGGTCAAAAGGGCCATGCTGAAAAAAGTGTAAACACCAGAAATGCAGGACAGGCCATGGAGAAATGGGAGCCTTGCTACACTGATGGGCGGGATGTAAATTGCCAAGAGCCACTCTGGAGAAGTGTCCGGTGAGTCCTGAAACATCTGAAAAACACAGCTTAGAGAGCATTGGGCACTTCCACTCATGGGGGTATAAATTGGGAAAATTAAAAATCAGCAAGACACAAGCACCCCAAAGTTTAGGGCTGCTCTGTTGACCAGGACCTCCACTTCATTCCACCTTAAATATCCCAGGAAAGAGAAAAATGGATAAAGAAGTTGTGGTCCTTATGTACAATGGAATATCACTCAGCCATGAAATCAATGTCGTAAGGTTAGTAGCAGCATGATGAGTGGATTTAGGTACGACGATTCTAAGTGAAATAAGTCACACAGAAAAGGACACTTCTCATAAGGTATCACTGATAGAGGGAATGTAAAAACCGTTACACTTGAACTGAATTACAAAACAGAACAGAGTCACACCTGCAGAAAACACACTATGGCTGTTTAACGGGAAAGTTGAGGTGGGGTGATACATAAAACAAGGGTTTCAAATTAGCTCAGATACCGTTCCATAAACCCAATATGTAATAGACAAGACCTACTCCTTGCTCAGAGAACTGGACTCAACACGCCCTATTCACCGCACAAGAATATATCTGACTACTAATAATCTTAAAACCTATGTATTGATATCTCTCTGTTAGTGTGTCAAGTGGGTGTAAAGCGGCATAAACACAGCAGTGAAAAGCAGCTAAACCCCATTATGAAAATAAATTACTTTGAAAAACCCATGAAACAAAGACAGTGAAAGAGAGAAATGCTTACACAATGCGTTCAGGGGCTGTGATGCAACCTGGATTGACCATATCTAGACCCACAGCTGGATGAGACCTAAGGGTGGACACTCTTGGGGCTGAGAGGTTTGGTGAGGTTGGGTGAGCAAACGCAGACCCTTTAAAGTAATACTGCGTGGTACCCATCGCATGGTTCCCAAATCTCCAGGTTCAAGGGCATCTTCCTACATCAAAATCATGCATGAGAAACCCAGAAGATGGTACACCGTGTGATGGGGATAGGTTTCTAAAACGCACCTCATTTCTCATCTCCTTGTGCCCGGGTTCGCCATCCCAGCCGCTTTACTAGCAATCTCCCTACTTGGAGCATCAGCACCTTTAACCTCCTGTTCCCTACAGGTTGCAATTTTTCCTGAGGATGAACGGGAAGACGGGGAACCAATGAGAGACTGGCTCTTGGTGTTGGGACAGGCACAGGTCACTCTATTTTCCCATCAGGAAGAAGAATTAACCACAGGCTCAGCCTGCCCCCCGGAACCAGAACAGGGCCTGAAGCCATCCTGCGCTTTTGCGGCCAGCTCCCAAAAACGCGAGGTGTAAAATCGAGCTTCATGGCACTGCAATTCACAAACCTGCAGAGTTATAAATGATAACTCTCGTCCACAAATATATTGAGGGAAGGCAAAGAAGAGGATTTGAAATCAAGGCAGAATTGCAGGAAACAGATTTCAGGAGGTAGATTCGAATCTCCTTTAAAGCACATGAAAAGCGGCAAAACGTTGACAATGATGCCCTTGGCCAAAAAGGGCGTATGCGTTTTTTCCTGAATATATTCAGGAAAAAACGCATACGCCCTTTTTGGCCAACCAAGCAACCTGGAAAGGCAAATCAGCGCTACAAAGAAGTCTCGCTTCCCATCGGTCAAAAGGGCCATGCTGAAAAAAGTGTCAAAACCAGAAATGCAGGACAGGCCATGGAGAAATGGGAGCCTTGCTACACTGATGGGCGGGATGTAAATTGCCAACAGCCACTCTGGAGAAGTGTACGGTGAGTCGTGAAACATCTAAAAAACACAGCTTAGAGAGCATAGGGCACTTCCACTCATGGGGGTATAAATTGGGAAAATTAAAAATCAGCAAGACACAAGCACCCCAAAGTTTAGGGCTGCTCTGTTGACAAGGACCTCCACTTCATTCCACCTTAAATATCCCAGGAAAGAGAAAAATGGGTAAAGAAGTTGTGGTCCTTTTGTACAATGGAATATCACTCAGCCATGAAATCAATGTCATAAGGCTAGTAGCAGCATGATGAGTGGATTTAGGTACGACGATTCTAAGTGAAATAAGTGACACAGAAAAGGACACTTCTCATAAGGTATCACTGATAGAGGGAATGTAAAAACCGTTACACTTGAACTGAATTACAAAACAGAACAGAGTCACACATGCAGAAAACACACTATGGCTGTTTAACGGGAAAGGTGAGGTGGGGTGATACATAAAACAAGGGTTTCAAATTAGCTCAGATACCGTTCCATAAACCCAATATGTAATAGACAAGACCTACTCCTTGCTCAGAGAATTGGACTCAAAACGCCCTATTCAACGCACAAGAATATATCTGACTAGTAATAATCTTAAAACCTATGTATTGATATCTCTCTGTTAGTGTGTCAAGTGGGTGTAAAGCGGCATAAACACAGCAGTGAAAAGCAGCTAAACCGCATTATGAAAATAAATTACTTTTAAAAACCCATGAAACAAAGACAGTGAAAGAGAGAAATTCTTACACAATGCGTTCAGGGGCTGTGATGCAACCTGGATTGACCATATCTAGACCCACAGCTGGATGAGACCTAAGGGTGGACACTCTTGGGGCTGAGAGGTTTGGTGAGGTTGGGTGAGCAAACGCAGACCCTTTAAAGTAATACTGCGTGGTACCCATCGCATGGGTCCCAAATCTCCATGTTCAAGGGCATCTTCCTACATCAAAAACATGCATGAGAAACCCAGAAGATGGTACACCGTGTGATGGGGAAAGGTTTCTAAAACGCACCTCATTTCTCATCTCCTTGTGCCCGGGTTCGCCATCCCAGCCGCTTTACTAGCAATCTCCCTACTTGGAGCATCAGCACCTTTAACCTCCTGTTCCCTACAGGTTGCAATTTTTCCTGAGGATGAACGGGAAGACGGGGAACCAATGAGAGACTGGCTCTTGGTGTTGGGACAGGCACAGGTCACTCTATTTTCCCATCAGGAAGAAGAATTAACCACAGGCTCAGCCTGACCCCGGAACCAGAACAGGGCCTGAAGCCATCCTGCGCTCTTGCGGCCAGCTCCCAAAAACGCGAGTTGTAAAATCGAGCTTCAGGGCACTGCAATTCACAAACCTGCAGAGTTATAAATGATAACTCTCGTCCACAAATATATTGAGGGAAGGCAAAGAAGAGGATTTGAAATCAAGGCAGAATTGCAGGAAACAGATTTCAGGAGGTAGATTCGAATCTCCTTTAAAGCACATGAAAAGCGGCAAAACGTTGACAATGATGCCCTTGGCCAAAAAGGGCGTATGCGTTTTTTCCTGAATATATTCAGGAAAAAACGCATACGCCCTTTTTGGCCAACCAAGCAACCTGGAAAGGCAAATCAGCGCTACAAAGAAGTCTCGCTTCCCATCGGTCAAAAGGGCCATGCTGAAAAGTGTCAAAACCAGAAATGCAGGACAGGCCATGGAGAAATGGGAGCCTTGCTACACTGATGGGCGGGATATAAATTGCCAAGAGCCACTCTGGAGAAGTGTCCGGTGAGTCCTGAAACATCTGAAAAACACAGCTTAGAGAGCATAGGGCACTTCCACTCATGGGGGTATAAATTGGGAAAATTAAAAATCAGCAAGACAAAAGCACCCCAAAGTTTAGGGCTGCTCTGTTGACCAGGACCTCCACTTCATTCCACCTTCAATATCCCAGGAAAGAGAAAAATGGATAAAGAAGTGGTGGTCCTTATGTACAGTGGAATATCACTCAGCCATGAAATCAATGTCGTAAGGTTAGTAGCAGCATGATGAGTGGATTTAGGTACGACGATTCTAAGTGAAATAAGTCACACAGAAAAGGACACTTCTCATAAGGTATCACTGATAGAGGGAATGTAAAAACCGTTACACTTGAACTGAATTACAAAACAGAACAGAGTCACACATGCAGAAAACACACTATGGCTGCTTAACGGGAAATGTGAGGTGGGGTGATACATAAAACAAGGGTATCAAATTAGCTCAGATACCGTTCCATAAACCCAATATGTAATAGACAAGACCTACTCCTTGCTCAGAGAAGTGGACACAACACGCCCTATTCACCGCACAAGAATATATCTGACTAATAATAATCGTAAAACCTATGTATTGATATCTCTCTGTTAGTGTGTCAAGTGGGTGTAAAGCGGCATAAACACAGCAGTGAAAAGCAGCTAAACCCCATTATAAAAATAAATTACTTTGAAACACCCATGAAACAAAGGCAGTGAAAGAGAGAGAAATGCTTACACAATGCGTTCAGGGGCTGTGATGCAACCTGGATTGACCATATCTAGACGCACAGCTGGATGAGACATAAGGGTGGACACTCTTGGGGCTGAGACGTTTGGTGAGGTTGGGTGAGTAAACACAGACCCTTTAAAGTAATACTGCGTGGTACCCATCGCATGGGTCCCAAATCTCCAGGTTCAATGGCATCTTCCTACATCAAAAACATGCATGAGAAACCCAGAAGATGGTACACCGTGTGATGGGGAAAGGTTTCTAAAACGCACCTCATTTCTCATCTCCTTGTGCCTGGGTTCGCAATTCCAGCCACTTTACTAGAAAGCTCCCTACTTGGAGCATCAGCACCTTTAACCTCCTGTTCCATACAGGTTGCAATCTGTCCTGAGGATAAACGGGAAGACGTGGAACCAACGAGAGACTAGCTCTTGGTGTTGGGACAGGCACAGGTCACTCTATATTCCCATCAGAAAGAAGAATTAACCACAGGCTCATCCTGCCCCCCGGAACCAGAACAGGGCCTGAAGCCGTCCTGCCCTTTTGCGGCCAGCTACCAAAAAAGCGAGTTGTAAAATGGAGGTTCAGGGCACTGCAATTCACAAACCTGCAGAGTTATAAATGATAACTCTCGTCCACAAATATATTGAGGGAAGGCAAAGAAAAGGATTTGAAATCATGGCAGAATTGCAGGAAACAGATTTCAGGAGGTAGATACGAATCGCCTTTAAAGCACATGAAAAGCGGCAAAACGTTGACAATGATGCCCTTGGCCAAAAAGGGCGTATGCGTTTTTTCCTGAATATATTCAGGAAAAAACGCATACGCCCTTTTTGGCCAACCAAGCAACCTGGAAAGGCAAATCAGCGCTACAAAGAAGTCTCGCTTCCCATCGGTCAAAAGGGCCATGCTGAAAAAAGTGTAAACACCAGAAATGCAGGACAGGCCATGGAGAAATGGGAGCCTTGCTACACTGATGGGCGGGATGTAAATTGCCAAGAGCCACTCTGGAGAAGTGTCCGGTGAGTCCTGAAACATCTGAAAAACACAGCTTAGAGAGCATTGGGCACTTCCACTCATGGGGGTATAAATTGGGAAAATTAAAAATCAGCAAGACACAAGCACCCCAAAGTTTAGGGCTGCTCTGTTGACCAGGACCTCCACTTCATTCCACCTTAAATATCCCAGGAAAGAGAAAAATGGATAAAGAAGTTGTGGTCCTTATGTACAATGGAATATCACTCAGCCATGAAATCAATGTCGTAAGGTTAGTAGCAGCATGATGAGTGGATTTAGGTACGACGATTCTAAGTGAAATAAGTCACACAGAAAAGGACACTTCTCATAAGGTATCACTGATAGAGGGAATGTAAAAACCGTTACACTTGAACTGAATTACAAAACAGAACAGAGTCACACCTGCAGAAAACACACTATGGCTGTTTAACGGGAAAGGTGAGGTGGGGTGATACATAAAACAAGGGTTTCAAATTAGCTCAGATACCGTTCCATAAACCCAATATGTAATAGACAAGACCTACTCCTTGCTCAGAGAACTGGACTCAACACGCCCTATTCACCGCACAAGAATATATCTGACTACTAATAATCTTAAAACCTATGTATTGATATCTCTCTGTTAGTGTGTCAAGTGGGTGTAAAGCGGCATAAACACAGCAGTGAAAAGCAGCTAAACCCCATTATGAAAATAAATTACTTTGAAAAACCCATGAAACAAAGACAGTGAAAGAGAGAAATGCTTACACAATGCGTTCAGGGGCTGTGATGCAACCTGGATTGACCATATCTAGACCCACATCTGGATGAGACCTAAGGGTGGACACTCTTGGGGCTGAGAGGTTTGGTGAGGTTGGGTGAGCAAACGCAGACCCTTTAAAGTAATACTGCGTGGTACCCATCGCATGGGTCCCAAATCTCCAGGTTCAAGGGCATCTTCCTACATCAAAAACATGCATGAGAAACCCAGAAGATGGTACACCGTGTGATGGGGATAGGTTTCTAAAACGCACCTCATTTCTCATCTCCTTGTGCCCGGGTTCGCCATCCCAGCCGCTTTACTAGCAATCTCCCTACTTGGAGCATCAGCACCTTTAACCTCCTGTTCCGTACAGGTTGCAATTTTTCCTGAGGATGAACGGGAAGACGGGGAACCAATGAGAGACTGGCTCTTGGTGTTGGGACAGGCACAGGTCACTCTATTTTCCCATCAGGAAGAAGAATTAACCACAGGCTCAGCCTGCCCCCCGGAACCAGAACAGGGCCTGAAGCCATCCTGCGCTTTTGCGGCCAGCTCCCAAAAACGCGAGGTGTAAAATCGAGCTTCATGGCACTGCAATTCACAAACCTGCAGAGTTATAAATGATAACTCTCGTCCACAAATATATTGAGGGAAGGCAAAGAAGAGGATTTGAAATCAAGGCAGAATTGCAGGAAACAGATTTCAGGAGGTAGATTCGAATCTCCTTTAAAGCACATGAAAAGCGGCAAAACGTTGACAATGATGCCCTTGGCCAAAAAGGGCGTATTCGTTTTTTCCTGAATATATTCAGGAAAAAACGCATACGCCCTTTTTGGCCAACCAAGCAACCTGGAAAGGCAAATCAGCGCTACAAAGAAGTCTCGCTTCCCATCGGTCAAAAGGGCCATGCTGAAAAAAGTGTAAACACCAGAAATGCAGGACAGGCCATGGAGAAATGGGAGCCTTGCTACACTGATGGGCGGGATGTAAATTGCCAACAGCCACTCTGGAGAAGTGTACGGTGAGTCGTGAAACATCTAAAAAACACAGCTTAGAGAGCATAGGGCACTTCCACTCATGGGGGTATAAATTGGGAAAATTAAAAATCAGCAAGACACAAGCACCCCAAAGTTTAGGGCTGCTCTGTTGACAAGGACCTCCACTTCATTCCACCTTAAATATCCCAGGAAAGAGAAAAATGGGTAAAGAAGTTGTGGTCCTTTTGTACAATGGAATATCACTCAGCCATGAAATCAATGTCATAAGGCTAGTAGCAGCATGATGAGTGGATTTAGGTACGACGATTCTAAGTGAAATAAGTGACACAGAAAAGGACACTTCTCATAAGGTATCACTGATAGAGGGAATGTAAAAACCGTTACACTTGAACTGAATTACAAAACAGAACAGAGTCACACATGCAGAAAACACACTATGGCTGTTTAACGGGAAAGGTGAGGTGGGGTGATACATAAAACAAGGGTTTCAAATTAGCTCAGATACCGTTCCATAAACCCAATATGTAATAG